>NW_026555170.1:1971250-2628333 GCF_021234165.1 Pteronotus mesoamericanus
CAGACAAGCCCTCCCTGGTCACAGGGTTACAGCAAGGTTTCTAACTTTGGCACTACTGACATTTGGGGCTAGATAATTTGCTGTTTGGGGTTGTCCCTTCCCTGGCCTCTTCTCACTAGAGTAGCCCCCCTTAATAGTGACAATCAAAAATATCTCCAGCCAGTGCGAAATGTCTCTTGGGAGACAAAACCCCTGTACAGAACCACTGGGTTAGACCCTACTATGTTGGGTCCCCCCACAAAAAAAAGTATGATTGACATTGTTACAGTCTATAAAAGGAGAGAGATAAGGTGTAAGGAGGTCTAAAGTAGATTAAGGAGAAGTGTCCTAATATAAGATTTACTAATAAAAATAGCATGACAGGGAAAATTAGGCAGAGTGTAAAGGAGCCAGTTAAGAAAGGGCTGAGAGGTAAGTATGGAAGAAAATAACTATGTAGCAGTGATAGTTGGGAGCTTATTACCAGCAGAGAAGCTTGGAATCAGGAGCCTCAGGCTCTAATATCAGCTCTGCAATTTGCTATCCATGTAGTCTTGAAAAAGTTACCTCTGAGCAAGTATGTTTCTTCATCAACTGAAAGCAAATAATGCCAACCTGCCCTGTCTGTCACATGGGGTTGTAGTTAAAATCAAGTCAGGTAATTTCCATAAAAATGCTTTGACATCCAAAAGTGTGATGCACTATTATTAGTCCCTGGGAAGGAGGAAGAAGGAATAAGTTCTAGGCAATGTGGAGAGGCTGACCTGTGCTGGACTGAGCTGCATGTGGCACAGAATTTTCCTTTCCACATTCTCTCGAAAGCGAATCTCATACAAAGACTCAGCCATTCGGTCGCCATCCAGCACTTCACCCAGGCTAAGGCTTTTGTGACGTATCTTCTCAGGAGAGCAGACTGGAAGCTGATAGTAGTGGTAAGTCTCCTGCGGATTATGGTAGGGTCCCACTTTGTTGACATATAGAATGACGGGGTCGCCGGCCTTGTAGTGTGTCACACCTTCCACCCCTGGCTCATGGCCTGTGCTTAGCAGCAGCATCAGGAATGGCAACCACTGACAGCTCCAACTTCGAGGGTGCCCTAGGGCTGTCATCCTTAAGGCAGCGGAACCTGTTTGGGGGAGTCCTGAGGTTACGGAAACCAGGGATCAACACATGACGCCCTTGGAGCTCAATGACTGCATTTCCTCCCCTTGGCCTCTCCGACCCTCCCTCAGGCGCCACACGATGTTTTTTATCCCGAAGGCTGGGTTGCACCTCTGCTCTCTAGTCCTCAACCCTGGTTCCCCTCTCGCGCAGCCCGCCATCCCGGACAACCCCGCCCGCCTCAGCCCGTTGCCATGACAACGCCACGCGGCCTCGCACCTCCTGCACCTTCCCGCTGCAGTCCTGGGGTCCAAACCGCGCGGGAAGGGCTGGCCGAGGCAGCGCCAGAAGCCTCTGCGGCCCCGTAGCTGCCCTTGGGCTCCAGCTGGGGTCTCCCCCAGAGCGGCGCGCTAGCGGCGGCTTGTTGAGGACCTGACGACCGACCTCCATGGAGCTGGCCGCCGCTGTGCCTGATCCTAGAGACTACAGCTACACCACAAAGGACCCCCGCACTCGGCTCTGTGAAGTGCTTGCCAATGAGCTTTGTACAGGGGGAGGCCCGGCCCAACTCTTGAGGCCAAGCAAGGCTCAGTGAACCTCTCCGCCGGCAGAGACCTCCCGGCAATCGGGAGAGCAGCCCAGGCCACGTCAGTCTTACCACTTCCGCCCTCGGCCGCTGTATCTTCTGCCCGGCGAGAAGCTTCTTCCTAGACCCTCGAGGGGACCGTGGCCCCACTGACGGTTTCCTGGGCAAGAGGCTGCGGTCGAGGCCTGGCTACGAGGATGCAGGCACCTTTTCGGGAAAAAAAGTCGTCGCCGGGCTGTCCGTCTGTCCCCGGGAAGGTTTGGAGCGGAGACCTTGAGCAGTTCCTGCCGCAAGCGCCCAGTAGCTGTCCAGAACAAGGAACCCGGGCGGAGGCCTTGCCCGCATCTGGTGGACGCCCCGAAGTGTTTGCCTGCTGCGCCAGTAGGACTCGCCATGGACTGCTTAGGGCGAGACCTGAGCGGTTCATGGTCCCCAACCCGAGCCGGGGTGAGGCTCTGGGCGTCGCTGTGTTAGGACAGCGAGGGCACAGCCCTTACAGGGGTCATAGTCTGGATTTCATCTCACTCCTACAGGTCATGAATGGCCTACCGCCAAAAAATAAATACGTAAATAAAATATTTCCCTGAGGCTGTATTGGAGGCCTCCCTAGCCGTATAATAACTGTTCGAAGCGAGGTCTGATGTACGGGCACATAGATAGAGTGTCTGCCCTTTCACCCTGTGAACTGGGCAGTCTGACAGGGTTGTTGTTAATTGCAGGTAAAGAATCTTGCCATGCGTTCGTCACTTTGCTGTTTTTATTCTTATTTACCTTTGTATTTGGACTTCTCTTAATTTCGTATTGCAGATTATTCTGGAAAAGTTTACCTTTGTCTGTCTCAGCTCTATTTTAAGGGAATCTGCCACTAGGGAAATTGCCCTGGAGATCAGACCCAGGGGCAATGACTTGACTTTGGCTGCCTGGGAGCAAAACGTAAGGAGCTTAGTCACAAGTGGTTTCTGGCCTGAAAAGCCCTTTTAGCTACATTTACTGTCTCTGACCCAGTCCTCCCTGAAGGAGGTGAAGTTCCAGAAAGTAGGAGGTTGAGTTTTTTAGACGACGAATTTTGTAATTTAAAAAGTACCAAGCCCTGGCTGGTTGGCCCAGTTCGTTAGAGCATCCTCCTGTACACCAAAAGGTTGCAGGTTCAATTCCCAGTCAGGGTGCAGATGGGAGACAACCAATAGATGTCTCCCCCCACCTCCCTCTTCCTAAAATCAATAAACAGATCCCCTGGTGAAGATTTAAAAGGAAATTTTTTTTTTTCTTAAATAGTTTAGAATGCCTTTGGATAGTCTTTAAGTGACAACCACTTGGTTTCTAAAGCCAGAAACCTGGGCCACTTTCTCAATTACCACTACCCCCCAGATAATGCCACTAAGCTCCTTCTGCTTATTTTTGGAATATCTTCCAAATACCTGCCTTCCATGGCTGGCTTGGTTCAGGTCCATCCTCTCACCTAAATTACTGTGACAGCCACCATGCTAGTCTCTTGGCTATCTCCCCGCTTGGATCCATTTCCCACATTACTGCTGCAAGTGTGAGTGAGTGAGTGTGTATCCTAAAGGTGTCTTTTCCTGCAACAGTGGTTCTCAAGTCTTCATGTGTATTAGATTCAGCTAACAGCTTATTGAAAACATAGATGATACCTGTGTACCACTAAATCAGGATCTTGGGAGCGTGGGTGACTGGGCCTCAGTATTTTTTCTTAACAAGCTCTGATTTTGATGCACACCAAAACTTGACCATGAGTACATAAGATAAAATCAGAAAAGCTGGCATGTGAGGTCTCTCATGCCTGGATTTGATTTCTTAGGTACGTTCCCCTTCTGGAATCCTATCGTATATTCAAATTGAAATTCTTTTAAAAAAATTTTTCTTACTGATTCGAGAGAGAGAGAAAGGATGAGGGAGAGAGAGAGAGAAGCATCAATTTATTGTTCCACTTATTTACGCATTCAGTATACAAAGTTGATTCTTGTATGTGCCCTGACAGGAGATCAAACCTGCAACCTTGGCGTATTGGGACTACACTCTAACCACGCTAATTGACCAGGGCTCAAATTGAAATTCTAAATGTCACCCTGGTGGGTGTGACTCGGTTGGAGCATTGTCCTGGTACCTAAAGGTTGCCAGTTTGATTCCCAGTCAGGGCACATGCCCAGTTTGCTGGCTCTGTTCCTGGTTGGGCTGCATGCAGGAGACAGCCCATAGGTGTTTCTCACACATGTTATTCTCCCTTCCCCTCTTCCTGGAATGAGAATAAAATAAACCTTTAAAAAAAATTCTAAATATCATGTTCTCTCAAGCCTGCAAGCCTCATGGAGTTCCCTCTGCTTAGACTGCCCTATCTAAGATTCCCTACTTACCTGCCTGGAGACCTCTTTTGAAGAGTGCAAGTGCCACCTCTACAAAGCCTTCCTTTATATTTTTCCAGGCTTTGTAGCACTTCACCTCACTAGACTGTTATTTTATTTCTTACGTGTCAGTCTCCCTTGTTAATTGCTTACTCCTTACATTAATTTATCCATCTTGGTATCCTCAAGGCCTAGCAATGCTTTTGTACATAGTAAGCAGTCTAACGCAAGTTCCTTTCAAAACTGGTTTACTCCTCCCCCCCCCCCCCCCGACCCTGGGTATATAATGACAGCAGAGGTGCCACCAAGCTACCTATCCAGGGGCCAGCTGTGAAGCAGAAGATGGGCAGGGCTGGGTGGGGCTCCTTACCACAGTGTGCCCTGGACAACTGCCCATCTTGATAGACTGAGGATGTAGATCCAGCCTCCAACCGGACTTGGAGCCATCCTGCCTGCCAGCTGAGTCAGACTGTCAATAAATGGGAATTTACCAATAGCCCATGGCATGATTTGTTGTTGGAGTTTTCATTTTATTTTGGAGGGTGGGAGATATAAGACATCTGATTCTTCCTTTGTTTTTACCTCTGCATGCCTCTCCCCCTCTCCCCAAATCTTAAATCCAGACACCCTCTCTATGACCACAACCTCTTGTCCTGTCATTCCCACCAAATTTGATCTTGCATTTTCACTGAGACCTACAGCCCCTCCCCCTGCTCCTTTGGCTTTTTTACCTTGTTTTAACCCATGAAACTTAGATCCTGCATTCCATCATTGAGCCACATTCTTGCCTGTGTGTTTGCTGCCTCCATTCCTTCATTGCAGCTGCCAAATGAAACAATCTTGGGTTATTCACCTACCGATATGCAAGCACACATATATCCAGGATGCTAAAAGGATCTTAACAGATGTGTTAAGATCACGTGTCTCTAAATTGTGTTCTCTAACCTCAGTCGGGTCCTCAGTGCTGCCCAGTGATCCTGCTCATTTTCCACATCCTCTCCCTTCCATTCCTCATAACCTATTTTCAAACTCCTCACTTCATCTCCTTGTCAGTTGACCTCCCTTATATGTTAGCGGGAGAGGCAAACAAGAAAAACAATTATAGTCACTACGGCAGGTGCCGTGACAGAGATAGTGTTGGGGTAGGAGCATCCAGGAGGCAGGAACGTCTAATTCGGGCTTGAGAAGGCAGTAAAGCCTTCATTAAAACAGTTCATCAGTTAAGTCCTGAAGAGAGAGCAGGAGTTTGCCAGAACAGAAGGAACAATGAAGAAAAAGCAATTCTGTTTGGCTGGAGCATTACATGTATATTAGAAGAAAGAATTGGAGAGGTAAAGAGGGTCAAGTCTTGAAGACACAAAAGTATTTGGGCTTGATTCTGAGATTAATGGAATACATTAAATTGTTTTAAATGGGGATAAAATCAGATTTATGCTTTGGACTAAGGATGAAGTACAGAGTTTAGGGTCATGGTAGGCAAAATAAGAATGCACTTCACTAGCCCTGGCTGGGTAGCTCAGTTGGTTAGAGTGTTGTCCCAATATGCCAAGGTTGTGGGTTTGATCCCTGGTCAGGGCACATAGGAGAATCAACCAATGAAAGCATAAATAAGTGGAACAAATAATGTTTCTCCCTAAAAATACCACTGAATAAAAATTTTAAAAGAATGCATTTCAAGGTTCAGAGGTGGAATCTACTCCTATACCCCTTCAGTCGGCCTGATCCTTGTAACCTTGTAATTACCTTTATTCATATAAAAGTATAACCCTGGTTGGTGTGGCTCAGTGGATAGAGGGCCGGACTGAGAAGCCTAGGGTCATTGGTTTGATTCCCAGTCAGGGCACATGCCCGGGTTGTGGGCCAGGCCCCCAGTAGGGGGTGCATGAGGCAACCACACATTGATGTTTCTCTCCCTCTTTCTCGGTCCCTTCCCCTCTAAAGATATATAAAAATCTTTTTTAAAAAAAGTATGGAAATTATGCTTTGTGATTTTAGAGCCTGGCCTATATAGAGGCTTTCTATACAAAGCATAATCATGCAACTTGTGATTTTTTTCCTCTTGAAATTCAGTGCCACTATGTGAGGGAACTGAGGCTAGTCTGCTGGATAATAAGAATTATTATTCACATGCAGCAGGAACAAATCATCCCAGCGAAGACGAGACCATCAGATGAACCTCTCAAATGAGCCTAGGTCAATTTGCCAAAAAGTTACTCTAAGCCAAAAAGGAAAAAAGTATGAATTTTAAAGTTAGGTTCCTTAGAACATGCTTCTACAATACCTTGTAATTCTCTTTAATATTCTTACACTTATAGTGTTTCCCATGCTGGGTTATAAAACCTAGGAGCACAGGGTCTATTGGCTTAATTGCTTATTTTAGTACTCATCATACTGCCTAGCACATAGTAGGTGCTCAATAAATGTGAGTGGTTGTAGAGGGTGCCTTCAGGAATGAATATGTTCCAAACTGCACTTCATTCTTAAGCCTTGTGGCCAATGGGGGATAGAAGGTGAATTGTGATGTGTGCGGAACATGGGACCTGGGGAATTCTGTAACCAAGAGGAGAAAGAGGTAACAACAGCTATTGGAGACAAAAGAATTGCTTCTCCCTTTTCTCCCCTCCAAGTTCCTAGTGGAGAGCTGAACCCAACATCCCAGACTTGTGTGACTACACAGGCAGGCATTTGGAGACTAACTTCATTTTGGTACCCTAGCCCTCTGTGGCTCAAGGTGTTGGCTCTCTGAGCAGACAGGAGGCTTTTAAGTAGCAAAGTTCCCTGCTCTCAGCAAGCCCAGCACCATGGGGAAGGGAGACACTCAGGAGACAGTACCACCCACCTTACCCTACCGTTCTGTTATGGAGGAGTATGGTTATGAGTTGGGCAAGGTCATTGGCAATGGCTCCTATGGGACAGTATATGAGGCTTACTATACAAAGCAGAAGGTCACAGTGGCTGTCAAGATCATCTCAAAGAAGAAGGCCTCTGAGGACTATCTGAGCAAGTTCCTGCCCCGTGAGATACAGGTTGGAAAGGGGACTGGAAGAGGGAACTGGTACCGAGCTGATTAAGGCTTCTCAGAAGGGACACGGTTAGGAGGGGGCAGGGCCAGAAACCCCCTTACCAGAACTGAATGTCTCACTAAGCTGCTAGGAAAATTACTTGATGTAAATTCAACCTCTTTCCACCTGCCCATTCACCTGCAGTCCCTAACAAAGTGAAAGTGCAAAGGACAGGGTTTGCCCACAGGCCACCAGCCCTCTAGGGTTCGGGTCTGTGGCAAAGCCCTGTGAAAGCAGCACTGGGAGAGTAGAAGGGCTGGGAGCACAGCCAGGGTTCTCCCTTCTCAGGTTTGGGGGGTCGCTCTTCTGGGGCCAGGTAATGAAGGTCCTGCGGCACAAGTACCTCATCAACTTCTATCAGGCCATTGAGACCACATCCCGAGTGTACATAATTCTGGAGCTGGCTCAGGGCGGTGATGTCCTTGAATGGATCCAGCGCCATGGGGCCTGCTCTGAGCCCCTTGCTGGCAAGTGGTTCTCCCAGATGACCCTGGGCATCGCCTACCTGCACAGCAAGGGCATTGTGCACCGGTGAGTATGCTGCCACCCAGAGTGGGGCTTTTGGGCTTTCAAAGGTGTTTTATGCATGTCTCCTATTTTCTGCCCTGTTCTTTCCTCCTTTGATCTCCCTGCTCAGTATCTAGGCCCATTCATTCACTCTATTTTAGTCACCTGGTCAAGAACATTTATTAAATACCCACTGTGAGCAGAGCACTTCACGAAATGGTGAGCTCCCAGAGCTCCTCAGGTACCATCCTGTCTCCTTTTTGGGCTCTGCCCACAAGCCCATGGCTCTCCTTCCTCTGCCTTGTGTCTTCATAATGGCGTCTCTCTCCCATTGTGCTTTTCCTCACCTCTAGCCTCTGGCTCTTCAGCTCTGGGTCTAATACTAAGCCCTCTCCCTGACCCCCAGCCTTTCTGCTGCTGGTAGGGACTTAAAGTTGGAGAACCTATTGCTGGACAAGCGGGAGAATGTGAAGATATCGGACTTTGGCTTCGCCAAGATGGTGCCTTCTAACCAGGCTGTGCGTAGTAGCCCTTCTTACGGCCAAATGAGCAGCTTTACCCACCTCAGCCAGACCTACTGTGGCAGCTTTGCTTACGCCTGCCCAGAGATCTTGCTAGGCTTGCCCTACAATCCTTTTCTGTCTGACACCTGGAGCATGGGTGTCATCCTCTACACTCTAGTGGTTGCCCGCCTGCCCTTTGATGACACCAATCTCAAGAAGCTGCTGAAAGAGACTCAGAAGGAGGTCACTTTTCCAAGTAACCTGTCCATCTCCCAGGAGTGCAAGGTGCTGGCTCCCCCAGTAGGACTGAGGCTTTGGGGATGACCCATAGGGTGGGAACCCATCCTAGGCCTCCCAACCCTGCCTTAGAATAGAAGGGCTTAAAGGACCAAAACTGGGCTCTGCACCTTAGATATGAGTGGTGAGCAGGATTCAGCTTCTTTTTAGGTCAGAGGGGATTATGCAAGGGATTCCCTTAAGGAATCCTTCCTTCTCTTCCCCTCCAGCGAGCTAAAGGTCTGGCTCTTCAGAATAAAATCAAAGCCACATCCCCTTCCATCAGAGTTGTGTGAAGGGCTATCCTGCTTCTTTCTTAGGTCCCCTGCTCATTGCCTGTGTGGCACAATGGGAGGCTCAGCCAAGACTTCTCTCTCCCCTGCCTTAGAACCTGATCCTCCAGACGCTATGCCAAGCCACCAAGCGTGCCACCATCCTGGACATCATCAAGGATCCCTGGGTGCTCAAGTTCCAGCCTGAGCAACCCACCCACGAGATCAGGCTGCTTGAGGCCATGTGCCAGCCACCTAGCACGGCAAATCGTCACCAATCCTTGGAAATCAGTATTTGAATGTGGCTGAGGCAGGGGGTTGAGAGAAGAGCAAAGCAGAAGGGGTCGGGCTAAAAATCTTTTATACCAAAAATAAATCAGTCTGATTTAGTTTCATCAACTGGGGTCAAAGACATTTTTTCCTGAGGGGAACCTTAGCAGGGAACACTGCTGAGGGTAAGAGGTAGACTTCTGCCCAGAGCCTGTAGCCAGTAATCTTGACAGCTCTTAAGTCCACAGTGTCATTCAGTGTAGCTCATACATGGCTCACGGGAGAGGGAGTGCTCAGAGGAACACCTGCTTTAGGGAAGTTTCATTATTCTGGCTAAGTACATGTTCATTATTTTATATCTCTTTGCACTTTAAATGTTCAAACCATAGGGCAGAGGACCTGGTTGGTTGTTCTTTAAGAAATGGGTATCAGGATATGTGAAATATTTTGGTTCCTTCTTCCTCATCCAAATTCACTATTGGAACAATCCTAGTGAATCACAGCACCTCACACTATTGCTCCTAGACACAGAAGTGACAGTTCAAACCAAGTCTATTAACTATGGGTTCCAAATAACGCAAAGTGACTCGCCCATTTATCCCTGTAGTCTCCCTCCCTGTCCTTGAAAATGGGCTTTGCAAAAGGAAAATGGGCAGTTGTCTTGAAATCATGAAGTTGTCTTGGCAGAGGCTGACTGGGGGAAAATGACGAGGGAAGATGCAGAGACAGCTCCACTTCTACGATAGGTAATAGATGGCAGTTTCCTCAACTTCAGTCCTAGGCAGCTCTAGTACACACCAGCTTGAAAGATGAACCTAGTAAGTAAGGTATTAGAAACATTTGCTCTGTATTCCAATGCCCCTTCATTACTCCTGTTATTATTCATGGCTTGAAAAAAGCTCCAAGGACCAGGGGAAGAGTTTCAGGTACAGATGAGGCAGTATAAACACTAGGGTTCCATCTGCCCAATTTTATTGAGGACAAGGGCTCTGTAACTGCTATCAAAGACAAGGGAGCTCCAAAGCTCCTCCGGCACCAAGATCCTTCTTTACAGTTGAGCCAGAGATGGGAGGGCAACAAACACTTTTCAGGCAGGGCTATACCACCACCCTCAGCGTGGCCTCCCAAAAAGGCTATGTTCCTTTAGCTCAGCACTTGGCACTTAAGGAAAAGAGACCAACGAAGGCAGCATCAAGAAGATAAGCCCAGACTCATCAGGATACCCATCCAGCCAACTGCTTTAGTGCTTCTTCATCTTCATCCGCTTTGGGAGCTTTGGGGACAAGAATATCCAGAGAAAGATGTGTTAAGGCCTCAGCACCTTCCAACCCCCACTACAACACTCAGAACCTGCTGAATTCTCTCCCCCCAGCAACGGGCCCAAAGGTATGGTCCTTCTGCTTGCTGGGCTGCTGCTAATCCCATATCTTTGTGCAGCTTTTTTAAAAGTTGCGTGTTTCTTCCAGCATTTGCAGCCCTAAGTCAGGGCACACAGCATGCTGAGTGGAGCACAGGCTGGATTTCTGGTCCCATTCCTCTTTAGCCAGGCGCCCTTATGCAGTCAACAACCTGTGCAACTTTAGCAGCTGCCCTTTCTGCCTGGTTCCTCTGAAGCAGGATGGATGAGGAAGAATCCTTCCTCCTATCTAACCCACCCTCTCAAGTCCTTGAGACATGAGAGCAGCTCTGGGTACCTGGCCCTGCCGGCAGATGTGTAGAGGGTACACTGGGCAGTGTGATTGGGGGTTCTTCCTCCTTGTCATCCACGTGTAACAACTCCTGGGCCAATTCCTCCTGCTCCAGCTCCTCCAGCTCCTCCAACAGTTCATCCTGGATAGGGGACAAGACTGTTTAAGACGAAGAAAGGAAACTTCTGCTTTTAAAAACATACCACTTTCACAATTCCCTCTAAAATTGCCCCATGATTCTCTTCAACATTGACTTTGGCTGCTCCCATGCTTTCTCCGAGACTTCCTAACCCCACACCCCCAATCACCTCATCCACATCATCTCCAAAGCCCACAGGCCGAGAAATGGCATCAGAGATCTGCTGGGCCACCTCCTGTTGTTCTGTGATGTTGGCCATCAGTTCATCTACCTTGTCAATGTCCCTGAGAAAAAGACATATAGCCAAGAAATCAGACAATTACCCCCTGACTTTCTCATCTCACATGAATGACACCGCTTCTGTCTGTGGCCTCAGACTGATAAATCCATGGCCACCAGGTAGAAGAAATCCCTGGAAAATTGTAACTAGGCAAGTCTGGGCTGAGAAATGGCAAGAATCCACACTGGGCAGGAGATGAAGGGGGTCAGGGGGCGAAAGATTGCACTCCCTTCTCTGAAGGATCTTTAAAAATTAGGAGAATCATCTTTCCTTACTAGAATGCCCCAGCCAGAAAAGGGATGTTCTTGCAGGAAGCAAGGACGCTGACAGAAGTCTAGCCACCATCAGTGTCTGTACTGTAAACTCCCATTGAGAGGTTTTAAGATCCAAAGTACAATACCAAGCTACTATCCCCAGTACTTGGGCCCCCTCCGCCCCTTCCCCCATACCCACATGTCCTGGTAGGCTTTCTTCATGCCATGGGCGGCAAGCTCCATGGTGCGAAGCACTTCTGCATTGGTGGTGGCATTCTCAATGGCCTCACGCTGAAACTCCAGGGTAGATAATGTCCCATCAGTTTGTGCCAGCTGCTGTTCCAATCTTTTCTTCCTCCGTAAAGCCTGTAGGGCAGCTGACCCAGTCCACACCTTGAACATCAGTCAGAAGCCCCTGCTTCGTACCTGGGTCCTCCCTGTCGGTACCTTTCCCCTATTACCTCTCTTATTCTTGGTCCCATGCTTCTTCGCTGTTTGTAGCTCCTGTTGAATCTTCTGCTCCAGAAACTCCTGTTTCTTGATCAGTATCTTCTCTGTCTCCTTCAGTTTCTGTATAGCCTCTTCCGGGGTTGGCCCCTTCTCCTTCTTCCCTGGAGTCCAGTGGAAAAGGCCCATATTGTGTGAAGGAAAATAAAGTTACCCACCAATCATGAACGCATATTATGTGCTAGGCATTTGACTCTTGTTATTTTAGTCTTAAAATGACTGTTTGCAATGAATGCATTATCTTTACAAATGTGAAAACAGGCATAAAGATACCAAACTTTTTGTCTAAAATCACAACCAGTAAGAGACTGAGCAGTAGTTGAAATGTGGCAACATGAATTCCAAAGCCAGTACTCCTTTGCTATCCAAGCTTGACTGGAATTTCAAATCATTTCCAGTCTTTAAAAAAAACGTTTATAGATTTTCTTTTAAAAAATATTTTATTTATTTATTTTTTAGAGAGAGGGGAAGGACAGAGAAAGAGAGGGAGAGAAACACTGATGTGAGAGAGAAACTTTGATCAGTTGCCTCTAGCAGGCATCCTGACTGGGTACTGAACTCAAAACCCAGGCCTGCGCCCTGACTGGGAATCAAACCCGCAACCTTTTGCTTTGTGGGGCGACACCCAAATGAGCCACACTGGTCAGGGCTAGACTTTATTTCTTAGAGCAGTTTTAGGTTCACAGCAAAGTTGAGTGGAAGGTACAGAGATTTTCCATATCCCATCTTCACTCACATATGCATAGCATCCCCATTATCATTCCCATACCAGAGTTCAGTTGCTTTTTATAATCACTGTCCCACTTGCCATATTGCAGGACATACACAAGGTCTTGACATCACAGGTTCAAACTGAATGAAGTACAGGGAGCTAGAGAACAACAAAAAAACTGACCTTATTTTTCTTTCATCTTCTGCACTTTTGAGAGTTATTTCCCTCCATCCCCCACATCTGATGGCCCTTGCCTACTTAAAATCCTTCCATACTCTCTACTGTTTATGGATAAAATCCAAAACTTAAAAAAAAATTTTTTTTTATTGATTTGAGAGAGGAATGGGGGGAGAGAGGAGAGTGGGAGAGCAAGAGGGACAGGGAGAGAAACATTAATTTGTTGTTCCACTTGTTTATGCATTCACTGGTTGATTTTTCCATGTGCCCTGGCCAGGGACTGAACCTGCAACCCTGGTGTATCCGGATAACGCTCTAACCAACTGAGCTACCCAGCCAGGGCAAAATCCAAAACTTAAAAAACATTTTTTTTTTAAAATTCTCACACAAGGTTACTGATTTAGAGAGAGAGGAAGGTGGAGAGGGAGAGAAAAATATCAGTCGATTGCCTCCTACATGCGCCCCCACCGGGGATGGAACCCACAACCAAGGAATATGCCCTGACCAGGAGTGGAAACCTAAACCTTTTCGGTTTACGGGACAATGCTCCAAACAACTGAGCCACCCGGCTAGGGCCCAAATCTAAAACTTTTCAAAAGGGATTTACAAGGTTCTTTTTGGCTGTTTACCTCTCCAACTATACTTCCTTTTACTTTCCTCTTCCCTTCAGCACGCACAGGGCAACTAGAACTACTCTTTCTTCTCATTAAAACCATCCTTTTCCCAGCCTCTGTTTTGCACATACACGTAGTTACCTCTTCCTGGGGTACCTCAATTCTCCACCTGGTATACTAGCCTTCTGGACGCCGACACCTGCTTCTCCTGTGCTCCCCTGGTTCTCAGGAACATTTCCACCATATAGTGCTACACTACGCTGTAAAAGCCAGTTTCTGCTGGTCTTCCCCCACCAGATGGGAGCTTTGAGAAAGCTCCTTTCTTTGCCACCACAGATTCCCCCTTGCCCAGCATCAAGTAAGCTCCAATTTTTGAATAAAAAACTGGAAACTGGTCGCTAAAATCTAAGCAGTAGGAGCCACCACAGTACACCACTCCTGTCCCTTCGCTGTCCTCGAGCTCTTCCTTCTGGTGCAGAGGAGGGAAGGCACAGCCTGGTTCCCTGACAAGGTGGGGCCTCCTGACACCAGAAGCCTTGCTGGTCCATCACCAGGATTTTCGGTGAAGCCTGTCTCCTGGTTTCTTCGCCAGGGGCCGTGGTCTCTCCCCCACTCCCTGTGGCCAGCGCCTCCGGGCTGACCCGTCTTGCCCGGGCTCACCCCTCCCGAAGAGCCGGTTTAGACCACTCATCGCAACACTGGCCTCTCCGCCTCTGGCCCACGGCGTCCTGCACACTTCCGCCTTGTTTCTGGGAGAGTGCATCTCGTCACTCAGACGCGGGCCTCAGCCAATCCCTCCTTGGGTTTCCGCGGTGACATCATCAACAGGCGCCAAGGAGGCCACTTCTATCACGTGATGTTCCAAATCCAGACGCTCCTCTTAAAGGGGCTGCTTCATTTTCAAGTATAAAAAGGGATGCCGCCTCAAAAACAAAGCATTTGTTTCCTGGAAGTGTGCAGGGTAATGCACCCCGCTACCTGGGGCCAGTGGAAGATTTAGCTCTTTATGTCCTTGACAGCTCAGGAGTGAGGATGGGGCGAGCACAAAGGGATCAGTTTTGGGTTTGCCACAAGGTTCTAAGGAAGAACCAGATGCCGTCTAATGCCCCCCACTCCGGTCTTGACCTCTGGTTCACACGCAAGAAAAACAAACAACCCCACATTGTGGGTAAGGTTTCTTCTGTCACACACAAATACACTTTAATAATTTACACATGCACCTGAAAATGCTTTCCTGATTTCCTTCAGTTTTATACCCCTCAAATGAGGCTCATCCACAGGACTGGACCTCAGGGTCCAGCTTGGGCCTTTGCAAATGTCTCTAATCCTTGAGTTAGGATTTGAAGACTCATTCCATTCTGGACGTGAATGCAGGTAACACCTAGAAAGAGAGACCTCATGTTATACCTACTCCCTCCTAGGCACTCTTTCTCCCCATTTCCCAAATGGTATTCTCACCACTCAGTACCCAGTTTGCTGACGTCTACAATATTGCGCTTCTCATCATCAAAGAAGATCATCTGGGAGAAAGGAACTCCAGTCTTCTGCTTTAGCCTGTGCAAGACAGGGCAGGTGGTAACCACGCTGGCTTCTTAGCTCCTCCGGTCTCTCTGCTCTTTTCTTCCCCTGCTTCTACCCTCATGTCCCGCGCATACCTCTCAAAGTGTGTGACCTTGCTGCCTGGATAGATCTCCCGCTGAACAAAGTATCTGACAAGGCCAAAGAGCTCCAGTAGCTGGTTGGCCCCTTCAATTTCACCTGTCCTGCAAAAAGGTATAGTGGATAGGATCAGGAGAGTGGAGCGCCAGAGCTGCGACTGAAGTTATGTATAACCAGGGGGAAATCAACTTGTTTTTCCAGGATGGATGCGTAGGCTTCCTGGGCCCTTATTCTACTCCATATCCTTCCTGTCTGACACAAGTGGCACCAAGCCAATGTTTAAAAAATAAAAGGCACAGGAGGTCACAGTTTCAAAACGTACGATACTTGCAAATTTGCACCACCTAAATTTTTGTAACACGAGGAATCTTACGCTTGCATCTGTCAACATTAGATCGACAGTTTTTTTCAGTCGCTCTTACCGTGAAGCGGCTGCGATGGGCACCCCTAGGCCCTGAAACTGGTCCAGGACCTTGGGCACCTCTGGGTACAGTCGGATGGTCTGGCCTCGCCTATCTCGTACAGTTCCATCACTGGAGAAAGTGAGAGTACGCTCAGCTCCGCCTGGCCCGCCTGGCCCCAGTCCTCCCCCGCCCGTCCTCACCTGCTCTTGTGGAATGGGGGGTCTACATGCGTGTCTACCCAGAATGGCCAGAGCGTATAATCTGCAAGAGAAAGAAAGGAGGGCAGGTTCAGCTTGGAGGAAGCAGGGCCTCGAGAGCTGCAAGTGGGGTTTGGAAAAGGAGAGTGCCCTACGGAATTCTACACAGTTGGGTCCCTCACCCAGATCGAAGACAGCGAGCTTCGGGAGCCGCTCCATCACCAGTGCCCGAAGGCTGCGCTTCCGGAGGCACACGGAGGCGGGGCCTTCTTCAGGGCCATAGAGTGCCCACCTTCGGCTGCGAGGCCGCCGGGCCTGCCTCAGAGAAACGAGGGTTAGAGAGTCCTTACGGCGAGCTGCGGCCAAAGCCGGGAGACCGCACCAGAGCGCCACCTGATGGTGGAAAGGGAAAGGACTGCAGCTAGTGCCACCGCGCCAGTACAGCACACCACAGTGGTCTCCAAGTTTCTCCTTCTCTCACTTCTCTGCTCCTCCTAGCCTCCCCAGATTCTACTAAATTAGAGACGCCATGGAAAAGAAACCCTTTCTTGCGGCACTGGTCTCACCTTCCATCTTACTGACACTTAAGTGACCCATCATAGCTTGTGTCATTTTTTTTTAAATTTATGGTTTAGAGGGGGAGAGAAACATTATTGTTCCACTTATTTATGCATCATCGGTTGCTTCTTGTATGTGCCCCGACTGGAGATCAAAACTGCAACCTTGGTGTGTCATGACATCCCTCTGACCAAATGAGCTACCAGTCCAGGACTCTTCACTCAAACTGTGTTATTATCAGCATCTTTCCAGTGTGTATAGCCCAGAGGCCTCAGCAATATTCCAGCCATAAGGAATGTGGTGTCTGTAAAACCTATCAGGCCTCTCTCAAATCAGGCCCAAATGTCCAGTAGGGCCACAATGAGAATTCTCTCCTGGTTTCTATCACCCATGTCAGTAGTATAATAGATATATAACCACCGGTTTAGGGAGAGGGGTTGATTTGTATTGTTTGCCAATTCCTACCTACCACGGCCAATTTCAAACTACAACATGAGGTTTCTTAACATGGGGTTGGAAGTAGATACTAATAACTAGGTCTCATGATCTGGTAAGAGCTGACTCCAGTACACCACTGCCACGAAGTCTGGTAATCTTCCAAGGGCACTTCCCTTCCCTTGTCCCACTCCTTCAGCCTGGTATAAATAGGTGTGCATTTGGTCCATTTTGATTTCAGTCATATTTGTGCAACAGAAGAAAGATTTCAGGAGGCCAGGAGTCTTTTATATTTTATTTTATTGCGAACCAGGGACATAGTCACAAGAGAAGGAAGTACATAGGTGTGCAAACTGAAACCCAATAGCCAGGAAGGGTCCTTTGGCCCAGAAACACTGCATCCTGGGGTCTTCACAGTCTCCTACCAGTAGACACACAAGACTGGGCATCCAGGAGAGGGGGCAGTCACTCTGGTGTTCCAGAGAGTGATAGGATATATGATGCCTCATTACGAGGAACAGGGTAAAGAGGTAAAATGGAGAGAGGGTCCATCACTGTCTGAGACCACCTCCTCCTCTTAGAGCCAACACCAGATGGAGGACTGAACCACCTAGGATTTTATAATCAGCTGCTGTCTTCTCATCATTCCTACAGGAAAAGGAGGCACAAAAAGGAATAGAAATATCACGCAGACTAGGGCTCTTAACCTGGGTTTCATGGATCTCCCTGGGGGTCTATGAACTCAGATGACAAACAAATTAACATCTTTATTTTTAATAACTGCAAACTGAAATCTGATTATTTCTTTAAATTTTGAAGACAGGCAAAACCCCACGGTGGCATTTAGCAATATGGGTAACCTATTAACAATAGAAATTAAATATTTTCATACCATATTACAATTGTTTGCAGGTATCTTGAAAATATTTCAAAATTATTGTAGTATTAGACCCACTGTTAGATCTAAATGTATTAATAAAAAAGCACATATATTACAAATTTGCCTTTTTAATATTTTGATAACTGTATTTCTATGTAATTAGTTTCTTCGGTAATTCTATGGATTTTATGTCTGCTAAAATCTTATTCTGAGCAGGGGTTCATAGGCTTTACCAAATTTCCAAAGGGTGTCATCCACCAATAAAAAGAAGCAGGCCTGCTTCATCTCCCGTATTTGCTCCCTCACCTTCACAGAAGATTCCCACACCCTCATTCCCATTTGAAACTCACATCTGTTTACCACTGTAGATGAGCCGCTGCTGCTGTGGAGGGATTCCCTCTTTCTCTTCCACACGTTCCTTGATTCGCTCCACCTTTAGGGGTACAAGTAGTCAGGGGCTACTCATGGTAGGTAGGGGTGGGACCATGGAAGTGGAAACAACAGCGCTATGCAGACAGCATGAAAGCAAAGGACTAAGTTCCTCAGCACATCCAAACAAATGCACACACAGGGAGATAAGCATGAAGAGGTGTTGGGCATTACCTTGTCTGTGGGTTCAATGTCAATCTCAATCTCCTTTCCGGTCAGCGTCTGAAATAGGCAAGTGTTTCATGAATCCTACAGCCCAATATACAATTTATCTTCTAGGTAAAATGTCCTGTCCTGGTTTCTGGGGATCTACCACCTTCTCAGAGATGCACATTCTTGGCAAAGCTGCTCTGAAGACTCAAAAGGCTTTGACCACACCTGTATTCATCAAACATTCCTAGGCTGTGGACAAGTTTGAGAGGGAAAGATTCAACCTTACTCCCAGAGGTCATTTCACATTCCCCACCCCACTATGAGAATACTGGTATTCCTTTGCTTGAGACAGCAGTGAGAGGTGTCCAAAAGAAAGCATTCCTTTGAGTTAGAAGCACCTTGTTTTACATGTCAACAACAGAAATTAACATTGAGATAATTTATAGAATTCTCAAGGACACCAGAGATCACCTCCGACCAGCTTTTCCCGTATCTTCTCCAGGCTTCTTTGTAAATCCTAAATTTCAGCTCTGGTCTTCTTCCATAGCCTAAGGACTGGTGTCCAAACACAATGTACTGATTGTACACTTTAAAATGTTGTCCTCCATTCAATCTAATCTCTCATCCATCCTTGCTCTGAAAGCTCCTATCTATACCAGTCTACAGTAATCCAGACTACAGACACACAATGTATGGTCTAATTTAGGGGCATTTCTTTTCTTTTATTGTATTCCTTTTTGTCATACCCTTCCCCACTTTTTCTCAAACCTTCAAGGACCCTTTAAAATAAGATTAATGACTTGTCCCCAATGCACTTTAATATCCATTACAGCTAGCTATTTTAGGTGTCAAACTCTCCAACTTCCTAAAGGACAGAGACTGTTCTAATCTAAGCACAAAGCACAATATTTGACATATAAGCGATCAAAAAATATTTGTGGGAGGGCTAAATGCACTGTTGATCATGTTATAATCACAGCCAACACTTACTGAACACTTTACAAGAATCAAAAACTGTGCCGAGTGTCTTACATGTATCAATATGGTTAATCCTTGCTAGTATTTATGAGATATGAACTATTACTATTGACAATTTATAGATGAGAAAAATGGGGCTTGGGCAAGTTAAAAAGCATGACTATGGAATCAAAAGGAGGGTGTGGATCTAAATACAGGCTCCCTGGCCTGAGCTCTTAGCTCTCTGTACTCAGTACTGCCTAAGTCTGACTGATCTAGCACTGAGACCCAATCTACGCTCCTGTGATTAAGTGCATAAAATAAGGTATGGTTTCTACTTATGGTATTCACATAGACCAGCATGAAGACAGTACTCAGGCTTAATTTTTCAAGTATGAGAATGGTTCAGTCCTAATTATATAGTATTTCCAAAAATGCACGAGTAGCTCCCTCGGCTTTACTTGTTTGGACGCAAAAGAATAAATTACAACAATGACTCTCAGGTTTCTACCCCAACCCAAGCTGAGATGTGTGAAAATTTTTAATAGTCTATGATAAAATGAGAAAAATACTGACAGCAACGAGATTTTCATGAAACCAAATATATTCAGGTGTTAAAATGTCTTTTTGTGAAATGACAGTGAAAATAATTGGTAACTTCTCTTAGACCCTCTCCTGACAAAATGAAAAGTGTGCAATTCTGTGTTGTACAAAAATTATTTCACTTTATTGATCATAATACTTTAAGTGCGAAGATTCTTCAACCAGACAATTCTATTTATAGGTAAGTAAATTGGAGGAAAAATTTAAGGATGTGTCCAAAGAGGACCATGTGCACCTTTTGCAAAAGCAGAACACTGGAAATAGCCTAATGCCTAATAATAAGAAAACTATTACGCTATGGTACATCCACAGAATGATAGATTTTTTTTAATGCAACAATTTATACACTAACATGGAAATATCTAAATAATGTATAATTATATATTATTTTCTATATGTAAATATGTATGTACATGTACAGAAGAAAGGATTAAAAGTATACATATCTCTTATAACAGTGATTATCTTTGAGAAGGGGAGTAGCACTGAAGGGAGGGTTTTTCAGGGGTTACTCTCCCTTTACCTGTGCTAAATTTCTAATAATAATTTCTTTATTGCATGAATATTAAGAAACAGATGTTCATTCTGACTTAATAATAGAAAACGTTAAAGAGTCAGAAAGAGGGCTGTTCTGTCTGTGGCATAGCCCCCTCTGTCTCACTGCTTCACTAATAAACTCATTTTCACTTAAAGCTCTAAAAAAAAGAGTAAAAATGATTCTAAGAGAAGGCCTAGGACTGTTCTCCCAAGAGTGAGATGCTTGGACTTTATGACATTTAGAAAAAAAAAAAAAATTGGTTTGTAAAAATCTAAAACTCTAGGACTGGCCCTATGTTTTTGAAATTGACTGTAGAAGCCCATGACCGTATGCAGAAAGCAATCTGGCAATATGGTCTCCCAGCAACAACAGTTTTGGAAAAATA
The DNA here is from genome assembly GCF_021234165.1 of Pteronotus mesoamericanus. Taxonomy (NCBI): domain Eukaryota; kingdom Metazoa; phylum Chordata; class Mammalia; order Chiroptera; family Mormoopidae; genus Pteronotus; species Pteronotus mesoamericanus. Next base: position 1,991,733 of record NW_026555170.1, read on the forward strand.
ATCATGACTACATACAAAAATAGACCTTTAACATTGGTCATTGAGCCTTTTGATACTGAAAAACTAGAAACACAAACTAAATATCAAATAATTGAGGGTTATATAAATTATGGTACAAAGAGGGAAAATTACACAGTCCTCAATGTTCAGAATAATGGTATAATTCCAATTTTGTATTTAAAAAAAAAACAACACCAACAATGAACAACAAAAACCCTCAAGTATATGTATCTGCTTTCAAAAAAGTTGGGAAGGACATGTATACATCAGTGCTTTTATCTTGAGTTGTGAAGTTACAAGTACTTTAATTATATTATTTTGGCTTTTCTCTATACCCCATTTTATATACCATGAATATATTGTAATGAGAAAAAAGTATTTTTAAAACAAATTTCTTGAGTCCTGGCTGGGTGGCTCCGTTGGTTGGAGCGCTGTCCCATACACCAAAAGGCTGTGGGTTCAATCCCCAGATAGGGCGCACACATAGGATGCAGGTTCAATCCCAGGTTGGGGCACTATGGGAAGCAACCCACTGATGTTTCTCTCTCACAGTTCAAGTGTTCAGTAGCCCATGTGGTTAATGGTTACTATATTGGACACTACTCAAGCATTACAGCTCAAACAACAATAAAATAAGGATATCCCCATTTTGTAACTTCCAATGAAATAACAGATCTAACATCATAGAAAGCAAAATAACCTAACAGAAGTACACACCATTCTACTATCCCTAAATTATTTTCACACATGAACACACAGAAAAGACTAATCAAGCCTCTAGATCTTATTACCAACTCACAAGAAAAACAGATCAAAGATGAATATATTAAAAACAAGGAGATATAATCAACAAAATCCAAACCGTATGAAATTCTATGGGACAAACAACACAGTTTATTTGACAAAGAAAAAATAGAGAAAAGGGTGGTTATAGATTTAAAGAGGCTTAAAATACATTTCAACCAACTGCAATGTATCTTAGTTGGATCCAGATTCAAACTAATGGTAAAAAATAAATGAGACTATAGAGTAAATTTGATGATAGTAAGAAAGAAATCACTGTAAATATTTTAGGTGTGATAATTATAGTTATCTTAGAAAAAAGGAGTTATTTTTTACAGCTAAATACTGAAACACGTATGAATACCATATACTGGGATTTGTTTAATAAAACATCAGGTAAGGAGAGTTGGTGAGTATAAACAGGATTCACCATGAAATGGTAGTTTTTGAAGCTGGGTAAAGGGTCTCTCTCTGTGCTGTTGTATATGTTTGGAAATGTCCGTAATTAAAAAGTATCTAAACAATTTTAAAAGACATTCTTGATATATCATGTGATATTGGGTTTCTTCCCTCAAGATCTGCTCATTGTGACCCAGGAATGCATTCAATACTATTTAACAAGTCTATGATGCACCTAAGCCCCACATACTGCTTTAGGCACTGGAGGGGGTATAACAAGAAATTAAGTGACCCAACCTTTGCCGACAATCTTTTTCAAGTGAAGATTTACAACCAAGAAACAATGACCCATACAATTAAGAGAACCAACTTGTACAGAACACAAGGAAGTGCCATATTGAATATTGTCCAAATATAAGGTGCAATGATAAAGTGCTATGGTGAGTAAAAATCTACGCTGATTAATTTCACACCCACTATCGTAGCTAAAAGAAAAATGACTAACATGACTAAAATTCAGCAAGGGTGCAAAGCAGCTGGAATGTTCATCCATTGCCAAGTCGGAATGTAAAAATGGAACCATCTCTTGGAGAACTGTTGGGCAGTTTCTTTTCAAGCTACATATATCTACCACATGATCCACTAATTCAAAGGAAAAACCTATATCCACAAAAGCCTTGTATACCAATGTTCATAGGAGCCTTATTCATAATGGCTAGAAACTGAAAACAAGCAAAACGTCCATCAACAGGAGAATGGATAAACAAATTGGGATACAGCTATTCTATGGAATATTACTCAGTTGTAAGGTACAGACACACTCAACAACAGATGCAATACTGAGTGAAATAAGCCAGACACAAAAAGTATATATTGTATAATTACATTCATATGAAGTTCTAAAATAAGCAAAACTAACCTATGGAAACTTTCAAAGGGTATGAATGCAAATATTCTATAGAACACTGCTCAGTCATAAAAAAGAAGAAAATTCTACCCTTTGCGACAGCATGGATGGACCTGGAGACCATTATCCTAAGTGAAATAAGCCAGTCAGAGAAAGACAAATACCATATGACTGCACTCATATATGGGAACTAATTACAAATTGAACTAACAAGCAAAATAGAGACAGATTCATAGAGAGAGAGCAGGATGACAGCTCTGGGGTGGAGGAAGTAGGGCGCAGAGGGAGCCAGCAAAAAGGAAAAGGGACTCATGGACATCAACAGTGTGGTGATTGCAGGGGGGAGGGGGGTACTAAGGGGAATAAATGGTAATGGAAAAAATTTTTTTAATGTTTTAAATCTTATGGTTACACGAGTAGGTACTGTAGTTAAAAAATCACTGAACTGAAGCCTTAAGAACTTTGTGTTTCACTCTATGTTTAAAGAAAAAAAACTTGAAGAAGCTGAACAAAATGAGTGAGAACTCCAACCGTCGTTCTCATCGGATCTGAGGTAAAAAAAAAAAACAACAAAAAACAACTTGAATGAGAAAAATGGGGTTTAGATAGTAAAGACAGTTACCCAAAGTAATCTGCTAAGAGGGTACCAGGGCAGGATCTGGGGTAAGAGAGCAATACGATCCAAAAGAAATTTAAAGCCCTGGCTGGTGTGGCTCAGTGGATTGAGTGCTGGCCTGTGAACCAAAGGGTTGCCAGTTCGATTCCCAGTCAGGGCACATGCCTGGGTTGCAGGCCCAGTCCCCAGGAGGGGCCGCTTGAGAAGCAACCACACATTGATGTTTTTCTTCCTCTCTTTCTCCTTCCCTTTCCCTCTATAAATATAGATCAGTAAAATATTTTAAAAAAAGAAAAAGAAAGTTTTAAAGAAGATCTGTATACTACGATATTGTATATCATGCCTTGGTTTAGACTCTAAACTTTAGAAGGAGTATGGCCATAAGAAAACCTGGTTGGAGATAACACACAGAAATAAAGACATAAGTTAATGAGACCCAAGACCAGAATAAGGTTAATGGGAATGAAAAGAAAATCAAGCAAAAAAGAGGCATCAAAGGAAAAATTAGGTTCTATAAGGGAAAAATGACTCTAAAGAACTGAGTTCCAGATATCTGGTAGATATGAAGGATCAATATATTAGATGAGTATTAGGGAGATGGCTTAAAGCAGAAGATGATATAGTTAATTTTAGAACAATCAAGTATCGAGAGATTTAAATCAGAAGGATTTGTAAAGGACTGCAGAAATAGACATGGAAGAAGTCAGTTAAGAAAAGAGGAAAGGAGTCCTGCCAATAAAACACATCATGTATATAATAATTAACAGTTACTAATCACTTGCATATATATTTAACATATCGAGAAACGCAGCAAACAAAAAAAGAGGAGGACAGAGAAACCTGTTTAAAGGCAGAAAGGAAAGTGTTTCAGAGGAGCAGACTGACAATCTTAGAGAAGTACTAAAAAAATGAATTCAAAGAGGCAAAATCTAGAACGTTGCTACTCAAGCAGCATCAGCATCACGTTAGAAATGCAGAATCTCGGGTCCCACCCCAGACCCAATGAATGTTAGAATCAGTATTTTTACAAGATCCCCAGGTGATTCTTAAGCTCTTTTGAGTTGAGAAGCCCATCTATAACACAGGTTTTTAAATTGCAGATCTCAACAATCAGTGGCTTATGAAGTCAACTTAGAATAGAATTGTAAATGTCAGAGCACATCACACATAGTGTTTTTGTGTCTGTCTGGAGCATCAGGTAAAATTTTTTAGTGTAGCTTGAGATTTTTTAAAAGTTTACAACACGCTGAACACCAAATATAGTAATAACCTGTTCTTTGGACTAAGCGAATACTAAAGGGACACAAGAAACCTTATTCATTAAAAAGAAGATAAAAGCATTCATCTGCTAGTGTTCCTGATACTTTTTTTTGACAGTGACCCACACTAAGAAATACATATGAACTAGTAACATATATGTGCATGTAATACACATATAAAAAGAAAAAAATTCAAACAATACTCTTACCAAGAAGTATATCTTGCTATTTCTATTTTCCTCTTTTTTTTTTAATGTTGCTTGCAAGCCATTGAACCATTAAATTGATTTCACAATTAGTAACGCTTATAGGTTACTACTCAAAGTTTGAAAAACAATGTATTTGGCCATGTGTTTTGCCCTCAATCCTTGACTAAGAGATTGTCTGGAAGAACTGAAGAGGTTAAGAATGGCTATTATGTATGGTAAATACAATCAGGAGCTGATGAAATAACGACAGACTTACCGAGCAGTAAAGAAGCCAAACTAATGTTGCACTGCATCAATAAAAAAAAACAAAACAGGTTTTTACCTCTGTATGCAGGTACAAAAGAGAAAATAGCAAATAGGGCTACCAAGGGTTGGGAACAGAAGAACCACGAAAGTTGAGAGATGGAGATGAAGGATATACTGCTACTACCAAGAAGTAGGGCACTGATAACCAACCTGCCTCAGTCAAGGAAATGAGAGTGGTCCAGAATGCCTGGCTCAGAAAGGCAGGTACGGACAGAACACACTCCTAGCTTTGGTTCCTGCAGGCTGCCTGAGATACTACACCTTGGCGAGAACCAGCAAAGGCTTACAGTATAGCCTCTGGAGGACCCCCATTCCCCAGGCTAACGTTTTTGTGCTATGCTCAGAGGCACCCTATGGCAGGGGCTGGGAGAAGCAGGGAAGCTGCGCAGGAAGACTGAAGATCAGATCTTATTATTCCAAGAACCTAAGAGAGAGGGGAGCCTAGCTGCCACCCTGACAGCTAGGGTTCGAATACATCGAGAACCTGGACAAAGGAAGCCTCCTTCTGGGTAATGCCACTGTTCTTGCGAGAAAGCCGGTACGGCAGAAACCCCGCGGTTGTCTGGCTAGGCCAGCCCCCAGCAATTAAAGACCTCCAGAGTCCCCCTACTTCCCATCACCCCTCGCGCACAGCCCTGAGGCTGTCATCGCCCTCCAGGCTCGGAAAAGGCGTGGTTTCCCTTCCCCGCTTCTCCGGTAATGTACAATGACCAACCCAGTACCACAGCGTCTTGGCAAAGCTGGAGGTGCTCCCACCTTCACTTTAATTAGCATCTTCTTCCAAGATGGGGGCTGCACACAGATAAATTGCCGCTTCCACTGCTGCGATCGCCGCTGCCGCTCCCCTGCACTCCGCCTCTGGGAATTACTTCTTCTTCCGGGTCACTGTCTGGCTCCACCCCCTCCCCCACCCTTTTTATCCCCGGGGTTCCAGAAAGCCTCAGAAATGCTCTCGCGTTTCGTTTAGGTGGCGTCGTAAAGAAAAAGAAGGCGGTCCGCTCAGTTACAGCAGAGATAACTCTTTCGCGATTCTGAGAGTCCCTAACGAGCCGGTTCTAGTGGAGAGGCGGAGCGGAACGAACTGCTCCCATAACGCCAGGGGCAGCTCCGCGCGTTCCACCCTGGGAGTTGTAGTCTTCTGCCCCTCTGATCTTAACGGCAACCTCAGTGTTTGAACTCTGTTAACCAGAAGCCCTCGCACGGCCGCTGCGGAAGGTGGAATTCCTCAGTTATTCGTTCTAGCCCGCAATTAGCGGAACCTGTTGGATTGGACTTCAAGGCTCTGCGGGGCTGCACGAGGTTAGTTACTAAGTAAGGGGCACTTCGGTCAACTGCCACTTTGACCACGACGACAGGAAATAAGTACTCCTGTTACAGAAACTGGTTATGAGACTTCCCCCGCATTCTTTCGCGCCCCCAAATCACCCTCTTAGCTCAGATTACTTTTTTGCAGGGGCTGGAAAAGGAAGGGTAGTGGGGAAAGGAATGTACCTCCTTAGGGCCACTCACGACTCTATCCGAATTCTCCCCTGGGATGGGGACACGGAGGGTAATTGTAACCATGAGACGGGTCGGAGGTGACGTCTTCAGGGATCAGCCGCGCCCTGACTTTCCACAATTTAGCCGAGAGAGATGAGCCCTGCTTAAAGCCTTAACAGGGCATTAAGTCTTGTTATTGATTCAGCTCCTCTTTCATGTATTGTCTTTTTGTTTCAACCCAGATTCGTTGCTACCCCGAGGCCCCCGCCATGCCTCACATCGATAGCGATGTCAAACTGGACTTCAAGGATGTCTTGTTGAGGCCCAAACGTAGTACCCTTAAGTCTCGAAGTGAGGTGAGCCTGCTTGCCCTGGTGGACCAGGACTGAGAGAGATACTTGGTCCTTATCCTCCTGCAATACTTGTTTTTTGGATGAATGAAATCCTGTTTCCTCTTCGTATCTGCAGGTGAATCTCACAAGATCCTTTTCATTTCGCAACTCAAAGCAGATGTACACTGGGATCCCCATCATTGCTGCCAATATGGATACTGTGGGTACCTTTGAGATGGCCAAGGTTCTCTGTAAGGTAGGACTTCTCTTATGCTCCTTCCTCAGTGGTATCCAGTTATGTGGACTGACTGAAGAGTTATTTGCATCCGCATCCCCATCCCAGGTCAACTCTCCAGCAATTAACAGTCCAGATGCTACAATTTACTATTTTCTCTAGTACTATGGCCCCTCTATCTGGTTAGTTCAAAGAGCCATGTGAGTTAATGAGATTGAAGCTAAATTTTGCCCCCATTATTTTTGCTATATAAACAGAACTTTCCCTTTTCTCCTGTCCAGCAGTTTATACACATTGCCAACTTTTCCCAGCACCAAGGTCTCCCCCTCAAAATAACATGCTTCTCTCCAGTTACAACATTGTTAGGAAACTAAGCATTCACTGTTTTAGTCCAGAAACTAAGTACAGTTTGAGCATTCAAAGATTCCTAACTAGAAGATCCTAGAAAGCAGCTTATTAATTTTATTTTATGTCTTTTTAATTTTTTAAAAAAATCTTCTTTCAGTCCTAGGTATCTGAGAGTTTCTGGGATGTGCCCCAAATGGAATGTGTTTTTCTTATACACAGGTTATTGTTCACTTTCAAAATAGAAGATGCTACTCTTGTCAGTAATGTTACCTGCCTCTATACTTGCAACTGAGAAGGTAGATAGTTATTCTGGGCACTTTAAGAACACACACACTCTCCTGGTTAATCCATGGTTGATGGATTCTGCTGCTGATTATGGCTCTGTTAGCCTTAAGGACTTCATCTCCTTTTCTCTATTTTTGATTGCTGTAAGTTTTTGTGTCTGCTGTCCACTGTCATTTCTCTGAGGTTGATAGTTATTGTTTCAGTAGTGTATTGCTTTTGCCACGAACTAACTAACTAGGACTCCTGCTGTTGCTTGTCGAGGTGAGGAATGATAAATCTGACTGCAGTGTTAACAGACATGCTGTAACACATGGAACTTGTGGGCACTGTCTTTTTTTAAAGATTTTATTTATTTATTTTTAGAGAGGGGGAGGGAGGGAGAATGAGGAGGAGAGAAACATCAATGTGGGTTGCCTCTCGTGTCCTCCCTCCCCCCCACCATCACCACCAGGAACCGGACCTGCAGCCCAGGCATGTGCTCTGACTGGGAATTGAACCAGCGACCCTTTGGTTTGCAGGCCGGCACTCAGTCCACTGAGCCACGCCAGCCAGGGCTTTGTGGGCACTGTCTTGATGTTCTATGTTGACACTGGCTTTTTGGTACTGCTGATGCATGCCAAAGATACCATATTTTAGAGAAAGAGCCAAGTCTCACAGAAATAATAAAACGGTTGGATGCAAACATGGATCTTTTTCTATATCTCTAGCATGGTATGTATTTGACATGCTTATCATGCCACACTATGCCAGTTTATCTGCAAGGTCTATTGACCTCGTAGAGTGATTTTTTTCTTTGTCAGCACGCTGATGGCAGAATGTTGCTGAGAAAGCAGAATTCAGTATCAGTTAGGTAGTATTAATGATCTCTGAGTATAGTATAACACTTCCTTATTGCTGGCTGATACATGACTTCCTTGGATTTCTTGCCAGTTGCAAGGCTTGAGTTGTCTCAGTCAACTGCTGTCTCGTCTGTTTGCATGCCTGCACTTTTATTTTTATGTTTCAATTATTTTTAATTACAGTTGACATACATTATTATATTAGTTTCAGGTGTGCATGCCTGCAGTTTTAAAACACAAACACCAGCATTCACAGTGGCCTTTGAATGTCTTTCTCAAAGTATTGGGGTACTGTTTGCGATTTGTTGAAATAGGTAATACAAGTCCAATGAGTCGTTATATCCTTGAACTTGGTTGACTGAAATAGCCTGAATAAAAGACACTTTTCAGGTTGGTCTTTGTCTCAAGAAAATCTGTCCTCTGCTACAGTGGAGATGGACAAAGGATGGAGTGACACCTTACTGTCTCCATTAACCTTAAGGCCTAACCTTTTGTGAGCATTTAGACTCATTGAATTACTGCAGGTAAATCGGCCAGAAGATACCAAAAATAGTTTAGGTGTTCTATTGGGTTACCACAGAAGGAGGGGCTGAGCCAGTGTAGGGATTCTGGCTCTGTCCAGCATCTGCATGGTTCTTTCTTGTCTACTGCTTATCTTAACTGCACCAACAGCTTGTCCTAGTCACCTTGTCGGTCAGAAGCACTGTATGTGTTGACAGGTGAAACCCAAACCATATAACTTAACGCTTTGGTGGGAGTATCTGACAGTACTAGCTTATGGTAAACAATGCTGCTGGGATTTGTAAGGAGACTAATGGTTGAATTAAAAATCCCAACTCAACCCTGAGTTCAAGTTTCTTTTTCCAGACTTCAGTCCTTTCCTCCCTCCAATAAAACAGTATAAAGGTCTGTTTCTAGAAAAAGAGACCCTAATAAAGTTCTCTCCTTTTTGATGACTGTTTCTTCCTCTCCTCAGTTCTCCCTCTTCACTGCTGTCCATAAACACTACAGCCTCGAGCAGTGGAAAGAGTTTGCTAGCCAGAATCCTGACTGTCTTGAGGTAATACTGGTCCTCCCTAATCCTTTCCTTATTCCAGTTTTCTAGGAATCTTTTATAAGCTTGCTGGGTTCAATCCTTACCTCCTCACCCCCATTGGCTGCTCATCAGGTTATTTCAAACATGCCAATACCCCTGTTTTCTTTCACAGTATCTGGCTGCCAGCTCAGGCACAGGCTCTTCTGACTTTGAGCAGCTGGAACAAATCCTGGATGCTATTCCCCAGGTGAAATATATATGCCTGGACGTGGCAAATGGCTACTCTGAACACTTTGTCGAATTTGTGAAGGATGTACGGAAGCGCTTTCCTGAACACACCATTATGGTATGTTTCTGTTACCCAGTAGTTGGTACATCCGTTTCCTTCTTCCACTTTTGTGCCACTCCATTTTTTGTTACATAAGTTCCTTTCTCCTCTGCTGAATTATGATTTTCCTGGTCTGCTTAGTCATTTCACTGGGCGATTATCCATGGTTCCATGCTTAACGTTTGTTTATTGGTCATTGTAATCTCTGACCCTTGATGTATAGTCTTTGGAAATCCAGTGTTCCTGACATCACTCGCCAAACCTTGATGTGTTTATGTATTGTACACACCTGTGATACATATACACCAGCCTACTGAAATGGACATGGTACTATAATTCTATTAAAGGGATGCCATGTAACAATGCTTTATTTATTTTTTACAAGCTTAGGAGTGATGACAAGGCCTCATTTTCTTTACTGCTTTGAGGAATCTTTTTTTTTTTTTTTTTTAAGATTTTTATTTATTTTTAGAGAGGGTAAAGAAGGGAGAAAGAGGGAGAAAAACATCAATGTGTGGTTGCATCTCACACGTCCCCCTGCTGGGAACCTGACCTCAAACCCAGGCGTGTGCCCTACACTGGGAATCAAACTGGCGGCCCTTTGGTTCATAAGCTGGCACTCAGTCCGCTGAGTCACACCAGCCAGGGCAGGAATCTCTCTTTTCTGTCATTTAGAAGCAAACACAGCTATGTAAATGGATTTTTACCCTACATTACTATGCCTTCCCCTTTTCCCTAAGCCAGAGAGGTTTTCTGACATAATGGCTTAAGGGCAAGATATGTTTGGGTCTCTTGCGGAGATAAATCCACTGTAAATCAAAATTAGTCTTGGTCCATTTGGACCCCAGCTTCACCCTAGTGCCACAGTGACACTGGCCACTAACCCCTTACCTCAGCTGGGAAGGCAGGGTCCTTTGAAGTAGCTAGTCTAAAAGCTCTCAGAGGGCCCGGTAGAGGGAACCCAGCTACCCTCTTTGTAATAATGTTGGAAGGTCCTGGTCCAGGCATGCTATAAATGGGAGTACACAACTTCCTCTTCAGGTTTTTTTGTTTTTTAAGCATTTTCTGTACTATTCCCTTATTTCTTTTTCTCTTTAAAAGATTTTACTTATTTTGGGGGACAGGGGTAGGGAGGGAGATAGCAAGGGAGAGAGACATCAAAGTGTGAGAGAAACTGCCAATCGGTTGCCTCCTGCACACCCCGAACCGGGGACCTGGCCCGCAAGCCAGACACGTATCCTGACCAGGAGTCAAATCGGCAACCCCTTCAGTTTGCGGGATGACACCCAACCCACTGAACCACACCAGTCAGGGCTTCTCTTTGTTTCTGACCCTAAGAATGCTGTTTTGATTGCTCTGCCCAGGCGGGAAATGTGGTAACAGGAGAGATGGTGGAAGAGCTGCTCCTCTCTGGGGCTGACATCATCAAAGTGGGAATTGGACCAGGTAAGCTGGCTCACTGGGGGCCACTGGCTACCTCTTCAGTGGCAAACACCTATGGAGAGCTTCACTCTCATCCTTGTCACATTTTTCGCAGGCTCAGTGTGTACCACCCGGAAGAAAACTGGAGTGGGGTATCCACAGCTCAGTGCGGTGATGGAGTGTGCAGATGCTGCTCATGGACTCAAAGGCCACATCATTTCAGTAAGGCCCAAGGGCAGGGTAGGATATGAGGCTGCCAAACATCTGGGTTTTCTGCTGGGTACGGAAGCCCTGATAGAGGTGGATCGGGACCTGGGTTCCTGTCAGCTTTGAAGTGTGCTGTTGGGACATGGCTGAGAGGGCTAGGGACATCCAGGCTCTCTCTCTACATTGCTTCTTACTTTGCAGGATGGAGGCTGCAGCTGTCCTGGTGATGTGGCCAAGGCTTTTGGTAAGGACGCTCGGAGGGCACAGGAGGATCCTATTAGAAGAGGACTAGTCACCTCTCAGGGTCTAGGATCAGGCTAAGAAAGGCGGAGGAAGCTATTTAGACTCTTTCCTAATATGAACTCATGACCCTGAAGCTTGTGTCATTTGGGGCAAGTCAGCTGAGAGGCTGATACGGACTCCCCAGGTGCGGGCCAGGACCATCTGCATCATCCCCTGGACTGCTGGACAATGTAAACGGCGAAACCTCAGACTTACAGAATCCAGCTCTGAGGAATGGCGCTGCAGATGTGCATTTTTTTTTTACAGCTTCCCAAGTGATCCTTATTCACAGTAAAGTTAGGGACTTTTGCTCTTAGAGCACTTGAAGTCAGTCTTTTTCAGCTGAGCACAGTAAAAGAAATGACCAGAAGATGGCAAAAGCAGCCAAAAGGAGAGAGGAAAGCCAAGCAGGGAATATCTGCAGGGGAGTCCAGCCTTTGGGCGTCTCTGAATCACACTGGAATAAGAGTTGTTTTGGGCCACACATTAAATACATTGTGACACGTAATCACAAAAAAGCTCATAATGTTTTAACTAAATTTACAATTTTGTGTTGGGCCGCATTCACAGCCATCCTGGGCTGCATGTGGCCTGCGGCCACAGGTTGGACACCCCTGTTAGTGGCTTTTTAAAAATTTTTGGAGAAGAGTCAGGAACAGAGGCCAGGGCAGAGCAGGCCTGTGTGGGTTGTTGTTCAGGTAGGGAAACAAAACTCAGAAGACACTGGAATCAGTCAGGACTGAGAATTTGGTGTGAGCTGCTTCTGAGCATGGGTGGGTATGTGTGGGCACCTGGGCCAGATTCATCTCCTTCCCCCCTCATTGATAGGGGCAGGGGCTGACTTCGTGATGCTGGGTGGCATGCTGGCTGGGCACAGTGAGTCAGGTGGTGAGCTCATCGAGAGGGATGGCAAGAAGTACAAGCTCTTCTATGGAATGAGCTCTGAAACAGCCATGAAGAAATATGCTGGGGGCGTTGCTGAGTACAGGTATGTGTAGAGCTCCAGGAGCTGAGGATTCTTGGAAGGTGTGACAAAGTAGGGTGGTGGCAGAACTCAGGGTTGCTGGGAGATAGATTGTATAGTTCTTGAGAGAAAAGAGGTGAACCAGGGTTAAATGCTAGAGACTGGGAAGAGTCATGAGGCTTATGGAATTCAGAAGGAAAGGTAAAAAAATTTTTCCTCCTCTCAGGGCCTCAGAGGGAAAGACGGTGGAGATGCCCTTCAAAGGGGATGTAGAACATACCATCCGAGACATACTAGGAGGCATCCGTTCCACATGTACCTATGTAGGAGCAGCTAAGCTGAAGGAGCTGAGCCGGAGAACTACCTTCATCTGTGTCACCCAGCAGGTGAATCCAATCTTCAGTGATGTGTGCTAGGCCTTGGCAGTTCTGCCCTCCCAAGGCACCAGCACCTCACTCATCCCAGCACCTATGACTATTACTTGGTTGTTTCACCCCTGAGAGTTCCTCCAGTAATGCTATACTTCTCTTATCTGCACCTACAAAATGCCCAGGACACTCACTAGGGAGGAAGCAAGGAAGGCAGGCTTAGAAAATGAAGTTAAGATAATCAAATGAGAATCTGGGGACCCAGCTCCCAAAGATTATTGAAAGAAAAAGATACTGATTCATACACAAGTGTTTTATATATGGCCACGGTCTTAAGAGGTAAGCTTTTAGAATCATGTTTTGCTAATCAGCTTCATTAAATAGGATCTTTGAATATCTAAAAAAGAAGTATTTACATGAATTTAACTATCTCTATAAAGAGAGATCCCAATGACTGTAAAGATTCTGGGGCTTTCTGCACAAGCCTGGCATCTGGGTGCTGCTCCAGGGCAGGTAGAGGTGGCACTGACCCAGTGGAGTCAAGGACAGTGAGTCCTTTTCCCATGAAGCATCTCCATTCTAGTCTTCCCCGCCCTGCCCCCATACCCCTCCCCCCCCATAACCTGGCAACGTGAGAATTTACAGAGTATACATTCTGGTATCAGGACAGAGATATTTTCAGAATAGCAAAAGCAAATTTCTCATCCAGGTTCCCAGCCTTGGTTATCTTCCTGGCACTTCTGAACAACACTTTTGAAGGGAAGTAAAAGGGCAAAGGAATTCATTTAGACCTTGAGAGGCCACTTCTAAGGAATGATCTACACTGGCCTTACGGAAGCCTTAATTCCCCCTCCCTCATACCAACACAGTGTTTTAACAAATCCAAAGTTTAATTATCAAGCATTACAAAGTAATTTTGGCAATATAGTCAGGCAACCCAAGCTTGGGAATCCACTTTATTTCCACTAAACTGCCTGTAGAGGTGAGGAGGAAGGAGACAGGCAGGATGCAGATGGCATTCCAGTCCTATCAGAGGAGTCTATATGGTCACGGGAAAGGACAGACACAGCACTGGGGCTAGAAGCGGGGAGGTATTCATTGAAGGTGGGGATTAGAGTGTCAAACTTTGTCTTCTCATAGTTTTCCAGAGACTCCTGCAGAGAAGGGAGCAAGGAGATCCTATCATCCTCTAGAACACTGTTTTGCCTTGTTCTGGAGCACAGGGATTTCTGCCTTGTTTTGCCCCATCGCCTTCCTTCCCCAGCTTTCTGTTCCTCCCTACTCACCATTCCTTCCCTCTGGCCATTTTCTTCCTCATCAGAGTCCAAAACCAAGTCCCCTATGGTAATGACAGGGCTGCACAGAGATAGAGGACACACTGCAGAAGTAAACCAGAGTCAAAGTACTGTTCTAGGTGAACACAGGCCCTTAAGAGTCCTCAAACCCTGACCGGTATAGATAGCCCAGTTGATTGGGTGTCCTCCCGCAGAACAAAAGGTCGCTGGTTCAATTCCCGGTAAGGGCACATGCCTGAGTTGTGGATTCAGTCCCCAGAAGGGAACTGTGTAAAAGGCAACTGCTCGATGTTTCTGTCCCTCTCTCCCTTTCCCTCTCTCTAAAAATAAATAAATAAATAAAAAGTCCTCAGGGGATGAGGCTGTTGGATCCAGTCCTGACTCGGTATACCTACCTGGATTCCTGGCCCTAGGAGATGATAATGACAGTCTCGGGGACTCCAGGGGGCAATCCCAGCACTTCCTGGGGTGGGAGCAAGCAAAGAAGATCAGGTGAAGGGAAAGTAAGCGAGGGATGTGCTGCTAGTGGGGAGAAGCAACTCTTTACTCACTCCTTTTGCTCCGAGGCAGACGTGTCAACTGGGTTTTCCTTCACAGTCCTTCCGCACAGGATCTGGGATGGACTCCTAGACTTCCCAGTGGAGGCTGCCCTTGTGCCGACATCACCTGCTGCAGCTGCCATGTGTGTCCCTTGTTCTTCTCTGTTGTCAGGTTTAGATATGACCTGAGTTGGTGAACCCAGATTCCTAAAGGGTAATAGCATGGCTGTGGGGCGCTCCTTATTGCCTACCCGAGTGTTTGCCCACTGGGAATGGATTCTTCGCTGGCCTAGAGGGGCCAGATTGAAGTGGTGGCCAACCAAAGGTTCTGGGTGCTTCCTTGAGGCTGGTCCCTGAGGAAGGTACAGGCCAGACTTGGCTTTTGGTAGAGGATGGTGGAGTGCTGGTCTTGGTTGCTGAGGAGGACTCGGCTTCATGGGCTCTGTCATGTTCACTGAATTAGTAAGAGAGCACTCTAAAAAGAAAACAATGTTCTTTATAAAGAGAACACGTCAACTCAGTCTGGTTTCTTGTGTCTCTGGCCCATGTAACCCTTCTAATGGGCCGGCCATTTCCAAAGATCTCAGGCTAAACACTCCACCCCAAAATTCCTAATTCTCCCAGATGGTCCTGGTACCTGGAAGTGGCCACCCCATGTCCACACCATACTGGCTCAAAGCGAAAGAAGAAGTGATAGAAACTCCAGGCTGCATCCAACTCAGCACATCTTGAAGCTGTGGGCAGGGAGAGAGGCATGAACACTATAGTTCTTGATCCAACCAGCCCGCACTCTGCCCTGTGTTTTGCCCCAGGAAAACCTGCTGAGCCTGTGGTGCAGGCAGTGCTTTTTCCAGCTGACATAAGTATTCAAAAAATAGCTTTTCCACAGCAGTCAGAAAAGGTTCTCCATACTCTTGTTCAAGTTCCTGCAGAACAGAAAAAAGCAGGTCAGAAGGGGACCAGAGATAACAGCCACATCATAGCTTCCAAACCAGCCAGTCTCACCTGCAGCTTCCAAGCCAAATCCGCAGGGGCTTCTGCCAGCTGCTTCACCTGCTGGCAAAAGGCTTCCTGTGCCTCCGAGATCTTTCTGAGATCCTGTTTTGTCTGTTGAAGGTAAAGAAGGCAGACAGACAAGTTAAGAGCAGCAGGATCCAGTGACTAGGAGGAGGAGCAATTTTGTTGCACCAACGGTTAACTAGGGGTGGGGATTATTCCAGGGATTACTCACTGCTTTAGGGTCCCGCACTCCAGGTCCAGACTCTGGGAAGTGGTGATGCAGGGCATTCAGAACCTGGGCCCAAGGCCGGCCCTGGAGGATCAGCTCCACCACCACCTGTGAATGGTACTGAGCTCAGTCCTCACTTAGGGACAAACTCCTCTTTGGCAACCGGTTTCACCCCGCAAGCGGTCGGCGGAGTCAGGTCCCCACATCCCACCTCTTCCCCAGTCCTTTTTCTGATCCCACTGGCTCTAATACCTTGGCCTTTAGGCCCATGCATAGCCGTTCGTGGTGGCGGTAGCGAACCAAACCAGGGGCAGCAGCGCGCAGGGACTGAAGAAACTGCAACACTCGCGGAAAATGTTCCACGTAGCGTCCCCGCACGACTAGCCAGCTGGCGGCGGCTGCAAAGCGAAGGGCAGCCGGACCCGCGCCCGAGGGCGAGGGCGTAGCCATTGCCAGGGTGCTCCGCCCTGGGGGCAGTACTCAGGATCCTCTCCACCGCGAAACTGTTTGACTCCTTCTAGGGGCGGGGCTTCCGGTGGCCTTCAGTGGCTCGACGTTTCAGTGGGTGACGTATATTTCACGATCCGACTCCGCGTCCTTCCATAGACCACCAGAATTTTGGAGATCTTCTCCAACTTGGGCAGGAGCCTGAGCGGAGAATCTGGCTGGCTTGAATGGCACCAGGTCGCTCGTTCTGCCTTAAGCGGCGCCGTTGTGTCAAACCTGAGAGCTACAGCACTTCCGTTCCTGCGACCAGTTTTCCGAAAAACGGGTAGTAATGGATAACCAATGGGCTGCAGACGAAGGTAAACGTGACTTAGCGTCATAAGGCCCCGCCCCGGCGGTTCCGGCACTGTCCCGCCCTCACTCTCTGTCAGGTTCCTCGGTCCCTTGCTAGGCTTCTCTGACAGCGGGTGTGGGCCTTCCAGGCCCCTGCCTCTCTGCGGAGCCGGCAGAGAAGTCGCATTCCTCTCTGAGGGTTTACTTCCTAGTCTGTAAAGCTGCTTGTCCTCTCCATTATTATCACCCACTGAAATATGATTCCTTAAATCCTAGTCCCCAAACCGGCGCTACAAAGCCTCCCCGGGTGGCAGGCCGCTTCCAGTAAGAATTCGACTGTTCCTTTTACAAAGCAGGAGAGGGCGCCACCTCTTAAAAGTTTGAAAGGATACATAAGGGGACTAAATGGTAATGGGAAAAAAATAACAATAAAGTAGAAATAATAAAAAAAAAATACATCCGATTGTTAACCTGGTTTTCTCTGGATGGTGACACTGTACGTAATTTATGTGCTTTTCCGTATTTTTTTGGTATCATAATTTGAAAATAAAAAATATAAAATAGTTTCTTTTTTCGAATTTCTGTTGTGCACTTACTCTGGACATCCTCTAATGTAATTGACTATTTTAATCTCCTTGTCCTCTTCCTGGTGTCTACTTATTTCCGTCACCAAGTACAGAACCAGGCACACAGTGTATATTCTTTGTTATTTGAATGAATTACCTGCCCCGACTACCTTACAGGGCTTTCGTGAAACTACCCTTTACATGGGCTATCCCCTCCCCTGGAATTATGGCTCCCATATCCTTTCCTGTCTCCATCCAAGGTCTGAGGCAATCCACATATTCAACTGCCTGTGGGACATCTAATTGGAGGTCCTAAAAGTACCCAGATTGGATATGTATGACATTCTAGCTATTTCCCTTTTAATTTTACCTTTATTTTTTCCATAAAGTCCTTCCTTTATGTAGATCTGAGTTCCTGACCTATACTATTTTCTTTCTTTCTGGAAAAATTTCTTTTAACATGTCTTGCAAGTCAGGTTACCTGGTGACAAATTCCCTTAATTTGTGCTTGTCTGAGAAAGTCTTTATTTCTCCTTCACTTTTAAACAATAGTTTTGCTGGATACAGAATAGTAGCCTGGTGGGCATTTTCCCTTCAACATGCTAAATGTTTTATTCCACTCTCTTCTTATTTGCATGCTTTCTGAAGAGAAGTCTGATGTAATTCTTATCCTTCCTCCTCTATAGATAAGGTGTCCCTGCTCCTAACCTCCATGCTTTAAGATTTTCTCTTGGTTTTCTGTTTTCTGAAGTTCGAATATGATATACCTAGGTGCAGATTTATTTACTTTTTAAAAATTTCTTCTGCTTGGTGTTTTCCGAGCTTTCTCCATCTGTGTTTGGTGTCTATCATTAATTTTGGGAAATTCTTGGTATTACTGTTTCAGATGTTTCTTCTGTGCCTCTCTTTTTCTGGTATTCTCATGTGTGTTCTACACCTTTTGTTTTTTAGATATTGATTTGTCTTTTTCTTAGCATTTCAGTTTTGGAAATTTCTATTGACATTTAATCAAGTTTACTGATTCTTTCCTCAGGCATGCTCATCTGTTGATCAGCCTGTTAGGTCACCCTTCATTTCTGTTACAGTGTTATTTCTAGCATTTCCCTTTGGTTCTTAGTTTATACTTCTCTGCTTATAGTACCTATCTGTTCTTACATGTTGTCCATTTTGTTCATTAAATCTCTTAACATATTGATCATAGTTCTAAATTCCTGGTCTGATATTTCCAATATCTCTGCCATATCTGAGTCTGGTTCTGATACTTAGTCTATCTCCTCAAAGTGTATTTTTTATCTTTTAGTGTGCCTTGTAGTTTTTTTGTTGAAAGTTGGGTGTACTGGTAAAAAGGAACTGAGGTAAATAAGCCTTTAGTGTTGTATTTACCTGTCTAGGAATTAGTCTGTGTTGTATCTGTAGGTGTCAGACGCTAAAATTTCCTCTGGTGTCATAATATTGTCTTCCCTGTTGTTTTGGGGGTTCTCTAGCAACGTCTTTAATAAGATCTGAGATGTGCGGGTCTTTCCATTGTATTCCCCTGTGACTATCCAGGTAGATTGCCAGAATAGTGACTATCGGGAGGGAGTGAAACATGGCCTGAGGATCAGTAGGAATAAGAAATCAAGATGGAGAGGTAAAGGAACAAAGGGGATTGTCATGGTAATGTGATTTTGACTATTATGTGTTGATGCAACGGTCAGGTTAAGGAATTTTTTGGTATTTTTTTTAAAGAGGATATTTAACATGAAGTTGGTGTAGAACTGAGGATTCATTTTTTTCAAAATCCTCACCCAAGGATGTGTTTCTTGAGTTTAGAGAAAGAAAAAGGGGGGAAGAGAGAGAGAGAGAGAGAGAGAAACATCAATGTGAGAGAGAAACCTTGATCAGTTGCCTCTGTACATGCCCGACTGGGGATTGAGCCCGCAACCCTTTGATGTATGGGACAATGCTCTGACCAACGGAGCCGCCGACCAGGGCCTGGGCATTCAATATTTTGACTCTGGAAATGTGTTTTTAGTTCCATTGACCCAATCTTGCATAAACAGTTCTTTCTGGCATTGTACTGAGGAAGAAATAAAACTTATGCTTTACATCATTACAACCTAAAGATATTTCCAAAGTACAGGAACAGCCTGGCTTCGCACTAGCACAGAAAACTTTCACTAAAGTGGCAGTGACATTTAACGCTTGTTAAGGTAGCTCTTGGGGACCTGTGTCTTGTACAGGACCTTAGGTCCTCAATGAAGAATCTACAGCAATGTAGATTCCAATGTAGAGTCCAAGCTCGCTCTGGGAGGCTGTAGCGCCCTCTGAATATGTAGCATTGCAGGGACAGGCTCCTCAGGGCAGAAACAGGTAAGTGGCTGGTCGAATGGGATGTAATCTGCTCAGTCAAAATTGAGGTGCTGCGAGTGAGAGGAAATCTATTGCCAAACCCCACAGATGCTGCTACATTAGAAAAAAACACATTTCTTTTGTACTCTATATCCTCCCATTTCTTACTCAGCTCCATTATAATATTATGGGACCGCTGTCATATAGACGATCCTTCATTGACCAAACATCACTATGTGGCATATGACTGTTGTCTTGTTTACTCTTCTAGACTCCCTTTCACCAAGGATCTTTGCACAGGCTGTTCCTTTTGCCTGGAGTGATCTCCCTTCCCTCTCTGCCTATCCTCCGGGTCACCTATTTAGGTAAAGCTTTCCTAACCACCACCACCAGGCTAGCTCACATGCCTTCACTTCAGAGCTATCTACCCTCTTTTGTCTCATGCATTTATTCATTTAATGTTTCTCAGACTCTAAGTTCCATAGGGCAGGAACTAGGTTTGTCCTGTGTTCTAGCACTTAGTCCAGTGCTTGGCATATGTCATTAATTGTTAAGTGAGTGAAGAAATCGGTCCATTAGCCATCACTGTACCTGGACCCTGCCAGTCAGAGGCTCCAAAAAAATTCTGGTCCAACTGTGGACAAAAATCCCTTTCTGGAGTGCACTTTAGAACAGCTGAAGCTAGCCATTTTTAAAAATTAACTTTATTTAAATGATGTGGAATCACTATAGTCCAATCCATAAACCTGAGAAACATGTCATATTTTATAAAATTTTTTAAATGTTATAGTTTATCCTATTACAGTTGTCCCATTTTCCCCCCTTTGCTCCCCTCCACCCAGACCCCCTAAAAATTTGTTTTCAAATTTGTGATTAATTTCACCTTATTTATTTTTTTATCAGGAAGATAAAAATCTTCCTCTTGGTGTTTTTATCTCTCCCAGAATTTTCCAAGAAACCTGACCACCGGCGCAGGCCTTGCAGCCCCCATGCTTGCTGGGGAGAGCTTTGCTGCTCTCAGGGTCTGCCATACGTTTTCCACCCACTCAGCATCCCCGTAGAAAACCACCTGCAGAGGTTGTTACCTGAACTCTCAGGATTCCATCCCCAGATCCAGACTTTATTCCCTGAGTCAAGAGGCAGCAGGAGCTTCAGGTTTTGCCAAAGTAAACACACCAACATGAAGTTCAGGGACCCTCAAATCCAGGCCAGTTTTCCAGGCCTAGGATGGTCTTCTTCCCTGCTGTCCTGGCCCTGATTATGGTCAAGCTTCAGATGAAGCTACCATAATCCACACTAATCTTTCCAACTTTAAATCTTGAGGCAGAAAGAAACAAGGAAAATATTAGTTCTTTACACTCAGGAAACCCTAGGCAAAGAACCTACCTTTTCCCTAGGGATTAACTTTGTATACCAGGTGTCCCAGGAGAACCAAAACAGGTTACCAGGACTCAGAGAAAATGACTGCCTCATCATTGCCCATGGGCGCCAACTAAGAGAGCAACTCTTGTGGACTTCTTGAAACTAAGACTAAGAACACCTTTATTTTGTTTAAAAAAAAAAAATACACATTTTGTTATATAAAGGGTATGAAGGAAATAATCATATAAATAAATGGCATAAAATAGGTTTTCCTAGTAAGTTTTCTGAGGCACATCTAAACAGAGTAAGAGCTCTGCTTAGATGGTCATTATAGAGCCCCCTGGGTTGCCCATTTATCTCTCTCTTTCCTAGAGTTGCTCTTGGCATCTCTCAGGCATTTTTCCTACAAATGCTACAAAACACAATCCTTCGTTGCTCCTCCAAGCTTCCAGACTCCCCATCACCCTCTGATTTAGTCCGTCTTCCATTCAACAGATATTTATTGAGCACCTACTACGTGTCATGGACTGTGAATCAGCCACAAGTAGGACAGAGAAGGTCCTTGCCCTGGCAGGGCTTACATTTTAGCAGGAGGGGAACTAGAGGCCTGAGGTCAGAACAGTTTAAGCTGGGACAACAGGGATTCTAATCTCCATGTCTAGAGAAATAAAGGATGATACCCACAAAGCACCCAATCTGAGCTTAACTCATAGGAGGAACCCAACATACATTTGTTTGTTTCCTTCTAACTGTTTGGAGGATAGCATTGCCTTTCTGTTGTTTGTTCATTCGTTTGTTTTTTGAGGATTTGAAGCATTTTTGGCCTCTAATAAATACAGGGGATCAGGATAAAATGAACAAATGTGAAGCAAGTTACAAAGTTGTTGGAAACCTTAAAGTCTCACATTTTCTCCCAGGTGTACAATAAAAAAAAAAAAATACTGTTGTATTACTGCTCAGACTTTCTGGGAACCAATTTAATAAAATACATCAATCATCTTAAACATGCCATACTTTGCAAATTATTGCTTTTAAATTTGTAAGTAGCAAACATTTTTTTGCTCAGCTCTATGCTAGACCTTGTTCTAGGTCCTGAGATAGTGTGTGAACAAAACAGATAAGGTCTTAGCACTTATGAAACTCACATTTTAGAGAAAGAGACAGCATTTAATAAATAAACTAACACACTAATGTTAAATAGTAAGTGTTAGGTAGGACACAAAATGAAACGATAATATGCTAAGGAGACTAGGAGGCAGGAAAACAAATCAGATTGATGGTCAGGGAAGAGCTCCCTGAGTAAGTGACATTTGAGTTGAGACCTGATAACAGGAGGGTCCCCTCCCAACCTCCTTGCCATACCACCTGGGGGAAGAGTGTTCATCCAGAAGGAAGAGCAGGGAATAAGTCTTAAGTAAAAGGTGGTGGAGCTGAGAAGCAGAAGGACCGTGGGCTGAGGCAGAAGAGCCAGGGCATGGGGTGGAGATGGGGTCAGAGAGGTCTGCAGGGCCAGGTAGATCAGGGTAGGACTTTGGATTGTGCAAAGGGCAATGGGGAAACACATGAAGGTTTTAAGTAGGAGAGCACCAGGATTCAATTTAGAGTTTAGAAAACTCACTGGCTGTGCATAAATTGGATTGTTCAGGAACAGAGTGGAAACTCACCAGGAGGATATGGCAGTTCTCTGGGGAGAGAGCACAGTGACAGCGTAAGTGGAGAAAATGACAGATATATTTTGGAGGTAGAGCCGAGATGACTTGCTGATGAATTTAATAGGGGAGGAGAGAAAAGCGAGTAATCAGGTGACTTTGCATATTTATGGCTTGGACAACTGGGCCACTATAGTAACAATGAGATGGAACAAATTAGTGGAAGAACAGTTTGGTGGTGGAATTAAGAGCTCTGTGGGGCTCCTTTTAGTCTGAGAGAGAATATAGGCTATAGAGCCAGAGTTCTAATCCCATAGGTTTTACCTGGGTTCTAACCCCATTCTAGACTGCTGAATGACTTTTGACAAATTACCTAACCCTTAGTGCCTCAGTTTCTTCATCTGTGGAGGGGGCATAGCAGTACAGCCTGCCTAAAGAGGTTCTTGTGAAGATGACATGGATTATTATAGACAGATTAGTGCCTTCATTCTTATTCACCCAGCAAAAATTTAGTATCTCTAGGCACTAAATTCTGAGCACACAGCAGAGAACAAATCAGACAAAAATCACTGCTCTTGTGGAGTTTGTATTCTGGCTGAGGGAGGGGATGCACAATAAGCAAATGCACTGTGAAAATATTTAGTATGTTGGATGGGGAGAAGTGCTATGGCGAAAAGTAATGCAGGGAAAAGTGGTAGTGAGAAGCAGAATGGATTGTAATTTCAAACAGGAGGGCCAGAAAAGGCCTTACTAAGATAGTTGAGAAAAGAGCTCAAAGGAGGGAGGATGCCAGCCACATAGATATGGGGTGGGGAGGGGTGCGGAGCGTGCCAGGCAGAGGAAAGAGCAAGTCCAAGGGCCCTCAGGTGAAGGCTTCAAGAAAACAGGAAAAGCGAAGCTGAGTGACAAGAGGGTAGGGGGGTAAAATTGGAGGCCCCTGAGGGCCACAGGGAGGACCAGAGCTATTATTCTGAGAGGTGAGGAGCCACTGGGGGGTGTGGGCAGGTCAGTGACGTGATCTGACTGACATTTAAAAACATCTCCCTGGCTGCCAAGTTGAGAATAGACGGGGGAGGGGGAGGGCTACTGAGAAGGGCTAGTGCTTCAGTCCAAGCGGGGGAGGGCTAGGATGGGGCAGTACCACTAGAGAAAATTTGGTAACAAATTATACAAAGAATTCAACATACACAGCATCAGATGATACGTGCTAGGAAAGAAAATAAAGCACAAGGAGGATAGGGAGTGTGGAGGATGTTGCAAATGTATTTTTTTTTTTTTTTTTTTTTACTTTTTTCAAGTGGTAATTTAGAAAGTTGCAGAGGTAGTAAAAGTGAGCCAGCTGGGCTGCACACACTCAGGAAACAAGTTAGAGAAGCAAAAGAAGGACCCTTGGAGCTTAGGAGAGAAAAAGGGCAAAGGGAACGCAAGCCTGAGGGGAAGAAGAGGGAAAAGGGCAAGGCGGGGCTCACACGCTGCAGAGGGAAAGCAAGTGGAAGATGTTGCAATTTTAGAATGGGACGGTGGAGATGAGGGTGCAAACCGCAGAGATGTCTAGGGAAGAGCTTCTCCGGCAGAGTGCTGAGCCCTGCAGAGGCGCTAGAGCACGGATGTATCTGGCCCTGTGGGAAAGAAGGAGCCAGGGACCTGGAACAGATTGAGCCGGGGGCAGGAAGGGGAGCCGAGGGCCGAGTCACAGAGCACTGTAAGGACCTCGGCTTTGGGGAAGCCAGCAGAAGCTTTTTGAGCAGAGGACTGACAAGATCAAATTCACCTGCTCATTCTGGCTGCTTTGTGGAGAGCAGAGTATCAAAGGGTAAGAGTGGGTGTGGGGATACGATTAGGAAGCAGGGGCAATAATCCAGGTGAGAGATGAAGGCAGCTCGGCAGCGTGGTGGCTGTAGAGATGACAAGGAGCCAGAGGAATGGGAGATAAACCATCAAGATTTGCTGACAGACTGAATGAGGGATGTGAGAGAAAGAAAGGAGTCAAGGATGACTCCAAGATTTTGGACCCAGGAAACTGAAAAGATAGAGTTGCCATTTACCGATATGGGGGAGGCTGCAGGGAGACATGCTAGAGACAGGAGTTTGATCTTCGATCTATTTTGCTTGGTGGGACAGGCTATGAAACACCCAGCAGAGATGTGCAGGCGGCCATAAATATACAAGTTTGAGGTTCAACGAAAACAGGTACAATTGGGGGAGCCACATTTGGGGAACCAGTGGTCCTTAAACCCCAAGTCTGGCAGGACTCACCTGGGCAGAGTGCAGCTGGAGGAGAGGGAGCCTGGGGCGGAGGCTGCGGTCATCCCAACACCCAAGGCTGAGCGGAGGCAGGGGCAGAGGCCCTGGCCAAGGAGAGTGAGGAGGACAGCTGGACTCTGGAGGGCCAGTGGGGGGGGCAGCCTGGAAGCGAGGGCTGTCCTCCAGTCTTTAAATATGTTTTCAACCAGTATTCAATGCTGGGAGAAAATGCTCAACCAAGGTTACTTGGGGCGGGGGGCGGAGGGGGGCGGGGAAGTAGCCTAAGAAACATGGTGTTAACAGTTCTTATCTGTACATGGTGGCAGATGAGGATTATTGTCAATTTCTTCTTTACAGTTCGGAACATGTGTTACTTTTATAAAAAGTCGAAGATATTTGGAAACAAATATTGGAAAGTGGCTTTTGCTACTCAGAGTATTCCAGCTTATTTCTACCTCGAACATGTGCTACAAAAGGGAATTTAGGTCCTTCTCTCTCACAGTGGGTGCCATGGGAAGGGGCAGTCCCACCTAAACCCAGGGGACTTCTAAAGGCCTCTGGCCAGTAGAAGCACCCTGGGGTGGGGGCAGATTGGTCAGATAAGCACAGGAGGCTGTCTGATGCCAAGCAGGCTCAATCTCAAGAGCTGCTGAGCTGGTGGCATCGGACCTGCCAGCCATGTTTCTCAGAAACAGGGGCACCAGAAATGCCAAGTGCATCCCCAGAACACTGCTTGGCCCAGCATGGACTGATAGATGGACAGAACAGCAGCTTCATTAAAAAACAGTTTATTACCTTCTGTGTCGCCCAGTGCAAGTGAAGATAGGCTCCCTCCCCAGGTGTCCTGGCCTCCCCACCTGAGCCCCTGGAGAGCCGCTCTACAGCGAACCCCTGTCTTGAGGCAGTGTCCTTGTTCATCTGACTCCAGTCCCATTGCTCCTGGCCCAGGGCTAAGCCCCACCTCGAGAAGCCATTGGGATGTTTTCCCCTGAGCGGCTGTTCCCTCCAGTGCCTGAGAAGATGCCCCCACTTCCGGATGCTGGGGCCACGTCCACCTGGATGACACCATGCACCTGGGAGAGCTGTGGGCTGTCCAAGCTGGCGATGAGCTGGCGGGGGCCTGGTCGCACAGGCACGAACGTCTGGCGCAGCGTCACTGTCTCGTTGCCCCCGATGTCCCTGTGGGCAGAGAGAGGGTCATGGGCCTGGGGTGACTGGGGGTGGGGTGGGGAGGAAGGACTGATGGGGCGAGCAGGACAGGAACAGAGGTGGAGCCCTCCAGGCACTTCTGGGCTCAGCTGGAATTCCCACACCCGAGACCAGGACAAAGCCTGAGTCCCAAGGCCGCCTCCACTCGGCCAGATCAGCAGCCACCCACACAGCTGCCTGAGCTAGAAATTTGTCCTTCTCCTCCCACGAACACCTGGACAAAACTGTTGTACTGCCACCCTCTCGTCTCCATTGCTGCCTAACCAGAGCATCCCCGCCCCACACAGGGTTTCCAAGACCAACAAACTTCATTTGGAGACTTTGGAGTTCAACACAGTACTGCCAAATATTTCCTGTTTTACCAAGAAAGAAAGTGCAGGAAAATTAATTATCCTCTGCCACAATAATCTTTCCAAAGAAGAATTGTGATACCCCAAAACTTTGAAAAAGTGTTTTCAGAACAAAAGGGAAGTCCTTCCCAAGAACAGATAGTTGGCATGTTTAAACTGACATACATGTTTGTGTGTGAGACGCGCACGCGCGCACGCGCACACACACACACACACTTCAGTGCTTTTATTTTCTCCCTTCTTCATGGATCTCGAAAATCTATTCCCAGGCCACCCTCCCGGAAATCATAGTTTCACCAGCTCTCTAAATGACCTCCTTGCTTCCCATCTCATTTTTCCATTCTTTTCTCTAACCACTTGAACTTGAACTGAACCCTTCAAGGGCCTGGCTTCCTTGGTGCTCATGGAATGAGACTGCAGCTCCCTAACCTGCCGCACAGGCTCACTCTGACTCAGCCTGCCTGCCTGCACAGCCTGGTCATCCCCCACCATTCCTCCTGCCCACCAGCCCTGATGGGTTCTTTCCCTTCCCTGAACACACCTCCTTTTTCATGCTTTGCCCTGGCTGCCAGTGCAGGCCCACATCACTTCCTCACTGAGGGCTCCCTGGAGCACCTCCTACCCTCAGGAAAATGAATCTGGCCTTTCTCTGAGCTCCTCCAGCAATCTGCACGTGTGCTTTATACACTGAATGTGACTGCATTTATAGAGCACCTGTTCAGGCCTGTTAGCATCTAGCCTTTCCTGCCTATGCCTAAACACTTACCTCTGGCCTCCTACTCAACCCAAGCCTGCCTTGGGGACCCTCTCTGGAGCCACACCCCGTGTGGACACCTCAGTCCTCCAAGGGAATGAATCAACACCCCAACTTCAGGGACGAGCTCTCCCTGCTTGGAGCCTGCTTGCCAGGGGCGTCCCTGGACCACTCTGTACTCCTTCTTCTACCACCGTTAGCTGTGTGGTTTAAGACAAGTTACTGAACTTCTCTGATCCTCACTTTCTGGTCTGTGAAACAGAAGTGAATATAAAATAAGGGGGTAGGATCAGATGGTCTTGAAAGTGTCTTCGAGCTCCATGAAGGAGGGAAGCTGGGGGAGGCAGGGAAATACATAAAGCCTAACTGTTAAGTTATAGACTTAATCTCTAGATTTTCTATCATAACAGATAACTAGAAATTAAGTCTATACCCTGTATCCTGTACCCTGGCTGGTTACAAATTTGTGTTTTTAATTTGTGCCCACTTTTCCACAGAGACATAGTTCTTCTTGTCCTATTCTATAATCACACTGTGTTTTTTTCAGCACATGGCTTTTATTTATGTTACTTCCAGGGAAAATGGCTTTCCAGGTTCCAGCATGGGATGTCAAGATCTCTCCCTGCCCTGGTCTTAGTGTCAGGTGAGACGTTTGCCACACCCGTGTTTGTGAGTTTAAGCCGAGCACATCAGCTGCTGAGGCTGGAATGTGCCTGTGACAATGAGCTCAGGCAATGAAACCAACCCCCTGACACGGACACCAGAATTTAGACATCCAAAATTAGCATTGTCAGTTTCAGTTCTGTACTTGTTCAGCCATGTTGCCAGTGCTTGAAACATTATTTAAAACTCCTCTTGGATTTTTCTTCAGAGTCAATGAAAACCGCGCACACACATACGCACGCGTGCGCCACGAGCACCCAATCACACATGCATATCTGGTCCCTCCTCTACAGCCAAACTTTATTTCTGACTGAGGAAGGCCACCCTAGGGACATTCACTAGAGAATATGAATCAGGCTCTGGGGGAAATTCCCGAGAAGGGTTTGGAGCAGACTTTCAGCCTCTCCTGGTGACTGGTTTGGTGGTGACAATAGCCATCTGGAGGAGTAAGTTCTGGAATGTTTATTAAGTGGCTCTTTACCACCCTGGGTGGCACACCTTATGCTCTAATGGGGTTCTTTACCACAGCCTTTGATGTGCAAATGAGAGCAAAGTAACACCCACCTTGGAATCCAATATATCTGAACCAGAAGACCAGGGACTCCCCCCTTGGGGCTCTCAATTGTCCTGGTGTCCCCGGCCTGGGCTAGCAGCAGCTGAGGAGCCACAGGTGAGGCCAGCCTGCCTTGAGAAACCATCATCCAACTCTAATTTACTGGTGGGGAGACTGGGGCCTTTAAGTGGGAAGGGGGGAATTTTTACGAGCTGACAGGTGAAGAGATGGGCCAGGCCTCCCTGCTCAGCTCAGTGGTCCTTTCCTTACTCCCAGGCGGGGGCAAGACTCAAAGGTCTGGTCTGGCAGGGCTGCTGACGGGAGTCCAGCTCTGGGGATCCCTCAGAACAGAACTTCCCTCTATCATTTGCAGGTGAGAGACGCCTGCAGGGGGAGCTATTGGGGAGACCCAGCTCCACTCTCTAAGCTGCACGCGCCTGGCAGGGAAACAAGGGAAGGCACTCCTTTGTGACATATGACACCATTCAAGGTTCAGGCTGGGCAAAGATCAGGAAAACAACCTTTTCAGCTTTGTC
Organism: Pteronotus mesoamericanus; assembly: GCF_021234165.1. Taxonomy (NCBI): domain Eukaryota; kingdom Metazoa; phylum Chordata; class Mammalia; order Chiroptera; family Mormoopidae; genus Pteronotus; species Pteronotus mesoamericanus. Next base: position 2,020,396 of record NW_026555170.1, read on the forward strand.
CAGTTGGGAAAAGTGGAGGCCACCAGCAAGGCAGAGCCTGCTGCGACTGTGTGTGTGTGTGTGTGTGTGTGTGTGTGTGTGTGTGGCGGGGGTGGGGAGCAGGGTGGACAGGGACCATCTGTTTCCCCCACCCAGCCCCTCCACATGGGCCATCACTTTCCCTCTGGCTCTCTGTCTAAAGAAGAAAATGCATGCCCGGGTTCCCAGATTGCTGACCTTAAATGTCAGCCTCTGGCCTTCCAGGCTTTCCTTTGTGCTGCTCCTGGGAAGTGACAGGGCAGCTTGTGTGCGTTTGTGTCGGAGAGGACAGCACAGGCCCAGGAACACAGCACTGGGTGAGGCCCTCACAGAGCCTCGCCTGGCCCAGGCCCAGGCCCAGGTGCTCTGGAAAAGGCCTGGGGTGCAGCGCCCCTCCTCTGGAACTGCTGCTCAGCCCTCATGGCACCAACCAAGCAACAGGCTTAAGAGTCTACATGGTGTGTGCCACATGGGCAGAGCAGAGTCTGGCCCTTATGAACTGTGAGACCCTTAAGACGTGGCCATTAGGTTCTCCCTCTGTAAAGACGGATTGATGGTGGCACAAATCAACATAGAAACTACCAGCAGAGCACTACCTTTGTACCAAATACATGCTAAATGCCTTACGTGCATCATCTCATTTAATCTTTACAATGGCCCTCAGAACCAGGTCCTACTGTTGTCCCCACATTACAGGTGAGAAAAATGAGGCTCAGAGGAGAAAAGACACTTGCCCAAGGGCACATAGCCAGTGAGTGATGGAGGTGGAACTTGAATCCACATTTTTAGGATCCCAAAGCTTTGCTTTTAATTATATGATGGTCTCTAATGTACTTTAAAGGGTTTTTGTGATCTCCCAAATGAGAAAATATTCCTGAAAGTGCATGGTCAACTTCTGAGTGCTGCACAACATTAGGGATGAGTTGCTAATGATTCCTACCTGACGTTTTAGCTCCTTAATGAGATGGTGAGGCAGGGCGGGGACACAGCACAACACCACACATGCGGCAGGTCTCCTTAAACTCGCTGCTTGGGCTGAACTGAGTCAGGAGGTATTGCTGGCTGGCCCCAAGCTGCCTTGTTGGACCCTGACAGACCGTACCACCCTGACGATCCTGACCAAGTGAGGAAGCAATGTGAGGCCCAGGGCAGACCAGGAGGCAGGCAAGGAGATGCCAAACTCACCCTACGTTGAGAATCTTGGGTCTCTGTAGCCCGGACCCCTCCAACCGGAAGACAACGTTGGTGAGGGTGACAGGCAGAGGGTTCTTGAAAACAATCTGTACTTCGCATTCCTGGCCAACCACAGCGGCTCCCAACAACTGAGAGAAAAAGAGACACATCCCCACATGAGAGATCCTATCCAAACACATGGGGTCCATACATTGCACAGAGAGGGATGCAAACCTGCTTGACTCCCACATTTCTGCCCCTGAGAGGAGGCTCTGTGTAAACCAGAGACGAAACTCCAAGCCAGTGCTCATCCGAAGTCACCACAGAATCGGGAAGATGAGATCTCATTTTACAGATGAGAAAACTGAAGTATGGGAGCCCAGGGCCAATCCCTGACCTGTTCCTCCTGGAACTGCTTGTCAGGCCAGCCTGTTCCTGACATAGTGCCCTGGCCCCTTCCACTCCGATTTCCCTCAGCCCCTGGCCACCCCTCACGCTCTAGCCAGCTGCCCTCACCGTGAGGGAGAGGTCCGGGGTGCGCAGACGGAAGGTGTGCTGCTTGGCCAGCACCTGGCCATTCTCCTTGACATGGCCTGAGACATTGAGCAGCATGGCCCCCTGGTCCACAAGCTGCGGCCGGTATTCCTTGTAGGCCACAGGCATGGTCACGCGTTCCGCTGGGGAGAGGAGGCATGGTGTCACGAAGGCCTGCTTTCCCAGACCTGGCCTCCCGGAGTCTCCATGGCCACAGCCCTGGGTGCCCGGTGTCTAGCAGGGATGGGGAGGGAGCACTTACAGGCCTTTGGAGCCAGCACCACTTCCTCCTTGTTCTCCTTGAAGACGGACCCTGCGACACCGGTATAGAAGGTGACTGAGAGGTAGAGGTGGAGCTTCACAGTGCGGCTGCTGCTGCTGCGATTGGTCAGCACCACGCCAATCACCAGGTCCTGCCCCATCGCTGCATCCAGGGCCTCCACCTGTATCGCCACATCGTCAGCCGAGTCCCGGGTGGCATATACATTGGGTTTGCTGCCATGGGCAGCTGCTGTCTCCACTGCCTTCCGCTCTGCTTCTGAGCCTGGGGGTTGAGGGTCAAAGTTGAGACGACAGCTACTGTGAGGGTGGGTGCATGCTCAGCAAGAACATTTGGCATGGGCCTGAGCTGGCCGGGTTGGGTACCTTCTGGGTGCTTATAGATGTGGGTGATATCCTCACGCATGTTGGAGCCAATGGCCTTTGTGACGATGAGTGTGCCAATGGCCTTCTCCTCCACGTACACAATCTTGAAGCTGCCATCGTCCTGTCGCTGCCAGTAAACCTTGTCACTGTTTACCTTTTGGGAGAGGGTAGGGGAGTGTGAGCAAGCCACAGGGCCTGCGGTTGGACCTGACTTCAGCTACCTTCCCCTGATCCTCAGAGCAGCAGGGAGGACTAGGTCTAAAGGCCGGGAGCTTCCTGGCAGAGCCAAAAGGGAGACTTTTCCAAACTGAGCCAGATGAAGCCAGAGAGCAGGGAGGCTGGTCTGGGAGGCTCCTCGCAAAGCACTTTGGCATTAATAACAGTAATCCCTTATGCTCGTTCGCTGACTTTATGACTTGTAAAGCCGTTTCATACCCATTATTTCTTTTGATCCTGGGTACGAGAAGCACAGCAGACATTATTATTTCCCTTTACAGTTGAGAGAACGAAGACTCTTAGAATGACTTGCCCAAGGACACACAGCTGGTCAGTCAGCGGTGAAGTCAGGACCAGAGAACCCAGGACTATGCCATTATTTGGCCCTCCAGACTGTTCAAGAAGGTATGTGGAGCGCAACCCTCACCTCAGCAAAAATGAAGGGTGTGTCGTACTTCATGTAGACCAGGCCATTCTTGATGGACTGCACAGAGCAGGGGCCACAGCAGAAGATGCCTGGGGGAGTCAGGGCAGGATGGAGGTGAGAGATCCATGGAGGCCGAAGCGGGACCCTCAGATCCTGTGGAGAGGCCCACCCATCCAGGCCTCGTGCCCTCTCCCTGGCAGTCAGCTGCCACCCAATCCGATCCAGGGAGGGTAAACAGAAGAGTGCGTTTCTGTTTGGCCTCAGTCAGTGGGTGGCAGGGCCAACCCTGGGGACAAGCCTGCATTGTTAACCAAATCATTGACACACTCTTCCTACACTGGCTAAAATTGGATGTTGGCTGGCTGTGATCCCCAGAGGTCAGGACCCTCTATGTCAGGACAAATCCAGAGCCCATGGTAACTCTGCTTGCTGGCTGGGAGATTAATAACACCACGGCCATGAGGGGGACCGGTGGAAAATAGTCTGACCTCATCATGCTCAGGAGGGTTTTTTAGACGAGATGGCTGACAGGGAGGAGGCTTGGCAGGAGAGATACGGGACAGGAAGTGAGGGGCATCCAACAGGAAGGAATCTTAGAAAACACCTAACACCATGGTATTTTTTCATAGATGGGGAAACTGAGGCTCAGAGAGGCCAGGTAGATGCTGGATCTCACAAGACAGCTGGATGTAAGCAAGTGGAAGGAGCTAAGGAGCTAATATTTACTGTGGTCCAGGCATATTGCTAGTCTCTCTAATATTTGATTTCTCATTTGATCCTCCCAAGCACCCTATATGGTACATATTATCCTCATGTTACAAAAAAGAACATCAGAGCTCAATGAGGCAAAGAACCTGCCCAAGGTGACATATCTAAGAAGTAAGCAAGCTGGACACAAGCCTGAGGCTGGCTGGCCCCAGAGCCCCTGCCTGCTGGTCATGGGGACCAGAACTCAGTTCTCCCAGGGACCTGGGCTAGCCTTTTCCAGCACCACAGGCATCGCTGGGTCGCACAACTCGGGGGGGGGGGGGGCACTGTCCTTAGGGATGATTGAAAGGGAAGGGTCTGTCCAGAGACCAGAGGAGAAATGTGGGCTAAGTGAGGACACTCGTACCCAGGGTGAAGAGGGGAGAGGCGGCAGGAAGGCAGCCTGAGGGGCAGGCTGGCTGCCTGGGGCTGCAGTGTTAGGTGGGAAGGGGAGGGACCTGTTTGAGAACACAGTATAGGGCAGGTCTAATTTTTGCCAACATGTGTCTTGTGGAAAAGATACCGGTAGGTCATGTCATTAGTAGTTATCTCTCAGGGCTGGGTATAGGGGTTGCTTTCTTCCTTGAACCTGTCTGAACCCTAATTTTTTCTACACTAGACATATTACTCATAGTGAGCAATGGAACAGACAGAAGAGGACTTGGTGAAAGTGAGAAGGCACATCAAGAAGGAAGGAAGTCAGGGACTGGCTTCGCTCCGCTGCTGACCTAATGCTCCGTGTCCTAGAGAAAGTCACTCCACCTCTCTGAGCCACCATTTACCACGTGTCTCAGAAGGGCTTGGAGTGGGTCCCAAACCCAGCTGATCTTAGCATCCCCAGGGAAACATTCAAATACATAGATTCTTAGAATCCATCCCTGCCATGTCTGATATATCAGGTCTGTGGTGGGACCTAGACATCTACTTAGAACAAAACAAAACAAAAACCTCCTGAGAGAGAATAGGAAATATTTACATTTTACATTATTCAATTCTGCATTTTTTCCCCTTTCAAGCCTGTAGTACTTATAATAATCATTTTTTAAACTTTAAAAATACATACATAAAAGGGTCCTTCAATTAATTATCCCCAGGATATAGAAGTCAAAAATGAGAATATAGAAGCAGGCAAATGAGAATAGTGGATTGGTTGGGGGAGGAAAACCTGCCACTGAATTCTCTTGAATCCTTTGACTCTCGAGCCATCGGAGTATATTAACCACTACACATGAATAAAACTTAGGCACATAGTTACGCAGAAAAGTAAAAATAAACCAAAGGGCACATGGCTGATAAGCTGGTTCAAGGAACCATGGGGTTAAGGGACCTGGCTCCAAGGCCCAGTTCAGCGCCGACCCTGGAGTCTGTATAGATTGGGGATATGGGGAGAAGCCAAAGTGGGGTAGAGGAGCCAGGCAGGGCCCTGTCTCACCACTGCTGGTCTCCTGGGGTGTGGAATCCACGACTTGCCACCCATTAAAGCCTGAGGGCAGATCCGACCTCTTCATCCAGCAGTCATTCCACACGTGGAAGTTCCTGGACAGACACGGAGGGAGTGCTGGGTCTGAGCAGCCCGTCCGGGGCCTCCGCAGTACCCCCTCGGTAGCCAGGTCTCAGGTCACTGTTCCTGGCAAGGGACGAGTAGTCCAGCCCCAGCCCCAGCCTCACCAAACGGAATCATGGTTCAGGTGCTCGAGAGGTTTCATGTTCTCATCAAAGTAGATGTCCATGGTGAGGGATGTGTCTGTGTCATGTGCTGAGTTGAAGTTGGTGACAGTCCGGGTGGCCAGGCCCAAGCATCGCAAAACTGCAGCAGAGGAGGTAGGGTGGGGCTCAGGGCCCAGGGCCAGGGCAGGCGTTGGGCAGAGGTGAGGCAGCAGGTGAGGCACAGCAGGGGGAGAAGGGCGACGGGGGTTGCCAAGCTCGGGCAGGGGTCAGTAGGGTCAGGAGACCTTTGGGTCAGGGTGTGTTGGGGGTTAGGGGAAGCCAGGCCACCTGCCTGGCCTTGCCCCTGCCTGTCCCTCCCCCTACCCCCCGGGCCTCTCTGTGGTTGTTAACATTAATTAATGATAATTAAGGCCAGCCTACCATCCACCGCCCCCACCTGCCCCTGCACCATAGAGACTACTGGGCGGGGCTCATGAAGGTGGGGCCTGGCTCCCCTCCCTCCTCCTGTAGGGCCCCGGCCACTCCTGTCCCAGTTCCTCCACTACCTGTGGTGGTCACACCAGCAAAGACCCAGCACTGGCCGTAAGGGACAGAATAGCCGGTGTGTAGGTAGCTGAGGAGGATCTCCACGCTGCCCACCCACGCTGACGGGTTGGTGCCTCGGGAGTAATCGCCAGACCAGTTCCCAATCAGGACCCCATTGTCATCCAAGGAGTTCACCTGCCCAGGACAGAATGGGATGTGAGGAGTTGGAGGAGAGGCTCAGGGCCTGCCTTGTGGTCACCAGCCCAGCCCCCGGCCCTGCAACCAGCCCTCACCCCTAAATGCCTCAGGATCTAGCTGTGTCCCGCCCAGCCCTCACAGAGCCATCTGCCCTCCCACCCCTGGTCTGACGCAGGAATGTGTATCCTGGGTGTGCCAAGTATCGGGTTTGGCCGTACATTCCATAAGAGCTGGGACAGGAGCCAGGAAGGGTGGGGTGGGGGGCAGGCAATGGAGAGAGGAGGAGTGAGGCCCCTTTCCACCATACCCTTTGCAAGGGCAGGTCAGGGCTGGGGTCCTGGAGGAATCAGAAAGGCCAGGAGTGGGCGGCAAGGCAGGCAGCAGGCAGATACACACAGTAGGGCTCAGAGCCACGAGGGTGCTCACCATGGCAGAGATGACCCGGGAGACACTGACTGGGTCCCCACGGCCTCCATATGGCATGCCCCTCCGGTCCAGGATGTACAGGCAGGCATCCAGCACCCCATGGTCAAACTGGAAGGAGGAAGGGCAGAGGTGACCACAGCCCATTGTAGCCAAGTTGGACCCCTCGGCCAGCATCTTCTCTCCCACCCCACCCCACCCCACCCCACCCGCCTCTCGCACCCCCGAGCGCATTGAGGCCTTGGCCAGCTGTACCTGGCCATAGTTCCAGGTCCGTTCACCAATCTGTGCTTCAGTCCCGTAGTAAATTCTCCCAGACTCATTAAGCACATACTCCTGCCGCCAGTCCTCATGTTCCACGTACACGATGTCCTCTGCGCCCCCAAAATACACATGCCTGATTCACTCCAGCCCTTTCTCTGGGCCCCACCTGCCCTCGGTCAATTCTGCAGGACTCATGTGCACAGAGGACGAACAGGGACACCACTAGCCTAAAAACACTGCTCCCAGGAAGGGCAGAGGGAACACGTCGGAGGCGGTGAGAGGAGGGTGGCTATAACTAGGGCCCTTAACCAGGAGAGGTGAGGCTGTGTGACCTGAGGGGATCATCTTTTGACATAGGACCTAGATCCCCTCACCTGGACAATGGGAAGCTGGCTTCTCCTAGGGCCAGGCGTCCAGGCACCTAGCTGGATCCTAGGAAAGGAAGCCCAACCTGCCTCCTCTCTTGTCTATCCCCCCGCTCCTGACTCCGGCAGGCTCACCTGGACACCAGGGATTGAAGAGGATGTATATCTCATTGCTGGGGTCGAAAGGCAACAGGAACTCGCCAGCCGCTGAGTGTGTGCGGACTGTGAACTTAAACTTGCCGATGATGGCATTGGGGGAGGTGTGGACCCGTAGGTTTAGGTTCTGTCCACTGGACTTGGTCACCTGGGCCTTCCAGCCTCCACTGCCCCCTTTGCCCACTGGGATGATCACATGGGTGCCTTTGCCCACTTCGGGGTTGTTTCCTGGAATGGGGAAAGCAGTAATTAGCCGGTGAGGCCTCCCTGAGGTAGAGGAGACGGAGCCTTAGACTTCTCTCAGCCCCACCCAGAATGCGTATGAGACAGTGTGTGCGTGTCCCTGAGTTGGGCCATCGCCTTACATCGCCTCTGAGGGCAACTCTGTCCCCGCCTGATGCTTGCCCACATGCCAGGGCAGGGACCCAGTCCAACATCCCAAACCTGTTTCCCTGACACTGAACTCAGAGGTGGGCAGGAGGGACCAGGCCACCGTCACCCTCTGCCTGATTGACTGTACCAGCCCTGGCTGGGTCCAGATGCCCCACTTCATGTGAATGGGCAGTCCAGATCTTGAGGGCCAAACCTGCCTGCTCCCTGCAGTTGCCGCTTCTAGAGCCCAGGGCATCCCTGGTGGAGGTGGTGGGGTACTTGGGAAATGAGAGGTGGGGTGGACAAGGTCAAGTTCTAATCAAAGGGTACGAGGAGTCTCCCGCCCCCGGCAGCAGGGTAATCACCAGCCTGCTCAGTCTACGGCCACCAAGCAACGCGGTAAGGGAGGCACCTGCCCTGGGCCATGGAGACAGAGGAAACGCAGTGATGAACTTGGACAGAGAGAGTAGAGAGCCAGCCACACCCTGGGGAAGGAGAGCAGACCCAGAAAGACACACAGAGGCAGCAACTCCGAAGCAAACACCCGAGAAGAAAGAATAGAGAGAGATGCTCCTGGAGGCTTGAAGTGGGTGAGCTTAGGAAAATGGGGACACCAAGACTCTCCCTGCGACACACCCCTAGGGACACACACTTGCAACTGCCTCATCCGGCAGAGGCCGAGGAGCGAGCTGAGGGAGGAACCCAAAGACACCCCTCTGACCCTAATACCAAGGCTGGGAGGCCCTGCTAGCCAGGTCCCTTGCCCAAGTTTTCACCCTTCCCACTACAGTCCCCACTGACCAATGTGCAGTTCCAGGGTGATACGGTCGGAGGACTCATAGGGCCGAGACAGGTAGAGGACCATGTGGAAAGGCTGCCCACGGCGCAGGATCAGCTCATCATACTCGAACTCATCTGTGTGGTGCTCTCGGCGGTTCTGGTCCGAGCGTGAACACAGCAGGTCCACACCGGTCACCACCAGCATGCCCTCTGCAAAGTCACAGCTCCTGGTCAGTGAAGCCTCATGGGGAGCCCAGGGCTATCACTAGCTTCCCAGGCCCCCAGAGATGCCAGGATGAGTCTCAGTCCCCATTAAGGCCTTTTGGCTCTCAGCTAAGATGGACAGGCCAGTCTCACCTTGGATCGTGCCATCTCCAGCTGCGTTCACACCGCTGCCCCGCGAGATAGGTCGGCGGGAACCTGAGCCCCGAGAGTCAGGCCTTCTTCGGCCCCCCGACCTGGATCCTCCACCCCTGGAGCCAGACCCTCGGTCTCTGCGGGGCTCAGTTCCCCAGTCGTCATCTGCCCCACTCCGGCAGGAGCAGCAGCTACAGCAGCGAGCCCAGAAGGAACGGCTCCCTCTGCGTGACCATGTGTCTGGCTCTGGCTCTGGCTCTGGGGATGGTGTGGCGGAGGGCTGCCAGGGGTTCCCGCCCCAGCGGCCCACGTCTGAACGAGGACCTTCCATCATGTCTGTATGGAAGAGGCAGGGAGGCTCCGGTCACCTTCTCAGACTTCTTTACCCAGGACACCCCAGCCAGCCCAGCCAGCCCAGCCAGCAAACCTCCATTCAGAGGGTTGATCTGATCTCAGCCAGATGACAGGTGATCTTATCTTGAACCAGAGATTACTCCAGACCCATCCAGAGACACTCTCTGAAGACTCCTCTCAGACTTACCTAGAGAAACTTCCCGCACTGCAGAGGAGAGTCTTTCCTTCTAGCGCATCCCCCCTCCCCGCCCCCCACCCCATAGACATCCACCAAACCAGACACCCAACCAAGAAACCTGCTCAAGGACCCATGCCAGGAAATGTGTGGACACTTGCCACAGTCTCAAGCCCCCGCTGCACAGACCATCCCTAGAGGTCGACCAGCTGACCGCTTTTAGGACCCATTTCTTAATAGATTCCCCACCCAAAGCTCCTTGCAAAAGACAGGCGGGTGACGCGGGACTTGGGGTCCTTGGCATTCTCCACTTCTGGTCAAAGCCCCGCACAGAGCATCGGGGAGGAGTTGCTCGCTGTGCCCAAGCCCGCACTCCCCCGTGTGAGGTCCCGGCATGGGGCCAGTTTTGCTGGCCCCACAGGCCCGAGCTGGTCCGCACCCCACCTCGCTGGGGCCGGCTGGGTGCGCGCAGATCCCAGACAGCATCGCGGGGCTCAGCAGCCCAGAGCCCGTCGGGGCCCCTCACCTGGCGGCGGTGCTGGCAGCGCTGGGTGGCACAGTCGGGGTGGAACAGGTTAGGACTGATGGGACAGGACGGACGCGCCGGACGCCGCAGCACAAGTGGAAGGTGTGGAGCTGGCTGGTAAGTGATTTATGAGGGGGGAGGGCGGGGCTGCTGCTGAGAAGGGGAAGCTTGGTTGCTCCATCCCTGTTTGGGGAGAGGCCCGGCCCCCTGGGGCTACCAGGTAGGGGAGGGAAATGAGGCTCCGCTGAAACCTCTTTCTCCTTTCGAGGAACTGAGGAACTTTAGAAACGGGATGTTGCGGCTGGGGCTAGCACTTGGGCGTGCTCGGGGTAGGGGGTCGAAGTCTGTTAGGGTTGAAGCTGGGGTGAAAGTGGAAGGCTTTGTTGGGACCACCACACTAGGTTGATTCCTGCCAGACTGCATGGTTTTGTTTTTTTTTTTAAAGAAAATTTATTGATTTTAGAGAGAGCACATGCAAGAAAGAGAAACATCTATGTTATTTCACTTATGTATTCACTGGTTGCTTCTTGTATGTGCCCTGACCAGAGATTGAACCCACAACCTTGGCATATTTGGACAATGCTCTAACCAACTGAGCTACCCAGCCAGGGCCCAGACTGGGTGCCTAAGGAGCCCCTTTTTCTGAGGGCAATGGGGCAGGGAGCCCCTTTCACCCACACCCTTATCTGGGTGACCCTCTGCTGCCAAGCTCAGGCTGCCTGCCTGTGGTCTCGGGCCCCTCTTGCCAAGCTCCTGTGCAGACCAAGCTGTGACACTGGCCTGGTCCTCGTCCTGATGCTGCCCAGGGAGGTCCATGGGTCTCAGGGTGCAGACTGCTGACATCATCAGCCCAGCCCTCAGACTCGCTCCACCAGCCAACCCATGACCTGCCAGCTTTACCAGATCCTCCGAACCCCCCACCCATGTGTCCCTCCACTTCCTCCAGCTGTTCCACAGCCTCTGGCAGCAGTGAACAACCTTCAGCTTCCGGTGTCCCTCTAAGTTTGGGATTGGGGGAGGGAGTGGTCAAAGTAGGGGCAATCCTTTTTCTTTCCCTAGCCTGGGGGCTTGGGGGAAGCTGAGGACTTACTCTGAGGCTTGGGTCAGAACTGAGTCCCCTCCCCAGGCTGCAGAGTGCCCCCCTCTCTCACTGAGAGGAGTGTCTGGTCAGCTGGAGTCCTGGGTTCTCCAACCCTGAATTCTTCCTGGGAATCCTGACCAACCGGCTCCAGGTGCCTGCCCGTGTGCATCTAGACTCCACCTTGGCACAGGGGAAACACCAGCTGCTGCCAGTTGCTGCCGTGGAGAGAGCAGCAAGGGAAAGAGGAGGCCAGGCATTTTCACAGAGGCTTTCTTGGGAGTTCTACAGGAATGCTGGGGCCCTCTTCTTAGGGCCTCTCCCCTCCATCCCACTGGTGTCCAGCTCTGGCCACCAGCCACTGAACGGAGGACAGTGAAAACAGGGTTGCCAAGGAGACACAAGGAAACTTACTGAGGAGAGGCTGAGTTTGATGATGCATCAGGCAGGGAGGTGCTTCAGGGAGTGGGGCAGAGGCAGGGAGTTCTCCACACTCACGTTGACCTTTTCTGGTCCATCTCTAAGCCTCAGTCTGGTAGGGGGGTCTGCTTCCACCTCCAACACTTTCAGACAACCCACAAGTGGAAATCAAAATCCCAGGCAGATACAAGGGGAGGTCAGCCAAAGGGCTTCATGGAGGGGCTGTTTGTACATCACTATGGATACATAATGCGGCAGGACCCTGAAGATCTGTATCTGTGTGAGCAAACAAGAGCCCAGGAAGATTCCCAAGGAACCAGCAAAATGCCGTGTCACACTCTCTCCCTCTTGTTTCAGTAAATCTTTCTCTTTCCCCACCCAGCCAGGTTTGACTCAGTGGCCTAACCTGAGCCTCTCCCTTTTCCTCCCTAGGACGCTTGAGTGTGCCTCAGGGCTTTCAGTCAGGACAAGGGTGTGTGTGTGAGGGCATAAATGTGCAAGGGTGCACGTGCGCATGCTCACGTGTGTTGGGGTCACCATGAAAGCGGACACCTGACTCCAGGCTCTGCTCAATCGTTCCATATTCATAGAGAAGCAAGGACAGGAGTCTGGAATCCCAGAGCAAGGTGTACAGAAAGCTTTGGCTCCAGCACTCAAGCTCAGCAATCCTGGGCATGTCTTACCAACAGTTTCCTCATTGGTTCAATGGGCCTAATCATATTTCTGAAGGCTTCTGATGATCAAAGGGGATCAAGTATTTTCAAGGGCTCTTCAACTGCATAATGCTACTCATGGGGAAGGATATGGCTGTTCTAAGAGGGTAGAGCATGGGTGCCCCGACCCGCTCCTCCAGGAAACAGCCTTCTCGGCTGTGGTGAATGAGAGCCAGGGCTCCTGGGCAGAGGGCATCCGGAAGGGTCAGGGGTCATGGGAGAAAGGGAGAAGCTTTCATGAGCCCCTCCAGCTGGAGACATAGCTGCTCTGTAGCCCAGACCCAACCATTTCCTGACCCTCAACTGGATCGCAGCCTGGATCTGAGACCCAGCTCCGGACCAACAAGAAGGTAAACTTGAATCTAGCCCTCACTCTGATTCTGCCCAGACAGAGGCTTTGATTCTCCATGACAGGAAAGAGCAGGACTGAGCATAAAATAAAGGAAACGAGGTGAGCCAACACACCCCAACTTCTCCCTTTCTTTTCCAAAAAGGTGGCAGTAGCAATGGTGATGATAGTGATGGCAGTAGCAGCAGCTCAGCAGCCTACGAGGCTTCCCCATTCTTTATTCAGTTCCAATAAGTTAGAGGGCAGGATGGGGGTGGGGTCTCTTAGGTGAGGATGCTGCTAACTGAGGGCAGCAACTCCGCCAGGTGTTCTAAGGTGCCTACTGTTTGGCATAGGGGGTTGCCCTGCAGGTTGAGGAGCACCAGCTTGGGGCAGGAGGCAAGAGGCTGAAGTGCTGCAGGCTGCTGGAGACCTTAGGCAGGAGAGTCAAGGAAAGGTTGGCCGGTTCCCCCAGACCTCATCTGCTCCTATGCACCTATCATTCTTTTCCCTGGCAGCCTGGTTGGTGGGCATCTCACATGCTCCCCCAGAGGGAGTAAGGCTCTGGGCAGGGACTGCAAACACCTGCCCACAGGGGCCAGGCAGGAAGCACAGGGGGCAGGCTGGGTTGGTGGTAGAGGTGGTGGAGACTGTGGCCAAGAGGAAGGCTAGCCATGGCTAGAGGCATCGAACTCAGCGGTGACCAAAGACTGTCGAGTGAAAGTGCAGGTCAACCCTGGCTGGTGTGGCTCAGTGGACTGAGTGCCAGCCTGTGAACAGAAAGGTCACCGGTTCGATTCCCAGTCAGGACACATACCTGGGGTGCAGGCCAGGTCCCCAGGTGGGGGGTGCAGAGGCATCCAATCAAACAGATCAATGTATCTCTCACACATCGATGTTTCTCTCCCTCTCTCTCCCCCTCCCTTCCCATCTCTCTAAAGATAAATAAAATCTTAAAAAAAGAAAGAAAGAAAGAAAGAAAGAAAATGCAGGTCAAAGATTGCTTTAACTTCCAATCTTTAAGAGGAATCAGAATTCCATATTTTTAAAATATGAAACTTTCTGACTTTTAAAATACTACCTCGTACCCAAGAACACCTGCAGGCTGCCCATTTGTGAACTCTGGCTTGAGGAAGTCACTTGCTCCCTGCAGAACTCCACCAGTGCAAGTCAAGGACAGGCATACACAGCCCCCCTCCTTAGCTTAGACTGCTAGAGCTCCCTCCCCTTCCCCCTTCAGGGGGACACCCACGCTGCTTGCTGTCTGTCCTTTCCCAGGGTGGCACCTCACCCTACCCACTGTCTAAAAGGCACCCAGAAGGAAGGATACGGTTATTGCACAGTAAGAGCTCCTGTAGCCGGGGCAGGTTAGTGACACCGTCCAGGGACTCTATGGCATTATTGCTGGCCTGCAGCACCTGAAGAGCAGGGAGGGTAGGGAAGACAAGGCAGGCAGGCAGGCAGCTGTCAGCCTGGGACTGGTACAAGTAACCGGGGTGCCCAGGGTGATTAGCTTACAGCGCACGGGAGGGCTCCTGGGGCCAGGCTGGGTGATGAAAGGGGGCAGACAGGGGTCATCTGCCATGGCTGGGAGGGCATCTCTTTGTAGGGTGGACAGGCTTCTGAGGCAGAGGAAGGGGAAAAAGGACCACCCAGGACACTGATGGAGGAGTGAATGTTTTACCTCAAGGCAGCGCAGGGCGGCCAGGGCAGGGGGCAGGGCTCGGAGACGATTGTGCGACAGGTCAAGATGAGTGACCAAGAGCAGCTGTTCCAGATGGCAGAGCACCGTTAGATCCTGAGGAGAGGGAATGAGATATTCAACAGGGTGGGGACTCAGCCATCATTTATCAGGCACTTGCCCTCTGCGCCCACACATGCCCTTGGGAGCCCCAGCTGAGGAGAGGATGGGGCAGGTGGGAAGCTTAGTTTACCACCTACCCTAGTACAGGCTACAAGTCAAGGACATGGGACAGACATGAGTGCTATGGGTGAGGTGGCCAGTGCAGTGGGAGCAGGTACAGGGGCCCGAGGAGGGCACTGGGGCAGAAATGGGGCAGGAAACAGACAGTGGCAGGAATGGGCCTGGTTGAGTCTGGGGGGTCAGTTGGTGGGAGCAGAGGTGCGCTGCAGTGACGGGATAAAGCTGTATGGGTGGGGAAGACTGGTTAGGACGGATGACAAAAAGAGGAAAAACAGAGTCTGGGAAGTTTGTCAGGAACCTTTGGAAACTATTCAGACCTTAGGTGTTAGCTTGCTCCAATGAGCAGAGGAGGGAGTGTCCAGAAAGGCACCGGAGACTGAAGGCAAAGCCAGCCAGGTAAGGCCAGCCAGGCCTCAGCTGAAGCCCAGGGAACAAACAGAAAAGCTGGCGGGCCATGAGGAAGAGGGGTGGACCAGCACGATGAGGGCCCAGGAAAGGCAACACGCAGTCTATACCTTGTGACTCAGGTACAGCACGCGCACCTCTGCATACTCCATCTTGAGCACGCTGTTCTCCAGCAAGAACTTGCTGCGCAGGTCATCCAGGTATGCTGCCCGCATTGGGTCCACAGCCTGGCAGGGACAAGGCCGGCAAGGTATTTGTGTCAGCTGCCTTCCTCCCGCCCACGGGGCCTCCCCCTTGTCCGTTCCTGCAGACCCAGCTTGCCTTGAGGGTCTGGAAGTATTGCAGTGTCTCCTTCTCATACAGGAGGGGGTCCAGGGCCCGCATCAGCAGGATGATGGTGAGCAGGCACCCTGAGGAGAAGGTAGGAAAAGGACCCTCCTCTTCTGCTCCCATACTCTTGAGACCCTTCCTATTCCCCATCCCCTCCAACACACACAGAAAGGGGCCTCCTGAGCGAAGCAAGATCCCACGGAACAGGGCCTCACATTTATTCTCAGGCTCCAGCTCCTGGAGCTCCTTACAGGATGTAAGTTCGGATTGTAGCACCGTGGACTTCTCCATTGACAGCTCACACCTGAGGGCGGGTGGGGTGGGGGAGGGATGATGCACACGGCCCTGGGGTACTGGCCATCCCCCTATCCAGGCTGAGACCATCTGCCTGAGCCCCCTGCCTCCCATCCCAGTTGCCTGATGCCCAGAGTCCTCTCCTGCAGGTGAGCTTCCCTGTCATCACCTGAAGAGCTGCTCATCTGTGGCTGAGTCTCGGCACCAGCCCTCTTGGTGGCCTGAAAGAAAAAGTAGGTGGCAGGAGGGGACACTCATGTGAGGAAGAGGGGGCAGGGGGCTGCTGCAGGTTGCGTCACCTTTTAAGAGCACACATTCCTTCTGGATATCGCCTGCTGTCCAAATGACACGGAACGTATGTTGGGGCAACTGGTCATTGAGGGAGGCAGCGGGCAGGTCACAAAGCTGGGAGCACTGGGTCAAGGAAATGTCCAGCCATACAACTTTTCTGACTGTCCCACCCCAGGTCTGCCCCCAGCCCCCGACTATGTCCCACTAATCCCAGGATACCCAGACATGACCGGGCCGGTTCCTGCCATCTGGAGTCCTCCACTCCACAGGAAGGGGTGACTCATCCACCAGGAGCAGCAAGGTCTCCGTCCTAGAGTCCACCTGGCACAGGGGACAAGAGAGATCCCCGTCAGCCCCAACATTATGAAGCCCACAATCCACAATGTTCTCTGGCAAAGCTGGAGGACTCACCAGGACAGGCCGAGAGAAGGAGACAGTCAGACAGGCCTCATCCCGGCTCACATGCAGGCAGTGCAGAGCATCCTGGGGGTCAGCTGGGGTGGAGATAAAGCCCTTGGGTCTCCCTAAATCCTCTTCTATTCCTTCCAAGCCCTAAACACCGAGCCTCCTCCCCCACTGCTTACCTCGTCCCAGGAGCCAGCGGTGATAGAACCAGGCACTCTGATCATTTGGGTCAGTGAAGAAGGCATTCTGCACCAGCTCCAGCTCTGCAGGGGCCAAGGAGGCACAGGGCCATGGTTAAGAGCCTGGTGGGATCCTGGCTGCCCCAACATCCCACCCTCTCCTTGGTGTACCTCCAGTCCTCAGTTTCCCTGTATGCAAGCTTTGTACAGCAGCTGTAAGTATCAGTTTTATTTTCCCCACTGGACATGAACTCCCTTCTGGCAGGGGCTGAATCTTATGCACCCCCAGAGCCAGGCATGAAATAGCTGCTCGATAAACCCAATTGCAGGTTCAGAAACAGGGCAAGGCTGGAAGGGCAGTGCTACAGAGTCCTCCCCAGCACCCGACCCTGCTTACCTTTGAGCAGCACATCCTCAGGGAGGCGCCCCTGTGGTCCAGAGTCTGGCTGGGGATGCAGCTGGGGCAAGAGGCAGGAGCGGTAATGCCAGGAAGAGTAGTTGGAGAAGTTTCGAACGATGAGGCTGTCAGTGAAGGCAAGCTCCTCTGCAGGGGGCACAGCTGCCTGTGCAGCCACAAAACGCCGGTAGTCCCAGCAATGAACTGGGGGGAGGGGTGACAGCACATCTCAGAAGCAGGGCAAGAGGAGCTCCCTGGCTGTACCCCAAGAGTTCCCTCAAAGACCCTGAGGAAGACCTCTATGCATCCTACGGATCCCAGAGTTTGGCCCCATCATCCCTTTGCCATCAGCAGAGTAGGCCTGTCCTGGTCCTCCCTCCCCTCTGGGCCTTACTGGGGCCCATTACCAGGATGTGGGGCATGTGAAAGCTGTGGGGACAGAATCTGCAGGCACGTACAGTTCCGTTCATCAACCTCGAGGAAGCGGGCACACAACTCCAGCTCCCGAGCCCAGTTGGGCTCCGGCAAGCGGCTCAGCAGCCAGCAGCGGTGGTGCCAGGTACCATAGGACTTGGGGTTCACCCTCAGGCAGCTCTCCAGAAAGCCCAGTTCTGCCTTCACCAGAGCGGCCAGCTCCTCAGGGGACCTGCACCCAGAGGGGAATGGGGGTCAGGGCCCTTCAACACCCAACTTCAGCTCACCCCTGACTTTCTGCCTCAATTCTCTGCTGCCTTCTGCCAATGCCTCTGGCTAGCCCTTTCCTCCTCTATCCCTGGACCCAGGCAGGGCAGAGAGGTAGGGCTAGGGTCATCTTCCTGGGATCCTGAACCCCTACACACTTCTGGGCTTCCAGTCGCTGGAGCACCTCTCGTCGACAGTTCCACAGGGTGGCGAAGTCAGGGTTGGCTCCCAGAATCTGGCTTGTCAGTTCCAGCACTGACTCATCCAACTCACCAGCCTGGCGCTGAGAAAATAGGTAGCAGGGTTAGAGATCATATCACTCTTCCACCTCAGGGCTAAATACCATAAACAGAACTATCCACCATTCTGTAAACCCCATGCCATACAGTAGGTAGTACGTAAAGTGCTTCACGCGTATACATGTATTCTCTCATTTAATTTTCACAAGAGCCTTGTGCAGTAAATGCAGTTGGTAGCCTCATTTTACAGATGAGCAAACTTGAGGTCCAAAGAGATTCAGTGACTTGACCAAGGTGACACAATACTAAGTGACAGAATCCAGATACAGATCCCGGCAGTCCAATTATAAGGACCAGCTCTTGGCCTCTGTGCTATATACTAAGGGGGCCACGTGGACAGGGGGCTAGGTCTGAGGGCCCCACCTTCTGGAAGACAGTCTGGGTAGCTGACTTGTATAGCTTCAGCTTCTGTTCCCGCTCTAGCCTTTTGGCCTCCGCCTGCTCTTCCGAAGTCTTCACCTTCAGGCGCCCGTGCTACAGGGATAGGTGGATTGGAAAGGAGCAGGCTGCCTTGCAGGGGCAGATCCACCGAACCCACTGTGGAACCTCAGATTTACAAAGGTAAAAGGAGTGACAAGACCACTAGAGGAAAGGACAAGGACACGTTGAGTTAGGCTGGGCTCAGGGTTCTCACCATGATGCCGGTTCAGGGTTCAAGCCAGGGGTGGGGTCCAGTGGTAGCCTGTGAAACCTGGGGAAAGAAGCGTCAATCATGGAAGCCCCGCCCCTGCTAGCCCCGCCCCCAAGTTCCTCCGGAAGCCGCACGCGAACCTGGCCAGGGACCCCCGGGTGTAAAGGAGTTCTGGAAAGGCACTGCACTTCCAGGATGTGCCCACCGAACTGGGACTTGCACCTGTGCGGTGCCGCCCACGCCCCGATCCGCCAGGGCCGGGCCCAAGCCCGGGCATTTAGGGGAGGGGGACCACTCCGCGCACGTGAGTTACCGCTCTCCGCCCTCCCCACGGCTACCAAGCACTCCCGCCCTCCGCGGGCGGACCCACCTGCGCTGGGAGGCGGCGTGGGGAACGCGGAGCTGCGGTGCCTGCCACAGAGCCCGGACGCTGGCTAGAGTGGCACCCCGCCCCGGCTCTCCAAGGCGCAGCGCCCTCTGCAGGCCATTGGAGGGGCCCGAACGGCGTAGGTGGGCTTGGAAGGCGCGTGCGCGGAGTCCGGAAACAGGCCTCCAGTGAATACGAGTGCGCATGCGCGGGTATGGCCCGCGCGTGAAAGTAGGGAGTCCTGTGGTTTGTGTCACCTACTCCAACAGAAAGCAATTCAATTTTAGAGGTTTCTCCAACAGCCTAACAACACTCCCTCACCACTTCACTGACCTCACTCAGGCCGCACTGGCCACCTCCTTCCTAAGTTGCTACATCTAACGGATGGAGTTTCCTGTTTTCATCTACCATGACCTCTGCAGCATTTGACGCTACTTTCTTAAACTTAACCCTTTATCCTGGCTTCTTCTGCACCTTTACCCCTCTCCTCTTCTGTCCTAAAAGTTGATCGTTAGGACTTTTTCCCAGTCCCCTTTTCACTTCACACACTCTGCTGGGAGAACCTTAACAGATGCAAGCCAGACCTCTGTCCTGGGCCCACATCCTCTGACCCACGCTTCTGGGTGACTTCATCCACATTCATTGTTTTTAATGGCTACCCATAAGCTGATGACACTCCAGCTTATATCTGCAGCCCAGATGTCTTGCAAGCTTTAATAATGAATGAAAATATATGTGTGCGTGCAATATGTGTGCACACATATCCAGAAGCCTATTAGATAATACATGGGTGTCTCAGAGACACGTCAAACTCCAAAAGTCAAAAGGTATCATTGTCTCCTCTCCATCCAATTTAAACTTTGGCTTTTATGTTTCCCTGTTGTAGTGAATTGTACTATTCCTTCCCCACTTTTCGTTAATATTTCTTAAAAATCATCTCTATTCCCGCTGCCCTAAGAATTTAAGCTCATTTTTTTCCCCTGCATTGTTGAAAGTCTTTTCAGTGTTCCCCCTTTTCCACCCTCTCCCCTCTTATTATCAGTTCATCTGTGCAGCTGGATCAGTCTTTATAAAATGTGGGTTTGATCATGTCACATCTCTGCCTAAAAGCCTTCCATGGCTCCTGACGGATTTTCAGGACAGATTTTGAATCAGGCTAGCACATCAGGCCTTTGCCACTGGGCCCTGCCCAGCCCCTCTGGCCTTATGTCCTGCTTATCCCTGTTAAAAACTCTTCATCACAGCTGATAGCACTATTTGCAGTTTCCTAAACATATTAATCTGCTTCTACTTCTTGATTCCCTTTCCTTTGCTGGGTAACTCCTGTTCATCTTGTAGATTTAACTCAAGTATCACCTCCAGGAAGTTCTCCAAAATACCTCAGCCTGATTTAGAAGACCTTCATGTGTGTTGTTAGAAGAGTGCTTATATTTCCTTTGTCTACTGTAAGCCTTGGTTGGTATGCCAGCATTTCCTATCAGATTCAGAGTTCCTGGAATACAGGAAAACACTTTTGATCCCACCTCTCCAAAACCTAGCCTTGGTTCTTAGGAGTTACTGGGTATTTATTTGAATGAATGAACAAAACACCACATAGGGTGTGGCCTGGCTTGGCTGGGACTAATAGTATTGTTGGTGTTTAGGGATGAGAGAATTCTTGTGGCCTGGACCAGTTCAGGAAGGTTTCCTGGTGGAGCCTTCAAAGTGAAGCCAAAGTGGAGCCTTCAGTGTGTACGTGATGTATTTTTGAGAAGTGTATGTCCATGTAGCATGTGTATATTTATAACTCACATCTGGGTAAGAAAGTGTGGCTTTTAATTCTTTATATTTCTTCCACACCTTTAAAAAAAATCCTCATCCGAGGATATGTTTATTGATTTTTTTTTTGTTTCCGAGAGAGAAGGGGGGGGGGAGAGAGAGAGAGGAACATCAGTGTGAGGGACAAACATCAATTCGTTGCCTTCTCTATGCGCCCCTGATCGGGGATCGAACCTGAAACCCAGATATATGCCTTGGCCCAGGAATTGAACGTGCAACCTTTTTGGTGCATGGGATGATGCCCCAACCAACTGAACCACCCGCCTAGGGTTCTTCTACACATTTTTAAATAATACCTACCTGCTAGAGTTGAAGTGAAGGTTAAATACAATTATGTAGGTAAAGTGCTTAGAACAATGCCTACACTGAGTAAGGACTTAGTAATAGTAGTAATTTCCTCATTTTTGTCATAAATAGGCAAGGAAATTGAGACTCAGAAAGATTAAGTAACCGTGTCTGTTCTGGTCTAGCCCTTCCACTTCATCAACTGCTTTTTTTTTTTTTTTTTTTTGTCACCACCAGCTTTTGCTTCCTGTTCTATACACACTCATGTGTATAACCAGGTATCTGGGAAGACAGGTGCCAACAGGTGCAGTACGGTCTTACATCATCCACTAAGAGAAGAGGAAAGGGGTGGATGTAGGCTGAAACAGTCATGAAATATTTTTTAGTAGTTGGCAATCTTGAAACTGGGAAAGTTGAGTCAGCCAGGCTTAAAGGAGGAAGTGAGTGTCATGAACAAATCTGCTTCCAAGAAGGTAGGGCCTGTTTTTGGAAAGAGAGGGCAGGAAAGGCATTTCAGGCATGTACTATAATATGAAGGTGGGAAAGAGAAACCAAACAGACTTACCTGAATGGCAGACAGAAGATGAGCCAGGTGCCTTTGAAGATAAGAGCAGTGGAACCAAGGACAAGCCTCGTGCCTGAAGGCAAGAGAAGTTGTTAGGAGATATATTTAGCCTCCTGTATGGGATATGTGGGAAACATGCAGGTGTCTGAGGGCCATGATCTGAATGATGTTTGAGGAAAGAATTTTATTGCCTTCTGTGTAGAGAAGGGAACAAGCAATGACTGAGTTCCAGCTGAGCCTCAGACATCTTAGTGTACTCACTACATATGTGAAGTAGGTGTTATTATCCATATTTTACAATGAGAAAGCAATGCATACAGTGGGTTTACCAAGGTTAAGTTGCTTGCCCAAGGGCACACGGGTTGGAGGAAACACAACCAGAATTCAACCCTAACTAACCCTGGGTGCCTTCCCACTGCAACAATGCCTCTAGGACCCTGAATTACAAACCAGAGATGGTTTGGAGGGAAGAAAGAGACCATGAGCCCTGGATTGGGCTGTGGAGGCAAGGAGAGTAAGGAAGAGGCAGTACTGGAGCTGGTGTGGGGCTGGTGGAGTGTGGCAGTGTGTGCATTAAATCACTTGAGAGGTATTTAGCATCAGAACTGGGCCTGAGGACCTGCTTACTGCATGCCAGGGATACAGTGCCGAACCGCAAAGACTCGGGAGCTTACTGTGCGGTGCAGCATTGTGCCACACTAGAACATTCTGTGATGTGGAAATAGTATCTGCGCCATCCAGTGTGGTCACCCTTAGCTCCATGTGGTTGGTGAGCACTTGAAATGTGGCTAGTGCAATTGAGGAAATGAGTTTTAAATTTAATTTAATTTGAATTTACTTAAATATAAACAACCACTTGGGGCTAGTGGCTCGTATTGGACAGGACAGGTCTTATGGGTGAGATAGATGTGTCAGCATATAAGCTAGAGTAAAACAGGGGCCCACGGGACAGGCCCCAGCTCGACCCAGGCTCAGGTCGGGAAGAGTTTGTTCTAGATCTGGTGATATGAAATGGTTTACAATTTTTTCCTTAAGCTCCTGGTGCTTTTTATCTTCCTGCAAAACTTGTCAATGAGGTACACATATGCAGGTATACTAAAACTGCACAAATCATACGTGTACAGCTTTGATCCTCCTAATTTAAACTCTCCAGCCATAGGTATGGCGGAAGGGGGTTAGCAGGTCCCAGAATACAGGGAATGGTGGTGAATGTCAGAAGGCCTTCTCAGGGATATTTAGGCAGGACCTGAAATCCAGATCTGAGTTCCCTCAACCTTGCTAGGAACGGGGGTGGAGTTGAAGCGGGGGTTGGTGAGAGGAGGGCTATTTTTGAGGAACAGTAGGCGGGACTTGGTAGCAGTTGGGACTGAGATGCAGGAACAAAGGTGACTTTGAGGCAGACCTGCAGGTGGTAAAGCTGAGGGACTTGAGAATTTGTGGGGTCCTTAGAGGACTTGGAACATGGGTGGGCGCAGGGCGTGTTATATGAGAAGAGGAAGGCTACTTCTAACATGTTTGGTTTGCCATGGAGGTGTCCTGAGGCAGCAGGGAATACTTGCCTGGAGAGGGGTTGAGAGGTCAAGGCAGAAGGTGTTAGTGTGGGTGCAGATAGTAACTGGGCCCCACAGGGAATGGGCGCTCCAGGAGGGGACACAGGGAAACCCACGGACAAGCTGTGTGTAGAGTCATGGTGAGCGCAGGGCTAGGAGTGCGTGGCAGAAGAGCCTCGGTGTGGGGGGCAAAGGAAGAAATGCACTTCGAAGAGAGGTTCTGTGGCCCTAAAGCTAATATCAGTGAGAAATAATGACTAAATGCTTTATAGCCCTGATGAGAAGAAGCTGAGACTCTGTCCAAGGCCAGGCCACTCAAGCAGTAGAGACTGGTCTCTGTCCTGGCCGTCTGATTCCAGAAGACATGCACTCACTTCCCCTCCCTCCAGCCTTGCCCGCTGTTGTCTACTCTACCTGACAAAGACAGAGTGCGTGGAGGAGTGTGAGAAGAGTGTGGAAATGCCTCAGACTTCTGGGAAGCTAGGGTAAGTATGCTCGAGGGCCTGGCGAGGGAGGAGCCAGCCAGGGGAACTTGGGCCTGATGGTCCAGATCTTCTTTCTGGGAGCCCTAGATCAGCAGGTTATCACATGATCAGTGGTTACACATCTGGATGGGGGCAGCCAGGCACTAGAAGGAAAAACAATTGTTGGGGAAGTTGGAGGGTCAGCTTAAGTTGTGGTAAAAGAATTGCAAGTGCAGGAACTGAGCCATGTGTCTGTGCACAGCAGGAAGGGCAGAAGTGAGGCTTTCTCAAGGCTTGGGTGGAAATGCCCACTTTTTATCTGTTGTAACAGGGGCCTGCCTCTGCCCTAGCTACCTGACCCTCTAACCCTGACCTCCAAGAACAGGATGGTCAGAGCTGGAGAAGGCTTGACAGATCACCTGGCCCCCTGCTCATTTCCAGTCAATCTGTATTGGAAAAACTCAGTTTTCCACCATCTTTGCAGGGGAAAACCCAGCTGAGTCTTTCCCTGCTGAGTCTTTCACCAGTGAGTCTCCTTTACTACACACACAGAACACTTCTGACACTTCCGGTCACCAAATATGTGGATGTTTTTCCCCACAGCAAGCAATTCTCTGCAACATCAGCTGGGTGTCCTACAATTTAACTGAATTCTGTCTCCAGGTGACACTGTCTACCTGGAGATAGCACCAGATCCCACAGGTTAAGGGCTTGGTCCCGCAAGGGTACTCACCCCTCACCCCACACATACACTTCAGATACCAACTGAAAGCGCAGGTTATCACCTATGCTTCTGACCAACTGGCTACAGACTGGAGGTTCCAAGGGTCCCCCTCCTGGAGTGTGATTAATTTGCTAGAGGGGCTCACAGAACGTAGGGAAACACTTATGTTTACCAGTTTATTTATTTTTTTCTTTTTTTTAAAAAAGATCTTATTTATTTTTTGAGAGAGGGGAAGGGAGGACGAGAGGGAGAGAAACATCAATGTGTGGTTGCCTCTCGCGTGCGCTCCACTGGGGACCTGGCCCACAACCCAGGCATGCGCCCTGACTGGGAATTGAACCAGCAACTCTTTGGTTCACAGCCCGGCACTCAATCCACTGAGCCATACCAGCCAGGGCAGCTTACCAGTTTATTATTAAAGGATGTGATAAAGGAGACAGATGAACAGCCAGATGAAGAGATACATAGGGCAAAGTCTGGGAGGGTCCTGAGTGTAGGAGCCTCTGTCCCCATAAAGTTGAGGTGTGTCACATTCCCAATGTGGATGTATTTGCTTACCTGGAAGCTGTCGGAACCCCATACTACTGGCATTTTATGGAGGTTTCATCACATAAGCATGGTCAATTATAACTACATTTTCAGCCCCTCGCCCCTCTCTGGACGATGGCGGGTGGAGCTAAAAATTCCAAGCTTCTAATATTGGCAACCAGTCCCCCATCCAGAAGCCCACCCAGAGTCACCTCACTAAAACAAAAGATGCTCCTAATGTTCTTATCATTTACGAACTGACAAGGGTTTCAGGAGCCCTGTGTTAGGAACCAGCGTCAAAGACCAAATATTAGAAGAAGGGATGCTCCTAGTGTTCTTATCACTTAGGAAATTACAAGGGTTTTAGGGACTCTATGCCAGGAACTGGAGATGGAGACCAAATATACATTTCTTACTATAAATCACAATATCACAGGCCCAGAGATACTTGGCGACATGAAATTGATATACGTGGTAGCAGAGTCAGGGCTAGAAACCAGGTTCCCCAGTCACGGGAGATAATCAAGCATGTGCTGGTCAGCCACTTTGTGAGATGTGGTAGAGTGTCTCAGTGCTTTCGCACCCATCTCCGGATAGGTTTAGGAACAAAATGGTGAACTGTGGGCGGGATGATAGGACAGTAGGTATAGTTAGAACGGATAGGATGCTCATCTCCAAATAAAGGTGATAAAACGTGTCTTTGTCAACCTGCAGGGAAATCCCTAGTGGTGGCAGTTTTCCAGTGACATGTTGAATGATCACATAGGTGCCATTCTTATATTAAAAAATAAACAACATGTCTTTGGGAGGAATACTTGGTAATGGAACCTGACCTAAACATAATTTGAGGGGCCAGATTTGAGATGGTATTGAATAGGGATAGAGGTAGAGTCTGGGTCTTTGGTCCCCAAAGAGTCATCTGCACAAGAGCAAGATTTGTGGGAGATGGAGTAAGTACAGTGTGGGCAGACAGGGAGACTGGCTGGCGCAGGGCTGGTCAGACTCGAATCTGTGATTTGCTTGCCAGAAGCACTGACGTGACTTTGAGCTCCATGAAGACAGCGTTAGGACCCAGAATGATGGGGCCCATGGGGCCCAGATCTGTGATAGGCAGACCGGGTTAGGAGGGTAAGGTCTATTGTAAGAGGGACAGGAACAAATTGCAGGGTCCAGAGGGAGAAATCAGGATGGTGAGGAGAGCTCATGACCCGAGGGGAGGACATGGAAATATTGAACTGCGAGAAAGGACGCAAGGGGCAGATGATAGTGGTCCCCAAACTCCTGAAGGACTGCTAGTTGTAACGGAAACTACATTGATTCTGTATGTCTGAGAGCAAAGACAAATACCAGTGAAGTAGATATACAGACTCATGAGGAAAGACTTTCTAATAATTAAATCTGTCCAAAGGTGGAATGGGTTTCAGTGAGTGGTGGTGAACTCACCATCATGGGAGGTAATCAAGGATGTGCCAGTCAACCACTTTGTGAGATGTAGTAGAGGACATTCAAAGATCAGAGTCTCCCTACCCCAAAGTTCTGCAAGATTTTGATTCCTGGGATGGACCAGGAGGCCAGAATGACTCAAAAGTGCAAGAGGATCTTCTACACTGTCTGTCCCCCAGGGTCCTGGAGTTCTTTGAGCACTTGGTCTGAGAGCTTGGATATTCTTTTCTTTCTTCCCCACTCCCAAGTTCCTCTGCCAGGCTGGGGAAATTCCTCAGTGGCCAGCGGTTCCACCATGTGCCCGTAGCACACTTCTTGGCTGGGGAAGGGGAAAGAATAGGCTGGCTGGTGAGAGGGGAGGGCAGGGACCCAAGGTTGGGCCCAAAAGACAGAAGGACTCCAGAGGCAAAGTCCCCACAACAGAATGTGCGATCTTGCCCAGGGTGTGGAGGGTGCTCACTCAGGTTGGTGTCTCTGGGAAAAGAGGTGCCAGAAAAGCAACCAGGAAGTGGGGCTGAAGATCTGGTAAAACTTCTTGAGTCAGAACTGGAGCTTCTGTTAGAGGAGTCAGGCCCTGCACAGTGGTTTTTGTTGCCTTAAAATTGCTGAGAGCACTTTTAAGCCATGGGCTGGGCCCTTGGCCAAGAACTTGCTGCCTGGCAGGGCTAGAGTAGCAACCACTGCTGCACAACTCAGGCGGGCACCTGGAGTTTAGGGAATATACAATGTGAGTGGTGCCAGGAGGAGCAGCCCTCGTGAGGTTCTAAGCCTACGTGAGAAACAAAAGCCTTCGAACAATGTAGGACTGTGGGAGCCTGGGGCAAGCAGGGATTCTCTGCTGGTAGATGAGCACAGGGGACAAAGGACCAGGCCCAGGAAGGAAGAGCTCCTCCCTTGGGGAAGGGCCTGGCCTGTACTTCATCCCTGTCCCATTCATTCATTCAACAGCTAGGGACTGAGTGCCCTCTGTACTGAATGCCGTGCTGGGCACAGGAACCAGGTGAACCAAACACAGACACAGGCCCTGCCCTCATGGAGCTTATGGTTCACAGTAGAGCTGTCCAGTAGAACTCTCTAGGTGATGAAAATACTGCAGCCCCGGCTGGTGTGGCTCAGGGGATTAAGCGCTGGCCTGTGAACCTGAAGATCGCTGGTTCGAGCCCTTGTCAGGGCACATGCCTGGGTTGTGGGCCAGTAGGGGGTGTGTGAGAGGCAACCACACATTGATGTTTCCCTTTCTTTCTCCCTCCCTTTCTCTGAAAATGAATAAATAAGATCCTAAAAAAAGAAAAGGAAATAATGCAGAGAAGGAGTCAAGTAATTGTATAAGCAAATGTAAAATGACAGCTCTGCCGGTATCTGGGGTGGGGGAAGTCTCCCAGGGAAGTGAGCTTAGATCTGGGGCCTCAGGGGAGGGGAGGAACCAGGCTGTCCTCCCTGCCCCCCTAGCCCTGGGGCCTGCGGCGCCTGCGTCCCAGCTCATCCCATGGCGGGCAGCACCCCCGCTTTCACTCCAGCCGGCTGTGAACTGCCCAAGACGCCTTGTTGGAGGGCCCCTCCATTCACCTGGCCTGGTGTCCTCACCAGGGTGGTTGCTCACCAAGCATTTTACATAGTTCAGCCAATCACCAAGCAATAATCATTGAGCACCAGTATAGCTCACTTCACAGCAATGACCCAGACTGCCAAGGCCCCTGCTCTCGTAGAGCTTCTGCTTGTGGAAGCAAGTGTACACAAAAGGTGATTTCAGAGTCCTAAGTTCCCTAAGGAAATTAAACAGGGTGTTGAAATAAGTGCTGGTGGGGGCGGGGGCGGGGGCGGGGGCGGGGGTGTCCTGGGAAAGAATGAATGAGTGAATGGATGGTGAGCAATGGAGGCCAAAGACGGATTCCACTGCACCCCTGGGCTGGAGTGGGGATTAGGGAAGTGGGGGGCTCTTAGATCCCAGGGCGGGGAGCTTGGGGTGAGGTGGGGAGGAGTGTCTGAGGTGGCTGCGCTCCAGGCCTCACGGCCAGGGCGAGGTGGAGAGGGAGTGGACAGGGGTGGAACCTCAAAATTCAGTAAAGAAGAACACCTGGAATTCCTGCCAGGAGTAACACTCTGTCCCTATGTCCCCTTTGCACCCAGTCATGACTCAGGCTTGAGTTCTGAGGCGGGGGGTGGCTCAGGGAGGACCTGGAGTTAAGGTTCAGGGGGCTTGCCTGAACCGTAGCCGTGGGAGAGTACTCACATTACATGGCAGATGAAGAAAGATTAAGGAGGATCTAGACAGAGTGTTCAGGTCATTGCTGGCGCTCAGTAGACTCTAATTCTGTCAGCCCTGCAACAACGAGAGTCTCTGGTTGGCTCAGCTGTGTTACAGTGATGCCCACGCTCACAGCCTACTCACCTTTGCTTCCTCTTGCACAAGCCCTTCTGGGGATGCCGGGGCAGTGTCCGCTTGTGGAGTTTCAGCTTTGCCTGTTTTTTCTGGAACGACCTCTCCAAGGAAGGGTGAGCCAAGAATAGGGACATACGTGTTTGTACTCGCTGAGAGAAACTGCATAAAGCTGACCCCACTTCCTCCCTCTGCCTCCTTTCCAGCATTTTTTGGTCTCCATTTCCAAGGTTTAAGAAAGGGTCCTTTTCTCTCTCAGATTCCCGATTATCAAGTTAAGCACAGGTGGCTTCCAGTTCCTCTCTTCTGCTGGCACGCACGTCCAGGCTGGCCCTGTGGCCTGTTGACCTTGCTCTGAGTGAGCCTGCTCAGCTCGGCTGGAGGTGGGACAGAGCAAGATGGGCAAGGATGCCCTTAGCTGCCTGGAGGCAGGAATGAGACTGACTTGTGAGGTTTTGTAGAGGAAGGCAGGGATAAGAATGTGGTAACACTCCCAGGAAGGGGAAACCTGAAAGGAACAAGTTACGTGTGACCTGGGGAGCAGCCTGGTTGCACTGACTCCTGCTCCTTTGAGTCCCTACCCAGGGTCTCCCCGGGGTTGTCTAATTGTGTCACGATAATGACTGAAAGCACTCTGAGAGCTGGACCCTTGTCTCATCAGGCTGGCCCGTGCCTGTCCGCCCTGCCCTGCCCAGGACACAGCAGAAGGCTGCAACGAAGGCCACAGCTGACCAGGAGTTGAAAGGGTAGAGGGAAGAGCCTATGGAGAGGTGGGGCTGGAGGGCAGACGAGGGTGGGCTCAGGGGCAAGGAGGAACAGTGGCAGGAGGGGAGGCCTGAGGGCACAGGCGGAAGGCTCCAGGGAGGAGGGGCTCTGTGGCTCAGTGGGCCAACTTAGGGGGGTGAGGACCAGGGACAAGGTTGGATGGGGACAGGCGGTGGCAAAGCGGCCCTTGCCCAGGGGAGGCCAAGGAGCTGAAGGGAACTCGCTCAACATCTCAGAGACCATGCCAAGGCCTTCGGGGGCCGTGGTGGGTAGCAGCCCGGATGAGGAAGGAAAAGGGACAGGTTTGGGTCCAACCGTCTCCCCTTGATTTGTCTACTGGGTTGGGGACCCTCATTCCCTGTGCCTAAATCCCCACCCTACTGTCACTCACATGTGGGCCTTCAGGGCCCCTCCTCAGTGACTTGTCCCGAAAGCTGGAATCTGAGATCCCTTGCTTCTATCAACTTCCTGTTTCATGTTGGCCAGAGCTCACATCAATGGGGACAAATGCTCCGCAGTGTGCTTCATTTTGGCGACCCTAACCATTGGGCAGTTGCTCTAGAAAGGGGAGTCCCATTTCAGGTGTGACATGCATCTCATAGTTGCACTGTGGGTTCCCTTCTGTGAGGAGGCCAGGCCTGGGCCGGGCTCCTCGGCATTCACACCCTTTCTCTGTGGCCACTATGCTCCATTCCTTAAGCCATCCGTCAGTCTCTTACCCTCTCTGCTGGCAGAGGCAGGAAGTTCCCCGTGGTGGGAGCAGCTGCCAAAGGACCTGGGAAGGGGAGGGGCCTCAGGGCCCGGGGCAGCTCCTAGCTTAGATGTAAGGACGCAAGGGTCAGAACAGGACTCGGAGACTGGAAGATACAAACCCTCCCCCTACCCTTAGCTGGAGAAAGACGCCCCCCTTTGCACAGTCACATCACCTCTCTGAGCATGCTTAGCTATTTGCTGATAGCTATTTGCCTGGGCTCTTTCTGGGGCTACCTATAAATTTGGTAGCACTGGTTGCCTTGCCTCTGAGTTGGGGGATGGGTATTCAAAGGCAGGGATGGAAGGGGACTTTTCATGGTACAGCCTCCTTTACCTTTTGGATTCTGAGCCACATGAATATGTGACCTTTAAAAAATGTAAGTTAAAAATGCAAATAAAAAAAAATCTCTCCATTCCTCCCTGGGCTTCTTTGGGAGATTAACCATCTTCTGGGGACTAGTCCAGCTGGGGAGGGGAGGGACTGCATGCATCTCAGCCAGCCCCGCAGGGTCCCAACAGGGCTTCCCTCAGGCAAGCAGGCACCTCCTTCACAGCTCAGGTACAGTCTTCCTTCCTCTGTGCCCGCTGCTGGTGTCATGGTTCCCAAGCCAGTGGTGACACCACA
The DNA here is from genome assembly GCF_021234165.1 of Pteronotus mesoamericanus. NCBI lineage: Eukaryota > Metazoa > Chordata > Mammalia > Chiroptera > Mormoopidae > Pteronotus > Pteronotus mesoamericanus. The sequence goes on from NW_026555170.1 coordinate 2,050,958, forward strand.
GTAGTCCTGCTCTAGCCCCACCTCCCTTCCCACAGGCCCCCAGTCTGTTGACTCTCGACACCTACCATCTCTTCTTAGCCCACACCTCCCCTACCACCGCATCCTGGATGTGATATACTGGCTCTTCTGATGTCTGCGTCGCTTCCTGGTCTATCCTCCCCAAACCTCAGTCCCAATGAGCTTCCTAAAGGACAGATCTTACCACACTACCCTCCCCCTTTAATTCTCCTGTAGCTGACAGTGTCGGTGCTCTGCCCACATCCCCCTGCAAGCCCTTTTACATTTTTGTGCATGGCGCCCCCTTCAGGGTGCTTTCAAGGTTGACACCTTCGGTTCTTGGATGGCTGTCCTTGGGCTCCCTGGAGCTGCTTCATCGCTGGGCACAGCATGATGGGCGGCTGCCCCAGGCTGGGGCTGCCCTGAGGCCTCACGCTGCAGAGTTGTTTGGGGGCCTAGCTTGCTTATCTGTCCCCACCCCCAACCCACCCACTGGCCTCCTCTGGGAGTACTTCCTTAATTGTATGTCACTCAGCATCTAAGATGAACGCCTCCGTGGAAACCTACTGACCAGGACTTAAATTTCAATCACCTGTCTTTACTCATCTTCCTGGAAATCGATTCCGTATCACATCTCCATTTAAGCCATACCAAAGTTCTACCTGTTCTGTTTCGCCACATTTTTATATCTTAGTACCTGCCTTTTTTAATTAAAATAAAAAATGAAACCTCTTCTCTCAACTCATGTTTTACATCTCTGGCCAGTATCATTTCCTTCAGTTCTCTAATGGAGCTAGTTGTCTCCTCCTGTAGTCTCAGGATACTCTGTGTAAACTTTATTATAAGACTCACCTTGCCAAATTTAACTAGTTTTCTCTGGTATCTAGCATGGTGCTGGGCATAGAATAGGCATTAAATAAACGGGTTGTGTTTTGTTTTGTTTTTTTTTTCAATGAATATCGATCCCTGACATGTCCTGAGTCTCCACTATTGGGCTTCTCATTCTCGAATCTCTCCTACGTCCAATCAAAATTCACTGTCTCAGAGCTCTGTACTCTTTATTGCTTATGTTGCCAAGATTAATTCAGTCTTGTTGGAGGAAAGCAGGATGGTGGACTATAAAGAACACTGTTCCTTCTGGTATCTTGGGATACCAGAAACTCAAGGTCTAACTGCATGTGGTTTGGAGTCTTGGAAGACCAGTTTGCTCACTTCTTTCACTAAGTGGAAAGTGTAGATGACTCCTGAGATATTCCAGGGCTGAAATGAATGTTGTTTGTAGGCTGGGGTCTGGTCTGTCATATCCTCTGATCTCCCAAGACCAAGAATGGTGCCCAGTGCAGAGGATGCTCTTAAATGTTTGTCGAGAGAAGGATTTGGCTATTTCAGTAGCTATGTATTTCCTGGTGCTTATATAAAGTTATTTCATGTAATTATTTTATTCCATGTAATCCCCAGAGTGGTAGTTAGGATTTGTATGCACATTTGGATGACTTTAAAGCACATGCTCTTCCCATAATACCTTGTGGCCTTCACACAAGATTTGTTCTATTGATGGCTTTTAATGGTGGCTGTAGAAAGCTGTGGGAGATCCTGAGACGCTTATTTTTCTTATTATAGCATACAGACAACTGCTTCTGCCCCTCACCAACCTCAGGAGACAGCAGGAATTTATGGTAGTTAGTGGAAGGGGTGAGAGCGTGGTGAGGAAATCTTATTACTGTGATCCGAATGGGTTGCCCGGGCAAATGGTGGGGTTTAGGTATACAGTTCTAGTCATGTGCTGATAAGCCAGCTCCAGCATGTGCTTGCTCTCTCTCTTTCTCTCTCTCAAATCCTGCCCCCACCTCACCCCCCCCCCCCCCCGAAAAAACAACCACCCTGTTTGGTAGCTCTTATTGATTGCTTTGGTATGTACGCTCTTACCATGGCTGACTTCAAGCAACTACCGTGAAGTCACTGACTGCAGACTTCGCAGAACTGTGCATGGTTGGCTCTCACAAGCCAGTGGGCTGCCCCAGCATGCTGAAGGAACAGTGGGGCTGTCCCCAGAAAGCCACAGGAAGATTGCAGCTGCTGAAGGCACTCCGGGCAGCCTTGGGAAGCCTCCCCTCCTGCCTTGCCTTTTTTGAAGACTGGAGATGGTCTCAGGCCTCTGACTTACAGCAGCCCTCCCACTACTGCAATGGCCATTGAGGCTGCTGGCTGGAAGGCTCTCCCAGAGCGGCCCTCGGCTCCTCTTGGAGCACACCCTCTGCTGCCTTGCCTCAGGCTGGGACAGCCCCCGGAGCAGGCAAGGCTGCCCTAAAGGGTTCTTCACAAAGTAATTCAGGTGGTATCATCCCGAGAGGAAGGATGAGAGTGTGTTAGTACCATCACTTATACCTATGCCCCTCGCTTGAATTTGGGCTGTCCTTTCCTCCCAAATTCCAGGAAATCATCAATACCGAGGACAGCGCCCTCACTGGATCAGGCCCAGCCAGAAGGCAGCAAGCATCCCTGAAGAGATGGTGAAGTGAAGGGGCAGGAAAACAGCGTGAGACCAAGAGGGGCCTGCTTCTGGTTGTGGAGGGGCGCCGAGCCCCAGCCGGGGTATGAGAAACGGGCCTTCCTGCCCAAGGGCAAGTGCCCCTGAGATGGACCGTTCCCCAGGGGGGAGCAGGAACAGCTCTGGAGGAAAGGGACCTTGTCCCAGTGATGGAGCTCCTGGGGAGCCCACATATTTTGTGTATCCTCGAGTCTTTCTCTCAAGTATTTAACCCTCGGCCCAGTACAGAATCAGCACTCAAAAAATGTGTTGAAGGAGAAATGAGACCTAATTAGTACCCAGATCATTTTTCAATACAAAGGCTAAAAGTAAAATGTAGGAGCAAGGAAAACCAAGGTACAAAGAAGGACCAACAGGGCCCCAAGGCTCAGCAAACACACACAGCAGAGGTCTTCTCTTTGTAGGCATGTGGTACATGGGGAAGGCTGCTTTATTCTACTGAGATAGGGCCAGCCATCCAATCCCAATGAAAAGATAAGCAGAGCAGTGACCTCAGGGCAGGAGGATTAGAACTTGCTTGCATACAGCATCAAAATCCACTTGGGCACACGGAGGAAGCCAGGCAAGTAGGAGACCAGCCAGTCCCGGCGAAAGGTATAGGAGAGAATCTGACTCAAAGACAAATAGTCCTGAACAGGGCGGCCTGAGGACAACAGGAAGTAAAAGAAGGATTAGACCCTCATTTCTCACTCCTTGGAAACCTCCACCTGAGCTGAAGAGACTGAGCAGGATGTGAGGGAGGAAAGAACAGGAAGAGAGTGAGGGAGGAGTGAGCAGGAAACAGAAGAGAGGTCCAGGCTGGCTGGGGGACTAGAGCTCTTACCATCCACATCCTGGAGGTTGTAGCGCCGAGCAAGGTCACAAGATGGCAGCACCTTCCCACTCAGGCTCAGGATATTGGGGTCTGTGGGCACACATGCAGCCGAGATGGCATGGGAGTGGTCCAGGGTGACAAGATTTGGGCCCAATGGGACAGGGCACCACTGAGACAGGCTTAGGAGCCCATAATTGTTTCTGTCTGTTCCTAGGGAGGTTACTGGGCCTCTGGCTTCTGGCCAGACATCCTAGGAGCTAGTTCTTGAAGCTCCCAGTCTTCAAAATGGGAATCCTGACCCTTTGGGTCTCCAGAAGCCAGAGAAGAGAAGGGTTTATTCCTCAACTACCTCCTGAGCCAAGACCCAGAACAGGCTGCCATCACCCTGCAGATCCTCTAGGCCTTTTCTTGTTACCTGCTGCTCTTCATCTCTTTACCTGTTGCCAAAGCCACCACACATTTGCCACTCATTTCTGGGGTTTCCCCCGATGGAAAATAAGATTTGAGCTGAAACATAGGAGCAACAAAGTGAAGGGTTAATTTTCCAGAGCACTGCCCAAGTGTCTTCCCTGCTTTCAGCTTCGGTTCCAGAACAGAGGCCCTCATCCCCCCACCTGTAAGACTCAGCATCTTCGAAGGTGCCACGGCCACTCCTCCCCACCTTCGTGTGAGTCTTGTACCCCAGCAGCAGGACCCACTGTCTTTCCTAAGTGGAAGGATCTGGGGAAGCCAACTGTGTTGACCTTCTAGGTTAGTGCAGTATAGGGGTCAAGACCATGAGCTGACCTTCAGCAAGTTTCTTACATCTCTGGGTTTCAGTTTCACTATAAAAAGGAGATACCATCTCCTTACAGGATTAAAGGACATAATATGTGCACAGTGCTCAGCCATGTAATTTACTGCCATGGTAAAATCCCCAGCATTTACTCCTTGCTGTTGTTACTGTCTTGATGTTAAGGAGGGAGAGGCTGATTCCCCTGCACACTCTGCTGTCCTCGGCTTCCCCTCGCCAACCTGCTTAAACAGGGGATTCTCAGCATTGTCACTCCTCTGCACATGCTCCTTCAGCAGTTCTGTCTGCACCAACCCTGGCCACAGAGACACATAGCTGACCCCATGGCGCCGCAGCTCCATGGCACAGTCAGCAGCCAGCCTGTCACACTGTAGACGAACAAAAGGCGGAGTGAGAGCCAGGGCACCTGGCCATGCCACATTCCTCCCCTGCCCTCCCTGCTTCTGCTCTGAGGATGTCCCAGCCCCGTGCCCTTCCCAGGTGCTCTGGGTCAGCTGTCTGCCTTTCCCAGTGCACTGCTGACTCTGGCCAGCAGAGAGGAGCCCAGGTGAAGGAACTGTTCATGGAGGGGCAGAGGGAGAGCTTGACGGCCAGCTGGTCTTACCACTCTGACCACTGGGGATTTACCTCCCAAGCTAAATGGGTACCGCCACTGTCCTATACCTCCCCAAACCCTGTGCCACTGGGCCCTTACCGCAGCTTTGCCCACGCCATAGGGGACATTGAAGATATACTTCAGACCCCCAATGGAGGAGATGACCACAATGAGTCCCCGGCCAGCTGGTACCATCAGTCGTGCCCCATACACTGAGCACAAGTAGTGGCCTCTAGAAGGTGGGGAAAGGAAAGAATGGGCCCTGTTCAGTGCTGGCTTGGGCGCAGGAGCCTGGGCAGCTTCCTCTGCCTTCTCGTGGCTGTAGTCGGCCAGGAGAAGGCGGCACAGGTGGCTGCAGACCTGGGGGATCCAGGGCTTGAGGCCACCTTCTGAGAGAACACTGGTAAAATGAACCACTGAAGGATGAGAAATAGCACTCTCTAGAAGGTGTAATGGAGTAACAAACCTAAAATACAGGGGGAAAAGCATGTAAGGTCTATGTGGAAAAACGATAAAATCTGTCTTATTAAAAAAAAAGTACAGGCATAATTTATTCAGAAGAATCAACATGTAAAACATCAATTCTACACAGATTCGGTCAGTTTGAGTTATATCCCAATAATATTTTCAGAGGAACTAACAAAATAATCTGAAGCTCAAAGAGAATAAACACGGAATAGTCAGGGAAACTCTGAGAAAGGAAGAGTAATATCTTATGGGGGGGGCACATGCGCCCCCGATCCTGCCACTCCATATTAACATGTACGGTGACATAATGGTTAAAATAGAATGCAGTACTAGCATCACAATATACAGAGAGTCAATGAAACAAAATAGTCCATAATTAGATCCAGTGTAAGTGAGAATTCAATGAATTATAAGGGGAACATTTCAAATCAACAGGGAAAGAGGGATCATTCAGTAAATGAATTTGGGACAATAGGCCACTTATTAGGTGGGTGGGACTGGCTGTCTGCCTCATTTATGATTTAAGTGCATTCCAAAAGTATAAATTATTTGAATATTTAAAAATGAATGCACTAAAGGAGAGCATGACAACGTATTCATAAACTTGAGGTGGGGAACGCTTGTCTTAGCAGCATACCAAGATAGGAACTATAAAAGATTGACTATTTGACTTCTTAAAAGTAAGACATATATAAAAATGTACAAATACATACATCTTCATGTTTATGTATATCGGGAGAGCTAGGGAGAGCATGTATGCAAAAAATGAGTAATAAATTGGGAAAAATACTTGTAAACATTTATCAGAAGAACCTATTCCAAAAAGATCCCTTACAAATTGATGTAAATATAGCCCTGACCCTGGCAGTTCAGCTGATTGGAGCACTGTCCCGTACACCAGAAGGTTTCAGATTCGACCCCTGGTCAGGGTGCCTACAGGAGGCAACTGATTGATGTTTCTCTCTCACATTGACTTTTTTTCCCTCTCTCTTCCCCTACCTTCCTCTCTCTCTATAAAAAAATTAAAAAACATATCCTTGCATGAGGATTGAAAAAGACCAAATTGATATAAATAAATAACACAAATAGCTCACAAAAGAATAAAGAGCCAATAAATAAATGAATAAAAAGCTCAACTTCACAAATAATAAAAAGTATGAATTAAAACCACCTTTGGATATCTTTGGCCTTTGGCAAAGGTGGCCTGACTGAGTGGTCTGATTGTTTAGCAGAGTTGAAGACATGGAAAAGATATTCTCCTTTATTGTCACAAGTTTATAAGTTGGTGCGGTCTTTTTGGAGGACAGTTTTATAATGTTTATTAGATCTTTAAGAAGTACATTTTTTCCCCCCAAGAATTCCACTATTGCAATAGATAAAGGGTTAGATAAATTATGGTACCTACTCCAGGTCAGATATTTAAAAGAATGGTAGAATACTAAACTATCAACAGTAGCTATATCTCAGTCAAGGGGAAAACTGGGTGGTGATGAGAGAGTAAGATCATACTGATACTCATATTTTTCCATAATTAAAAAAATAATACACATGAACTTGGTAACTGGAAAAAAATGTCTTCTGCATAGGAAACAAGAACCTCCGAGTGAAAACAAGTACAGGAAGCTATGGTTTCTAAAGGAAGCCCAGCCTAAGGCAGTGCAGAGCAAAGGCACAGTATTTGTTCATATCTGTGGGGGAGGCAGTGTTGATGGGCTTCCAAGAAGAAGTGACCTTAACCTAAGAATTCATCAGGGCTGAGACTTTGTCCTGTAGGCTGAAAACCCTGACCTGCAACAGATGAGTGTGAAAGGTCCCTCCCTTTGGAGGACTAACGATGTGGCATTGCCTATTTCCAGCTGTTTGGATTTTCTTTTCTTGCCTCTTGGCTACCATCCCTCTCTGTCCTCATAACCTTTTTTCTACTCTGGCAATCACAATTGGACTCTCATTCTACTCTCTTGGGATTGCCACTAGAAGCCACAGGTGTTTTTAAACTCTTTAATCTTAGATTTGCAGATAATATCTTAGTTACAGTCACAGGTGGCTGATCATATTCAGGGAGTGTGGTTTCTCAGAGTACCATAGTTCCAAAAATAATAAACACAGACGTGACTAACGTATATCATGCTGAGCGAACGTTAAATGCTGTGTTTCATATCACGGCTGTACCACCTGTGCACGTAAGCCTGGGACACCCCTGCCCTCCCAGCTCTGACCTGGGAGTGCCCGTGCCTGCAGGTCCAGAGTGAGGCTCTGGAGGCTAAGATGGCTGGCACTCAGTCTTTGTTATTGTCCTTCTCCTGATCTACAACAAAACAATTTCACCGGGGGGAGAGGGGTTTAAGGGAACTAAATGGTAATGGAAAAAAAAAATACAATAAAGATTAAATTAAAAAAAAAATGAACCCAACCATGTCTTCCTCTAACTATTTTTAGACTGTGGGTGGTGTGCATTATTGAGGTAAGGAGGCCCCCTTTGGGTCATTCATTTGGATGGGCAGAGAGTAAGGCAGAAGAGAGGTGAAGGGCAAGGTCAGATGAAAATTACTGACAGAAACAAGACAAAAGTTGACAATCCCAGGTACAGATTCACGTGGATAGAACTTCTTCATAGTTGAGTGGAACAAATGGGACAAATGGGAGAAAAAGAGATGGGACATCAGAGGGAAAAGGAAAGGATCTGAGCCCTTGGCCTGGCTAAGTGAGTGAGAGGAGCCCAGGCCCTTGCAGCGGGGCAATGGAAACACCCACCTGAGTCCTACATTATTGATATCATCCCAAATGGAGGCAGGGCTTTCCCAGAATGCCTTCTTATTGTTCAGGATTGTCTGGAAAGCAAAGAGAGAGTGATGAACTGGATGGTCTGAAGGCAGGAAGGTATGAGGGGCTGGATCACGGAAGGGACAACGAATGGGGATAAGGACTCGGGTCAGTAGGTGGTTAGGAGTGTGGGGCTGGGATCAAAGTTCAGAGTACCTGGACGCCAGCATAGGCGTTGTTGACCAGCACATCCAAACGCCCATGCTGTTCTCGATCCACCTGCTCAAACAGGCTTCGCACATCACTCTCCTTGCTTGAATCACACACCACAGGCACACACCGGCCCCCACGGGATTGCGCCTGGAGAGAGACAGACAGGATATGAGCTCACAGTCGCTCATGAGAGTAGATTTAACCCAGTTTCCCTTAATTCCCAGCTTGGGAGCTGAGAAGGCCATCACAGGAACCAAAGCCAGCGGCCGAGGGAACATGATTGGCAATATCACCCTCTGATGTGTATGTGAGGAATTTCAGGAGTGTGAGATCCTCTCTTTATAGAGCAAGGTGGATTGGGATCTCAGGTGTAAAAAACACAAACATTCACCGAGCCCTACCACATGCCAGGCATTGTACTCTGCATGTGGAGGAAATGAGACAACTAGGGCATGGAGGCTGTTCTGGAGCAATGAGTATCTATCTTTTTCCTTGTCCTTGGCCACTTTCATCTCACGTGCCCTTAGCTCCCACCCTTCACGACTCATGTGGAACTCCTACTCTATCCCAGCCCATCACGATAGCCACACTCTTTCACCGTTGTCCCTCTGCTTGTGAAGTTCCCTTAGCTGGTATGGTGGTCTTAGCTTCTTTGACATAACTTTTACCTTTCAAGACTCAGTTCCTGAACCACTTCCTCCAGAATGCTTTCCCCAACTACCCTCCCATGTCATATCAAAACTCACCCTGCGATGCCGGAGCATTCTGTGCACGTTGGCCTCTTATCACTTACCAAATACATTGAAGTGAACCATTTCTGCCTCTAGCTAGACTCTAGCTTTTAAGAGTAGAAGTTACACCTTATTAACCCCAGTGCTTCACCCAGTGAATTAAGTGTACCCAAGTATTTATGTAACTGAAAACCAGTAGAAAAGTCAAGTAAAAGTGTACAGCTCAATAAAGTCTTGTTGAAAATAGAGAAAAACAGAGGTCTATAACTCTAGTTGCAATTCCAAAATTCCTGGAGCTCTCAAACAGAACGTTTTCTCATAAAACTCACTTGGTGGCAAATGTGACCTGAAGTTATTTATGGGGTTCATTTATCCCACTTGAGAAAATACTCAGGTTTTATTGAGGAGTATTATGGTTTCTGGAAAGGGCTTGGGAGGAGTGAATAATAGGAAGGGATCCTGCAGGTGATTTCTGCCCCGTGTTCTCAGAGGAAGCACTCACATCCTGAGCAGCAGCCTGTAACGTATCCAGATGTCTGCCAGTGATGTAAACTGTGGCACCTGCTTGGCAGAGCTGCAAGGCGATGCCGCGCCCAATACCCCTGGAAGCACCAGTCACCACGCACACTTGGCCCTTCATGGGAGCTGCCATGAATAACTCACAAGCAAAGGGGTCAGATCTGCGGAAGCAAAGATTTGCTCTGAGGAGAGCCTGCTGCAGATTGTGTATGTGGAGGGGGACCCCCGACAGTGGTAGGAGTTGGGATCCTGTGAGGCGAGAGAAGTTTCAGAGGGGGACAACTAGGTGTAGGTCCCAGGGCAAGGCAGGCCGTCCGCTTTGGGATGCCCAGAAATGGAAAAAGGGGTTGGGTGGGACTGTCCAGGGCGGGACACCTACCAGAACTCCGAGTGAGGCTGGCTGGATGAGAGATTCTGGTGCGGCACTCCCTCGTGACGCGTCCACGCATAGGGCTACCTGGAAATCTGGCCCCTGGCTTGGCCCGGTCAGGTCGAGCCCAGAGGCTCGACTTCTGGGCTGGGTTGTGAACCAAGGTCCACGGACCCTGAACCCTAAGTGGGAGGAGCTCGCGTTCCTTACCTGCCACCTGTGCCTGGATTCCTGGCCCCACCAGGCTCGCAGATTGCTCCGAATCGCGAGCTTTGATCCTGGCCGCGGGGAAGAGACCAGATGACTACCTCTGAGTCAGAGTACAGGATTGGGGTGCAAGTCGATGTTTGGGTGGGGATTTTTGTAGTCCACGCGGAGGGAGGAGTCAGAGAGGTGGCACACGGGAGGCGGGGCGATCTGGGTACCAGTCCTCCCCGGCGCACCGGAAGGTCGTCGCGGGACTATGACGTGAACTCCGCGTCCCGAGCGCGCCGCCGTTTCTAAACTTGCGGAGCTGGCCTGCACCTGGCTGAGTGCTGCCGACGGCAGCTGAGACAGATTTCGGGGGCCGAGACGGAACTAAGCGCGCATGGCACTGGGTCCGCGCTCCCCCCATAAGGCTGGGCGCCGGTTCCCAGCTGGCAGCAAACGAGGGCGCGGGGCCAAAGGGTCAGGGCGTTCCGCCTCAGGCCGCCAGCGACCACTCAGCCTACCTCCGGAGGGGCGCTCGGAGCCGGCTGTAGACTCGCACCCTCACCTGAGCCCCGAAGCGCTGGGGTATTTCCGCCGGGCGCTGACGGCGCTGAAAGAGGCCCCGGAGACCGGGGAAGAACGAGGTAGGGAGGACCTTCCAGTGGGACCAGGAGAGGGACTTGTTGACTATAAAATCCAATACAGGCAAGGAAATTTTCGTGGGTTCTCAGGGCGTGGAGACTTGAGTTTCATTTCCCGTATCCTCTTTCCACACTTCCAGCCCCTTGGTTAAGTGATGGAACATAATCTTATCCTCCTGTCAGTGTCTCTAAAATTTTTCTTTCCTTGTCTTTCTAGAGCTGATGGTGCAAAATGTTTTGAAGGAAGTGGAGGCTCAGGCCCTCGCCTTGGCTACAAACCGGACTGGCAGCGAGATGCTGCAGGAACTGTTGGGGTTCAGTCCCCTGAAACCTCTGTGTCGAGTATTGGCTGTTTTGCGCTCTAACTTGCGCTTTGTGGCCTGTCATCGATGCGGGGTCCATGTGTTGCAAAGTGCTCTGCTGCAGCTGCCTCGATTATTGGGGAGCCCTGCGGAGGAAGAGGAGGTGGTGGAGGAGGATGGGAAGGATGATCCCTTGGACACCCTGGAGGAGCTGGTCCTGGGACTAGCCTCTGAGGTGTGTGATGATTTTCTTTTCTACTGTGGAGACACACATGGCAGCTTCGTGGTCAGAACTCTACTGCAAGTGTTAGGAGGGACTCTTCTGGAGTCTGAGAGAGCCAGACCCCGTGGCTCCCAGTCACCTGGTAAGTATTACAAGAGAGGGAAATGGACCTAGAGGAAAGGAGAGTTTGGGAAGTCCAGAAGGAGAGAGTAAGCAGAAGAAAGATTCTTTATGACCTTGAAGAATTAGCCTAGAAACGAGGACGGGGCTTAGCAGGCCAAATATTAGTGTACACAGAGGCCCTGAGGTAAGGTGTGTTTAGGGAAAGCTAAACATGACTCTGTACATTTGTATTTATGCACATACTGGATTAAAGCAAAAGGTCAGGGAATAATACCCTTACTACATACAACCCACTCTGATATTTTCTTTCCTTTTTAAAATTCTGTTATATTAAAAAGGTGCTGGTTGAGACCCACTAAGTTGAATGCATGATGCACTCATAGGCAGTGACCTAACTTTTAAAAAACTCTTGGAAATAAGGTTAGAGAATTAGATAAGGCCTGGTTTGGGAACATCTAGATTTCCTGGCTGGGGAGTTAGGACTATCATCATGGGCCATGGGGGAACTGGTGGCAGTTTCTTAGGAAAATTAAAACAAACGTAGTCTCAATTTAGTCATCTAGATGAGAAGAGATACTCAGTTGTGTTTTGCATCTCTAAGCTTGTCCATCTACGGCAGTGATTTTCAGCTGGTGTGCTGTGACACACCAGTGTGCCACAAGACTTTTTCAAACATGTAGTACCTGACTATTTAGTCGGGGCACTGGTCTCTTTTCCCTTAGATTGTCAAATTTAAAAATGCTAACAGCCAACACAACAATAGCTGTCCTGTGTGAAGGAATCAAAGTTATACCTATTTTTTGTCACACTGGGAAGAAATGTATTTTTTGGTGTGCTGCAGAATTTTAGTAATTAGTTTGTGTGCCATGGGATGAAAAAGGTTGAAAATCTGTGGAATTCTTCCTGGATGGTGGTTTGTGATCTCACCAGTGCACACATTTTTGATCTTCCTTCAGAAGCACGAAGGGCCCCAACTCGGGAATGTAAACCAGCTGATTTCGAGGTTCCTGAATCCTTCTTGAATTGTCTTCAGAGTCTGAGCTCCTGCTTTCTGAAGGACATTGCTGGTAAGGAGAGAAATAGGAGGAGGGCCTAGGATCTACTTTTCTGGAGGTGATTATCTTCAAACAAGGCCCTTGTTTAGATCAGTCTTCTTTTCAAATCTGACCTGGTTTGGTGTTGCAAAGATTCTCTATAGATCCTTTGTCCATGATCTCTTCTACCTTGTTGTTTGAGGTTGTACAAGTCGTCTGGATTTTGGGAAAGTTGCTTTTATTTTTTGTTGCTCTTTTTCCACAGTGTTTATCACTGACAAGATCTCCAGCTTCTGCTTTCAAGTGGCCTTACAGATCTTACACCGCAAACTGCCCCAGTTTTGTGCCCACCTGTGTACTGCTGTCATTGACTATCTGAGTAACCGCAATTCTTCAGCAGATGGCAGGTATGGTCAGGGCCTCAGGATTAGCCAAGGATGATGGGGCTGTGAGAAATGAGTGATGTGATGTAGGTATTTTGGATGGAGTGGAGTTAAGACCACCTTCTGCTTGTCTCCAGCCCCCTGCTGCTATTTCTGCGGGATCAGACGAGCTCCAGACTCCTGGAGCAGGTGCTGCTGGTATTGGAGCCCCCAAGGCTCCAGAGCCTTTTTGAGGATCACTTCCAAGGGCAGCTGCAGACCTTGGCTGCACATCCTATTGCCAACTTCCCTTTACAGCGTTTACTAGATGCTATCACCACCTCTGAGCTGGTGAGTTGGGAACTTGCCTGGGTCTCTTTCTGTATACTGTTGTTTTTATTTGTTCTTGTTCCCTGGGCCTTATTTTATGGTGTGCCCCCCTCTGTATCTCTTACCGTGTGCTGGCTATTCCCCTTGAAAAGTTATTCCAGGGAGTTTCCCAGAACTTAGGGTAAAGGTGCCTTCTTCCCCGAAAGGATTTGCTTTGGCTTCACTCAAATGCCGATGTCACCAGGATACTGGCTTAACCCATGTCAGCAGCTTGAGGTTCCATGATCCACCCAGACTGGGTACCTGACTATAAATCCAGATGAGCACTGGGACTGTTGCCATAGCATCTCTTTTCCTTTGCTGTTTACTGCCAGGGCATGCTTCCCTGGGGCGTCATGGGTTGGGAGTTGGGGTGGAAGGACAGATTTGAGTCTAATTCTTTACCCTGAGAGTATGGTCACTTAAAGTCCCTTTCCCATGTGAGGCAGCTCCTCTAAGACACCCCCCTTGTCCTGGACCTTTCTTTTCCAGCCAAACCAAAGTCCTGATATTGGCAATGTTTTTAGGTTTTATCTAGCATTTTTAGTTGTTTTTGGCAGAAAGATTTCTCTGAATAACTTAGCCCCCAGTTACCAGGATGCCAACGATTCTTTATTCCCTCTCTCCCCGTAGCTGTCCCCCGTGTTTGAGGAGCTGAGCCCTGCCCTGGAAGCAGCGCTGGCACAGGGTCACCCAGGGGTAGTCATTGCCCTGGTGGGGGCCTGCCGCAGAGTTGGAACCCACCAAGCCCAGATCCTGCAGCTGTTGTTAGAGGTGAGTGGGGGTTACACACAATCCATTTATGCCATCCCTTCAGATCCTACCTCTTAGGACTTATTGAATCTTTAGTCATTGTATCTGGGGACCCAGGAGCCTCAGTGTCCAGGGAGTTCACAGATAACGGGGGAGAATGAAGCCAAGGCCATCTCGTAGCCCTAGAATGAAAATTCTCTCCCAGAACAAAGAGAGAAGTTTATCTAAGAAACAAATATTTATCGACCCCTTTTAACATGTATAGAGGCTGGGGATACATCAGGGCAGATGAGATTGTATCCTCATGCAGCTTACATTCTTGTGGACTTAGGCATTCTCACTATTCCTGAATGTCTTTTCTTGTCTGCAAAGTCAGGGTTAAAGTTGGTTCTCAGGTTGATTATGTTTTGTCTTCTCACCTAGGCATTCCACTGTGCAGAGCCCTCTTCTCGGCAAGTGGCCTGTGTGCCTCTCTTTGCCACTTTGATGGCTTATGAGGTGTACTATGGACTGGTGGATGAGGAGGGCTCAGTGCCTGCCGAGCACCAGGTAAGGTAGGGGAGAGGCCAAGCTGGTGGCTGACTGGGCGTCAGGCCCAGGGAGGCTTAGGAAGCCTCTCACCGCTGAGGTGAGGGTGGCGAGATCTCTGGCTTCCTCCAAGTGGAGGTAGCAGTTTGGTGGCTGCCTCCTGATTTCCTGTCTCTGTTCTCAGGTTGAAATGGCCACAGCCAGGGCCCTGGGGGAAGTGACAGTCCTTGGATCTCTTCTGCTTCAGCATCTGTTGCACTTCTCCACTCCTGGCCTTCTACTTCAAAGTCTGGGCGCCTTGACAGGACCACAGCTTCTGACTCTGGCCCAAAGCCCTGCTGGCTCCCATGTGCTCGATGCCGTCCTGACCAGCCCTTCTGTGACACGCAAGCAGCGCCGCCGTGTGCTCAAGGCCCTAAAGGTTAGACTTCTGGCTTCTGCTTTGATTACTTGCCATTTTCCATCTAGAAAACATGAGTTTCCCCCAAGACTGGTCCTCAGAGTTGGGGAGGATATGCCTTTCCAGACCCTTTCGACTCAGCCTCTAAACTTCTGAAGCTTCACTCCCTCCTGCCTTCCCCGACCCACTTTCATGGCCGGCCCTGGAGGGACCTATCTTGCTTGTCTCAATGCAGGGACAATACGTGGCTTTGGCTTGCAGTCGCCATGGCAGCCGTGTACTGGATGCCATCTGGGGTGGAGCAACGTTGGGGGCCCGAAAGGAAATTGCTGCTGAGCTGGGTAAGTAGCAGCATGTCTCTCTGACTTTGTCATGCTTTCCCTTTCTTCACTCCAGATGGCTGGGTGGCTGGAGGATGGATTTAGATTCAGCAGAGACTTCAGTTCCAAAGGGTGGTCTTGGCCGTGGTGCTTAGAAGCCTGCTTTCCCCTTCTCCTCTGCTGGTCATGCAGCCCTGTGCTCCCACCCCTCCTCCCCGCTTGTTCTTTGGAGAGTGAGGGGTTAACTCTATCCCAAGGCAGGCCGAGGGTCCAAGGAAAACGGAGGGACCCTCACTCCAAGTAGAGTCTCTTTTGGCACAGGTGGTGAGTACATTCTGATACTGAACATGAATGGTTCCTTTTGCAGGGGAGCGGGATCAGGAGCTGATAAAAGACCCTTTTGGCCACCACGTGGCACGAAACGTGGCCCTGACTACTTTCCTGAAGCGTCGAGAGGCTTGGGAACAGCAGCAGGGAGCGGTGGCCAAGCGGAGGCGGATTTTGAACTCAATCCTTGAAGATTGAGGCGTTGGGGTCTGGGAGTGGGTGTTGATGGCGGAGGAGGAAAGGGAGTGTCTGTCCTGTCCCCTTATTAATTTAAATTGAAGTCATCAAGGTCAAACAATTATATTGGTAAACAATTTTATATTTTTATTGGAAATGTCTTTGCTATTCTTGGAAAGGGTATGAAGAAGTAGAGATCTCAAGATAAAGCCCGAGAGGGCTGTCTTCGCTGACTGGGGAGCTCAGGGAGAGGAGCTGTAAGAACATCTAGAGGTGGCAGCAGTCAGGGTGGTATTGAGATGCCTGGGACAAGCCTGTGGCCTTTCAGGGTAGGGGGGGGGGCTGAAAAGATGGCTGGGAAGGGACAGCATTCTTCAGAAATGGGAATAGGCTAGTGGTGTAAGGCATTACGCTGATGAGGTCAGAGGACAGTGGGGAGACCAGGTGAGTTATCTAGTCTGCAGTGTCTGCAAGTCCCAAGCCTAATGTCACCATGGTGACAGCCGTCTCTGGGAATGAGTCTAGGGGCAGAAGCTCTGAGCCCCTTTTCAGTAGGGGTGAAGGCGACCCTGCTGCTGCCGCTGCCCGGCCCCTTCCAGTACATGGCGAATGGTGGAAGAAATTCCCAGGAACACATGGCCCAGGCCTTGCAGCAGGGTGGAGGTCCATCGGAGGAGCTCCCTGAAGGGCAGAGACAAAAGGCAGTCAGGGGGCCAGGAGGGAGCCGTAGAGCTGGGAGCTGCGGGCTCTCAACAAGGGAGAACTAATGGGTTAGGTGAGTGTCGGAGAAGGAATTACTGCAACTGTAGGGATGGGGAAGTAAAACATGTTGGTCTCTGACCTGAGTACTTTCTTTGGGCCGAGTCCTTGAATGTCACAACTCATGGAGTAGAGCCCATAGAATGTGGCTTTGACGTTCAGGCTCCCAAAGAGGTCTCGAGGGTTTTGCTTGTACACATCAAAGGTGATGCGGGCGATGTCCTGGCTGTGCTTGGGCTTCTCCCGGCCCAGGCCATATGACAGCACCCCGCTCTGTAGGGCACCCCCATGAGTGCAATGGATCCTCACCCACTGACACCCACCGTTAATCCCCACCAGCAGTGGGACAGACCCACCCTTGCCTGGACGGTTAGTCCACTATAAGGTGTCCTTGATAAATCCTTCCCTCTCTCTCATCACCCCTGCCTCCCAGGGATAGGCAGGAGGAGAGGCTTGGGAGAGACGTGAAGGATCGCTGGCCTATCGCAGCCCCAGTACGAGGCGCTCACCCTGCTGGGCCTCCAGCTCTGCCCGAGCTCCAGCACCATCAGGCACGTGTCATCCTCCAGCAGCTGGAAGAAGTCTTCGCTCTCCACTGCGGTGCCATCCTCCTCCAGCACCAGGGTTAGCGCTCCACTCAGCAGCAGGATCTCTAGTGCCTGCCCAGTGGCAAAGCAGGAGGGAAATGGCAGCGCTTGTCCCGTGCGCCTTCTCTCTCCAGCTGCCCGGCATCCATTGGTGGGCCCAAAACACTGATATCCCAACTCTACCTCCTGGTGCTTAGCCATCTCTTCAGATGGCTCCGGGGCTCAGTGTTCTTTCACTGGGGGACCCTCACCAGGAGCTGACCTTTTTTTCCTGTTTGCTCCTGCTTTGTTCCGACCATGTCATTGTTATTTCCCCCTGCTTTCCTCCAAGCCACTCCTGCTTTGGAATTGAAAAGCTGGCAGGGGACCTAGCCAGATGGCTCGGCTGGAGCGCCATCCCATACCCCAAAAGGCCTTGGGTTTGATCCCTGTCGGGTCAGGGCACACTCTTGGGTTGGATGTTTCTCACATTGATATTTCTCCCCTCCCCCTAACCCCGCCCTTAAATCAGTAATCATATCCTCAGGTGAGGATTAAGAAAGAAAGAAAAAGAAAAGCTAGCAGGTTCTCCTGAAGAAAGGGCATGCAGGGGTGCGAGGCATGCTGATGGGGCCTGACACGACGGCATCTCATCCCCAGTGTCACACCTTGTCCTCTCCCACCCTCCCGAGTTCTCCACAGCACTTGGCAGTAACGATGACAATCTTTTGAGGCTACGCTGGTGCCATGTATCTATGTCGCACTTCACATATATTACCCTCTTCTTTCAACCACCTAAGAAGGTGTATTATTATTCCCTTTTTATAGATGAAGAAACTGACCTTTTAATAAGGGTCAATGACTTCCCAAGGTTTGATACTAGGAAGTGGCAGAATCAGGATTTGAACTTAATTAGTTGCACATGCCATACTGACTTCTAAATTCGGTCTCTCCAGCCATCTCTCTACTCCTTCCCTATCCCCAAAGAAAAACCCACTCCTTGGGCTAAAAAAATAGATTGACCCAAATGCAGCAGGGATCATTGCCTCCCACCCCCAAGTCCCCTTTAGCTATCAGAGAGGATGGCGCTGCGCTATCTCAGTCCTTTCTGCTGGTCATTCCAGGTTCTCATTCTTCTCGAGCCCCTAGGCTGCCCCTGAGAGAGGAACCCAGGGGCTTGGCTCACTCACCTTGTCTAGCAGTTCCTGTCGGGTGGCAGCTGTCAGACCTTTCCGGGTGGTCCGCTTGTGATCACAGACACGGAAAGGTCGCTGCGGTGGTGAAGCTGAGGTCCAGACCCTCCGGCCAAACTCAGAGCTCATACTGGATACTGACCTAGTAGTTCGGGAAAAAGGTCAAGAAGGAGTGAGGGGTGTGCTGAGTGTAGTGGGAATGATGGGGGTGGGGTGGCTGGAGAGTTAGGGAGGCAGGGATTTAGATCTTCGGATTAGAGTAGCCTAGGGACAGAGGGAGAGACCCTGGGGTGGAGGTGGATGCTGGTGGCTCAGAAGCTGGACAAGCCCGCTGTGGAACGTTGGTGTTGGGGGAGGGGGGTACAGGTTCATGAGTTTCCTCGGGCTGAATTCTCGGGGGCCCTCCCTCAACTCCATCCTCGGGCTGAATGGAGTTTTGTTGCTCTGCTCCTACCCCCAGAATTGGACAGTGGAGAGGAAGATGAGTAATCACCTGAGTAGGCTGCTGGGATTCAGGGCAGAGAGGTACTCCATGGTGGAGGGAAAGAGAGCCCTAGGCTAGGTCGTTCTCTGCTGTGCTGGGCTGAAGCGGTGATGATTTCTGTTACAGAGCTGGGACGTCAGCCCCAGTGAGTTGGGGGGATGAGTCAAGCCCGGACTCTGGCCCCCTGTCTGGCCTGTCAGGAGGGCAAAGTCCAAGGGGAGGGAGAAGAGGAGGGGCCTAGATGGGGTCCTGGAGGGAAGATAAAGGCCCAGACTTGCCAGGCAAAAGCCAAGGAAGCTTTGTGTGGATGTGTCTCTGGTGGCAGCATGTGATGTGAGATAAATGGGAACTATGTAAGAAGATGGAATGTGATCTCTGGTGTTTTTCTTTATACAGAGGGAATTTCTAGGTACGGAAGCTGCATTATGTGATTTGCGCGGTACATGCTGCCACCTACTGAAAAATCCATAAACTGCAGCTTTAGGAAAAGGGAGGCTGGATTGAGGATGGGATCAGGGGCAGGGCCTGGAGAAATGGGAGGTGAGGCCAGTGTCTGGGTGGGTGTGAGGAAAGGATGGGGCCTGATCCCTGGATCACCAGGATCCTGTCTGGGACTCTGGCCTTCCTGCTTTCCTGCTCTTTCCTTCATGGTCTAGAGGAAGCAGTTGGCTCAACATTTCTTCAGTTTAATTCTGCAGAACTGCCTGCTTCAGCCACACTGGATTATCAGCCACTTTCTCTCTCACCTTCCCCCTGTGGCCACTTAATGGGCATGAAGAACGTGTGAAAGTTGAAGGGGTCCTTTGATGGCATCAGGACGTTAGCTTTTGGTGTCCCAGCTCTGATTTCAGCTGCAGTTGTGATGGACATTTGTGTGGAAGCTCAGAGTCTCACTGGCAATGAACTCCTCACGTGAGTGCCAGTCCCTCTGCTTTCCTGCCCAGTAGCCTTGCCTGAGGCTTTGGCAGTCCAGCCGGCACCCTGACAAACGCAGGCTATAAGTGGGTATGCGTGTCAATGCCTCCTCTTTCTCGAAGGCGTCCTCTGTACTTGGACATTCCTGAGGCCTACAGAAGGAGCTCCGGACCGCTCTCCTTGGCTTTCCTCTTCCCTCTCTTCTCCTCTTCTCACTCCTGCTTCCCAAGCCAATCTCCCAAATGTAGGATTACCTGTACCCATGCCATTAACTCAGATGGTGCTTTGGAGGGAACCCAAATAGAGATGATATTGGTGTCCTGGCTGCCAAGGAACCCCCAGTTTGGCTGTTGACTGACAGAGGTCTTTCCCCTTCCTTCAACTTTATCAGTTTACCAGGTTCCTTCAAATGTCTTCATATCTAATCTTTGCCTGCTCCCTTCACCCAGAGAAGGCTTCTTTTCAGCATGCCTTCCTTTTTTTTTTTTTTTTCCCCTTGTCTTGTATCCTGGTGCAGCCTAGTAATGCGGTCTCTTCATGGTTGGGCGCTGTAACTCCTCGGGCAGGCTATACGCCCCTTACACCTCCATTCATTCCGATTCCCCCACAGATCTTGGCACCACGCTTTACACTGAAAGCTGTCATTGGCAACCCAGTGAGAGACCTGAGGGTGGGATGACTGGGGCAGGGCCCAAGGCAAGAGGTGAGAGGTAGGAAGCTGAGGGAAAAGGAGACTCAGCAGGGTCAGGAGCCAAGAAACGGGCAAAGAAAGAGCAGCAGGGGAAGTGAATAGTTTGGGTCCCCTTCTCTGCTGAGTGAAGACCAGGGGGGCAAGAAAGCATAGGGCTGCAGGGGTGGGAGGTCTGGGACCAGAGCTGGGGGTCAGGATTCAGCAGCGTCTCTACTCCTTCACTTACATGACCGGGGAATCTTATCTGCACCCCTTCAGCTTTTCCTGTTGCCTGAGAGGCAGAACCTCACACGCCTGGACGTGTTAGTGATGGGAAGGAGTAGGGTGAGGGAGGGCCCCCAAGAAAGGCCCCACCTTGTCCCTCCCCATTCTCGCCTCACCCTCTGAGAACCTAGCAGGCACAGGACAGGAGTAGGCACCGAGCCCATGGCTGCTTTGCCTTTCAGCCTCCCCAGGCCCTTCGCGGACCCCTTATTCTGCTAGCTCCCAGCTCGGTAAGTAGATCTGCCCAAGTGCCTTTACTCCCCACCACTCACTTTTGCCCTGAGGTACAAAGAATGGGGCTGGACAAAGAAGGGCAGAGGAGTGGAGGTGGAGGTGCTGGCGGCCTGAGAGTGAGGACTGGGCAGGTGAGCTGACTGAGAGCAGGGGATTTGGGTTCCAAGAAGTGTTTGAGTTGGGGCTGGGATCCCCGGGGAAGTCAAGGCTCCCAGACAGAAGAGAGGTGGGCTGCAGGGAAGTGGGAGAGGGAGGCACAGTTCCTTTTCATCTGGCATCAGGGATCCCGCAGGCTTTGACCCCACCTCCTGAATGCCCTCTATGGCTCTTTCCAGCCCCCTGTAGGTGCAGAAGGATGATGGACTGCTACCGTCCCCCAGGGAACGAGACGCTGCTGAGCTCCCCGGCCTCAAGGGCCACAGGCACCGCCTTCCTGCTTCTGGCAGCACTGCTGGGGCTGCCGGGCAATGGTTTTGTCATTTGGAGCTTGGCGTGCTGGCGGCCTGCAAGGGGGCGGCCGCTGGTGGCCACTCTCGTGCTGCACCTGGCGCTGGCCGACGGCGCGGTCCTGCTGCTCACACCAGTTTTTGTGGCCTTCCTGGTGAGGCAGGCATGGCCGCTGGGCCAGGCAGGCTGCAAGGCCGTGTACTACGTGTGCGCCCTTAGCATGTACGCCAGCGTCTTGCTCACCAGCCTGCTCAGCCTGCAGCGCTGCCTCGCCGTGACCCGCCCTTTCCTTGCGCCCCGGCTGCGTAGCCCGGCCCTGGCCCGCCACCTGCTGCTTGCCGTCTGGCTGACTGCTCTGTTGCTGGCCGTCCCAGCCGCCGTGTACCGCCACCTCTGGGGGGACAGCCTGTGCCAGCTGTGCCACCCGTCGCGGGTCCACACCGCCATCCACCTGAGCCTGGAGACTCTGACCGCTTTCGTACTGCCCTTCGGGCTGGTGCTCAGCTGCTACAGCGTGACACTGGCGCGGCTGCGGGGTGCCCGCTGGGGCTCCGGTCGGCACGGCACGCGGGTGGGCCGGCTGGTGAGCGCCATCGTTCTCGCCTTCGGTTTGTTCTGGGCCCCCTACCACGTGGTCAACGTTGTGCAGGCGGTAGCCGCGCTGGCTCCACCCGAAGGGGCCCTGGCGAAGCTGGGCGGCGCAGGCCAGGCAGCGCGAGCTGGAACTACGGCTTTGGCCTTCTTCAGCTCCAGCATCAACCCAGTGCTCTACCTGTTCACGGCTGGTGATCTGCTGCCCCGCGCAGGTCCCAGCTTTCTCACGCGGCTCTTTGAGGGCTCCGGAGAGGCCCGAGGAGGCGGCCGCTCTAGGGAGGGGACCTTGGAGCTCCGAGCTACCCCTCGGCTCAAAGTGGTGGGGCAGGTTCAGGGCAATGGAGACCCAGGGGGTGGGGTGGCAAAGGAGAGTCAGGAATGGGACCCTTGACACCAAATCCTGTTCTTCCTTGTCCTCTTCAATCACCCCTCAGAACGCAAGAGAACCACTCCTGAGAGTTTGGGAATCTTCTGACTAGTTTGGATCTGTTGGGGCAGAATTATTATACGCCTGGGGCAGGCCCAGTTTCCTGCAAACTGAGGGATTGCATTGGGGTGATGGTTCATGGTAATGAATGTGAGCACTTGCAGGTTGGCATGTGCCCATGTGCCAGCGCTGCTAACTTGTTGCCAGTACCTGTTGTGAAAGACGTTGTACAGCCATTACAGCAGGGCCAACAGTGTGCTGTCCCTGGTGGTTCAGCCTGAGTTGCAAGGAAGCCACCTGGTTCCCCTGCTGGGTCAGGCCAACTCTGGGCAGGGCTATCCTTCAGTGACATCTTGACCTGTCCTCTCCAGACCTGGTGGCCTGGTTCCCTCAGGCCAACCCATACAACCACTCTGTCAATAAAGGGAGAAAGAGGAAGGAAAGGTGTGGGTGCTTGGATGTGGGGTGGGGATGGGATCCATTCTCTGGGGTCTGTAAGAGCCAAGTGGGAGGAAGCAGGCTCTGGAAGGGGAAAGTCTATCTATGGAGTTTGAAAGGAAAGTTTCTCTGCCTGTCTTGTAGTTGGCACTACAAGTCTGAGAGGCCCTGGGAGTCTGAGGCTTATCTTCCTCTCTGAATCCAACTCTCCCTAGAAGGTCCCCTGACTCAAAAAGGAGCCCAAGGGCAGGGACTCAGTCACCCAGAGGATGTTCGGGGCGTAGAGATGAGGTAGTGTGAGGGGTGGTGTGGATATTTGGAGGACAGGAAGAGATTCTCAGGGAGGCGCCACCTCTCCTTTCTCCTTTCTCTCTCTGCCAAGTCTTGACTCCTCCCGACACTGCTAGCTGTTCCTTACAGGCGCTCCCCCACACTTCCCAGCCCCCACCTTTTGGAACCTCTTTACATACAGGCCTCAAAACTGTTCTGGATCCTGACAGTTTTGAGTCTGGGGAGGCAAGATGGGATTCTTTGTAGGGGGCATCCACTTGTATACACATGTGGTCACTAGGGTGACCACCTCACCCTGGTTTGCCCAAGACTTCCCCTGTCTTAGCAGTGGAGGTCTCTTATCCCAGTCCACTCGGTCCCTGGCAGACTTAGATGGCTGATTATCTGAGTTCTGGTCAATCTGACCATTACCCCAGTTCTGCTTTAGTAACTGTTCACACCACCCAGACAGAGGCCAAGAGAGAGCAAGGGAAACCCAGCCCTCAGGGTCAGGGTCATACCAGGGCCACCAAAAATGGGTTGCAGGTAGAGCTCTGGACTTGGGGGTGAGGATGCTTAGAGTGTCTAGCCTGGGGTGGAGGACGGGAGGTCACTGACAGATGCATGTGGGGAGCAGCTTGGGTGAGGAAGCAAAGACAGTCTACTTTGTGTCAGAAGGAACCTCTGACTGACCCCAGAGCTTTGAGTCAGACGCTCCTATACTGTTGCATCGACTGCTGAAGCTCCTTCCTGTCTTCATGCACTGTGGGAGAGGATCGCTAACTTCCTGTTACATATTCCATGTCCCACACACCATCTGTGGTCAGAAAGCCCTTTCTCAACCCTGGCTGCTCGCTGTAGTTTCAGACCATTTCTTTTCATCATATCTCCTACCTAGCAGCTGTTGGGTGATCTCTGCTTTGGCTTTTCTCAAAGCAGAGAAAGTGGGAGGCACCATTACACTCTGCAAACTTCCTGAGAGTGACAGAGTTGGAAGGGAAGCAGGAAGTCAGACTGAAGGAAAGACTTTCCAGTTCTTAGCTTCTGCAGGAGAGTTCAAGAAAAGGAGGAAAGGGAAGAGTGGCCCTTTGCGGGGGGAGCGGGGGCTGTTTCCCTTTCCACAGCTCTGGTTTCCCCTCTTGGCAGAGCAGGTATGAAGAAGCATCACCGCCCCCCACTCCCTCATTCCTATTCCCTATGTTCAGCCTTTATTTCCTTTGTGTGTTGAAGGTGGGACTGGAGAGGAGGCTGTGGGAAGGTAGGAAAAATGTGGTCCTGACCTTGCCCAGTGCCCGGATCTTAAATCCAAACTCGTGTGTCAGTGGAGCCACATGGGCAAGCACAAGGCAAATGGTTGGGGGAAGGGGAAGAAGCTGACATTCTGTGTGATAGTTAAGGAGACCCTTTGGACTTTGGCTTTTATCAAGACAAAGGAACACTGATTAACCTAGAATGGCACCAATCATTTTAAATGAGGGGAGGGCCAGGGTGCTGGGAGAGGGACTTCTTCCCCCAACTACACTCATACTTGAACCCAAGCCAGGGACAAGTTGCTGACCTCGTTAAGTCATGATTTCATAACCCAAACCTCGAACCTAACCACAGCTCTAACCTATACTTACTATTAATCTAAAAATCTCCTTGTTTACACAAAATATATTCAACATTCTGCCTTCTCAATCTGAGCCCATTTCCCCTCTCTGGCTTCCCTCTCTCCTCCTCCTATATGACACAATTTATTACTCTGTTCAATTATCCAGTCTAGACCTGCATATAAGGCCACACCCCAGCCTGCTCACTCCTGCACCCCTTTTTTCTCTCCCGCTGCCCCTTCTAGGGCTCTTCTCATCTGGTCCCACCCCTGAGGGTCCTCCCTGCTGGCCCCTTTGGAACACAAAGAACATCCCTCCTTCTAGTGAAGGGAGGGGTAGAAGTTTAAGCCCCACCCTCAAGATGTATCCTCCCCCTCCCCTGCTCGTGGTACTTCCTCTCTGGCTGACTTAGCTGACAGCATCCAGACCTGGAGCCAGACCGTTGGCACTGAGACAGATCTGGGGATAGGCTACACCACTCTGCCCTGACCCTGGGATTGGCACTAGCTTCCACCCAGTACCCAGCAAAACCTGTAAGTAAGGATCCTGGGAGTAGAAGAGGCGGTGGAGGGGTGGGGTGCAGCCATGAGAGAAGGTACAGAGGAACTTCTAAAGAGAGCCTGACCCGTGGTAAAAGGGCTTGGGAGGGTGTGTACTTCTCTTCTTTTCACGAACTCCTTCCCATCCCTGTTATTCCTGGTGGACCTTGGGTATCTCTGGGGAGAGTGGGTAGGGAATTGGGAGACATCAGTGGGACTGAGGGGGCTAAGACCCTGGAAAGGGACAGAGGAGTTAGCCTTTTGAGAGGTGCAGCATTGGTAAGGAAGTCCCCCTCCCCCAGTTTGGCTTTGGGTTTGAGGGTCTCCTAAGGAAAAGAGGCTGAAAGGGTCTGGAAATGCTACTGCTGCTGCTACTGTGTATTTTGCAATTGGGTCTATGCGCAGGAAGGGGCCCTGTGGTGTGGCCCAGTTAGGAAATTAGTCCTTCTTCTCAGCCAGATCCCCTAAAACAGGTCAGTTGGCAGTGATGAGAGCAGTATATGGCAAGGGTGCATCTGATGTTGCTGATTTGGAGAAAGACTAGAGGATTCAGGCTATGTGTGTCCAGGGCGCTAGGAAACTCTTGGACCCCTACCCTCATGCGCATGTCCACCTTAACCTCCAGATCTTTGCAATGGCCATGAACACTACATCTCCTGCACCACCTTCCTCACAAGCTGTCACATTCATCTCTCTGCTGGCTATCATCCTGCTCTCAGTGGCTCTGGCTGTGGGGCTCCCTGGCAACAGTTTTGTGATGTGGAGCATCCTGGTAAGGATGCGAAAGCGCTCTGTTACTGCCCTGCTGGTGCTGAACTTGGCCCTGGCTGACTTGGCCGTGTTGCTCACTGCCCCCTTTTTCCTCCACTCCCTGGCCCGAGGCACCTGGATTTTTGGAGTGGCTGGCTGCCGCCTGTTCCACTATGTTTGCGGAGTCAGCATGTATGCCAGTGTTCTGCTTATCACAGCCATGAGCCTGGACCGCTCACTGGCAGTGGCCCTACCCTTTGTGTCCCAGAAGATGCGCACCAAGGCGTGTGCCTGGCGGTTGTTGGCAGTCATCTGGGTGGTGGCGTTATTGCTGGCCACACCCGTCATCGTGTACCGCACCTTGGTAGAGAAAAACAGGCGCCTGATCTGCTTCCCGGTATACTCCAGCAAAAATCACATGGCCTTCCATCTGCTCTTCGAGGCCTTCACCGGCTTCCTGCTGCCGTTCCTGGCCGTGGTGGCCAGCTACTTAGACATCGGGCGCAGGCTGCGGGCCCGGCGCTTCCGCCGCAGCCGCCGCACAGGCCGCCTGGTGGCGCTCATCATCCTGGCCTTCGCTGCTTTCTGGCTACCCTACCACCTAGTGAACCTGGCCGAGGCCGGGCGCGCGCTGGCCGGCAGGAAGGCAAGAGAGGGGCCCGTGGGGGAGCAGCTGCACCTGGCCCGCTCTGTGCTCATCGCACTGGCCTTCCTGAGCAGCAGCGTGAACCCCCTGCTGTATGCGTGCGCAGGAGGTGGCCTGCTTCGTTCAGCCGGCCTGGGCTTCGTTGCCAAGCTGTTGGAAGCCACTGGCTCAGAGGCGTCCAGCACCCGACGTGGGGTCACCCTGGGCCAGACCGTGAGGGACGCCCCACCCCCGCCTCCTGAGTCTAGCCCAGCCGAGAGCCTCACTGTCTCCAGCGAACCTCTCCAGTGACGGGAACTCAACCAGGCCTGGAGAGCGGTGGTGGAAGGACACTTGATTTCCTCCTGGCGAATGCCCCGACGCTGGCCTGACCCAATTCTGCACACCGTGTGGAGGAGGAGAGGAAGAAGAGGGAGGGGAGAGACAAGTAAGGGCGGAGTGAGATCCTGGCTCCCCTGGGCAGCTTTGCAATTAAAACCGAAGTCTGAAATTGAGTTAACCCTCTGTGCGTGTGCGGCATGTGTATTATGGGGAATTGGGGTGCTCCTGGGTGTGTTAATGGAGGTCTGTCTCCATAGCTGAGATGCACGTCTTCTAGTTTCCCATGGTTTTCAATTTTTGAAGGGACACAAAGACAGACGTAGAAATCAACTCCCCCTCCGCCATTCTGAGGCAGGTAGCCTGCAGGTAATACTTAGAACACACGTTTGCAGGTTCCTGAAGGACATGACCAAGGAAGACCACCCATGTGGGCTCATCACTCCAGACGCCTTGACTCAGCTGACTTTCTGAGAAAATTTAGCACTGCTCTGGGACCTCTACCCCGAAGCCAGCGATAGCGATCATTGTTGGCATGACTCCAACTTCCTGCCACTAACCTTCATCCTCTCAGGGGCAGGTTTCTAAGGGACTGGCCTTCTTCCCTCCATCTCCCAAAGAGGCCTCACTTGAGAACCAAGTCAGCAGATCTTGTCCCCTAGAATTCTCATCAGCATTTAGCCAGCCCCCCAAACGCACTCTGGCACCGGGTGGAGCTGAGGGTACTCTGTGACTATGGTCGTGCTTAGGAAATGAAGATTCCCCAAAGTGCAGAGGGATGAGTCATTCTTTCCTCTGGATGGCTGTTGTCTTGGAGAGCCTCTGTTCTGACAATATTTTAGGAAGATGGTAATGTAACAGGGTACAGCCAGGACCCCAAAGGGTATCTGTAACAGGGTCCAGAAATTGGGGTGTCCAAGAAAAATATGAGATATTCTCCTCACCCCAAGGCGGCCACCATGGGGGATGGGAGACCTGGAGCAGGGCCACTGAGTTATTTTGCATGTCAATACACAATAGCTTCAGATCGCATTTGCAAAAGGTTATTTTACATCTCAATAAGGCTAACCAGGAAGGTCTGAAAAATTTATAATACAGAATGTAACTTGGGAGAGGGAGGAGGAGAGACAGGGCCTGTGGGAGGGAAGAAGGGATACAACCTCTGGGGAACAGAATGAAGACCATGAGGGAAGAAAAGAGGAGAGAAAGGACTCTTGCTAGTGGGCCGTGAGAAGGCGCCACATAGTTATGGATTAAGAGCTGGAGATCGCGGCAACGCAGCAGATGGTGCTGAGAACCGCCAGAGGCCTGCCTAGCCAAGCCCCGGACTTCTGTTCTTTTTCGTCTGAAGGACGGTACCCCTGACTCGCTTGACTGGCCTGACTGGGCAAAGGGGGAAGGCAGGACTGTATGTTGGTGGGTGTTTTAAAAGGTGGGTGCTTTAAAGGGGTTTAGAGATTTAAGAGCGACATTTAGCCATTAATCAAACCTGTATAACTTTTGAATAAATAGTTTCTTTCCTTTTCACCAAACTCTGCCATTGAGAGCCATAATTCTAAGGATAGGGGGCAAAGGACCTACAACCAAGGAACCGCAGGGGAAGGGGGGCATTGTTTCGGTGACAGCATCTGGACACCACCCCCACCACAGGTCCATTGTTGGGTAACAGCAGCAGCAGCAGTAGTGGTGTACTTTTTTGAATATTTCCCATAAGAAAAGAAAGAAAAGAGCAACCAAAAAGCCATGCTTTTGTTTTGCAACAATGCTAGGGTGTCAAGATATCCCTCATGGACCCCAAAATATGAGCAGGGGAATGAACCATGAATGCTTCAAGACCGACATAATATTAGCATCTGAACAGAAGGATGCAGAAGGAAGCAAGGGGACATATGAGGGGCCTGCGAACAGGAGAACCTCAAAACTGTCTACAGGTCCTCATTGGAAAGCATGGTAGGTCATTTTAGAAGAGCAGCTGACATGGGGAGGGATCTAATAGATTATTTCCAAGGCCTCTTATCCATGCTGCATAGTAAGCACATAATAAGAGCTTATTTAGTGTTTGCC
Organism: Pteronotus mesoamericanus; assembly: GCF_021234165.1. Lineage (NCBI taxonomy): Eukaryota > Metazoa > Chordata > Mammalia > Chiroptera > Mormoopidae > Pteronotus > Pteronotus mesoamericanus. Next base: position 2,079,708 of record NW_026555170.1, read on the forward strand.
AAATGAATAAAGGTCAAATGACATTCTTCCTGGAGATTCCTTCCAATATTTGTGGATGGCGAGCAGGAAAGGACAAATCCTTGTTTTGAGTCATGCAGCTAAAATTCTTCGTACTTCCCAGGTTTATAAACTACTGAAATCAGGCTGGCAGGCAGGCAGGGGGGCTGAGGCAGTTTTCTTCCTGAGCTTATGAAAAAGAATCATTCCCTCCCATGCTCTCAGGCTCGTGCTTGTGAGCGCGCACACACACACTCACACTCACACTCACACTCACACTCAGTTTGACCTGGGAAAAAGCAGTCCTGCTGAGAGGCGTGCAGGTGATACCAGCAGCTTCTCATCAATTTACTCCAGACATACCAGTCTCTTTATTGAGGATCTTCGAGATGAAGAGTAGGAAGTGGGATCTCAGCCTATGGTGGCTGAGGGAGGTCCAGCTCGTGTCAAATCTGTGTTCAGGAAGTAGGTGCACAGCTGCCCTTTGCCTTTGACCTTGATAACACCCCTGCTGTAGCAGGCGTAGCCTAAGGCCTGCAGAGCCCGGGCTGTTTCCTCTGTCACCTGCAATTGGAGGAGGGTGACGAGTATGGGGATGGCCCCAACCTTATCTACTGCCCCCATGCCTCCAATGCGGCTCCCTCACCTGGATCTTGCCCAGGACTCCTGTACTCTCCATGCGGCTGGCCACGTTCACTGTGTTGCCCCAAATGTCATATTGTGGTTTCTGGGCCCCTATCACTCCGGCCACTACAGGTCCATGGTTCAATCCTGACAAGATATGGAAAAGATGGGGGGAGATTTAAGGAGAAGAAAAAGCTCAAGGAACTAGGAAGAAGGGCCTGGGGAACTCAGAGGAGAAGAGTGTGGGGCTGGAGGAGTGTGGGGAGGGGAGAGGGTGCACCTCATAGCTCTCAGCCTAGCAGCTTCATGCTCCATCTTGAGGGGTGAGTCTGGAGGGAGGTCCAGGGTGGAGCTGCTGGGAGCAGCTAACAGAGGACATGGTGGGGAGAGCTTGGGAAGAGGAGGAGGACGTCCCAGACTGTCCCAGCCAGGAAAGGCTCTTACCCACACGCAAGCGGAAGTTGTTGAACGAGTGCTTGTTGATAACGTCCAGTTTAGACCCAAGGGCCACTGCAAATTCCACCATAGTGCCAAGGTGGCTGCAGCTTCGCTCAGCATCCTGGCAATGGGCCAGCCACCAGAATGGGTCAGTGAGGGCACAGGAATAAGGCCCATTTACCGACCCACCAATGAAAGTCCGGGTGAGGGTTGGTAGGTAAGGAAGGGATGCTGTACCTGCTGTGCATCCTGTCCGGAGGTGGCATTTAAGCCCGTAGCTGCCATGTAGGTGCTGCCGATGGTTTTGATCTTCTCCACCCCACTGAACTTGGGCTTAGAGAGCAGCTGTATAGAGATGAGGCTGTGTCCCCAGTCTTCCTTGTTCTCTCCCTCCTCTCTCCCCAAAGCCCAGCCCCAGGCCTTTGGAGGCTAAAGGGCTAGTTGTGGGGTCAGGGATGGTGGCAGGAGGGAGAGTTGGTAGTGAACAGAACTGCTGAAGAAGGCAGAGCTGGGGCATCAGAGGAGGGGTGGGGAGGCTCAAGGAGGCAGACTGGGCTTCACGGCCAGAAGAGCAAAGTAGTTAGGAGGAGGGACTGGTGGGGAATTCTAGGGTCCCGGACATAGGATGTGAGGAACGCTTGGAGTTGTCACCTCATCAAAATCAGCAATGATCTCATTGAGCAGCCGCAGACACTCTAGGCCCTCATGGTTGATGTTGGATTCGGAGTAAAACTCCTTGAAGTCTGGGACTGAGGCGAAGAGGACACAGACACATTCGTAGGACTGGTGGTAGAGGTCCTGGAGGGTGAGAGGCTCCAATGAGGCTGGCCACGTTCTTCCCCTCCTGTCATTGTGTCCCCATACCTCCACCTCCGCTTAAGAAAGATTAGCATGGAGTGGGTGGGGGAGGGCTAGTTTACCCTAGGGAAGTGACTCAGGAGTCAAAGATTGGGTTTCATTGTGATTCCAGGAAAGATACAGGTTTGGGGTAAAGATCACCTCGTAGCAATGTGAAGGAAATCACTTCTTGAAAGGGGACTCACACAACTGGAATTATCTTTATATCCTATCTATTGCTGAAATGTGTTAAGTAAGTTAAATCAGCTTATAAAGATCTACAATTTGCAAGATAAAATAAAGCAATAATAGGGAAAATGGGGCAAAGGGAAAATAAGGGTAAGATGTTAAAAATGGAATCAGATCTGAGGCTGATTCACTTAATGGGTTAGGGAACCCATGTTAGTCCTAGATTCTGTGTCTGAGCTTCCGAGTAGCCAATGTGAAGACAGAAACAAGATCCCTTACAAGATTCCCAGCGTCTATAAGAGAAAAAACCAGAAGTAGAGCTACTTCTGGTCTTGAGAGCAGACAGCAGCCGGTGGGGACATAAGGTTGTAAAATAACCTCTGGACTATTTCTCTTGACACCCCTCAATACAGGACAAGAGTATTTCCATAGCAGAGGATGAAGGGGTGGTGGTGGTACGAATAAGAAGCTACAAATATGAGGGTGGCCTTCTGAACTTCTGATGGTCTGACTATAACAACATTATTTGAGGATCTAGAGCAGTGTCATCTAACAGAAGTTTCTGTGATGATGGGAATGTTCTGTAGACGTGTTCTCCAATATGGTGGCGACTAGCCACATGCAGCTGTTGAGCACATGAAATGTGGCCATTGTGGTTGTGGAATTGAATTTTTCCCTCCCTTCCCTTCCTTCCTTCCTTTTCCTCTTCCTCCTCCTCCTCCTCCTCCTTCTTCTTTTTAAGCTACAGGTTTACTTACGAAACTTGAAAATTACACAGCACACCTAAGGCAACACAGCAAGGTCACGAATTGAGAGTGGGGGCCTATGGTTTCTCAGTCTCACCTTTTAAAAAATTTGTCAATTACAGTTGACATTCACTATTATTAGTTTCAGGTGTACAGCATAGTGTAGACATTTATATAATTTATGAAGTGATCCCCCAATAAGTCTAGTACCCACCTGGCACCATACATAGTAATTGCAATATTATTAACTATATTTCCTATGCTGTACTTTACATTCCCATCACTACTTTGTAACTACTGATTTTTATGTCTTAATACCTTCACCTTTTCCACCCAGGCCCCCCAAACCCCCTCTCATCTGGCATCTATCAATTTGTCCTCTGTATCTATGAGCCGGTTTCTGTTTTGTTTGTCATTTATTTTGTTCTTTAGATTCCACATATAAGTGAAATCATATGGCATTTGTCTTTCTCTGTCTGACTTTTTTCACTTAACATAATACCTTCTAGGTCCATCCATGCTGTCACATGAATTTTCCATTTGATTAATTTAAATTTAAATGACCACACACGGCTATTGGCTACCATACTATTATAGTGCAGGTCTGGAGAGGTGAGTGGACTCTGTCCTCCACAAAACTCTCAACAACATTCAAAAGGCTTCTGAAAGGTTTAGAGTGATCCTGAGCTGGAGAGAGCACTCTTTCTAAGAAGTTGGAATGCAGAGATTCTGTGCTCACCAAAAACAGAGCCTAAGATCTTGTGAAAATGGGAGGCACCTGACAGGGATACGGAGGGGCTTGGGCGGCTGCTCAGTGTGCCCCGGGGGAGTTTAGAGAGGCTGCGTGAAGGGCCAAGACTTTCATCTGAAATAAGTCCCCATGGTGTCTGGGGCTCAGGAGTCAGGGATGGGGAGTCACCTCATTGCGCCGGTTCTGGCCGATAAACTGGGGGGCCACGTGTGCAGGGAGCACGTTCTCCAAGAGCAGCCGAGTCAAATTCTCCATCATCTCTGTCTCCTCCCGCTCCTGCCTCAGTTTCTTCTTCCACAGGAAATCCAAGCGGCAGTAATACTCATTCTGGGGAGGGTCACCGGGCCGCCATGGGGAGACACAGTGAAGGGGAAACCCCACATCCCGAGCGTTTGCCCCCCAGCTCCATGATGCCTAAAACCATACCACTTCACAGCTGAGAGATAAGGCTTCAGGTGCAACTAGCGTGGGGAGACTACCTTGAAACTAGATTCAGATTAAGGTAGGCAGAATTGGTAGCAAATATTTTCTTAAGCATGGGCTTTCCTAGATTGGTGGTGGCGGGGGTGTGGGTAGAGGGAAGTGAGAATTTGAGAGCATTCTCCTTGGGGAGTGAAAGAGAAAGAAAGGGAACAAAAAAATTTCACTTAGAAGCTTCCAATGGGTACAGCACTTGGGCTCAACCCTGGAGACACCAGAGTAAGGAAATGGTAAGAGGGACCAAGTCACAAATATGAGGACCCCCACCTCATCCTTCACAGGGAGGCCCTGGAAGGCTGAACTGGGTGACTTACCTGCCGAGCCAAGACAAGGAGTGTGAAGAAGAAGATGAAGAAGGAGATAGCTCCCATCAGTTTGGGCTCCTTCAGCACCCCCGGCCTGAGGAGGCCAGGGGTCAGGGTTGTGTCTCGTCTTGTCCCTTCATGATGGCCTCGCCCTCCCCCCAGTGCCCATGGAGTCCTCAGCCTCCCGCCTGCTTTGCCTTGTAGCTGGGTCAGGTCAGTGAAGTGAGGGCGGTTCTGCCCTGTCGCACCTCACCCAGTCCTAGAGGGCCTGGGCACCCCTCTCCAGCGGCCATGCGCACCTGGAGTCCAAGGAGCCCTGGTAGAGGCAGGTGACGAGGCAGTCGGACAGCCAGGCATGGGAGTACAGGAAGAGGGAGCAGGAGGCCGCCAGCCATAGCAGGAGCAGCAGCAGCTTCAGTTCGAAGCTCATGTGCAGAAAGAGGGAGCAGGAGAGGAAACCCAGCACGCAGCAGTGCATGGAGTACTGTGGGGCCAGACAGGCTGGTCAGGAGGTGGGCCATGTCCACAGGCAGGGGTGGGGGGCCGCCTGAGGGCTCCTGTCCTCCCCTCCCAGGTCCTATCTGGGGGGCAGGGGGTGTCACGCAAACAGACACACACACCACGTGTGACTTATGTCTGTCCCAATCCACAGGGCAGAGTGTTCTTCAATTAAGGATGTTGGGGAGGAGCCGAGGAAAGTTCAGGAGGAGACTCAGGGCTGTTCAGGACACTCACTGGAATGCTGATGAGAGGCAGGGACCCAGGGAGCTCCCAGGAGAGGTTGAAAGCCGTGGAAGACACATTGGGAGCCTGGAAAGGGCAGCTTGACGCTGCCGGTATGAAGAACTGCAGAAGGAGATGAGGAGCTAAGGTGGGCAGGCGGCTCCTTGGGCACAATAGTGGCTTGTGCTGGGTTTCAGCTGAGCCAGGGACAAGTCAGGGCCAGACTCCTCCAAAGGAGCAGATTTCACTATTTGGGGCTGGTGAGGGCCCTCCCTGGCGGAGGGAGCAGGGATTAGGGGAGTGGGTGTCATGAGCACCAGACTGCCGAAGAGCCACTGTGTGATCTCTTGCCAGCCACTCAGCCTCTCTGGGCGTGGGCTCCCTCTTCCTGGCTGGGTATGAGCCCTAAGGTGCCCTGCAGGAAGAGGGTTCTAGAAGTGATTCTGAGTTCTGAAAATTCAGCCAAACTCCACCGCAAAATCTGAGCGAGCGAGCTAAGAAATGATGAGCTGTTTACATTAAAAAACGAAAAAGAAAAAGAAGGATGTCTACCAAAGTGTTAACAATTATTATGCCCAGGTGGTAGATCATGAGTGATTGTCATTTTTTTCATTACTTGTTCAAATTTCCCAGCAAACCACAGCCTTAGTCTCGCTGCCCTCCCAAACCCGGAGGTCCCCTTTCAGCCGTGGCAGGTCCAGCAGGCCCCGATGGGGGTGCACAGGGCCCCTTCTGCCCTCACCAGGCTGGCAATGGCCATGGCAAAGATGAGGAGGATGGTGGCAGTGCCTAGGGCGACTCGCAGTCCGGGCCGTGTGGCCACCAGGCCGGACAGGGAGGGCAGCCAGTGCAGCATTTTGGGGCCTTTCAAGACACACTTCTGTGGAAGGAGCATGGGAGTCTCAGCCATGGTGCGGGGCCCAGGTCATGGTCATAACCCCAGCTCTCCACTCCCGCCCCACAGCCCACCTCACCGTCAGGTGCTCTGAGAAGCAGACGAAGAGGAGGAGGAGGAAGAGGAGGAAGGTGATGCTATAGGTGATGGCCAGTGCTGGGGGCCTAAAGGGAGGCAAGAGGGAGGCTTTGAAGAACCAGAATAGGCTCCCTGTGTGTGGGAGGGCGCTGTATCCTCTGGCTGGAAAAAATGAGAAGTGATTCAGGGGATCTGAACTGGCTGCTGATGGGGTCTGGGCTGACAAAAGACATGATATGATGAAATGGGAAAGCTGAGGGGTCTAGGAGAGTGTTTGGGTGGGACAGGAACTAATAGGATGGGAACAATGTTGGGAGGGGTGGGGGGCTCACAGAGTGGCTGAGGCTGCATCAGACTGGTCTCTGAGGCGTGAGGCCAAAGCTCTTCCACCTGGCTGAATTTTAAACAAGTCCTTGTCCCTCCTGGCAGTGGACTAGGAGTGAGGACCTACTTTCTACAGTTGTTCGCTATGAGATTTGGGCCTCCTAGTGGAAACAAAACCTCATTCATGGGAATGTTAGGCTCTAGAGAAAGGCATGTGAAAATGCATGGGTCCACAGGATGTAGAAAATTCACAGGATGTACAATAATAAGTGGGAGTTGTGGTTATTTATCATGGTTCCCCAGAATGCACATTTCCATTTCCTCTGTGGGTCGGTGCCAAGGGGAAGTAGGCAGAAGAAGAAAGTGGGTGTCAGGGATCAGAAAGAGCCAGAGGGTTCATTTTCTGAGAATCCGGGTCCCTTTTCTGGGGCTGTCTCACCTGTTTGTCACCAGCATCTGGATGATGAAGTTGGAGAGAAAAACCAGGAAGGCGCAGGCTGCATAGTATTTGAAGGCGGGGAGGGCAGAGAGTCGATACTGGAAGGAGGGGGTCAGGGTGGAGACAGGGTCACCTGTGCTGCTCATCATCATGAAGGTGTCAATTCCGGGCAAAGAGTTGGTCCCCAGCCTCATGGCCCCACCCTTCATTCAGTTCTCGGTAGCCGCTGTGGCTTCTCCAAGCAGCTGTCCTCTCTCCCATCACCGCTCAGTAATTCAATCTACCGTGTGCCTTTTCTTTTAGAGAGAGGCACAAGCCCTTCCCTCACTCCCAGGATCACAAACTGAGCAGTCCTGGGGGGCGGGGGGGACATGGGACCACAGGGCATCCTCTGATGCGCCCCCCCAACCCCTGCAGCCCACCTCTTTCTCCATTTCCTTCTCTCGGAAGTACAGCGTCAGTGGGTTGAAGTCCTTTGACCGCTTCCACTGTCTGGCAGGAGGTGGATAGCAGTGAGCCCCAAAGAGGAAAGAGCAAGGCAGGAGGGAATGGTTAGGCAACTCTTCCCTCAGGCTGGACAGGAGAGACCCTCCCTCCCCTCGCAGTCGCCAGGGGAACACCTCCCCTGCCCTACCACAGGAGCCCAGGCCCTCCAGCCCTCCCTGCGCTCTCCCGTTCTCCCTACTTCTGAGAGTTGAGCTGTTCGATGACCTGGAAGAACTTGGCATCCCCGGTGTCCAGTTCATCGTCTAGGCCCCTGGGTGTACGGCTCCTGCACAGTGAAAGCCTGGCTTGTCACCTTGGAGACTCTCAAAAGCATCTGGGCAAAGCAGAAGCGACCCCCGCCCCCACCCCGAGGATGGAGGTCGGTCACCCAGACAACCCCACTGTCAAAATTGCTCAGGCCTCCTCACCGGTCCAGACTCCACTGGGGGCTGAAGGAAGCCAAGGCCTTCTCCTGTTGGGAGAACACAGGGAAGGGAAGACGGGAAGATGATGAGGGTCCTTGGACCTCCCTGGAGCGAGGCATTCCATATCTACGCACGTCTTTGACCCTGAGCTTTTGATATGGCTGTTTCCCCCTGCCTCTAATGATTTTTCTCTCACCAAATTCCACCTGCTCTTCAGGGGAAGTTCCAATCACATTTTCTCCTTAGGGATTCCTCCTGACTCTTTTTATTTTATTTATTAAAAAAAATTGTAAGGGTTTATTTGAGCCAAACTGACAAATATGTGGGGGAACAAAATCTGAAATGCTCTCCCTCCTGACTCTTTAGACTCCCAGGGTCTTCATACTCTGATTTCCTCAAAGTTTCTATCACAAGGCAACCCTGTATTCTCTATAGGTTTCTGTGGTTGTTGGTTCTTTGTGTCTCATTTTCCCTGAGACACATAATACCAAAGTCAGGGACTTTCCTGTCACCCTAGAATGGCAGAAACCCTCACTGGTGTGAATTGAAGTGACAATACAGAGCATTTTGACTCCCCTCTAACCTTTTGTGATGGTTAGGCTGAGCTGGGAGGTAGTGGGGACGGGAAACAAAAAAATGGAGGAGAAAGGAAAAGAGGAAGAGAAACAAACTTGGTTTCAGTTGTTCTCTTCTGTGCTAAAATGACTGCACAGTGTGTGCAGAGTTAAGAAAACAAATGGCAAGTGAAGCGGGTGAGGAGAAGCACTAAGGAAGAGGGTGAAATGATGCAGTCCTGGCCCTGGGCAAGAGGGGGTGACCTTCTTCCCTGATCCCTTGGGCTCCTGTGAAGGAAGCAGGGTCATAGGGGCCACCTCATCCCCCTCAAACAAAAACCTTATGTATGTGAGAGGACCGGGAGAGAGACAGCAGCCAAGGCGGAGACTGAGACAGAGACAGAAAGATTGAGAGGTACGTTCTAGGTATGAGTCCATCTATGCATCTATGCTGGGACCTAAGTTTTTTCAAACTCCTTACCTGCCCGCCCTCCCCACCTCCCCAACGCCACAATGCCTGTAAGTTATTTAAAAAGAGGGAAAAAGAGCTCTTTGAGCATCAGCACCAAATTCTGTCTTCTCAAGAACTAGCCTCGTGCCTGTCACATAGAAGGTGCTCAAAATTATGGAAGGAATGACTAGACGAATGGGATCCACCAACACAAACATGGCCCCACCTACTGAAAATTCCACGTTGTTTAAGAGTAAGCCGATTGTGATTCTCAGGATTTCTAACATGTGACCGGGACCCTGAACGTTCAGGGGCTGAGGTGAACTTCTGGGCTGGTCACATCCTGTCTATAAAACAAGGGGCCCCTACTCCTCCACCATGATACTTCTTAGCCTGCGTTTTAGTCAGGGTTGGGAAGGTCTGGTGTGGGTTCGGGGCTGCACCCCCATGCAGGGGTGGCACTCAATGTTGTCTCACGTCCCTCGGCTCCCAGCAACACCCCCTTTACTCTACCCCCGTCCTGGAGGCCTCATCCTGAAACAATCAGCTGGGTCTTGGGTTCTTCCTTCCTCTCCCTCCTGGGAGCTTTGCTCTTCTGACCTCTCCCCTACTCTATGTTAGGGCTTGAAATTACATACTCTCAGGACCCACAGCTGCCAATGGTCCCCTCAGTCCCCAGTGGCCACCGCTCTCCGCCTGCTTTCCTGCTCAATGGGAGAGGAGGGGGATGAAACAGAAAGGATACCAGGAGTCACCCCATAAATCCGACCAGGTCTACCAGTAGAGAAGGTTCTGGGAAGATCTGCAGGAAGGTAGCTGGGAATGCCTATCAGGTGTGGGGAAGATCAGTAAGATGGAGAACAGGTTGAGGAACCTAATCCCAGGCAAGCCTCTGGGGTCATAGCCTAGCTCCTGCATGAAGGTTCTGGTCACTCGTCAACAAACACCAACCCCAAGAGCTAGAGGAGGGGGAGATCCAGGCTCCTCCACCAGCTGGGGGTCAGTGATTACGGGAAAGCTCCATGCCTAGGATCTGCCAGTAATCGGCCCTGCCCTCGCTGTCCCTAGACAGGAGGCAGGCCCACTCCCTCCCCTACCTCCCTCACGCCTGCCTGTTCATGGTGACTTCCTTCTTCAGAGCCAGGGGAGATTTTCACTGTCACCTCATTTTATCTGTGTGTGAGTGCTGAAAAGTAGGGGCAACAACCAATTGCCCCACCTTCCCAGTCCTAGAGGGGACTGAAGAAGAGATCATGCAGTCACTGGAATTGAGTTAAAAAGAGACACTTCCTGGGGGGAATGGGTGTGAGCCCTCGCTTCAGAGTCAGGAGGAACTGCGGTACCAGGGGGAGGGGTTTCTTGAATGGAGGTTGGGGAGCAATGCACATGGTGCCTATGGGACTCTCACTTCTCTGCAGTGAGCTCAGAGGGCAGTCCTCTTTGCCCTTTTTCTTGACAGAGGGCAAGGAAGGTCTGGTGCCTTGCGTGGCCAGAGAGTTCAGGACTTGGGATGTCATCAGGTGACTCACTGGTGGTAGGGGCAAGGAAGCGGGGAATGGGCCGCGGGGGTGGGTTTATGTGAATGCTGGGGCTCATGATGGAGGTGAACATACCTGGAGAGGGGTAGAAGTGGACACAGGGCTCTCAACGTGGCTCAGGTGCGCAAAAGGCTTGGCTGCACCCCAGGATTCCAGGTAGCGGGTCATCAGCAGTGATGGACGCATCTTGGGGCCCTCGAGGGAGGACAGCAGCCCTCCTGCAGTGCCCTTCTCATCCTCCTCCTCAGCCTGGGATATATGAAGGTTGACAGTCAAGACTACAAACCCTCCCCCATTTCCCTCCCCAGACCCCTTAGAAATTTGTGTCCCCTTCCCTGCAACATGCAACAGGAACTCAATCTCTGGCATTGGAGAAGAGACTGGGCCTGTGGCTATGAGTGGTTAGGGTGGGTCAGCCCTTGGGTTTCCGGTTAGGTTTTTACCCGGGGATCGATGACCAGGTAGGTAGGCTCCCCTAACTCCCGCAGGTATGGGTCCCGGTGTTCCATGGCTGCAGCCTCCACAGTGTAAGCTCCTGCCAGCAGGGCCAGGGTAGCCCCTGTGATATGTACTCGTCTGGAAGGAGGAGATCATGAGAGTTAGGGAAGGGCTCCAATCTCTCTTTTCTTTCAAGGATCATTCCTGAAGACCGACGCCAAGCAAGGGCCTGTGCCGTAAGAGGTCTCTCCCAGCTTCCCTCCCTGCGCCCGAGGAGCTTCTTGAGCCCCAATGGGACTGCTCATTTTAAGGAACTATGAAAAGGCGGGCAACCAGGGGGAGGCTTGGTTGGTCTCCTGCTGCAGCCTCCCGGAGCCCCAGGTCTCACCCTGGCACGCCACTCGCCTCCATGTGATTGGCTAATGTGACGTCATGGGACCAGACATCATACTGCCACTTCTGCAGCCCGATGACTCCACAGAGCACGCTGCCCGAGTGCACGCCCACGCGCATGTTGATGTCCACACCGGTGGCTGCTCGGAGTTTCCTGAGCAGGGTGTGCGTGGGACAATCTGAGAGCTGTCCTCAGCCCCACCCAGGCCACACCCCTCCCTAGGCCACACCCCTCCCCTTCTCCGGAAGACTTCACTACCCTGCCCGCTCATCTCCCACATCCATCCCTCAGTGCTCCTCCTGCCCACGCTGACCTGATGGCTCGGCACATATCCAGCCCCATGCGCACGCAGTTGATGGCGTGGTCTGGCAGGGAGAGGGGCAGCCCGGAGACACAGTAGTAACAGTCTCCCAGGATCTTGATCCGCATGCATTCATGCTCCTGGGAGTGTGTGTGTGCAGGGGGGAGAGGGGCACCTGATTAGAAGCCAGAGGAGGCCGGGGGAAGCTGGGAAAAGAGGGAGCAAATGTGGTGTTTCTGATGAACTTCTGAGGTTGGGAGTGTCTAGGGCAGATCTAGGGACTCCTTTAACTTGCTAGGGGAATGGCTGAGGCCTCTCACGCAGGCACTGTCCTCAGGAGGGTTTCTCAAGGGTTGGGATGTCTGTCATTCTCCCCGGCTTTGGCATGTGTAGGGTGTATTCAGAATTGAGCATATAAAAGTAGCCTCATGTTTGAGGTGTTTTTTTTGGGGGGCGGTGGGACACCCAAGATTAGGTTGCTTGGGGGCATCCCTGGGGTCTAAGCAGGTGGCTGGGCCAGAGATTTCCCTTGGAGGGGCCTCTTAAGGTTAGTGCATCTGAATATCTACATTTGGTTTTAGTGTCCAGAGACACCTGTGTTGGGGTTCCGGGCATATTCGGGGTGCTGTGGTTAGGGTACCAGTGGAGATGTTGAGAGGTGTCTCTAGATTTGAGGTGTGTGATGAGTGGCTCCATAACTGGGATGTTCGCAAGGGTTTCCTAATTTTCAGTGGTGTATCCGGGAGCCCACATGGGCTCTGAAGTGGGACTGGGGTCTTAGAAGTTAAGAATTGCCCTTGGAACAGGCTCTCCAGAGTGGGGGGTTTGAAACAGGGGAAGGCGGCCCCCTCTGACCTTGGCGATCTGGTCGAACTTGCCAAAGAGCTCGTTGAGCATCAGCACCAACTCCTTTGGGGAGCACTCACTGGCTAGCCGCGTGAAGCCCACGATGTCAGCATATAGCACGCTGGGCAGGGCAGACTGCAGTCAGTGGGGCCAGGGTCTCAGCCTATGCCCCCTCCCTGGCAGCCATCCTTGCCCATACCTGACTCCCTGGTGCCTCTTGACATAGAGGCTGTGGAAGTTGTTGGTGTTCTCTGGCCTCGACCCCTGTCCGGCCTGCAGCCGTGCCATGATCTCTGCCTTCATCTCTCGGGCCAAGTAGGCAGGGAGGATGGACAAGAGAAGGTGTTCCTGAGGGAGGTCACTATGAGAACCAGCTCTCCTGCATCCTAAAGCCAGGAACCCAGCTTCCCAAACCCCTAGGGGCCCACACCCTTCTCCAGCCCCACTAGGTGTTCCCCACCACTTATAGCTATGCTCCAGTGCCCCATCCTGCACTGATCACCTTTGGGGATTGAACTTCTGGCACCAATGCCAAACTTAGGATTCGTTTAGTGTCATAAGGTTCTAAAAGGCTTTGAAGAACTTCAGTATGTTTGAGCCTGCCAGCAACCTTCAAAGCTGGGCAACAGCTACTTTTGACAAAGGAAACAAATCAGGTGACCTGCTCAAAGTCATTTGGCTTGTGAAGGAGCCTGGCTGTGTGATTTAAGTAACCCTTTTCCAAGACCGGGCCCCTCCTGGCACGCGCCCCCCACCCCTGCCCCGACGGGCAGACCTGATGCTTCTTCTCAGTGTCCAGCCGCCGGCGCGAGTGCAGGGAACTAAGCGCCTCTCGGAAGGTGGCGCGCAGTGCACGCTCCATCAGTGCCTTGTGGTACACTCCGGCCACATTCCCGCACAGGAACAACACCGCGTTTGCTGCCAACTGTGGGTGAGGGTCAGCCTCAGGGGGCGCTAGACTCGGGTAGGGGTGGGGGTACCTCTGTGTGTAGCTAGAGTTGGTCTCCAGAGGGGCTGGGGAAGACACTACCGTTAGAGACCCAAGTTTTTGGAGGCAGTGAGCACCACACAGTGGGATCCATAGGTGGCGCTTCTCCTACCCACCCTTCCTCGCGCCCCGCCCCCTGCCCCCCACCCCGCCTTTCCCCAGCTCCAGACTCTTGGCTGCTGCACCAACGTGGTCTAGAAACCTTTGCACATACTTTTCCTCTGTCTGGAATACCAGCCTATGCCCCCTACCCAACCCCTACACACACAACAGCACAAAACTACTCACGCTCCAACTTTTGCAGTCTCTGTGACCGTTCTATCATGCACATCTGTTCCCACCACCCCTGTCTAACTTCCTTCCTCATGGGCGCAGAACCCTTTTCTGGTGTCTGCAGACATGGCCCTGCACCAGTGTACCAGCTACAAGGGGGCATAGTCTGGGTCTATCCATATGTGTGCCCTGTGTCCAGCGTTGCATCCTGCCATAGAGTCAGAGCTCAGCAAACTGCTGGTGAATGACCAGAAGAACAAAGTAGTGTCCAGCTGAGCTGGCCTTGGGGCACAGCCAGTGGTACTCCTGCGTGCTCACCTGGGGCAGCAGCGCGGGTCTTGAGTCCAGCTGAGGCCCAAGATACAGCCCGAGGACCAGCAGGTGTGAGAGTGACGAGGCAAGGCCGGCAGCGGTGGCGTCCCGCATGCCCAAGGGCAACATGGCATAGGTAGTGAAGATGACAAAGAGGAAAAAGGACACCTAGGGGAGGAGGAGTGGGAAGCTTCAGGCTAACACTGCCGGGCTGCTTGCTGCTGCGGTCCTGGGCGCAAGTTCGAGGTTCGGGCGTCCCTCTACTCCCTGCTCCACCCGCCACCCCTCTCACCTGGTCCCAGGCGCTCACCACGCCCCCAGTGAACAGGAAACCGTGGCCTAGAGCGAGCAGTGCTGCCCACACGAGGCCTGACAAGGGACGTGTCCAGCGCTGCAGTTGCTGCTCGCGAGAGGCCAGGCCCAGCAGCAGGGAGAAGCCACCCAGCGCGCAAAGCACCGTGGTCAGAAAGCCCGGATCTGAGGTCAGCTCCTGCAGGGAGGTGCGCGTGTGGAGTTTGGGGAGCTCGTTCAAGAAGAGAAAAAATGGGCAGCCCCTCATGCCAGTTCTGAAAAGTGTCTCAAACCCAGGTACAAAAAGGAGGCAGGGCACTTCCGCTTGCCATTCATATTAGGTTGAACCACATGAATCGCTGATCATCTGATTTTAATTTACAGAACTAGCACTCTCATAAAGTTCAACCTGATATCTCACTTGCATGCTGCAGAGGCGGTGGAGCCCTCGGCCATCTACCTAGAAGTTCTGACTCCAGCCTCATACCGGCCAGTTGTGTATCCGTGATCATTCTGAGCCTCAGTTTTCTCATATGTCAAACAGGAATCATAGCACCAGCCTGGGATCCGGCAGCAAGTGAAAAAATCTTAGCTCACAGAAGATGCTTAGAAATGAGCGCATCCAAATCTGGCCAATTTGCTCAGGAGATTCCCTGCCCCAGGCGTACGGCTCGGAGTTTCCGGGCCCTGCGAAGCAGTGCTCTGGCAGCAGGGGGCGCCAGAAACCTCCCTTGCCCCCAGGGGCTGTATTCTCGCCACAGCCTCTGGGCGTAGAAGTCCTGCTTGTGTCTTCGCCCTTAGTCCCACCTCTTCCTGGACTTTGAGGTGGATGAGCAAGGACTGATGGAGTCCAGTGAATTTTTCCCACCTTGCCTCAGAAGAGTGTAAAGGAAACTTGAAGGAGGATGTTTCCAGAAACGGATTTAAAAACTCCTTTTCTCCCTCCAAAAGAAACTGGAGATTGGTTTATTTTGGGACTAAATGAGAGTGGATGGAAGGTGATTTCTGGGAGTCTGTGGGTACAACTGCCCCGCAGCCCCTTAGACGGAAAGAAAACCAGGAAACGGATTCCCACCGGGCCCAGTGTAATTCCCCCCCACCCTGGAAAATGGGAAAATCCGGTGTTGAGTGTTGGATTTATCCTAGAACTAGTAGATCACAGAAGCTCATAAGGTCTGTCAGTACCCTGAGAGAAATCAGAAGCACCCAGGTCTCAGATACCTCCCTGTGTTGACCCAGAGACTGTGTGGCCCAGAGACGTGAAATGACTTGCTCAGGGTCTCTGCAGAAAGGTTCAGCACTTCTTTCCCGGGTCCCAGCAAAGAAGGCACATCGGAAGGAAGACCGCGCAAGCCTCAGCACTGAAAATGCCCCCTGGACAGTGTCCCTCCCACCGGCATTGCAGCTCAGGCACCAGGGGCCCTGGCTCACCCTGCCGCTGGCCGAGGCGACAGCAGGCAGGGCCAGGAGCGCGCAGAGCACGATCACCAGCAGCTGCAGCAAGAGCGGGTACTGCTGGCTCAGGCTGTAGTAGGTCTCGTAGAAGAGGTCTTCGCTGGGCGGCGGCCGGGGGCTGAAGAGTCGGGCCATGGCCTCCCCTGGTCCCGCGCTGCACCGCCGGAGGGCAGACCCCGGGGCTGGGGAGGGCCGTTGCCGGATTACTGCCAGCAGGCCCCAGCCAGCCCCAGCTGTGTGTGCCCCTCTCACCTGGTACCAGCCACTGCCCTCCCCGCCTCGCGGGAACCCATCTCCTTCCAGGCACACCCTGTAGCTCCCAGTGTTCTCCCAAGTTGGCGGTGCGGGCACTGCCCAGTCCTTCGCTCCTCACCCCTCAAACCCGGACTGCGGAGGTACCCGAGCAAAAGCCTCAGCTCCAGGAGAACAGGATTTAAGGGGGAAGCAACCGAGCTCCGGGTTCCCTCTATTCCCCAACTCACCGCCTGGGAGGCTGCTGCAGCTGAGGTTGCTAGGCCCTGGGCAGGAGCCCGGGGGCTAGTTGCGGAGTCTCTGCTCGCTTATAAGTTAGTGGCGCAGAGCCCCGGGCGACAGGCGCTTCCCTCCCGGTGCCTCGGCCCCCTCCCACTTCCCCGACGAAACAGCCCGGCCCTTCCCGTGCCTGAGCGGGACTCCCCAGGCCCCCTCCCCCACTCTAATTGTTTCTCCTGACACTACCGCCTTCCCCGTTCAGCCCACTTGAGGAAGGAGAATGTGGACCACCGGAGAGATGCGTGGGGTGGGCCTACTCAGTGGCAAGTGTTAAAACAGAAGTGGAACGCGTGGATGCGGGGAGGCTGAGGGAGCGCTGGAGTGAAGGCTGGAGAGAAAGTAGGGATCAACAGTGGTACTAGATGCGGGGTAGGACCTAGGTCAGGATGGGGGCAAGCGCTCATTCCCTCCTCCACCCCAAGTGCCTGGACAGCAACAGCTGCGGCCCCAGCTGAACTGTCCACTCTCCCGCCATCTCCAGTTCCGTGGGAGGGGACATGCCTGTGGTTGCTTTGGGGAGCCATAGCTTTCCACTCCCAGACACAAGCTGAGAGCCAAAAGGCTCCTACCTCAAAAGTAGGTGTGGTGGAGGAAGTGTGATAGTATGGGGGCTAATTCCGAGAGACTGGAGGGGTCTCTCCTGCAGGGCGCAAGATGGGCTGGGGTCTGCAAATTTCCATGGGTACCTCCCTCCCTAGGACCCCACTGCGGAGTCTCTGTAGCCCAGGAGAAAATGGAGGGGGCATAGTGGTACCACAGCATCTATCCCCACAGTTCGGGTTTAGGGTGGGGGCTTGCCCGCTCTAGAGGAAGTGCTCTGCCCTGAGATTAGAGTGGGGCCCAGGAGCCAGGCCTCTGTGATTCCTGGATTCCTTCCTGCCACCGGCTGGGCCCTGACCTCATGTGCCATGACATTGCCCACCCCCAGGCCTCTGCACTCCTCTTCCTGTGTAAGTGAGACTGCAGTGCCTCCTCCACCCTTAGCCTCCTGCATAGTACTTTGGTTAAAATTGCCCTGCTTTATTGATGGCTGAGGGCACAAAGTTCCAGTGCAGGGTCTCATGGCCCTCAGAGAAAGTCTTGGTCAGCTGCCTCAAGTCCAGGAGGCAGTTTAGAGGCTTCCTCAATTCTGTTGTTATTATACTGGCCCTGTGACCCAGTCCAGGCGTCAAGTTCTTGTGGCACTTCTTTCAAGGCTACTTGTGGGGGGCATACTGACTGCCCCTCCCCCTGCCCTGAGGTGGCAGTTTCCATGTGGGAAAAGCAGTTTCTCTCGGTATCTGCATGTAGTTGTTGTTTCCAATCTGCACCCATTTGCTGTCTTGGATGATGTTAAAGTGCGATGGCCCTTTAAGAGAAACAGCGGTGTTGCTGTGAGGGTTGAGTGGTCAGCAACTCAGTTAAGGGGAGAAGCAGAGTGGAGGGGCAGCGGCACCTCGTGTTCACCCTGGGGAAATGCAAAGATGGGGTCTCAGAACCTCCCAGTGAAGGTGTCGGATGTGCCTTTGCCTTTCCCCTGCTGGCTGCCCCTTCAGAACGGGGTGTGTAGAAGCTCAACAGTGGTGGCAGCTGATGTTTCTGACCCTGACATTTGGTTCTTTTCTGTTGGGAGGCCCTCTGGACTAACATAGCAACAATGGAATTGGGGGGGTTCATAGAGCTGGCGCTGGGGAGCCGGGAGGCCCAGGGACAAGTCCCGGCTTTACTGTGACTTCAGCAGGATCCAATCCCCGTGGGTGCCAGTTTTTTCATTTATTAAATAAGAAGGTGTGGGGTAGATGGCCTCCAGTCCTTTCTCTCCTGCTTTCCCCCAAGGTACCCTGAATCTCTATATTGTCTTGAGGACAGAGCCGGTAGAGGAGCTGGGCTGGGGAAAAGGAGTGGGAGGTGGGTACCTGGTGTTGGATTTGGCTCTGGCTCCTCGGGAGGCCGGCTGGTGCCACATCTCTCAGCCCCCTGTGAACGACACAGTGCTCTCAGGCTCACTGTCCTGGGGTTTGTTTCCAGACCATAGCCCCTAGGCCCCAAGTTTTCCCTGGAAAGGGGACAGGTTTTGCATCCCCTAGTCCTGCCAAGGTCTCACCTGATTTCCCTGGGATCCAGGACCTGGCGTCCTAGCTGAGGTGGGGTTGGGCATCTGGTTTTTGAATGATGAGGTCTCTGAAGTTGAGGGAGGCTGGGTTGTTGATTCAGAAGACATTCCTGCTGTGCAGGTACGCTGAACCTGCTCTTTCCATGCCTCAATCCTCTCAGGAAGGTTTGCACATTTTTCAGGAACAGAACTGGGGGACCCTTTCAGATTCAGTTTGTCCAGCATGTTGGAGGCCATGATGGAATCAAGGTTTTCTGTGGCTCCCCCGGGACCATCATTTTCTGTTTCTACTGGGCCTGGCTCAGGGGCAGACAACCTGCTGTTGCTGTTCCGGTGCTCAGACAGGAACTTCTTTACCTGCAAGGACAGGGAGAACTTGCTGGGCATGGAGGTGGGAGAGCCAGAGTAAATAAACCCAAGGACGGAGTCTCTTGGTCCATAATCTGTTGCCTAGGAATTCAGGAATGCGGTGGGGAGATTGCGGTGAGGGTCAAGGCGTAAAGAACAGTGGTCAGTAGGGAGTTGCTGGGTGGCTAAGGGAGCCGTGAGGTGCCGTTTCCGCCTAGGTCTCAGGTTGGGTTTGGTGTTGGCCACTCACCGTGGAGACGGCAGCATCCATCTTTGTACCATCGTTATCTCCACTTTGTACCAGGCAGAGGGCTCCCTCAGTGTCCGGTCTGCATTCTGGAGAGAAGGCAGAGTGAGTGGCTGGTGAGCAAAACTTTTTTCCCAGGGAAAGTGTCCTGTTGACAGATCCAGGCTCCGCTCAGCTGCCAGTTAAATGGCTAGCTCACCTTGGAAGGAAGGCCTGCCCTTGGGCTCATGGCTCCAGCAGCGCTTCATTAACTCCACCAGTCTTTCCAAGCCTGGAGTCTCAGGGCCAGGCCGGGGCAGCGCTGTCAGGGGGGGCTGGACCTTCCTGTCACACACGGCTCCCTGCACCAGTGATGTCGGGGTCGCTGTTGATGTTTGGGGTGGGGGCACAAAGAAAAAGCATTTAGGGTAGGAGGGGCCACCTGCTCTATCATGGAAAGGGGCAGAGAGTGTAGTCCAAGGGGAGGTGAAGAGGGAGTAGGACGGTCTGAGCAGGTGAGCAGAAAGAGGAGGGCTTGGGGACTTTCAGGAGAAAGGCACCTGGGGTTAAGGACCACAGAGTCTGCTTAATGTCTTACCATCAACTTCTCTTCCTGCGAGCACTGCCCACATCAGCATCCCGAAGCTGCAGGAGACACAAAGGTGAGGCCAAGCCCAATCTGGCGAAACTCCTCTCTAGTACACCTCTCCCTAGAAGGCCCCGGAGAGGTGTAAAAATTGGGAACCTGTGTTTGGCATGGGTACGTTACCTGTAGACATCACTGGCCATAGAAGGCTTCTGATTCACATTAGCCAACAGTTCTGGGGCCAAGTAGGCTAGGGTGCCCGCTAACACCCCAGGCCCTGTCCCTGACCTTGAGCCCCCCAGAAATGTGGACAGGCCAAAATCTGCCAGCTGCAAAGGAAGGGAAGGATGGAGTTAGGCAGCTTCCAGACTCTCCTTCTCTCCCTCACCCCAAACCAGATCCAGCCTTGTGAAGGGGGTGTGGAGGGTTAGGGGAACAGTGGGACCAATGGGGGCCTTGGTTTGGGGGTCTGGGTCCCCTCTCTACTGGGCTGGGTCAAGGTCTGAGTTTCCTGAGCTGTCAGCCGTGGGTCTTTGGAAGGTGTAGTCGAGTGGTCAGGGCCTCTGTCCCTTGTGGTAGAGGCTAATGCTTCTGGGTGGGCCTTGACACTTGGGCAGCCCTTTGTCCAGAGGAGGATGCTGAGGGTAGCCAGTAGACAGGATTGTAGCAGACGCTACAGTGGGTGGGGCTGGAACAGCTCTGGGCCAGGGCCTTGCCCAGAGGCTGAGCTGGGGTGTGGTAGGCTGACCTTGGCGTGCAGGTCTGAGTCCAGCAGGACGTTGGAGGGCTTCAGGTCCCGGTGCAGCAGCACAGGATCCTGGCTGTGCAGGTAACACATCCCAAGCACAATCTCTTGTAGCAGGCGGCAAATAAGTGGCCAGGGCCGAGGACATTGGGGCTGCAGCAGCCCCGCCAGGGAACCATACTCCATGAATCGAGTCACCAGAGCTGGCCCAGACGTGTAGTCCCATTCCAGCCTCTCAGTGACCCCCAGCAGTGGCAGCACGTCCTCGCTGTGCAGACTTGCCATGGCCTTCACCTCCTTCGATATTCCCTCCCTATATTCCAGGAAAGAGCTGGGGTCCCGCTCTGATCCCTCCCTTCCCCATTCAGGCCCCCAAGGACAGTGGCCCGCCCCCAAGGCGAGACACTGGCCAGCCAACAGCTGGGGCACTCACGAGTTCACGATCTTGACCGCCACATCACGACCCCATTTCTCATGTCGTGCCAGGAACACTGCGCCGAACCCACCTTCTCCAATGAACTTCAGTTTCTTTAACACTTCAGTGGGCACCAGGGGGGCCTGGGCACCCTTGAGCCTGAGAGAGGGGGCCTTGTCACCAGCTGGCCTTGGCCCTGAGTTCCTGCTGCTCCCTGTCACCCCTCCCCACCGTGACACCTGTGACTCAGCAGGGTCTGTACAATCCACAGCCTCCCCTGTGGGTCCCGCTGTCCCCTGGCCTCAGCCCAGGCACAGGGAGGTCCCCGAGCAAGTCCAAAGGGCATCCTGTGTCTAATTCCCCACTCACCATAAGTTGCTGCAGGACATCAGGCTGGAACGTGTGAGTTCACAGGAAATGACTGACTTCTGGAAATGGGGTTTCTGGTAGAGAGGGGTCTTGGGGTGGGGAGAAAGGTCAATCTTGAGGCCACTTAAGCGCCTTCACAGATTCTACTTCCTTACCCTGAGTGACTGAACAACTTTCTTTTTCAAGAACTGCCCTGGAGCCTCTAAAGTTCCGCCTGTCTGTGTAGTCCCGCCCCAAAGGGGCTGGGCAGAACGGAAGCTTATTGCTTGTCTTTTCTTTTTCTTTCCTCTTATTTAATGTAATCTTTATTGTATTTTTTTCCATTACAATTTAGTCCCTTTATCTCCCACACCTCCCAGCAATTGTTTGTCTTTTCTAATTAGCTTTTCCTCGAGCAACCTGCTATATACCACAGCCTGTTTAGGCATCACTGGCATTTAGGATGCCAGGGAGGAGCCCTCACTTTCCAGGAACCCACTCCAGCAGCTGGTGTTTCTCCTCCCACAGGGCTCCCAGCTCCACCACCTTCCAGGCCCGAGCTGGAGCTGGCATGGTGCTGAGGAGGATTTTATGGTCCGAGGGCTCAGCTCTCCCACTGGCACCCTAAGATCATACCTAACACTTCTGTAATGCATGCCATGTGCCAGGTTCATATATGAGCTTATTTAATTCTTACATCGACCTTAAAGTCATAAGTACTGCTTTCATTAGTTCTTTATGGATAAGAAAATGCAGGCACTGATAGCTTACCTTGCCCAAGTCAGTGTGGGACTTCAGAGCCCAGCTCCAACCATCAGGCCTTCCTATTTTCACATAGGCTTTAGGACTGTACCGCTCAGTTGGTGGTGGAAGTGGCTGAGGAAGGTGTGAAGAGCCCGACAGTGTGCTGAAGGGCCCCTGTCTGCATTCCTGCCCAGCCTCTGGCAGCTGCTCTTGCAGAGGCAAACTCCTGGCATTGGTAGTGACTTGTCTGCTGTCAAGACCAACAGCTACTCCGGGGGTACCGTGGTTGTCTAGATGGATGGCCCCGCTGGAGGGTTGCTGACACGGTGGTGTACGCTGCAGGGCAAACACCTCAGAGCCTCCCTGCTCTTTCTTCCCATGCACATTCCCTGGTTAAAACACCTTTCCCACAAGTATATGCTCCGAACAAGGGCTTTTCAGAACTCAGGAGCTTGGGGAGTCTTAAGGTTTTAGGGTAGACAAAAAGTTACTTTACCCATGTGAGGCCTGATCGTGGCTGGAGCTTGTGGAAAGCAGATACAGCCAGCTTTGGGCTCTCGGTCCTTCGCAGACAGATCCATACCTCTAGGTCTTGTGCCAGCTCTCACCGGAAGGCACTCATCTTGGTATGCACTTCCCATTCGGTTCAGTGGTCCCTGGGCTTTGCTGGTCAGAGTACAAGTGGCCAGTAGTTAACTGCGATCTTTAGAGCAACTGAGAACTCCAGAATCTACACTGTGAATTCTGGTGGAGTCAGTCCATGCTATTTTGGAGCTATTTAAGGAATTTTTGACCTTAGTCTGTTTAAAAGCCAGTACATGGCACACACCAAATATTGGTTGAATTGAATTAATAAATGAACAACCACAACTTCTAGGGCTTCTTTAAGATGCTGATCATCCCAGCTGGAGCTCCACACTCTTTGGGAGAAAAGAGGAGGCTGGGCTTCTTAGTGGTTCAGGGGCTTTCCCTTGCACAGTTGACGGAATACATCTGAAGTAGACTTTATTGGAGAGGTAGGGCGGTATTTCATAGAGTCTGAAGGCAAGTGCAGCAGGTTCTCAAAAAAGTGTGGTCAGGAGCTATGAGCCATCAGAGAGAGCACCATTCCTTTCAGGAGTATCTCTAGGGAGAAGATCCTGAGCTCAACATCTTGGCTCCACTTGAGGAGAACAGGGAGAAAGGAGTTAGAGGGGTGTTTAAAGACCTGGATGTATTTCTTAGATTGGGACAAGACCCTGAGAATCACGAGTGAGCCACTGTAGAGCATATGCTTGGGGATAGGGTTAGAGTCTATACTGTTTTTTAACTCAAAATAAACCAAGTCCCTTTAAAAGAAAGAAGGGCAGGGGTGGGAGCCTGGAATGAATGCCTGAGAAGACCCTCCGCTTCTAGCAGGAGGGGACTAGCAAGGCAGAGTTGATTCCTAGGTTTTGAAGCGTGGGTCTTTCCTGAAGCCTGGCACTCCTGACCCCAGCTGTCCCAGGCTTTTGGATTCTATTTGGGTGTCTGTCATCCCTTTAGTTCTTTGCTCCTGATTGTCTTTGGTTACCTTCAGCCCATCCCTAGTATCCTGCTCTGGCTCCCTATGCCCAGTTGTTGGGGTGAGGGGTGGAAAGCAGAGGGTGAAGTCTCTTTTCCTTCATATTTTAGACCTTAGTAATTCTCACCTGTTGTTTCATTAAGAGATTCCAATTAGAGACCAAATGTTATTCATTAAGGTGATGGTGAAAAAGATTATGGAGAATTTTCATTTTCCTTAGCATATGAATATTTTATATTAGCATATATCACTTTTTTAAATCCTCACTGGACAACATACTTATTGATTTCCAGTGAGGGGGAGGGGAGGGAGAGAGAGGGAGAGAAACATTGATGTGAGAGAGAAATATGAATTGATTGCCTCTCTCATGTGTCCTGGCCAAGGATCGAACCCACAGCCTAGGTATGTGCCTTCACTGAGAATCGAATGCACAATCTTTCAGTTTATAGGATGATGCTCCAATGAACTGAACCACATTGGCCAGGGAAGCATATATTACTTTTATAAACACTTCAAGAAGGAAGAAAATCCTGATTACACAAAAATTTAGCTATGAGGATATTCACTGAAGTGTTGTTTAAAATAGTGAAAAAAGGAAACTGAAATATCCAATAATAAGAAAAAAGATGAAATAAATTATGTAATAGAAGACTATATAGTCATTAAAATGGTGCTCTAGACCTATATTCATTTATATGACAGGTGATTTTTACATATCAAATGGGAAAAAAGCAAGTTATAAAACAACATGTACCATATAATCACTTTTTTTATTTGTTTTAAAATTCTCTTCCAGTAGCACGATTTATCAAAAGCCTCCCATAGCAGAAAACTTAAATGCCATACTGTATGAAACACAACAAATAAATATTTAAAAAATTCCTTAGTGAGCTCTCCCAAAATAAAGGTAATCTCCCAAGAGCGTCCGCCTGAAACCAACAAAATAAAACAATACAAAACAAAAGGTAAAAAAAAATACAATAACAATTAAAAAAACCCCCAAAAGGTAGATAGCAAGTAAACAGAAAGGTCAACTACCTAGGAACTTAGAGCTTTGAGGACTGGGCGGGGATATGGAAGTTTGGAGGAGAACCAGGGAGGAAGTGCTAGGGGCTAGGAGGACTGAAGAGCTAAATGTGAGAGACACCCCTATTCCCCACCAAGCTCTCAAAGAGGCTACATTCTCAGTAGAAAGAATAAAGTCCACCTGCTTGCAGAGGGAGCGTACAAGGAAGCTTGTCTAGGCTGCAGCACTAGATGTTAAAATTAATAAAAACGTTAGTTTCCGTGTGAGACCCGCTCTCCGTCCCTTTGATCAAATAAACCATACACTGAAAAATTTAGGAGGCCCCAGATTATTAATGCTCCCTGGAGTGCAGGAGATGCAAACTGAATCCTTCTTAGAGGAAAGCAACCTCAATTCAGGCTTCTGGATTAAATTCAGCCAAATATAAACCTACCAAAAAAATCACTAAATATATAAGGATTCAAATCACTGTGAGGGTGAATAAATAGGAACGATAATCAAGAGGTTTAAATCTCTAAGGACTTCAGAGTATGGAATAATCAGATAATCTAAATAAACTATTGTGAAATGCTTAAAGAATAAATGATGGGGCAGAAAAACTGCATAGGGAACAAGAGTTTATTAAAAATACCCAGAAAGATTTAGGAAAAAAACACAACATCAAAACCCCCACAATTGTTTGTAAGCATTACAATTAAAACTGCAATCCTTGGTTAACAGAAGATTCAGCTAAAGAGAGAAATAATGTGCTAAAATGGATCTGAAGATATGCCCTAGAATGCAGCAAACAGAGACAAACAGATAAAAAAATTAAGAGGCAAAGACTCTGGAGATCCAACAACTATCAAATTGGATTCCTATGAGGGGAGAAGAGGAAAAAAATGGGAGCCAGACAATATGTGAAAAAAAAATTGCTGAGAATTTTCAAAATTTGATGAAATGCAAGAATCCACAAATATAGAAAGCACAATGTATACCAAGACGGATAAATATAAAGAAATCCACAGCTAGGTACATTTTAATAAAACTTCAGAACAATGAAGACAAAGAAACAACCTCAAAGGCTAGAGAGAACGGTTTATCTACAGAGGCACGCAACTAAACCAGGAACATATTTCTGAACAGTCATAGTGGAAACCAGAAGACACTGGAATGATTCAAAATGCCCCCCACAAAAAGGGAGGGGATCTGTAAACTAAGAATCATATACCCAGATAAATTTTTTCAAGTACAAAAGTTTAAAAAGGGACATTTTCAAATAAATAAAAACTCAGTTTATCACCAACAGAATCTTCCGTAAAGAAATTTCTAATGGATGTGCATCAAGAAAATCAAGAAAAATTACCAGAGATGTAACATGTGAAATGCAAGAAGAATAGCAGTTTTCCAATTAAATTCAACCTCAAAACCAATTAGCATCAGACTAGACCCATAGAAAAGAGAGGGGGTGGCTCACTGATTTTAAAAGGGGTCTGCTATCAGAAATTCCATCTCTGGGTATATACCCAAAGAAAGCAGGGACTCAAACAAAAATCCATACACCAATGTTTATAGAGCATTATTTGCAATGGCCAAAAGGTGGAAGAAATGCCAAATATGTGTATCAGAGGATGAATGGATATATACAAAATAGGGATGTGCGCGCACGCACGCACGCACGCGCACGCACACACACACACACACACACACACACACAATGGAAAGTTATTCAGCCTTAGAAAGGAATAAACTGACACATGCTACAATGTGGATGGATGAACTTTGAAGCTATTATGCTAAGTGAAGTAAGCCAGTCACATAAAGACAAATATTGCACGATTTCCTTTGTATATGAGGTATCTAGAATAATCAAATTCATAGAGACAGAAAGGAGAATGGTAGTTACTAGGGGTTAGGGAGAGGAGGGAAGGGAACATCAGTGTTTAACAGGTAAAGAGTTTCTGTTTGGGAAGACGAATGAGTTCTGGCAGTGGATGGTGGTGATGGTTACACAACAGTATGAGTGTACTTAATGTCACTAAACAGGCACGCCTGAAAGCGGTCAAATGTAGATTTTTATGTATATTTTACAACAACAACAACAACAAAAACTGTTAAAAATTCCATGTATGAGATACAGAGATGTGGAGATTTGTATTAATAAATATTTCTTTATTTGATTCAAACATTAAATTTTACTAGGAAAAAGAAAGTTCTATATATATATTTGGTAAAATATTTATTTTTGATTTTTACAAATATTTTGTTTATTTTAATGAAGCTGGTATAGACAATATCCATTTAAAACCCATATCCCAGACTAAAAAGTACAAATAAAATAAAAAAGCAGTGTTCTGTTGTACACACTTCTGCATGAATAACTTTATTAACTGCAAATGAAAATTAGAACTTTGCTGGGATCTTCTGACAAGATTTTTCTTTACTTTTAAAATGCTTTCTCTTCAGCGAAGCCATCTTTGGAGTTAGTCTTTACTCTCACCTTATCTGTCATCTTGATTCCAACCTGACATTCCTCTTCTTTTGGTCCAGACCTTCAGATTTTAAAAGTAGCTTCAAGTTAAGGAAAGGTCATTTTCCACAGTTTGGTTCTCTGAAAAACTTCCATCTCCCACTAAAAGTCATAGTCCAGGAGTGAAGCAATCACATGCTAGAACTTTGGGGCCAATTAGAAATGTCATTATGAACACTTGCATTGGTCGACCTCATTTATCGCAAGCCTGAAAATGCACAGTCCAGGAAAAGGTGGCCTCCCTGTACACACATGTAATATTTAAAAAGGAGAGGGCAGTATGAAGGGGGTTGAGGCTTGATCACCAAAAATCAGCCCAATGAAAACACAACAATAATAAATAGGCACTAGAATTCAAATTACCAGATGTTTTAAAGACATGGTGGGGGGGTTAGCTTTCAACTGAATTTTTAACACCACATTACAAAAGAACTATTTTTGAAAATAAAAAAGGACTGAGGGAAAAGAAAATAAAGTAAAAAGAATATCTAAAGCGCTGAATGACCCCCTGCCATTTGTTTCTGATAAACTTCAATCACATCTTCTTCCTCCATTCCCAGTTCTTTTGAATGTGATTATAAGCAATTCTCTGACCTTCAAAGAGAAACCTAAGTGAATTCGTCGGAACTCCCTTTGACAGCATGATTCTTTGAGTTTCTTGAGATATGTTGTCATTTTCACTTTGAAGTGAATCTCACTATCGTCCTGTCCAATGACTTTGAGTTTAATGTATTCTCCTTCCTTCTTATCACCTAAGTCCTCAGTTGAAGGTTTTGCCTCCTGGTCAGACATGGGGATGGCAGCTTCACCTGGGGTCTCCGTACAGCGGCAGTCTCCGATAGGCAGAACATTGCTCCGGGGTTTACAAATCCGTCTCTCCTATATTTGGTAAAATATTTAAATGAACAAACAGAAAAAAGTTTCAAATAATGGCTGCTAAGTTTACAAGTGATTTTATTTTCTTATATTTTATATTCATATTTTTTATCTTTATTTTCTAACTTCCCCAAAAACTTGATGAAAGTTTTGTAGCCTTCCCTTTTTCCCCAGGGCGTTACCATAGACGCAGCAGCTTCCCTGTCGCATCTACCACTATTCTAATGGGAAGTCTACTCCAGGCTCTTCCCTTTGGATTTCTTGCAGGCCTGCCGTCTTCACCTTTGATACTTGATTGGTTAGCCGTTGGTGGTCCAATGATGAGTAGAACTTTATTAGTCTTAGGAGAGATGATTTCAGTCATGAGCCAAGGTGCAAAGTTCACAGTGTGAACTTTGGGAAAAGTAAGGAGTGACCCCCTTTTTTCCCCTCATATGCATCATTATTATCATCATGTCATCAACAACGATAAAAGCTAGTCTTTTAACACTTGATAGTTCACAAAACACTTTCATGCTAAGTAATCATGAGCCTGTGAGGGTTGGACCAATTGTCAAGTTTTGCAGATGAAGAAATAAAAAGGCGTTGCATTTTGTCTGGATTTTGTCTGGATGTGAAAGACAAACTTGGAGTGGTAAGAAACTTTTTTACTGTGGTCGTACAAAACCCACCCACTGGCGCAAATCTGCTTTACTCATCAGGGAAACCCTTATCTCTACTCCCAGTTGTGGAAAAACAAACCCTGACCAGAAAAGGAAAGGGTGCAACTATGGGCAAAGGAACTGCCGCTTTTCAAGACTGTGCTCAACTTGGAATAGTCAAAAAACAAAACCCAGAGTTGGAGCAGAGAAGAGCCATGGGGAAGACATTCCACTGGGGAAGGGATCTGCGATATTGTGATTTATGATAAAACATAGATATTTGGTCTTACCCCGTTCCTGGCAACAGACCTTCTAACACCCTTGGAATTTCCTGTGATGAGGGGGTGGGGGAAGTATCTTTTTATGTTAATGAAGTGACTTTTGGAAAATGCTTAGGTAACCAAAGAATGGGACAGCTCGCCAGGGGAAACAACCCTGTGTTTGGAGAGTTGAAACTTTCAGTCCTACCCACTCCAAGGAGGGCAGAGGAGCTGGAGATTGAATCAACTGCCAAGGGCCAACTGTCGATCAACCATACCTATATAATGAAGCTTCCATAAAAACCCAAAAAGATGGGGTTCCGAGAGCTTCCGGGTTGATGAACAGGTAGGTGGAGGTGCTGGGGCGGTGACGCCTGAACACGGCATGGAAGCTCTAGCTCCTTTCCACATAGCTCCTTGCCCTATGCATCTCTTCCACCTGGCTATTCCTGAGTTATATCCTTTTATAATAAACTGGTAATCTAGTAAGTAAAATATTTCTCTCAGTCTGTGAACTACTCCAGCAAATTAATTGGACCCAGGGCAAAGATTGTGGGAACTTCCTATCTATAGTCAGTTGGTCGGAAGTACAGGTGACAATCTGGACTTATGATTGATATCTGAAGGTGGGTGTCAGTCTTGTAGGATTAAGCCCTTAACCTGTAGGATCTGATGCCACCTCCAGGTAGATAGGGTCAGAGTGAGGTGAATTGTCAGACACCCTGCTGGTGTTGGAGAATTTCTTGGTGTTGTGGGAACCATCCCCCCACCACGCTCATCCACTGGAATTGGGTTTAGAACTGTTAGGGTTCCCTGTTTGGGAGTCCCTTCCAGTGCCCAGGGCTTGCTCTTCCCCTTTAGCACCCCAAGCCTGCTAAAGACCCTTTTAACTTGTTTTTCCTTAGCAAAGCTGAAAGGCGGATGCTTTCACAGAGAAGCAGATGCCCCTAGGACCAGTGGCCCCAGCAAAATGGAGCCCTGCTTGTCATCTGTTTCTTTACGGAGCACATTTCGAAATGGTGCCCACTGGCAGAACTTAAGTTGCCTGTGGGCACACTCAAGGCAAGTGAGGCTGGGAAGGCTTTTCATTCTACCTTTGCACGATGGGACTAAAAAGATTTTGAACAGCTGTAAATGATAAGTATCTACACAGATACAACAAACCATTGTGTACCTTCTATCAATACGGAGCCCTTCTCTCTTCACTTTTTGTGTCTAGTTAATATGCTCTCCCAGCCTCTCTCCTCCCAGTGGGAAAGGCCACTGCTTCAAATGGATTCTCTAGCTGCAGAGCCTAACGGTCAAGTACAGGTTCTCAGGTCATGTGACCTGGGATTGAATTCTGGCTCTACAAATTACTAGCTGTTTGACATTTAGCAAGTTACTCAATCTCTCTGAGCTTCAGTTAATTATAAGTCAGTTAATTATTCCTGCTGGAATGGGTTGTTGTGAGGATGCAATGAAATAAGGCATGAAGGAACACAGAACATTTCCAGGCACATATCACGTGCTCAATGAAGGATAGGCATTAACACAATAACCACAATTGTGTTTCCAATCTGAAGAATATTTCTCTCACTTTAGTTGTAGAGCAGAGAAAAATGATTTATGCTGCTCAGTGAAATAGCGAGCTTTTCCTTCTGGTAAATTCCCAGCCCCACCCTTTCTCTCAGGGCCCCTTTAATGACTCACACCCTCAGGTATTCTCTCTCCCAGATAATATCCTGAGGCAGCAGTTGAGGAAGTCAATAGTGTCCCTGCCTGTGGTTTTGAGGAGAGAGAGCTTTAATCCAGGGTCTCTTTAGCATTTCCATTGAAACGCACTTGAGGTTGTCTGCTTGGCACAAAGGTGCTCAGTAAGATTGAGCAGATTACATTGTTAACACTAGCATGGGCTTTGGGCCCAAGGGCCCAAGTCAGCTGCTTTTGGTGCCCCATGCCACATGTCTGTCCTCAGGCTACTTTTGATTTGAACTGCAGCCGTGGTGGATGGTCCCATGGCCCCGCCGGTGTCCCAGGAAGAGGCTTGGTCTTGGGTTTTCTCTCTCAGTTGACAGAAGTGTGGCAAGAGGAGAGAAGAGCTAATGCTTTGAGTGCACCCCTCACCCAGTGGAGGACACGGGTCAGTGCCCCAGCCTCCTGATCTTCAGAGGGCCGATTCTAAGGCCCATTCCACAGGTCTGCAGAGAGGCTCTGGCTGGGCTGAGCTCCACATCAGTAGCTAGTTCTTGAACCATTTTATTGGCATTTTCTCCTTCTCCGACTTACAGTTTCTGCTTCCTCCCTCCTGATCCCTGGGACCACCCTCCAGGAAGTCTCAAGTTCTGGTCTTAAGTACCGTGTTCAGGGGAATACAATCCAAGTCCTCTGCTCTGTTTCCTCCTCATTGTTTCTCCTCTGAATGTCTTTGTGACTAGGACCCCTCCCTATCTGAAAGGAAAGAGGAAAGGAGGGGAAAGGAAGGGAACAAAAAAGAATATAGCTTCCTTGGAGATGGGGCATAATGTATTCTGGCATCTAAAATGGGCTAGGGACTCACTCATCTGTTATTTCACTAAAATTTTAGCAAAAAACTGGTGAGGCAGATTATTGTTAGCCCCATTTTATGGATGAAGAAACAAAGATTAATTAACCAGTCCAAGGTTATAAACAACTCTGTGGCAGAACAGGGTTTTAAACCCAGGTCTATGCTCTTTCAGCTACTTCCATTTATGGGTGAGGTTCTTTGAAAGAATCTAGAAGCAGGACTTGTTTTTTTTTAAATACCATACTTCAATTTATTGGCATTGCCAGTCTATAAACAAGACAGTGAGGTCATTTTCAATCTGCCATAATATGTGTCCACACATCTTCACCTTGAAAATGTAGCATTTCAAGCTTTAGTCAGGGTGTTTACTTTTCTTTCACTTTCACAATTTTTATGCTGCTGCCAGAAGTCTTCTTGATGTATGCTTTGAATTCTGTTTTCAGTGCATTTCTCAGTGCTTTGGCACAGATCTCAGAGTATGGGATGTAGCTAAGTCCATCCTGTCTCTAAAACACCACCAAGATGTTGGACGGAATCAAGAGGATGTGTAAAAGTCAGCTCAGTGCACGACCTGGGAAGCAGGATTTTTGAATCAAGTAAGACTATTAGTATTTTTTAATTAATACTTTAACAGCTTTATTGAAGTAGAGTTGACTTTCTATAAACTGTATGCATTTAAGGTGTACAATGTGATGAGTTTTGACACATGTATATACCTGTGAAACCATCACAGTTAAGATAGTGAACATATTTATCACGCCCGAAAATTCCCTTGTGCCCCTTTCCAATTCTTCCCTTCTGTCCTTCTGTGCCATTCCTCCTTCCCTGGCAACCACTCATCTCCTTTGTGTCACTTGAGATTAGTTTACATTTTCTATTTTATGTAAATGGAATCACATAGTTTATATTCTTTTTTTTGTCTGCCCTCTTTCACTCTACTTAATTTTTTTTGAGATTCACTGATATTGTGTGTGTCAATGGTTCATTTCTTTTTATTGCTGAATAATATTCCACTGTACCACAATTTCTTCATCCTTTCACCTGTTCATGGACAATAATTTTTGGCTATTACAAATAAAGCCCTGATGAATATTCATGTACAAGTCTTTATATGAGCCTAGGCTTTCAGTTCTCTTGGGTAAATATCTAGGAGTGGAATGGCTCAATCATGTGGTAGGTATATATCTAACTTTCGAAGAAACTGTTAAATGGTTTTCCAGAGTAGTTGTACCATTTTAAGTTCCCTCCAGAAATGTGAGAGTTCAAATTCTTTTATATCCTTTCCAACACTTGGTATGCTCAATACTAGCAGTTCTGATAGCTTCACATTGTGGTTTTAATTTCCGTTTCCATGATGACTAATGATGTTGAGCCTTTTTCATGTGCTCACTTGCTATCCACATCTTCTTAGATAACTGTCTGTTCAAATTTTTTGTCCATATTTTATTGAGTCATTTGTTTTCTTATTATTAAGTTTTAAAATTTCTTATATATTCTGTTTTTCTCTTTGGTGGATTGTGCTTTAGTTGTCATCTATAAGAAATCTTTGCTAATCTATGGTCATGATGATTTTCTCTTGTTTTCTTTTAAAAGTTTTAGATAAACAGTTTTACATTTATAAATGGTTTTACATTTATATCTATTAGTTTTGTTTTAAAATAGATCTATTCATTTTAAAGGCTCTGGCATCTCTGATTATGGTGTGTGTCTGTGTGCGTGTATGCATATTTTCTTTGAACTTTTCTTTTGGATTTTTAAGGAAATTCATTTCAAAGGTGTTAGATTGATTCACCTTTAATAGGGGAACTACACACAGGGAATCTGTGTAGCTTAGACCAGCTTTTGGATGGAAGAGGTTGCTTTCCACACCTGCATCTTTGGTGTGTAGGTAGAGAAGTAACTCAAATGAGCATCAAGAATGTTTAAGTAACCACTAACCACTGAAGATGTGCCTTCTCAACTTCCTCTCTGCCAAAGGTTGAAAGATTTTGTTTTCTTTTAATACTGGAAGCTGTTGGAAGGTTCTGATTGTGCTACAGCATGATCAGATCTGTGATTTAGGAAGATCAAGTCAGTGGCTGCTTGGAGCATGAATTGAATTGGGGAGATCTGGAGGTAGAGAAAACAGGCGACCACAGAGGAATTTAAGAAAGAGATGACGGCCATGACTGGTGTGGCTCCGTTGCTTGGCTGTAGCCTTGCAAAGTGAAAGATTGCCAGTTCTATCTTTGGCTTGGGTGTTGGTCTCAGTCCTGGTCGGAGTGCCATGTGAGAGGCAACTGATTGATCACATCGACGTTTCTCCCTCCCTTTCCTTCTCTCTAAAAATAAATAAAATGGTTAGAAAAAGAAAGAGATGATGGAGGACTTCCGGTCAAGATGGCAGCATAGGTAAACATGGCTCACCTCCTTGCACAACCACATCAAAATAACTAAACTATAGAACAACCATCACTCAGAACCATCAGAAATTGAGTTGAATGGAAGTTTGACAACTACAGAATTAAAGAAACCACATCCATCTAGACTGGCAGGAGGGGCAGAGACATGGAATGGGCGAGCCCTACATCCACGCATGGTAGATAAAATTTGGGAGAGATATCTTGGGAGTGAGGAGTCCCAGCCCCAAGATAGGACCCCAAGCCCAAGTTTCTTGTGCCAGGAAGATAAGTCTCCACAACTTCTGGCTGTAAAAACCAGTGGGGATTGAGTGGGTGGAAGAAACTTCTGGAAACCCAAGCAGATCCTCTTAAAGAACCTACACATGGGATTACTCAGATTCATTCCATCTGAGCTCCAGCACCAGGGTAGCAGTTTAAAAAGCACCAGTGCATACAAGCAGGAACTGAAGTGTCTGGCATCAAGGTGAGAGCTGGGGGACAGCTTTTTCCCAGACAGAAAGATGGGCAGAGGCCATTGTCCCTTTTCTTAACCCTCCACCAACAGAGCCACAGAGCTGGTAAACAGGTGTCATATCTGAACTTCCATCAACCTGGCTAACACTGTTTGCCCTGTTCTGTTAACAGTGACTTTCCCATATAAATGGCTGGTCTTGGCTCATGCTTCCCAACTTCTTAAATCCTCTCAAACAAGCAACAGCTGACCTTAGTGAGCCCCCAGCCTTGGTACCTCTTGATAAGTGGCCACAGGCCCACCACTAGCAGCAGCCAGCCTAGACTCACCGCTTAGCTTTGCCTGGGAATCTCCAAGCCCAGCACAAGTAGCACTCATCTCAGATTTATTAATAGCTCAGGCAGGGTGGTCCTGGGAAAAACACAGGTGGGGCCTGACCTTGACATGCACCACCCATGAAACCCCAGAGCCTGTGTACCCAGTGGACAGCTACAGACCATGTTGCAGCACCACCACCTTGCCCCTCCACAGCTGATCCTCCACAGAGGGCAGAGGTTGGTGGTCAGTGGTCACAGCCAGTCCTTGCAGCTGAATGGCCTGGGTAAATCCCTTCCATTGGACTGGCAACAGCAATCAAGGCTCAACTACAAGAGGAGGGTGTACTCAGCCTACACAAAGGTAGCAAATTGAATTCTCAGCTTGGGTAATAGGGAAAGCTGTACCACTGGACCCTACAGGACACCTACTAGATTAGGCCATACTACCAAGACAGGGAGTCATAGCAGCTCTACCTAATACATAGAAACAAACACAGGAAGGCTGCCAAAATGAGGAGACAAAGAAACATGGCCCAAATGGAAGAATGGATCAAAACCCTAGAAAAAGAACTAAATGAAATGATGATAAGCAATCTATCAGATGCAGAGTTCAAAACACTGGTTATAAGGATGCTCAAGGAAATTAGTGAGGACCTCAACAGCATAAAAAAGATCCATACAGAAATGAAGGATACACTAATTGAAATAAAGAACAATTTATAGGGAAACAACAGTAGAATGGATGAAGCTGAGACTCAAATCAATGATTTGCAACATAAAGAAGCAAAAAAAAAAAACCAAACAACAAACAACCAATCAGAACTACAAGAAGTAAAAAGAATCCAAGAAAATGAGGATAGTGTAAGCAGCCTCTGGGACAATTTCAAGCATTCTAACATTCTCATCATAACATTGCCAGAAGGAGAAGAGAAAGAGCAAGAAATTGAAAATATATTTGAAAAAAATAATAAAAAGAAAACTTGCCTAATTTGGTGAAGGAAATAGACATGCAACTCCAGGAAGCACAGGGAACCCCAAACAAGATACATGGAGGCCCACTCTAAGATACTTCATAATTAAAATGCCAAAGGTTAAAGAAAAATCTTTAAAGACAAAGGTTAAAGCAGCATGAGAGAAGCAGTTAGTTACCTACAAGGGAGTTCCCATAAGGCTGTCAGCTGATTTCTCAAAAGAAACGTTGTAGGCTAGAAAGGATTGGCAAGAAATATCCCAAATCATGAAAAGCAGGCATCTACAGCTAAGATTGCTCTACCCAGCAAAACTATCATTTAGAATCAAAGGGCAGATAAAGAGCTTCTCAGACAAGATAAAACTAAGGGAGTTTCTCATTGCCATATTATTATTATATGAAATGTTAAAGGTACTTATTTAAGAAAAATAAGAAGATCAAAGCTATGAACAATAAAATGGCAATAAATACATATCTATCAGCAATTGAACCTAAAAAACAAAGTAAACAAGAAGAGCAGAGAGAGAATCATGGATATGGAGAACATTTTGATGGTGCTTGGATTGGGGTGTGGGGGAATGGGTAAAGTGGTGAGGGGATTAAGAAGTATAAATTGATAGGTATAAAACCTACAGGGGGATGTTAAGAACAGTATAGGAAATGGGGTAGCCAAAGAACTTATATATATAACCCATGGATAAATGAACTATGGTGTGGGATTGCCTGAAGGAGTGGGTGGTGCTGGGTGGAGAGGGACGAAGGGGGAAAAATTGGGCAACTATAATAGCATAATTAATAAAATATAACTGAAAAAAGAAAAAAATAAAAAGGAAAGAGATGATGAAGACTTGGACAGAGTTAATGCCAGTGGGGATGGAGAGGAGGGAATAGAAACTGGAGCTATTTCTGAGGCATTATAGAAGGATCTAGGGGCTGAGAAAGAAGGAATATTTGTAGTTTCTGTTCTGGGACACTGAGAGAATGATAATACTATGAATGGAGAAGTGGAACATAGAAGGGACACATCTATTGTGTGGGAATAGAGTATGTTTGGATGTGGGCACATGTGTGTGAGAGCCAGGTGCTGCAGCCTCAGGGGATCCCCAGAAGAAGGCAGGAGGAAACAGGAAACTAGAGCAGGGAGAGTGGCAAGCAGTGGGCTGAAATGAATGACATCAACCAGAAGAATCTATGGAGGGAGAAAGGAAGGAGGTACAGGACTGAGAATGCCACATGATCAAGATCAGGCCAAGAGAAGACAACCAATGAGAGAAACAGAGGTCAGAGGGGCAGGGGCAGAATCAGAAGAGAATCATCAGAACCAGCTGCTACTGAGAAAGCATTAAGTTTGAGTTTCCCCAAAAGAAGAGCCTGAGCATGGATTTAGGTGCAAGTAGTGTTTTTGGGATGGATCCCAGGAAGCAGGAGTGAGAAAACACAGAAAATGAAACAAGGAAGGAGGAAAAGCCAATAAAAGTATGTTTTATTGAGCTTGTGGTCATAGGCAATGCAGACTTCATTCCAGCAGAACTCTCAGAATTGTCTTCATGAAAGATGGGAGTCTGGAATATTCCTCCACCAAAGAATGTACTCATTGGTTGAGGATTGCACCTGGACACTAACTCCCTGCACTTCCTGGCTGTGTTTGCGTCAGAGTGCACTAGGAGAGAGGGGTGATGAGCAAGGACCATTTTGCGGGAGAAGGACCTTATGATGATTAAGTTTATTTTTCAGTGTGGAGGGTTATTTTGTATGAGATTAACATTTAAATTGGTGAACATTGAGTAAAGCCGCCTCAATAATGAGGGCGGGTCTTATCTAGTCAGAAGAATTACCCAGCAGACTGCCTTCGAACTTCATCTGTACCATCAGGTCTCTAGGGTCTCCAGTCTGCTGGCCTTTGGACTGGAACCACACCATTGACTCTCCTTGTTTTGAGCCTGTAGGCCCACAATGCAGACTGTGGACTTGGCAGCCTCCATAAGTGTGTGATCCAATTCCTTATCGTAAACATCTTTTCATATATACACGCCCATGTATACATTCTATTGGTTCTGTTTCTCTGGACAACCCTGACTAATAGAGACCTGAAACAGAATGTGAAGGTCAAGGTGCAGACCTGAAGTAGAAGGCTGGCAGTGCAAGGTGAGTCATACTGAATAGTCCACCACAGCTGTGGCTGGACTCAGAGATGTGACGTGCAGCTTATCTGCTAGAGATAGTTAACAGGGTAAGGAATCACACAGCCTGTGGGGTTTGGCAGTAAGGAGGACTTCGGTGATGGTTGAGAGAGGGGTTTTATGTTTCATTTTGAGTGAGTTAATGAGTGTGAATGATCTGTGGAAAGGGAAGCCCAGAGCAGAAATTACCATTGAGAAGTTTGGTAGTGAAGGGAGGGAAAGAGGAATGGATGTTAGATTAAACAAGATGAACAATCGAGGGATTCTTTTCTTCTCTTTTTCCTTCCCTTTGATTCCCCTCCCCTCCCCTCTTCCCCCCTCCCCTCCTCTCCTTTCCTAGGATGGCTAACTTCAGGCTATGGAGATGAAGGAGTGGCAGTTATTGAGGGAAAGGTCACAGGCCTAAGAGAGGAAGTGAGGGCCCTGAGTAGTGAGTAAGGATGGAGTCAGGGGTACAGGTAGAAGGATTAGCCTTGCTCAGAATTAAGAAAGTCTTTATGAAAAGAAAACAAGAAATAGAACCTTGGCCCAGTGGCTCTGTTGGAGAATCAGCCCAAACACCAAATGTTGTGAGTTCAATTCCCGCTCA
Source organism: Pteronotus mesoamericanus (assembly GCF_021234165.1). Classification (NCBI taxonomy): domain Eukaryota; kingdom Metazoa; phylum Chordata; class Mammalia; order Chiroptera; family Mormoopidae; genus Pteronotus; species Pteronotus mesoamericanus. Next base: position 2,117,613 of record NW_026555170.1, read on the forward strand.
GGACGCATACCCAGCTTACAGGCTGGGCCCATGGTTGGGCGTGTTCAGGAGGCAACTGACCCACGTTTCTCACACTGATGTTTCTCTCTCCATTGATGTTTTTCTCTCTCTTGCTTCCTCTTTCTCTCTCTCTAAAATAAAATAAAATAAAATAAATCAATAAACACATCCTTGGTTGAGGATTGAAAAACAAAAAGAAATAGGAAATAGGTGAAGATACTAAATTACACTGAAGAGAGAGGAAGGAAAATAGTTTTAATCTGCTCAAATAGAAAGGAGAGAGATAATGTGTAGTTTAGTTGCAAGAACGCAATTTTGCAGTCAGTTTGATAGACCTGGGCTGGCATGTCAGCTTTACCATTTCAGCTGTTTGTTTCAGAGAAAATTCCTTAATCTCTATGTCAATTTTCATATATGTAAAATGGGGGAAGTAATATCTACTTAACAAGGTCAGTGGGTGGATAGAAGTATATGAACCCATGTATTACAGTGCCTGGCACATAATAGACACTTAAAAATAATAACAATTATTAAGTAAAGCAATTTTCTATGTGGGAAAAATTAAGCGGGGCTTGGACATGGATCAATTCCAATGAAAAGTGGGAAATAGAGACAATTATATTTTTATAGGATTTTTTCAGTTCCAGATTTTACATTTAATTCTTTTTATAGATTTCATTTCTCTGCTGAAATTCTCCATCTTATCATGTATTTCTCAAACTTATTAGTTGCAGTTATTTCAAAGTCCATGTCTTGTAAGTCCAGTACCTGGATCAGCTGTGGATCTGTTACTATTGAGTATTTTTTTTCTCTTGGTTTCAGCCTTGTAATTTTTGATTGAATGACAGTTATTTTGTATGAAAATTTGTAGAGATAGTTTGTGTCTATGGAAAATATTAGGTTTCTTCAGAAGTCATTTACTTTTATTTCTGGCAGGCAATTGGAATAGGGGAAAAAATCACTTTAATCCAATTGGGGTTGAGTTGATTTGGAGCTGGGCTTTAGTCTTAGTGTAGGCTGACCTATTTCCAGACTGTCCTTTGTGCCAATTATCAATTAACCCTCAGCTCCAGACCCACCCTTCACTTCCTGCTTTATAATACCGGAGTTGGATTCTGTAAATATTTTTCTTTTGCCAGCTGGCACAGTGTTAAGCATTGTCAGTAGAGGGTGCTGGAGAAACACTGGAGGAGGACGAGGTCTCTCCCTAGTAGTGATGTTCCTTTGGCCAGGCTCCAGGGGCATGCACTCTGCCTTCAGTGCGGGCGCCTTCAGTGCATGGCAGTCAGCAGCTTCACCTGTCACCTCCTTGGGTAGATTCTCAGCAAATTGCAAATGGTGAGGCACCTCCTCATGAATGACTTCCTGGGTCACCTCCTTGGGCAACTTCGCAGGGAATTTGGAGGTACAGCATCTTAGCAGCTCCTCTACCAGCTAGTGAGCCACAGCTAGGTCCTCTTAAACTAAGTCTGGATCTCAGCCCTGAGAGGGAGTTTGGGGCAGGGTGGGTGGTCTTTCTTGGATATTCTATTTCAGCCCTAGGAGGGGTAGCTCTTTCTTATATCTGCTATTCCTATACTCTTTGGAATCGTCTCTTCTACTTACTAGCCAACTTCTCAGTAATTCAATATCTTATTATAGTTAATATTTCTTTATATTAAACTTTTCTCAGTCAAATTCCTTTGTGGTATTGGTCTCTTGATTAAACTCTGACTGATACAGTTGCCATCCTAGGATATAACTCTTCAGGGACTCTGGGGGTATTTATCAGGGCCCTCCTTTTTGACAGGACTTTAACTCCAATTTTTGTTTTCTCAGTACCACAAGACTGCTGAAAGTTCTTTGCAGACTCTTACTTAATAATTGGGGACCATTATTCTGCCTATCACATCTTGTTTCTCAGAACCATGGATTCTGCTATTAGATAAACAATACCATTTATTAGTCATTAGGCCAAAGTATAAAGAGCACTTAACCTCAACATGTATCTCCCTGGTGGTGAATTAAATGATCATTCATTAAGCCATTCCACTAATCTATAGGTAGGATTGCAGCAAAACCTTAGACAATATGTAGGGTATGTGGAATTGGATATGGAGTAAAGATCACGCAAAAGAAAATGAGACTCCTTCCATATTCTAGCAAAGCAAATTAGATGAAGTCCTGAGGGACCAGGTAGCTCCAATGCCATTGGATAGTTAAAGATGGGAGAACAAAGAACTTAGAACACAGAATATCCACCTCAAACCCAGAAGAAAATACAGCATGTTTCATACATCTTTTTCTCTCTGCAGATGTCAGATATAAACTAAATGCTGAAATTGATCTTGCACATTGTTGAACTGTAGAAAAGTTTACAACTTCACCAGGATTCTGCAGTGAAAGTAAGAATAATGATCTGGAAAAATATCAGGGACTTGACAATCCAAATATGGACATAAGAAAAGAACAAGAAGTCTTGGGAAAATGCAATCTCATAGTCCCGTCAGAAGCATTTCACTGTGTCCTCCTTCGAGAGGGGAGAGTGAGACTCTGCTATGCCCCACTCGCTCTACCTCACCTCACACTCATCCTCTAACCAGGACGGACCAGAGGGTGAGAAGCAGTAACATGTCAAAGTAAACAGGAATTGTACCCAGAAAGAGCTGCAGGAATTTTCTAAGTCAAAATATAGGGAATTCTATGTGATTATGAAATGGAATGTATGTGATCATGAATTTGATTGGATCATAAATTCACCCAAAAAGACAACATAATACCTTGGACCAAATTAATTGCAATACAAGGTCTACAACATACATTGCAAATGCTTAGCCTACGAAAAAACTCAGTACCTACCATCTCTCTGGTTTTGTTCTTTGCCTGATGATTCAGGAGAAGCATAGTTGTTGAGAGCTGAGAGAAAAGTGTCCCTGGTTACAGTGAGGACTCTGATAGTTGCTGTAGACAACATCCTGGACGGCATCCTTAAAATAAGATAACCACGAATCTCATACAGCTATTTCTTTTTAACTATGAAAAGAACTTGATTTGTACTCTGTAACAGTGAGAATAACTACATGGAAAGTCAAGGGTATTCCATGTTAGAGAAAAGAGCAATATGAGTAATTGGATTTATGGATAATCACTGGATTCCATTTCTCTAGTTGGCAGAGGCTTTCTCCCCATCTTTCTTAGTAATAAAACCTGAAGTTTTTAGCTTTACATATGTGTACTTGGAATAAATACATTTCCCAGCTTCTCTTACAGGTATATGTGGCCCTTACAGGTATATGTCACTAAATTCTGGCCACTTAGGACATAAATATAAATGGTGTGGGGAAGGAGAGGATGTGTGTTCTCTACTGCTCTTGTTTTGTTGCTGTTGTTGGTTTAAATATGAATGTAATGGCTGGACTTTGAGCAACCGCTTTCCATGAAGTGGAATGCTAAGGATGGTGGGACAGCAAGAAGAAGGAGCTTGGGAGTCTGACGGGGGTGGAGCTGCCCTGTCGGACCTTGAGTGCCAACTGCAGAGCCTTTACATGAGAGAGGAGTAAACTTAAATTTCACTGAAAGCATAGGGTTAAGGTTTCTCTGTCATACACAAGACACGCCTAATTCTAATGGACGCACCTAGTTATTTAAATACCATCCTGTGCTAACAGTTCAATTTGTCAACACCTATCTTTATCAATCTCTGTACCCCAGAGCTCAGCATGGTGTATGGCATGTAATAGATTTTTTATAAATGTGAGAGGTTGAATAGACAATGAGCAATGTCCATACCATACATGAAAATAGAACTCCGACCCACAATCGCAGCAACTAGTCTGGGAACCCAACCCATTATCCATCCTGACCAGCCCAGAAGGCCAGTCTATGATCTGTAAGTCAGACTTCTAGGAAGTCAGACCACTGTCTTCATCAGTCAGGCTAAGAAGCCATACAGTAGGCCCTGTAACAGTCTTCCTAAAACAGCAGATCTTGATTAATAAGTGACAGCTTCCCTAATTTTTGTCCCTGCTTCCAACTTGGGACCAACCAGAGAAAGCCAAATAATGCACGCTTAACCTATCACATAGGACACCCTGCTTCCAGTTAACTCACCTACAGCTTCCCTACCCAATAAACATACCCAAAGCTTTCTTTTTTCCACTGTAAAGCTCTCCCACTCTTTTACCTGACCTTGAGTTTCTGCCAAAATGCAAATGATGGTGGCTAACTCCCTTGCTGTAACAAGTTGTGAATAAGTAACTTTTGCCTCTTCTCATTTACATGGTCTTCATTTATTTCCACCAATGTTTATTATATAGATGAAAATTAAAAAGTTGAGACTTTGGTAGATAAAAAGACAAAATTCCTCTCAGAGAATTTTATATTCTAGTGAGGTACACAGACATTAAACAAGTATGTACACAATTCTCATATTACAATTGGGATATGTGTTATGAATGCTATGCGAATGCTATGAGATTGTAGCTGAAATCTAGAGATGAGTAAAAGTTAGTCAAGCAAAAAGGGTTGTGTGGAAAGAGAGATCCAGGCAGAAGGACAGCATCTGTGAAGTCCTGGAAACAGAAAGGACCTGGTACACATTGGGAACTGAAGATGTCCAGCACCATGAAGAGACAGTGCCTTAGGTCTGGAGGACTCTAGTTCCCCAGAACCACTGGTGTTCATCCATCCTAAAGCCTGATTCTCCTTTTCTGTTAGTTCTGTGAGCTCACCTTTCAAAATATCCCTCTTTTGCTTAAGTTACATGGAGTCAGTTTCTGTTGCTTTCAGCCAAATATTTTTTATTGATAGAATTGTTTTGTTACATCTCCAGAATTATTGTTTTTTTGCTAAACTTGTTTATTAGTATATAACCTTTCATATGTTTATGTCTTATCTCCTGATCAGATAATATGGACCTGAAAGGAGCCACTAACTCTGGGGGTGCTTTGTTATATAGCAGTTGCTCAGGCTTGAGGTCCAGGATCTAGGTGATAAGATCTGGTCCCTTGTTTCTGAGCTTGGTATCCTGATGATCGTGAGACTTGAGGGTCTATGGGAAAAGGATAAGTGTGGGAGGGATGTGAACTGTGACCAGCGGGCAGACTGTGACCTTCTAAAAATGGCCATATATATGTATTTATCTCATTCCACATGCTCTTCTTGCAGTGTAACTGATACTCCTCCCATCTAGAGATGAGGTCTATGTTCTCACCCCTTGCTTCTGGCTGGGGGTATGTGACTGCCTTCATCAATGGCATACAATGACTTTCAAGGGTACGTTAAAAAAAAAAAAAAAAGTAATTCTTGCCCGGAGCTCGCGCTCTCTCTCTCAGTGCTTGCTATGTTGTAAGGAGGCCCAAACCACGCGGAGCAGTCACATGTAGGTGGTAGAGCCAATTGCTCTGGCTAAAATCTCAGCGAACAATCAATGTCAACTGCTAGACATGTGACAATTCCAGCTCCCGGCCTTCAAGTCCCCCACCAGCCACTGTGGAGCAGATAACAGCTGCACCCTGTACTCTCCATACCTTGTCTGAATTTCTTACTTCCTCTCTGTACCCTGTCTGAATTTCTTACTCATAGAAACCATGAAGGACAATAAATGATCATTGTGGTTTGAAACCACAAAGTTTTGGGAGTGATTTGTTATTCAGTAATTGAAACTAATACATTATGTAAAAAACTTGAAGTGTTTATTTGTGTTTAAAATTTTTTCAACAAAGGAGACATTTGAAAGCTATTAGTTTCAATCCTGGAGGAAAAAAAAAAAGACATATTGCAATGTTTGGAATTTATTGTGAAATGGGATGTTGATGAATCTTGCCAATGTTATCCTTAGATTTAAGATTTTTAAATAACTATATACCAGTTTTTTGTGTGAAGAAAATTTTCAAAGTTAAAATTGATATTTAGCTAGGAAAGGAATGACACCATAAGGATGAAGATTGAAAACATTATGCTAAGTGAAAAAAGCTAGATACAAAAAGTGACATGTGATTTCATTTATATTGAATATAAATATATATTTTTACCAGTGTGATTATACATATGTGTGTATGAATTCAATAAAAATATTTTTACTCTTTGTATTTCTTTTCTGGCCATTACTATGTTTCATATCATTATTAATAATGAAAATAATTTTTTGTTGTCAAGAAGTGCTTTAAAATAATATGTTTCAGTCATCAAATATGTACGGTATGCTATTGGCATTAGATACTGTTATTGAGAGTCTAAATCAGAAAAAAAAATCAAGGCCTACACTGGAATGGCAGTGAAAGGAATGGAAAACAAGGGTCGATAGAAGCTGCATGAATAGCATGAATAACACTGATAGTTCTCTACAGTTATGGGAGCAAGGAATAGATGTCTACTATGAAATATATTTTCAGCCTGATAAAAACTGGAAATTTTGGGGGGCTTTGGTTTATCGATATAGGTACCCAATGCCTAGAACAGCCTCTGAACAAAAAAGTTCCTTAATGCATATTTTTTGTTTGAATGAATGAATGATTTATCTAGGACACATCTTATCTGCCTCATATACTCTCCATCCATCTTTTTACTCCAGCCATTACTGTGGAACCAACAGCTTCCAGGTGCCACCTGACAATACCTGCTTCTATCTTTTTGCCTTTTGCCTCGGGGCTTCTTTGCTGCAAGTTTGTGGGCCATCTACCATTTTCTGACACCTGTGTAAACCTGGAAGAGTAAGGGAATTAACACTAAAGGGGCAACTTTTGACCACTTGGAGTGGGAGCGAGTAGATAAATATTCCCCTGTTTCTTGAATCACATTATATATGGCTTCACGAGGGTCCCCAGAGGGACAATATTCCAATCTCTGAGTGGCTCAATACCACACCCTTGGCCAGGATTTCTGTCTTTCCCTGTTTCATTCATTCTTCTTGGTCTGCCACTTTTGTCCCTTGGGATTGCTTTCCACAATACACTATGTACATCTAGTTCTTGTCTCAGGCTCTGCTTTCATGGGGAAGCCCAGCTTAAGATAGATTCCTATGCAGAATGGAATTAGCATTGGATCAAGACCTAGAAAGCCCGGTTTCAGACTAAGCTTTGACATTAACCTCAAATAGAGATGGGCACTTCATTATCATTTTTAGATGGACGTGTGTTGACAAGTAAAGATCCCCAAGCCATTGGTTAACTGAACAACAACAACAAAAACAGGGCAAGGAAAATGCTTGTAGTATGGTCTCATATGCATAAAGAGAGCTTGTGTGTGTGTGTGTGTGTGTGTGTGTGTGTGTGTATGTAAGTGTATACAAAATGGACTATCATGGTTTCCTATATATTTTTGTATGACTTGAGTAGTTTACAAGGAGAATGTATCTTGTGTAATAATAATAATAATAAAAAGCGACCACCTCCAAGGCTGTTGAACTATAGTGAAAGTGCAGAGCCCGAGCAAAAGCACTTTTCAAAGGCCAGGTGAGAGAGCCAAGCTGCGCTCAGGTGTGCTAGGAGGCAGCGAGCCAGGACAAGGGCCAGTGGGGCGAGAAACCCGGAACTGCTGGAGGGATGGCTGCTGGGTCATCCTTCACCAGAGGGTAGAAGTGTAGGGTAACCTAAATTTACAACTACCAGCTCTTCCCCAGGCTGGACATGGCCGAAGTCATAAATTCCATCCCTCTGCTGCAGCCCAGACAGACTGGAGGGTTTTCAGAGTGGAGGGTCCTCCCTCCGCTCCCCCGGGAAAAACTTGGCACCCGGAGCAGTCTTCAGGCTCATTTGTACCACATTTGCGCCTCACAACTCCCCTCTCTGCTCCCCACCCTCCCTCAACAACCGCAGAGGGGAAATTGAGTCACTGAGAGGAGCGGCCAAAGTCGCCAGGGGAATGTGCGCCGACGCCAGCCCTCGGGGCCTTCCAGATGCTAGGAGGAGGGGGAGGTTCTCCAGGAAAGTATACAAAGGGGGTGAGAGGGGGAGGCTGCTGGCTGTGCAGGAGCTGAGCCAGACACATGGAGAAACGCTGCCCAGGATCAAAGGAAATATGACATTTGAAAAGAATGTGCGCGTCTGCCTGTGGTGCGGAGGGGGGCTCGGGGGTGGCTTTGGGGGTTCGGGGGTGGCGTGGTGGAGGGCAGCAGGGGCTGGGTCCGCGTCGGGGTCTTTACCCTGCCTTCCTGGCCTCCGCTTCCTACCACCCTCCCCCCACCCCTTAGGTGGTCGCTAGTCGCAGGTCTCAGGGTGTTGCTCTCTCTCCCTCCTTCCTTTATTTCCGAGTCGGAGCTGAAAGGGAAATGTAACCTGAGAAGACCAGCTAAAGGGGGAAAAAATCAAACCAGGCCGCCTCCCCGCTCGGCCTCAGAACATTCTTCCCTCCTCGCCAGCCCGGCCTCTTCTCCCCGCCCCTCTAGCGTCGCGGCCCTGGGCTCGGAGCCGGGGCAGCTCTGCACGTCACTGGGGTCCCCGGGGGCTGGGGGGTCCCCAGGGCGGGCCAGAGGGAGGATGGGAGGAAAGGGATGGGAGCCGCCTCGACCGCTGCGGATCCCGGGCCGCTGGGCCAGCCCTCCCCTCTTTCTCTGCCCGGCGGAGCCTGTTTCTCATTAGAGTAACGGGCGCGGTCCCCGCCCGGCTCCCGAGTGTTTGTAAACGTCTGACCCAAGGGCCGTCGCTTAACCCTTTAGATGCGGGGCTGGAGCACTGTGGATGGGGGGTGGGGGCGCAGCCCTGAGCAGGAAAGATTTAAAGATCGTGTGCTAGAAATGTTTGAAGTACACATCATGCATGGAGGGAAATGGTAACACCCCACCTGGTCCGCTGCCCGAGCTCGAATCTCGGATCTAAATCTCCCTCACACAACAGGGTCCTTCCTAGAAAATCCAGCCCGAGTTTTCCTTCCTCCTCTCGCCCAGGTGACAGGTGTCCCACTACGGGGCCCACCAAGTCGCCCGGCTCCGGGCCTCTAGTAAACCTGGCCAGGATTTTCGGGAGAGCCGGAGCGGGATGCCAAAGGGTCAGCGACTCTTTCCAGACTTCAGTTCTAGGGAGGAGGGAGCCGACTTCCCGTGGAGGCTAATTAATGGCCTCTCTGGGTGCCTGGGACGAGGGCGATGGTAAAGCCCGGCCTGGATCATCGCCCATTTGGGGCCGTGGACCTATGAACTGTTTTCCAGGACGGCTAAATGTTCTTCACCTTTCGGGGGTAGTGGTGCGGGAGACAGCCGGTGGAAGGGCTGATTTGGGAGAGAAGAGTTCTCGCGAAGGCCCAGGCAGGGCAGCCTCAGGCGAGGGACTTCGAAGGAATGGCCTTTTTGCTTTTCAGCGCAGCCTGGGGCCACTCTGCACCCGAGTGTCCCCTTGACCTGAGGGAAAGGAGAGGAGAGGTGGTCCTTCCCAGCTAGATGACTGCAGAACTCCTTCAGAACTTAAGAAACGGTCTTCCGTGGACCCGCTAGACTGTGGGCCCCAAATGTGGCCCCTTTAAGGCGCTCGGACCCGGAGCCCCTGAACTTAAACTAAGTTGGGGAGGGGTAGCGATGGTAGTGCTCCCCGCAGGAAATGATTGTCACGACTGCAGGCCAATCGGCATCACTATGGTCATACCACGCTTGAGGGACCGATTTCCAATTCAGTTTTGTGCGCTCTCTCTCTGTCTCTGTCTCTGTCTCTCTCTCTCTTTTTTTTGAGAGGGAGGGACTGGAGAGAGGACAGAGGGAGAAAGAGAGGGTGGGGAAGGACGAGGGGCGCGTGCATCCCTGGAGGAGGGGCTGGAGCATCCCAGGCAGCCAATCAGGGACAGGCTGGGGGGGCCGCTTTGAAGAAGTTTGGGGAAAAAAGTTTGGAAAACTTTCTATAATAACTAGGGGGCGTCCGGAGGGAGGCGGCAGCGGCGGAGGAGGGGGCGTCTTAAAGAAGGGGAGGGAGGGAGCCGCGGGTGAAGCGACGGTAGCCTCCTGAGCTCCCCCCTCCCTCCCTGACTGGGACCTGGGGTCTCAGGCCGGATCCATGGGGGCAGCAAGCTGCGAGGATGAGGAGCTGGAATTTAAGCTGGTGTTCGGGGAGGAAAAGGAGGCCCCCCCGCTGAGCGCGGGGGGGCCGGGGGAAGGTTAGTGCGGGGCTGGGAAGGGGTCCTGGGGTCAATGAGGGAAGAGCCCTGGGGTCCTGAGTCTGGGGACTTCAGGGCAGCGAGCCTGGGGTGGGGGATGAAGGGGTCAGAGGTTGAGGGGAGTAGCGAGGCTTGGGGGTCTGCGGCTGTCTGTCGGGGGCCGGGCACCACTTTCTCCTTTTTAGGTCGTGACTGGGGTGGGGGTGGGGGTGCCGCGGGCTGCGCGCCGCCTCTAGGTTGGGCCGACTGTCACTGGCAAGGGGGGCGGACGGGAACAGCGGTCCTGAGAGCCCCTGGCGCGGCCGGGGGACGGGAAGGTGGGACGCTGGAGCTTGCCCCTTGCGGACTGAGCCCTGAGCCGGCCGACCCGACGCCGGGGGCCGGAGGCGCTCTCGGGCCGCGTCAGGGCACCCCTCCCCCTCCCCCGTCTGGCCGCAACGAGAGGCAGATGGCTGGGACTGAGCCGGGGGTGGCGGCTGCCGCTCGCACGGAATCCGTGCAGCGTGCGTCCCCCTCCCCCCACCGGGCCGGGCCGGGCAAGCAGCACCCCCGCCCCCGAATTGGGGGGAGCGAGGGAGGAGCCACCTCCCCTCGTCACCACTGCCCTGGCGCCCCCCTCCCCTGGCCACTGTTGCGATAGCAACTGGGGCTCCTGCCAGCGCAGTTTGGGGGTTTGGGAACCGCTGCTAATTGGGTTCATGTGTGAGTCGCCCCCAGCCCAGCGTAGCGCCTCTCTAAACGCGCCTTCAGGCCCGGCTCCAGCCCCTCCCGATCCACCTCCCTCACCTTAAGACCTAACCGGTCTGGTACCGAGGTCCGAGGTCCGAGGGCAGAGGTCTCAAGAGTGTGAGCTCTTCCGTGTGGGAAAAGGCTTGGCACTTCTGAATCTATCCCTTCCACCTTCCGCGGTCCAACTTTGCTCCCGTCTTTGTGGCTTTGAAGGGCACCGTACAGAACCCTCTTTGCTGCGGGGCGGGTGGCATACAAGGTTTAGGGGGCTGACTACTCAAGGAACCTAGACATCTCATCTGCTTCTCTCTTTTCCCATCTCCTGTGGTGTCCCTCTCTGTTCCCCTCCCTTCCCATTTTGACAGAACTGGACTCAGAGGACACTCCGCCATGCTGTCGTCTGGCCCTGGGGGAGCCCCCTCCCTATGGCGCCGCCCCTATTGGCATTCCCCGGCCACCACCCCCTCGGCCTGGCATGCACTCACCACCACCCCGTCCAGCCCCCTCACCAGGCACTTGGGAGAGCCAGCCGGCCCGGTCGGTGAGGCTGGGGGGGCCGGGAGGGAGCTCCGCTGGGGCTGGGGGAGGCCGTGTCCTTGAGTGCCCAAGCATCCGCATCACTTCTATCTCTCCCACGCCTGACCCGCCAGCCACTCTGGAGGACAACCCTGATGCCTGGGGGGACGGCTCCCCCAGGGATTACCCTCCACCAGAAGGCTTTGGAGGCTACCGAGAGGCAGGAGGCCAGGGCGGGGGCCCCTTCTTCAGCCCGAGCCCTGGCAGCAGCAGCCTGTCCTCGTGGAGCTTCTTCTCCGATGCCTCTGACGAGGCAGCCCTGTATGCGGCCTGCGACGAGGTGGAGTCTGAGCTAAATGAAGCGGCCTCCCGATTTGGCCTAGGTTCCCCGCTACCCTCACCCCGCGCATCCCCTAGGCCATGGACCCCCGATGATCCCTGGAGCCTGTATGGTCCAAGCCCCGGAGGTCGGGGACCAGAAGATAGCTGGCTACTTCTCAGCGCTCCTGGGCCCACCCCAGCCTCCCCACGGCCTGCCTCTCCCTGTGGAAAACGGCGCTATTCCAGCTCGGGAACCCCTTCTTCAGCCTCTCCAGCTCTGTCCCGCCGCGGCAGCCTGGGAGAGGAGGGCCCTGAGCCACCTCCACCACCCCCATTGCCTCTGGCGCGGGACCCTGGCTCCCCTGGGCCTTTTGACTATGTGGGGGCCCCACCAACCGAGAGCATCCCCCAAAAAACCCGGAGGACTTCCAGTGAGCAGGCAGTGGCCCTGCCTCGGTCTGAGGAGCCTGCCCCATGCAATGGGAAGCTGCCTTCAGGAGCAGAGGAGGCTGCAGCTCCTCCAGGTGGTCCTCGGAAGGAGGTGGCTGGCATGGACTACCTGGCAGTGCCTTCCCCTCTGGCGTGGTCCAAGGCTCGGATTGGGGGACACAGCCCCATCTTCAGGTGAGGGTCGTGCCTGGCAGCACTGCTATCTCCAGCTCTTCCACTTCAGAGCAGGAGGTCAGGGATGGGTTTGAAGAGAGGTCCTAGGTTCTGTGCCCTTGGCATTTCAAATGAATCTGCAACTAGCTTGGCTGCTGCCACGTACGCAGTTTTAGGGAGAATTTAAACAACAACAACAACAACAACAACATGCCTTCTACGAACCGATGATTTGCAAAATATAATCATTCCCTGCGGACCAATTAGAAAAAGCCCCCTCCCCCACTGCTTTAGCAAAGGGGAGTTCCTGGGCGTTCCCCCACACCTAGCTCTGGGCTGGCACTGTCGGGACAGGGGCTGTGGACAGACGTACAACGGGGGGGCAAGAAGTCCCGTTCTCTAACTTTTAGTTTCTAGGGCCTAACTTGTCAGAAAGTATACCTGCTCATTCAAATTAAAATAGCATATATTTGCAAGACAAAACTTCATATTAAAACAAGCTGTTCTTGCATTCTTCTACCCCTTTTACCCTCAAAGAATCCTGCCCATTCCAGTAATCCTAAACCTTGGGGTGTGAGACTGAGCTGGCTCCATCTAGGAAAGTTTCCTGGGGAAAGACACCTGAACACCTGCTCCCCTGGAGTCCTATAGGGCAGGGCTTCTCACCCTTGGCACTATTAACATTTTGAGCAGGATAATTCTCTGTTGTGGGAGCTGTGCTGGGCATTGTAGGATGGTTTAGCAGCATCCCTGGCCTCTACCCACTAGATGCTAGTAGCATCCTCTCCCCTGGTATGACAACCAAAAATGTGTCTAGGCATTGCCAAATATCACCTGGGGGCAACTCTAGTTGAGATCCGCTGGCCGAGGGTATCTGGGAGCTCAAAAGAGGAAAGTTGCGCATCTGTAACTTCCAGCTTCTGGAATTGACCTGTCCAGCCCCAGCTAGTGGAATGGGTGCTGAGGGGGAAATAGGGTCTGTACTCAATCCTGGCTTCTGTCAGTCACTGGCTTGCTCAGCCCACTTTGTTCTAACATCTGGGTCTCAGTTTCTTTATTTGAAAAACAAAGGGGTTTATCTCTGAGGCCTTTTCCTCTGAATTCTTCCTATCCAGATCTAAGGATTAGGGGGTGGGCTTTGGGTTCCTCTGTGTCCCAGTGAACCCTTGCCACCTCAGACCCTACTCTCAGAGCTGGAAAGGAGAGAGTCTGGTGCCCTCTTCCACAACCTCATCTTGAGGGGGTCTGAGGGGCCAGTCCCCGATCACCTTGCTTCCAGGTTTTTGGGCCATTTTATTTCTGCTGTGATTTCTCCCACACCCACATCCCCTCTCCCTCACATCCCAGGGAGCTGAGACCCGGTGCTGCCCTGACTGGGGTCTGAGGCTGCAGATGACCAGTGCTCTTCTCTTCTGTCCAGGACCTCTGCCCTACCCCCACTGGACTGGCCTCTGCCCAGCCAGTATGAGCAGCTGGAGCTGAGGATCGAGGTGCAGCCTAGAGCCCACCATCGGGCCCACTACGAGACAGAGGGCAGCCGAGGTGCTGTCAAAGCTGCCCCTGGCGGTCACCCCGTAGTCAAGGTAAGGGCAGAGGCCAGGCCTGATAGCCATTCTCCTCTCCAGTCCCACACCCCCGCAGACGGGATCCAGCTGTGCAGACCCATGGCACTGCCCTTTCCCACACTCCCTCTCAGCAGTGACCCTGCACGTAGGCTGGAGTTGGGGGAGGAAGAGTGCCCTTCAAGGACCCGGATATACTTGCTACTCCTCTATCCCTCCACCCCCACTTCCCTCATCCCATGGGACCCCAGCCTCTTGTCTACTCTGGAAAATGGTGGCCTGCCAGATGTGGGGGAGGGCTTAGGCCAAGGCCGAAGTTCACTGGGAGTTAGGTTGTCTCCATTGAGTTGAGCCGGTCTCCCTTGGGAGATTTTCTCCCTTGCCCAGCTCAATTTGGGCCTTGTTCCAAGAATAACACTGTGAACTCCAGGCCGTGTTTTCTCCACAACTGGTGCCCAATTCCCCCCGGGAATCCCTTCCTGGATATCCTTTGTCTTTCACCAACCTCAACCCCTGGTGGACTGAAAACCCTGGGATGGATGAAGGATGAGATTTCAGTTGGGTTACCTGTATCTCCCTCTGCCAGCTCCTAGGCTACAGTGAGAAGCCACTGACCCTACAGATGTTCATTGGCACTGCAGATGAAAGGAATCTGCGGCCTCATGCCTTCTATCAGGTGCACCGTATTACTGGCAAGATGGTGGCGACGGCCAGCTACGAAGCTGTAGTCAGTGGTACCAAGGTGTTGGAGATGACCCTGCTTCCCGAGAACAACATGGCAGCCAAGTAGGTCCCCACTCTACTTCCCCCCAGTGCTTGGGCTCCAGGATCAGTCTTCTCCCTGGGTCCTAAGCTAGGCCAATTCTTGCCCTTCCCAGAAGAGCTAGACATCATCCAGAGAAGCAGTTTCAGGCCCTCTTATCATGTAGAAGAGGACATTAGGGGCTGGGGAAGCAGTCTGCAGAGGCCGTTTCTGGGTTAAAATAGCCCTCCTATGCGCCCAGAGAAGGTCTTCGGGGCTTTGCATAGAGGGCGGGGGCTTCCCTCTTGGGTGGGCAGGGGGGCGGGCATTACCATTCTGGCTTCAGCTGGGAAGGCTTGCCATCTACTCTTTGCCTTCAGCATTGACTGTGCTGGAATCCTGAAGCTTCGGAATTCAGACATTGAGCTGCGGAAGGGTGAGACAGACATCGGGCGCAAGAACACGCGAGTGCGGCTGGTATTCCGGGTACACGTGCCCCAGGGCAGCGGGAAGGTCGTCTCTGTGCAGACAGCATCGGTGCCCATTGAGTGCTGTGAGCAAAGAGGCTCTACGCTATCTTTCTGTCTCTTGCGACTCTCCTGTCTATGTGTCTGTCTGTTTACCTCATTTCCTGGGCATAGTGTCCTGTGTCCCGTCTGTCCTGGGAAGTCTTGTAAAGGAGTTAGCCCTTATTTCTATACTGAAGGGGTGGGAGGAGTGTCCTAACTTGCTCCTGCTGCAGACAGGAGTGCCCCTATCCTCCCTCTGCCTTGGGTGGCCCTGTGCACGTATTTGGGTAACTCTCTGGCCTGCTCTCTTGGTTTCACTCTTTGCCTGGGTGGCTCCTTACATGGTGGGTGCCACCCTAGGGACTCCGTGGATTCACTTGTGTGTGTCTGCCACTGAGGACGGCTCCTCCAGGGCCCTGTGGCAGTTATTCCAAGGCGGCGGGGGCAGAGGAGGCTGTCCTCTCCATACCCAGCCCAGCCAGGCCTTTCCTGCACTGCTCTGCAGCCCAGCGCTCGGCCCAGGAGCTGCCCCAGGTGGAGGCCTACAGCCCCAGTGCCTGCTCAGTGAGAGGAGGAGAGGAGCTAGTGCTGACTGGCTCCAACTTCCTGCCAGACTCCAAGGTGGTGTTCATCGAGAGGGGCCCTGGTGAGTAGCCCCTGGGGAGGGGAGGGCAGGCAGGAAGAGTTGGAGCGGGCAGGCGAAGAGCTCTGGCGCTGTCACTAACCAGCTAGTTGAGCCTGAGTTTCCTTCTCTGGAAAATGGGTCAGATAGATCGTCCTTGCTCTTGGGCATGACAGCAATCTAAAATGCTTCAGATGGTGAACCCGTGTAAGAAATAAACATCCTATTTTTTAAAGAGAAGTTGGCCTTGAGACGATGGACCCCATGTGGGTAGGATGTATGAGAAGAAGGGAAGAGGTAGCTTGGGTCCTCACAGCCGCACACTGAGCCCCTCCTGCGTTATGAGCCTGGCAGCACGGCTATGATTACGAGAGCCTGTGACATACCCTAAGGTGGAGCTTCAGGGGTGGAGAAGGGAAGACTGAGGGACGGAGGCGCATCCACCAGCCTGAGGTCTTTGTCCTCCCCCAACCCCGACCACCGGGAGCCCTGCCCCTACGCTCAAAGACAGCAGATTTTGAGGCTCTGGATCATGAGTCTTGAGGCCTCATTGCTTTGCTTCAAGCTAGCACCCTTTCCTACCCTTGAACGTCCTCCCAGCACTATCGCGGGCGGAGATGCCTGGAGTTGGATGGGAGGGCTCAGGAGTTGCTTCAGGCACCCACCCCCTCTGGTCTCTAGGCTGGCCCTGCCACCTCGAGTGGTCTCAGTGTACTGCTCTATATCTTGTGGACAGTTTTAAACCCTGCCTTTTCCATTGAATTGTGTAAACACACAGTGGGCTCTTCTGTGAGCCAGGCCTTTGTAGGGGCCTTCTGAGCCTTGCTGTGGCTCTAGCAGGAGGGGAGATGGCAGGGGACCGGGCACGGGGCAGGGGCCCTGGAGCTGAGCTGGAGTGATCTGTTCCCCCTGCACAGATGGAAAGCTGCAATGGGAGGAGGAGGCCACCGTGAATCGGTTGCAGAGCAATGAGGTACCAGTGTCATTGGGGTGCCCACCATGGGGGCGGGGCGGGGGAGAGGTCAGGGAATTCCCAGCTGTGTCCTTGCCCATGGGAAAGGACTCTGAAACGACCTGTTCCTTTCTAGAAGAGGCATTCTGGCCACTCTGGGAGCAGGTTCTTCTCTAGGGAATGAACTTAGCTCCTGAGCAAAGGGAAAAATCCAGGAGGTGGAGTTCGGGTCCTTGGAAGGGCTGGGCCGAGCCTTTGTTCCTGAGGGCTCCCTGCCTCATCCTCTCCTCTTTCCCAGGTGACGCTGACCCTGACTGTCCCTGAGTACAGCAACAAGAGGGTGTCCCGGCCCGTCCAGGTCTACTTTTATGTCTCCAATGGGCGCAGGAAGCGCAGCCCTACCCAGAGTTTCAAGTTCCTGCCTGGTGCGCTCCAGGACAGCTCCTGGTGGGGTGCGGGGCCCGGGGAGCTGAGGCGGGGCAGGGCGGTGCCACGCCCCCATTGTAAGGGGCAGGGCAGGAGAGAACCTGGAGATGGGAAGGTGGGCGGAGGGTGTGCAGTGGGGAGTTTGCCGGCCTTCTCACAGTGTGTCCTGCTTCCCATCTCTCCAGTGATCTTCAAGGAGGAGCCCTTGCCTGACTCATCTCTCCGGGGCTTCCCTTCAGCCTCAGGCCCTCCCTTCGGCACTGACATGGACTTCTCACCACCCAGGGCCCCCTACCCCTCCTATCCCCATGAAGACCCTGCTTACGAACCTCCTTACCTGTCGGAAGGCTTCAGCTATGGCACACCCCCTCTGTACCCCCAAACGGGGCCCCCGCCATCATACAGACCTGGCCTTCGGATGTTCCCTGAGACTGGGGGTACCACAGGTTGTGCTCGCCCACCTCCAGTCGCCTTCCTTCCCCGGCCCTTCCCTAGTGACCCCTATGGGGGACGGGCCTCCCCTTTTCCCCTGGGGCTGCCATTCCCTCCTCCAGCCCCTTTCCGGGCTCCACTGCCTTCCTCCCCACCGCTGGAAGGCCCCTTCCCTCCCCAGAGTGGTGTTCATCCCCCATCCGCTGATGGGTACAATGAGGTAGGGCCAAGCTATGGCCCTGGGGAGGGGACTCCGGAGCAGGAGAAATCCAGGGGTGGCTACGGCAGCGGCTTCCGAGACAGTGCGCCTATCCAGGGTATCACGCTGGAGGAAGGTGGGTGTGGCACTGGGAGCTGCAAGTGTGAATGTGTGTGAGAGATCCGCGCACCGCATGTTTGCTGAGGGCTAGAGCTTGGCTTCCCAGAAATTGGGCATCTTTGATCCCTCGGGGCCAGTCAGAGGGACTCAGAGGCAAATTCTTGGTGCAGGTAGCCACGTGAACCCATTTAACTTAATTCTGAAGGGTTCGTGGAGTTTCTGCCCCAACCCTTCTCCATCAGCACTAAAACTCAGGCTAGAAGTACCTTCAAGATCATTCAAATCTAACTCCCCAGTTTGCAGATTCAGACACTGAATTTCAGAGAGGAGCGGTGGCTTGCTGAGGTCCCAGTCTAGCATGTTTTCCCTCGCCTCAGCTCTCCCCTCAACATGGTGACTGCGGTCAGGATTGCTGATGAAGAACCTTCATATTTTGCCTCTTCTTCCTCCCACTGACTACACCCACCCCTGGCTCTGCTGGCAGCAATTGTCCTGATATTGCAGGCTGCTGAGCCAGCAGGAAAGGGTGGGATGAGGGCCTGGGAGCCCACATGGATAGAGTTGAGCAAGATTTGATTGGGAGCAGGTGTCAAGACACATTGGGGAAACTGAGGCCCAGTGGAGGAGGAGCCTAGAGGCATGCTGGACTGAGGCCTGCCTTGAATGGATTGAGGGCCTCTGGAAAAGGAGGGGACCTGCCCCTACCTAGCTCAGTCTCTCAACTCTCCCTCCTTTACAGTGAGTGAGATCATTGGTCGAGACTTGAGTGGCTTCCCTGCACCTCCTGGAGAAGAGCCTCCTGCTTGAACCGTCGCCTGGCAACCCGAGCCTCCGTGGCCCCTCCAGCCTTGCCCACTTTCCTTTTACCCTGGGGTGGTGGTTCCAGAAGCTTGGGGCCAATCTGGTTCTTCTCTCCTCAGCTTTTGCCTTTTTCCCCCTGCCCTCCGTCCCCTCCCCTAGCTGAGATATGGCCCCCTGGGCCTGGTGCTGCCTGGGAGGGCTCGGGAGGGAGAGCGCGGAGGACCGCGGTGGGTGGAGACTGAGGCTGGGTGCGAGGACTGACTAGAGTGAAGGCTGTGTCTAGACTGTGCATGGGCCCTGGTGCTGGGAGGCTGGGACCGTCGATGGGTAATAAACTGCTCACTGATGTGTGCTGATTCAGGCTCCAGAACTCTTTGGAGAGAGAGGAGGTACAGCTTGTCCTGGCCTGAGGTGGCTTAGAGGTTGGAAAAAGATGGGATGTGGCTGGATCACTGTGTCCCATGGAGCTTCTTGGAGTAGGGGCCTGGGGAGGATTTGAGGGGGCCTCAGAGGCTCCCTTATGGGGTTGAGGCTGGACCCAGCGCCTCAGTGGACCTCTTCTCCCTGCAATGCAGAAGCCTGCAGAGTCTGCGGGATGGGGCCCAAGAATATATATTTTCAAGTTTCTTTCTCTTGCTACCACCCAGATGATTCTGATACACGGCCAAGGTCAAGAAACACCAGTCTCGTCCTTCTCTCTCATTTGCAAAGGAGGAATCCGAGACTCAGAGAGGGAAGCGGTTTGCCCAAGGTCACACAGCTGCTAGTCAGGAGTGGGGTGAAGGCTGCGCACCGGGGCTTCTGCCCCCAGTGTACCCTCAGGCGCCCTGACTCACCCGGCTCCGGCCCCTGAGCAGGGTTGGGGGTGAGGGAAGGCTGGCACGGGTCTGGATTCTTGGGGACTGTGAAAACATTCTGGAAAGATCTGTGCTTTGGAGGGAGACTGTAGGAAGCCAAGCAGGCTCTGTAGCAGCTCTGAGTGCCACCTGCCCCGGGGCCCAGGGCACCGCACGAGCCCTGGCCTATCTTGCAGGTGTGCCCACATATCACCACTGACGGCCTGTGCTGAAAACCTGGTTTGTTCCCTGCCTTGACAGCCTATGGGGCCAAGTCCCCAGCTCTGCTCACTGATGACATACTAGGGAAAGTCAGGCCTTGTCAGTCCTGCTCCATGGAGCCTGGCACATAGTAGGGACCGACTACCACTAACCTGAGTTGGCTGGCCTGGCTGCCGGGGGCCATGCCCAAAATGTATTCAGGGTGTTGGTACTTAGGGCACTGGCTTCACCTCTACGCTGGTGGGGTATCTCTGTGTCTAGTGGGTCCTCACTGGTCTGGCAAGAACCCATGTGTTCAAGAGTGGGTGTGAGAGAAGCTGGTTCTAGAACAGAGAACGAGAGAACAAGAGCAACCCTCAGCAATAAGGAATTGCCTTTGTCTTCCCGAATACAAACTGCTGTGAACAAAACTGACATCACGTGATCAGCTCACTGGGTCTTGGCCGCTTTTCAGAGATACCCTCCAGTGAGGGGCCAGAGTGGTTACCCTGTAATTTCCATGTCAGGAGAGACCCTGGGCCACATGTTATATCCAGCATTCTTCAACTCTCCCCACTCCCACTCCTTACCCCAAGATTCCTAGCAAATGGTAGGTAGGTTAGCTTCTGTGAATAAAAAGCTGTAGTGAAGGGGACTCACTACCTTCCAGGTTTAGATGATCTCATTTTCTGCCAGCGTACTGCCATCCTTTCATTGCCAGACGCTGATCAAGCGGCTACTACGTGCCAGCCAATGGGTCCTGGAAGGGTCTCGTAGCCTCATGAGGCGACAGTAAGTCAACATCTCGTTATAACTCAACCGTTCAACTCAGTCTATATTTCTCCTAGTATGTCGAGTTTTGGTGGGGGGGGGCGGGCAGTGAACAAAGTTATTACAGGGTGTAGAAGGAGCAGAGGGTGGGGGTACTCCGTCTAGCTATGGGGGCTATCGGGAGCTTCAGAGATGACTTCTAGATTGGGACCCGAAGCACAACGGAACTGCTGAGCCCAAGAGCAGGGAAAGGCGGGCCAGGCGGAGCCGCCAGAGGGGCCAGGCCCTGGAGGAGAGGCGAACAACAAAGGCTGACAGTTGGAGGGCTTGCCGCACTTGAAGGCCACAGAGAGGTTCTGCGTGATGGGGGTGAAAGAAATTAAGTTCTGGAAGCGGCGGGCCCTGAGGAGGGACTGGAGAGGAAAGCACGGGCTGGATTCGAGGGGCCTTGTAACCGCGCCAGGGTACAATAGATGAGCCCTGCAGTTCCTCCTCGGGGTGAGCCCACATCTGCTTCCCTGTGACTGCTCTGCAAGGCGCTTGTGCTGCCCTCACCTTACAGGCCTAACCCCTCTCCCCATCAGAACCCTGATGTGGGTCAGCCTCTCAGAATCCCTGCCGATGTCTCGCTCCCCCAGGCTGGAGCTGGGAGAGGAGAAGGATGCTGGGTCTTCAGCTGGTGCCAGGAAAGACTTTCTTGGTCAGGGGTTTTCAAAGTGTGGTCGGAGGATAACTTGCATTTGAATCACTAGGTGGTGGTGGTGGTGGTGGTGGTGGTGTGGTTTGCTTTGTTTTGTTTTGTTTTTTAATGTAGACTCCTAGGCAACCCTCCCCCCTTCTCAATCATATTCTGGTGCGGGTGGGGGCGGAGGCCCAGGTAACTGCTTTTTAAGGAGTACTCTGGGTGATTCTTCAGCACAGGAAAGTTTGAGAACTGGTGTCATTTGTCAAATAAGTGTTAGTTCTTCCCTCTCCAGACTCTATAATTGCTCCCTGCCCCCTCACAGATCTTGTCTGGGCTGCTGTGGGTGGAGGGTCACCTGGAAAACTGTACTTAGGGAAGAGAACACACCTTCCTGATGTTGCAACTTATCTCTTCCCGCACCTGGCTCTGCCTTGCTGCTGGGGTGATGTAGTGTCAGGGGCAGCCTGGAACCCTGCTGCAGGAGCAGCTTCCCCCAGAGCTTACTGAGCCTCCTTCTCTGGCTGCAGCTGTGGGTCCCCAAGATGCCCGGGGAGGACCTGGTGGGGAGCCTTCCAGCTGGGTTTCAGGCTGTGCTTGGAGAGGCCTGTGTGCTGCCTCGGAGCCTGCTGCCCGACCTTCCGAGTTGCCGTAAACTGCAGAGAAGCAGCATCTTTCACGCTTCCCGGAAATCCCAGATGTGGGAAATGCATAGGGGTTTGGCTGCTTTTTTTAGGAGCTGGTTTTAGTAGCCTCAGTGTCTGATTGCTCAATGAGCCAACTCTCCACAGAGTCCTCCAAGGTCCCTTGTCTGTGCCAAACCCTGTGCTGGGTGTGAAGGACATGGACATCACGCTGGGGCCTTGCCCTGGAGGAACGGACAACCCACTCACTAGTGGGAGAGACCTTCCTGCCTAGAGATGGTGGAGCATGTGTGGGGGGAGGGGTTGGTCTGCGTTCTCTGAGAGGCAGAAATGATACGTTGCTATGGAAACACTGGGCCAGAGCCCAAGGGGGAGGGTCAAAGAACATTTTACAAAGGCAGGTAATTTTGAGCTGGCTTTCTGAGGAGGAGTGGAGGTTTTTTGGGTAAACAAGATAGGGATGAGAGAGAGGGTCATGCCTGAGGGTTAAAGTGTATGAGGTGAAGACCAAACAGGTGGGCAGCAATCAGAATTGGGATGCTTTAGTAGGCCATAGTAAGGAGTGTGAATAACAGGGAGTCACTCACTCAGTTGGTCAAAGGTTTATAGGTGTGTGTGCGTGCGTGTGTGTGTGTGCGTGTATGAAATTTAAGCTTTAGAAGCTGTGTAGAGAGAAAGTGGCAGGGAGACCATAAAGAAGGGTTTTGCAGTAGTTCAGGCAAGAGAAGTCTGGGCTCTGCCTCCTGCTTAGCTCAGCTAAGTAGGCTGAGCTATTCCTAACAGGGAACAGGAAAGGTCCTGAGCTGCAGTCCTGGCTCAGCCAACTATCTGTGTGATTTCTGGCACATCTGACATGCAATTGGGCCCTGGCTGCCAGCTGTAAATGTTTCCTGAGCTCCTACTATGTGCTAATCTCTGTGCTAACTACAAGAGATACACAATGAATGAGACAAATGGGGTTTGTTCACTCACAGACCTCGGGATTTAACAGGCAATTACAGAACAATGTAACGGTAGGAAATGCTGGGGGCTTTGGGACCTCACAGAAAATTCACTGAACTTGTTCTTTCCCACTCCTTATGTATCTCTTGTAGCAATGGTGGAAGACTGTATTTTGAGAAAATCTGCTGGATCCACCCCTTTTGGAGAGGGAGGATGGAGACAAGACATTCTCTGGAAGGAAGAGATTATTTTCAATGTCAGTGTTATACTAGATGAAGAGCATCCAAAGTCAGGAAACATGCATCTCTCATTCAGGCCTTGGGTAGAATTAGAAGGAGCATCTCCTATGCTTTTTTCTCTTGGGCCTGAGCCCTGAGGGATCGAGTTAGTCCTGAGTATATCCAAGTAGCCTCCACTGCAGTGAGGCAGGGTCCTGGTAGGGCAGAAAGCCAGGGGCCCAGCTCCATGACTAGGTGGCACTCCACTTTAACGTTCTTCTACTTCTTTTTGTTTGAATGTCTTAGTTGCCTAGGGCTGTCATAACAAAGCACCACAAACTAGGTGGCTTAAAGCAATAGAAACCTACTTTCT
This sequence comes from Pteronotus mesoamericanus, assembly GCF_021234165.1. NCBI lineage: Eukaryota > Metazoa > Chordata > Mammalia > Chiroptera > Mormoopidae > Pteronotus > Pteronotus mesoamericanus. Next base: position 2,140,867 of record NW_026555170.1, read on the forward strand.
TATAGTTCAGGAGGCCAGAAGTCTGAAATGAAATTGTTGGCAGAGTTGGCTCCTTCTGGAGGTTCGGAGGGAGAATCTGTTCCAGTCCCCTCTCCTGCTCCTGATGGTTGCTGGCAGTCTCTGGTGTTCCTTGGCTTGCAGAAGCATCACTTCAATCTCTGCCTCTGTCATTACATGGAATTCTTCCCTGTGTCTCCGAGTCTCTGTGTCCAAATTTCCCTTATGAAAACTCCAGTCTTTGGATTTAGGGCCCATTGTAAATTCTAAAGAATAGAGGCCCCATCCTTTCCGGTGAGACCAGGCCCAGCTTCAAGTCTTGCTTGGCTGTGCCTTGAGGTAGGTGGCGGCCCTTCCCTCCGTACTGCCCTGGGGTGAACAGTGCTGAGGTGATCACCCAGGAGTGCTAGAAAGGTGACCAGCACCAGGGGGCAGCAGTAACAAGGTGGAGGGTGGGGTGGGAGGGTGGGAGAAGAAAGGTTAGAAAAGCAATCAATGCCCCTGCCCTGTGCGAACTTCATTCACATCCAGATCCTCTTCCAAATTTTCTCAGACCACCTCTGGAAGACTGGTTCTCCTTCTCTGAATCACCAGTCATTTGGCCCTTAGTAATCATAGATTTGTCTTGTTAACTGCATTTTTAGGGAGACCTCTGTGTCTCCTCTACTAGATTGTAACGTCCTAAAGAGCAGAGACAGTGTTTTTATTTATAACTCTTTGCGGATACAAAGAGTTATAATAAATAATAAAAGCTGCCATATTTTGGTGATGCATATTAGGGGAGTGCTTTATGTGTCTCAACTCCAAGTTTGCTGAGATCTCAAACCAAAGCTCAGAGATACTTTTTAAGAACCACAGCAATGGAAGTAGATAATACTTAGGGAGTGCTCACCTCTTGGTGCTTCATCATGCCTTTTACATAGCTCGCCTCACTTAAGCCTCTCCTAACAATCCACAGAAGTTGCTTCTATTACTGTCCCCATTTTATAGCTGAGAAAAGTGAGGCACATAGGGCTTACGTAATGACTACAGTTGCAGTTTCCTGAGGACAGAGCTGCGATTCGAAGGCTGTCTCCTAACACCAGGTCCAGCAATCTTTTCCACTATGCTGTAGCCAGTTCCTTATCACATGGGTAAAATCAGAGTAAAAGTGAACATCTAGTAAAGTACAGCATGGGGAATATAGTCAATAATATAACAACTACGTAAGCTGTCAGACAGGTACTAGACTTATCTAGGTGATCGCTTAGTAGGGTATACAAAATGTCTAATTGCTATATACAGCTGAAACTAATATAATATTGTATGTCAACTGTGATTGAAAAATAAATTTTAAGATAGGGAAAATGTAAACATCCAAGGCTGCATTCAAATGAGGCAGCCAGACAACCCAGAGATTGAACTTCAGAATTCTTTTTAAATCCTTTTAAATTGCTTTTTTCTTTGCTTTTTCTTAGAGTAAGAGGAAGAGAGAGAGGATAGGGGAGAGAGAGACATCTACACACCGGAACCAGAGATAATACGGGTCCAGACCAGGGGTCGAACCTGGAATCTTCTGGTTATGGGACGATGCTCCAACCAACAGGGCCACACTGGCCAGGGCTGACCTTCAGACTTTTAAGCAAAGGCCTTGGAATTCATGCTCCTATTTGGAAATTGCTTACTTCTTAAGTAGTAAAATGCATGGGTTGGACTGGTCCAAACAGTGCCTGAGACCCTTTCCAGGTCTAATACTCCAGGAGTTCATATCACAAATAGCAGTGTGCAGAGGAGCCTGTAGAAGGAGACACTCCCACTCAGGGACACTGGATAAAATACAGAACGGCCAAGTCCCATCTCCTCAGTCCCTAGCTGACAGGGTGGAGTGGGGAAGAGGTATATGGGCTGGGTGTGTGTGCATATGGGGAGCGGAGCTGAGCCCCTTTCCTCTCCATTCTTTAGGTTCTTTAAGGAGGTTGCTCAACCTCAGAGAGAAGTCTTCTTCATTCCTTGTCCCCCTGGTGGCAGAGGGCAGAGAAAGAAAGTAGGCCAAGGCCTTGACCTGCCTGTTTCCTGGCCAGCTCCATACCCTGGTCGTGCAGACAAAGCTATAGTACACGGATTCAACCAGGCGCTGAATGCTTTATTACCTCTGATGTGAGTGATTATGTAGAGCACAAAAGGTTTTTCTAAGGCAGGGGAGATTAAGTGTCAATTCCATTTTGGGTTGTTTTTGTATTATTTTCTCTATCCTGAAAATTCTAACACTTCCTAACTGAGCACCCCATTGGCTACTGACCATACTCTCGCCTGGTTTTGGAGTCTCCCAGTTTCAGGTGGATCTGGCTGCACTCTGTTTCCTGCCTTCATCTAGACTCTTTATTATTGTTTCATTGAGGTTGTAGTTGGACAGAGTGACCTTCTCTTGTTCTCCCAAGATGTAACACACCGTCACCAAAATTCCTGTTGGCTTAATTGTTCATCAGCCATCCAAAATTCTATCCGATTACGTGATTTGCACTACTAATTCATTATTTATCAAACTTAAAAAAAAAGAAATATGTAACTGCAGGGAGAACGGTTGGTCTCTGCTGGGAGGAAAAAGGCATGTATGACAAAGACCTATCCCCACAGAAGCTGCAGCTGTGCAGGAGTTTGTCCTCCAGCCACATTCATTTATTCACAAAGGACTTATTAAGCCGTAAGTACCAGCCAATGGTAGGCACTGCAGATACCAAGAACAGTAAGATACAATTCCTGTCCTCCAGGAGTTCACAGTTAAGAGATCACTAGCTAGTAACTTGAGGTGTTCGGTGGGCATGGTGCTTTAATAATTTCTGCCTGTTCTCTATTGCTGTCTAACAAACCACTCCAATTTAGTGGCTTACAATGACAGTGATTTACATTTCCTTAGATTCTGTGGTTTGCCCTGGTGGTTCTCATGCTGGTCTCACCTGGGCACATGTACATGGTTGGATTCAGTGGGCAGGCAGTTCAGCTAGTTGGTCCTAGATGGCCTCACTCATGTGTCTGAGACCTCGGCTGAGGCTGCTGGAAAGGCTGGGATAACTTGGCTTCTCTCTGACCACATGGCCTCTCTCCATGTGGGTTCTCACCATCCTTCAGGTGATACTGGGCTCTTTTACATGATGGCAGAGAATTCCAAGAGGGTAAAACCCAAAGTCCCAAGGCCTCTTGGGGTGTTGGCACAATGTTACAAATGTCACCCACACTGCATCCTATTGGTCAACACAAAACACAAGGCTGGGCTAGGCTCTACCCTGTGATGGGAGGAATGGCTAGGTCACGTTGCAAAAGGTGTGCATACAGACGGAGAAGAACCTGAGGTTATGTTTTGCAAACTACCGCAGCTGCCAACATAAAAACAAAATTCTACTTCACATAAAAGATCAGGTTTACTATTTTTTCTTGAACAATGGAGAGCTATGGCAAGAAGTTGCTAGAGCTGAGTTACTACTGGCCCACTGAGACCGGACATTACATCTCCAGCTCATCGGAGTCCCTGTCACTCTCTATTGCTTATCTCAGGCTCTGCTGACCCAGCAGATCTGCCTGACCACTGTTTGTGACCACTGTCTTTTAGCATTTCTGATGGTAACTATGGAGGACAGTATGTGATGAGGTCAAATACGTCCTAGAGGTCACTCAACCACTTGCTCCTGTAGGGGGATGTGAGGCACTATAAAATGGCATAGAAATAATTTTTTACTAAAAATAGTTTAAATGTTGAAGCTAATTGTATTATTTCCCTTGAGCTGCTATCAACATGACCACAAACTGTATGGCTTAAAACAACAGAACTTTATTCTTTCACAGTCTGGAGGCCAGGAGTCCAATATCAAGGTGTCAGCAGGGCCGTGCTCTCTCTTTAGGCTCCAGGGAAGAATACTTCCTTGCTTCTTCCATCCTCTGATGGCTCCTGACCATCCTTGGCTTGTCCCTCTCCTGCATCACTGCAGTCTCTGTCCATCTTCCCATGGTCTTCTCCTCCTCTGGGTCTCTCTGTCTCCTCCTCTTCTTATAAGGACACTGATCATTATTGAGTTCAGAGCCCACTGTAATCTAGTGTGACCTGTTCTTAATTGATTACATCTGCAAAGACTCTATATCCAAATAATATCACATTCTGAGGCTCTGGGGGGACATGAATCTTGGGGGGACACTATTCAGTCTAGTATACTAGTGAATGATTCTTCTAGATGAAATAGAGCCTCTTGAAATTTATGCTTCTATAAATGTCACTCATGCTCACTTGCAACCTATTGAATGAGAGACCAGCAGCATTATAACTAGGGATTTTGTACAACTGTGGTCATACTCAGAGAGTATATCTGCCATATGAATTCTCCAGGTTAGGAGGAGGAGGAACAAGAAGGGGAAGGTTGAAGACAGCTGGTAATGACAGTGAGTGCTACTTGATCAGAGAAGAGGTTAGAGTGGCCAAGAAAGGCTTCAACAGGAAGTGGGAAGTAGTGTTTGATTGAGACCTCTGACTGCAGTAGAGTTTGGGTGGGTCAGAGGAAGTGGAAGGACAACATGGACAAAAATTCAGACATTGCATGACATACAGATGCAAAGTAAATGATCAGTATGGCCTGAACATTGTAAAGGTAAGCAGTGAACTTTGGGGTGAGGAGTGTCAGACAGGGCTGAGAGGTTAGACACAGTCCTATAAGCTGGTAGAACCATGGTGTTCAGATCATATCAACTGATTTTATATCTCATATCTTGGGCTTTCTTTACGATTTCCTTTGAACAATAACAACACTAAGAGCTGATGATTATAAATGTTTATCATACATCTAGTAAGCATTTTATGTACTTTATCTTATTTAATGCCCCCCTCCCCATCTCCTACCTCCTTGACTAGGTAGTATTATTATCCTCTTTAAACATGAGAAAACTGGAATTCTTAGACCTGGGATATAGTGTCTGGGCTCCAGACAGAGTCTACCTCTTTAATCACTATGCTCAACTGCCATAACCAAATGGGTTCCATGGATAAGGATATTGGAAAACTACTGCTAGGGAGTTCCTGAAAATGTGTGAGCAAGCTTATGGCATCAAGACAGCGGTTTTCTTCAATTAACTGGGTGTCTCGCTTCAGAGTCAGTAGTAAGCACCAGGCAATGCTAGCCACTGCAGATATCGAGAACAATGATACAATTCCTGTTCTCCAGGAGTTCAGAGTTAAGAGAATCAGGCATGGCAGTGGAGGGACAATCTGGTCATTCCAGTAGCCTGGGCAAGGGTGTTGTCTGTGGCTTTTGAACCAAATAAGTTTCAGAAGATAAGGGCACGTTCATGAGTAAAATAAGGAAAAGCAGTGAGTGTATTGCTTGCGCAACACACTAATCTAAGTGGTCAGTTCCCTCTTCGATACTCTAGGCTCTCTGCTGCCTAGAGCTGTGGGTTTCAGTGTTAATACAGTGTTAGAGTAAAAACAAACAAACAAACAAACAAACAAACAAACAAACAAACAAAGAGGGGTCCTAATGTAAATTATTGTAACAAAAGTACCATGCAGGTGCTGAATGTTGACAGTGAGGGAGGCTGCGCATGTGTGGAGGGAAGGGGCATGTGGGAACTCTGTACTTTGCACTCAACTTTGCTAAGAACCGAAAAGTGCTCTGAAAGTAAAGCCTGTATGTACAGGAAAAGAAAAAGAGGAAGGTAGTGGTTTTTGAGGTAAGTATAGAAAACACAGGTAAATGAAGTTGATTATTTTTAAAGGTAAAACATACAGCATTCCTTTTCCTTCATAACACTTAATACAATTATAATGATGTCATTATGTCATTATTTGTTCAGCTCTAGGCATAGGCTCCATGAAAGTAGGGACCATGATTGCGGATATATCTCCGGCACCTAGAACAGAGTTTGGCACATGGTGGGCACTCAATACTTACCCACTGCAGGAAAGATAAATCAATCGTGCAAGTCTTGTAAGACTTGATGATTGATTGGATGAGATAGGTGAGGGGGCAGGAGCTAGAGCTTTGGGGTAGCTTTAATTAGTCGTACACTACACTTGTCAGAGAGGCTCCTTCCTGAAGTTCCCCACTGCCTACCCTGCTTTGCTTGACTTGTGATGGCCTTTGACCTCTGGAGCCCCCATTTGACCAGCTTTGCTGCCCCCTACCCTCCTCTCAGTGTCTTCCAGACAAGTCTCTGAATATGCCCCAGCACACGCTGTGCTCACTGTCCCCCACCAGATCCCTAGCCTTCCACAGCCACTTAATCCAAATGCCCTCACAGTCAGCCTCAAAGACGCGGCTCAGCACCAGCAGAGCTCTGAAACGTTGCCCTTGGTTTTGTGCAACGATTTCCCAAAGTGCATTGGTGTCGCATGGCAGTAAATATGGGGTGATTGTGGGTATCCTCTGGTGTCTCTGAGAAGCCAGGGAGTAGATCTCTATGAGCCCTACCCCAGGCTTCTAGGGCTGGAACTATTGTCAGGACAGAGGCAAGGTAGAAATCAGCATATCTAGTGTGATGTCAGGGACAGATGCTCTCTTCACTAGCCCAAGCCAAGATGCACAGTAATCGTGAAGTTCTAGGAATGATCCTTCAGAAATGAACTCAGGAGAGGAGTGAATAGCCCCTCCATGTCAGTTGGAACGTTCTTAAGAATTTCCTTCTTGGGTATTGATATGTTTGCATAAGAATAGGTCTACCTTCTATTAATATAAAAGTTATAAAGTCAGTACCTGATTATTAAAAATATTTTAAAATATTTTTAAAAACCGTAAAGCATTAAGAAGCAGAAAGTGAAAGTGGAAGTCCTGTCCCACATTCTCTACCCACCTCTACCCGCCCTTATTTTAAAATCATGCCATGTGTCTTGTCTTGCAGCCTGTGCCCTGCTCCACCGCTTTAAGGAACTGATAAATCATCTACCTCATTATTTTTATTGGCCACATAACTTTTAGCAGCGGGAATGTACCATAATTCTGGAGAATAATCTAAGCAGGCACGGTCTTTAGTGCAGCAATTCTGTTTCTAGGAATTTGTCCTACAGAAGCGCCAGTGCCCGCATGAAAAACTCTGTCACCTGAATGTTTGCCAACAGTGAAACAATGGAGTCAGTCTGTTAATTTGTAACATAATTAAGGAGAGACAGAGAGCAACTCATGTAGGTATGAGAAACTCTGGTTTTGGGGACTCTGCAGGGGGAACAAAGGGCCATTATGAAACAGAGGACTTGTGTTTCCTACTAACAAATTTTCCCTTTTGGGGGGTTCAAACAGGGCAGTTACTGTCAGGCTATCTGGACTCCTAAGGTCTAAGCCAATAGGAGGAACACTCCTTTTTTCTTTTTCCCCTAAAGACAGAGGTTAGCAAGGTATTCTGCATTTTGCTTTGAAATTTTTGGTACAAAACAGAAGAATCAAACTAAATTACACATTTTGAAAAACAAATACCACAAACACTCTAAAATTCAGAAAAATAACATGGTGTTTTAAAATGATAACTAACTGCTTAATGCAGAATTTGTGTGACCATCCCAGATGAGGTGGCACAGTGAGCAGGCAGTAGAATAGTTCTGGAAGACATCTGGGCTCCGGGATGGCAAGCAATAACTTAAGCCTGTATGGAAGTTACTGCAAGTCACATAAATCTGTCCCACAAAACCTACAAGTTACGTGTCTGCAACCCTCCTTCCCCTTAGCCAGATCCCCAAAATGCCCTTGGCTGCTTCAAGGTCACCTGAGACAAGGGGAAGTGTGACAGAGGGAAGTCTAAAGGGAAAGGCACAGTGATCTAAACCAACTGAGGTTAAAATATCTCTTGCCAATTTGATAGAAACACAGGACTGTGTAAACACATGACCTTGGTAGGGCCTATGTTGGGTTAGGCCCTGATGCCTCAGCTTCCTTAGGGACAAAGTGACTGTGCCTCTGGGCAGGGGGTGTGGCTAGCACACTGGGACTGCCAGCGGTTAGCTGGTCCCCCCTGCACTCCTTCCCTTGCCCTTGGCTTGATAAAGTTCACCTTTGTATGTCTTGGATATGGTTTCATCTTTGGGCAAATAAAGGAGGCCAAGTCTACCCCTACTTTTTTAAAAGCTAGTATTCCATGGTACAAACATCCACATTTAGATGATTTCAAGCTGCCATAACAAACAGCACTGCAAAGTATTACCTTGCTCATATTTTTTTAAGCATCTGTGAGAACATATTTGTAAAATACATTTTTATAGTACTATTGCTGGGTCTCAGAGCATATCCAGTTGAATTTTTGATGCATATTGCCATATGCTGTCCTTGAGGGAAAGCTGGCAGGGTATGAGAGTGGTCAACACTGTGTTAGCAAACATTGCTGACTCCTTACTCTGTAGGTGAAGAATGCTATCTTGCTGTAGTTTTGATTTGCATTTCTCTTATTAATGATGAAGAGTCGCATCTTTCCATATGTTTAAGAACTACCTATATTTCTTTTTCTGTGGACTGTTTATGTACTTCTTTCCATTTTTCTATTGAGTTAATCTTTTTCTTATTGATTTGTAAGAACTGTTTTAATATTAAGAAAATTGGCCCTTGGTATGTGTTATAATTGGCAAATGTATTTTGCTAGCTTTTCATTTGTTAACTGACTCTGCTTATGGTATTAGTTTTCTCATGGGGAAAAATTCTGTATTTATGTAACCGAATGTATTAAGCAATTTTTTTCTTTTTTTGCCATCAAAAAGAGTGTTTACTTGTTTTTTAAAAATCCAGCTTCTTTTCTAAGGAGACACCAAATGGCGGATGATGCCGGTGTTGTGCGGGAGGCCCTGGAGGCCCCGGAGCAGGAGGCAGTGGCAGCTTCCGTGGAGGATTTGGCAGCGGCCTCGGGCACTGAGGTCTTGGTTAGGGTGGCAGGTCAAGGCCAGGGTCGAGATTGGGCTGAGGCTACAAAGGTCATGCAGGCAAGAAGTGGATCCCTTTCACGACAATGGGCCGCCTGGGCAAGGACATGAAGATCAAGTCCCTGAAGGAGATCCATCTCTTCTCCCTGCCCATCAGGAATCTGAGATCATTGACTTTTTCTTGGGGGCATCCCTCAAGGAAGAGGTATTGAAGACTATGCCCCTGCAAAAGCAGACACACCCTGGCCAGAGGACCTGGTTCAAGGCATTTGTCACCACTGGGGACTATAATGGACGTGTTGGTCTGGGTGTTAAATGCTCAGAGAAAGTAGCCACTGCCATCTGTGGGGCCGTCATCCTGGCCCAGCTCTCTACTGTCCTTGCGGGGCCAGGCTAAGGGGGATGAGATCGGCAAGCCCCACACCAACTTGTAAGTTGACCACCCCCCAGCCACTGTGGCTCCATGCTGGCGCACCTCATTCCCACCCCCAGGGGCGTTGGCATCCTCTCAGCTCTTGTGCCCCAGAAGCTGCTGCTGATGGCTGGTATTGATGACTGTTATACCTCGACCGGGGGCCACATTGCCACTCTGGGCAACTTTGTCAAGGCCACCTTTAATGCTGTCCCTAAGACCTATAGCTATCTCACCCCCGACCTCTGGCCAAAGACTGTGTTCACCAGGTCTCCCTACAAGAATTCACTGACCATGTAGTCAAGAGCCACACCTGAGTTTCTGTGAGGAGGGAGGGTATAGGGCAGGCTACAGCTGCAGCCACCACATACCTTTATACAAAAAAATAAAGTGAATTAAGCCTGTTCAAAAAAAAAAAAAAAAAATCCAAATGCCGGCATTGTTCAGAAAAATTTAACAGGTTTATTTATAATTGTTATAGAGTCAAACTGCTGAAACTTGTTCACTGAAACATTTTGACTTGCATTAATGCTTTCTGTCCCCACATTTACATTTTTAAAAATTCACTCACAAATGAAAAAGGGAAAACTGCCAATACTTGATTTCTGCCCCCTATTTTCCACTTGCAATCATATACTTAGTTACCTTTTGACCCCATGGGAAAAAAATATAATGTTCAGAACTAACAATAACAGGAAGAAGAGAAATTAAAAAAAAAATTGAAACATTTCCCATCATAACAGATTCTTAAGCACACTCTCCCGTTTGCGGTGTGCTAGCTAGATATCTTTTGGCATAATTGTTACATGTTTGGCATGGATAGCACGCAGATTGGCGTTTCAAAAATAACCAGATAGACTTCACATGCCTCCTGCAAAGCAACAGTAGTTGCATTCTGGAAGCACAGATCTGTTTTTAAGTCCTGAAGCAATTGCTCACACGAGACCGCTGCAAAGGAAGTTTGCAAATCATAAAGTTCAGTGGACCTCTGATAATGTCTAATTTCATGGAGTGCCATGGTACCAGGCCTGTAACGATGAGGTTTCTTTACCCCTCCAGTGGAGGGCGTGCCTTGAAAACCCCTTTTGTAGCCAGTTGCTTCCTTGGTGCTTTACCACCCCTCTACCTGAGCCAGGACACAGAGACCTCTTTACTTATCTTCCTTCTTCGGAAAGAGCTTGGGGAGCTAGAGGTCGCTCTGGTGTTCAAGAGCAATGGTGGTACAGTGGCAGTTGTGAACACCTGTATTGAGCAATTTATAAATGACTTCTGATATGGTGCCATCGTTTGAAAAGCCTTTCTCTCCCAATGTAAGAATAAAAAATGTTATCCCATGGTTTGTTGTAGTATTTTTATCATTTCATTTTTAATATTTAAATTTTTGATCCTTTGGGAATTTGTTTTGGTGTAGGGGGTGAAGTGTGCATATTTTATTTTATCTCAAAGAGCTATCTACTGTCCCAAGATCACTTATGGAAAAGTTCACATTGACTGAAGGGCTTTTGTCAAAATACTAAATTCCAGGGTATGGATGTTTTGCTTTTCCAGATTTTTAGTCTGTTTCACTGAATAGTTTGTGCATTCATGCACCAGTTACTTGTAGTGGTTTTATATGTTTTGACTTTGGACTTCCACCTTGCAAAACTGTGAGAGAATGCATTTCTGTTGTTTTAAGCCACCCAGTTGTGCTAACTTGTAAAGACACCTGTAGGTAACTGATACAGTGACAGAGCTGGGATTTGAATGCAAGCCTTGGAATGTAAGCCTTGTGTTTTGAACAGGAGCTCAAGGATAGTTGGCCCTGTTCCTGAGATAGGGTGTTTTTTTGCGGGGAGGTGGAGGGGGAATTCATATAATGCCAGTTTCCTTGGGCCTCATCAGCCTGTGGGTGTTGAGGGCCAAAGGAGTGTGCTGACTATTTTGTGTCCCTTTAGTTCTCTTCTTTGCTCTTCTCCAACCTGCCCTGTGACCTTGAGGCTGACTTCCATGGACTGCCTTGACCATACTTCCTTGCCCTTTGACTTTTGATTGGTTTTGGCCAACACTAGGCAGCAGCCGGCAACTGAAAGGTGACCTGCTTCCTGCTGGGCCACAGCTCCTCAGGGGCTGCACCTTTTTACCGAAGGTCACAGTTCGTGTTCTGTGGCCTCTGCAGCTCCAGCTCTGGCCCATTGGTTCCAATGACCGCTTCTCCCCTTGTCCCTTTCAGGCCTACAGCTTCCCCCATACTAACCGTAGAGTACTACTCCCATCTCTTACTTGTTTTCCTTAACCCCGACCACATCCCCATAAGAGATCTTTTAAGTTCCTTCAGCCATCTCTGTGAGAGGACTATGTGTTTCCTGCCCAGATCCTGACCAACGGCGGGCACCACCACTCCCCGTTCAATACCTTGAGTAACTCTGTCACAGGTGGGCACAGGTAACCAGGTTCTTGGTGATCGCGGACAAAAAATTGAACTGAACACATAGAGCTTATAGCAGAAAGCGAGGAAAAGCAGATTTATTAAGCCACATAGAACATGGGAACAGGCCAACTCTGAGCAGAGTGGAACAGAGAAGAAAGGAGAAGAGCCTAACAGCCGCGGCAGCAGCAAGCAGCAGGGGCAGCTGGAGCAGGGCAAAAAAGGGCGGAACTCAGGGGCTAGAGGACTTTTATTCCTTAGGGTGGGCCGTCCTTTCCTTGATTGGCTACTGGGAAGAGGGTCCCACAGTGCTAATTCATTATAATGAAGTAGGGGTCAGGTAGCATCTTCTGCGCAGGGGCAGTCCTGATTCATTAGGATTCAATGCTTCTCCCGATGCAGAAACTACCAGACTTAGGACAGGGTCTCTGCCCTTTATCCATGTTCTTTATCTCCTGGGGCACCTCTGGAGTTTCCTCCTTCCTGACTGTCTCCTGCCTCAACTCCAGTTGCCTTAGCTGTTGCCTCCACCTGCTCATTTGGATCCACGGTAAGTCTTGACCACTCTACGTGCCTCTGGGAAGCCACTTCTCTGATGGGAGCCCTCCAGGAAGGCAAGCTGCTGAGGGAGGCTGGCAAAATGTGGGAGGAGCTTGTCTCCCCTCTGGGTTACTCTACACAAAGATCCCAGGCACACTGCCTGGGTTCCAGGGCTCACCACCCCCATCCCCAGGAATTGGGCTAGGAATGGTCTGGGCTAGGCGGGGAGGTCTCTTAGTGACAGAACTGCCTGTCTCTTTGGAGCCTGGGAGGGATAAGATCTGTTACTGTCAGGATCACAGGGCAGGCCAGTCCTTTGATCACAGTGAGCTTTCTCCCTGAGGCTTCTCATTCCTTATGCAAACAGGCTCCTGGCAGGGCAGTGCTACCCTGTTGACAGACATGCCTAGACACATCTAATTCTATTTACACACGACCTGGGATCTTTCCATACAACATGGAAGGTAGATCTGGGCCAGGGTGAGGAAGGCCTCCAAAACAATCAAACAACTTTTAACATAATATTGTAGTCAAGGAATGGCTACATGTATTCAAGCTGGGGAGAGACCTGGATCAAAAATCGTTTAGTGCTCAGGGCGTTGCCACCTGAGAGCCCATGTCTTTGTGCTCCCTCTAGCTGAAACATCACCCCAACCAAAGAGGCCCCATTAGGGCACTCTCCGCATCACCACACCTTGTTTTATTTCCCGCAGGGTAGGTACAGTATCATTGCTTGAAATGACAGCTGCTTTCTTCTTTCTTCGTTTATTCCATGAAGGCAGGCAGATAGATACCTGTCTTAGTTAATGCTCTATACCCAGGGCTTGGCTCACAGTAGGCACTCAATAAATATGTGTTGAATTTATTGAATGACTGAATGAATTTGGCTTTATTTATTTCCTTATTTATTGCCCAGTGGATGAATTTAGATGAGGAAGCCTGGAGAGGCCAAGGGATTTAGTTACCTGCTTAACAGTGTACAACTCTTCATCACTGACAAAGTTGCAACTAGAACCAGGAGATCTAACTAACTCCACTACATCTAGGGGGAGAGGCTGGAGGGGAATGGGTTAGCAGGAAGGGTAAGGAGAGCCTGATGTAGGAGCCAGACTGCTGCCATCTATGTGGCAGTGAGATTCAAAAGAATAGGAAGTAGGGGAATCTCTGGGAACGTCTGGTGACATAATGACTAGACTGAGGTGGTGGCGAACCAACAAGATTTAGGAAGAAAAAATGAAAAGATATTGGATGTTTACTCCTTGCCAGGCAATGTGCCAGGTGTGGTACCTGTACCTGTGTGGTCTGGTTTCCAGCCTGTGCTTGTAGGTATTATGGTCCCCATTTTTATGAGCTAAGGAAATAGAGGCACAAGACTTTAAATAAATTACCCACTTCTTCTCATTTATCAAGTACCTGACTCCTAAGCTTGACCTGTTCTCACCTTTCACATCATCTCTTTGAACATAGGATTAAAGCTGAGAGTTTTCCTTTAAGATGCTTGAGGTTAACTGGAAGAGAGCAGCAAGAATTCAGTATTTATTAGAGGGAGCAGGAGTACTTGGCTTGTCAGCTGGCTTCAGAGGAGAAACTGAAGGACACAATAAGGCAGGAGCTTCTTCTGATAAAGGGAGAACAGTTAGAGGTGAGAAGAGTGGAGCGATAAAAGTTCACTCCGAGAGTCTGCTTCAAGGTGCTGTAGAGGGGCAGGTTAGGGACGTGACAAGCAGCAGAGCTGAAGGCCTTGAGAGGTGATACAGATCACCTTTTTCCTTATCTGGATTCCAATCTAGGGAGAAGCAGCAGAAGTGGGTGTGGGACTGGACTGGTTGGGCCCAGTTCAGTCCAGACTAGGAGTGGTGTGGGCCCATCTCCCCTCCCCCAGCTGGCCATTTCCTTGCAGTGGGGCACTCCTGGCCTTTGCCTGCATGCACACAAAAACACGATGTTCCCTCAGCCCAGATGTTCCATGGCAGCTCTGATTTGAAGTCCACTGCCCTTTGTCTCCATAGGTACACTTGTGCCTGTCAGACTGTGGCTCTTGGTTTGGGTTTGGAACATAAAGGTCAGTGAGGCCCAGATGCAGACTGTACCCTCCACAGAGCCAGGTTCTGTTCGGGCCACAAGGCTGCATAAGCTGTCCTTTGTGCTGGGGATGCCTCCAGGGCCCGGTGTTGGAGGTGGCCCCCAGCCCAGGGCCAGTCCCTGACCACTGATGCCAAGCAGCTGGCTGTGGGTCAAGGTCAACCCTCCCTGAACGGGAACTCTCAGAGGCTGTGTTACCCACCAGACCCTCACTCCTATCCTAAAGCCTCAGGGCATAGCTCAAACTTGCTATTTAAAAAAAAAAAAAAAAAAAAAAAAAGCTTTCATAAACAAGGCAAGTCTGAAAACTGGGGCTGGGAGGCCCCTCCAGCCTTGGGGGCTTCAGGAGGGTCTGGGCTGCCTGCCAGCTCCTGGCTGTCCCCAGACTTGGGGGGAGGGTGGAGAGGCTGTGCTGTTACCGTCTCCTGCCCGCCCGGTTTCCAGCCCAGAGTTTCCTCGGGCCCGGGCCTCCTGGGCTGCCCATCCTGCCCTCTCTTAACCCTTTCCTCGAGGGAGGGAGGGGGCACAGGTCCTCGTTCTCCGGGGAGGCCTGGAGGCAGCGGGATGGGAGAGGGAAACGAAGAGAAAGGCCGGGTCCCTGAAAGCCCCCTCTCGCTCTTCCAAATGCCTCTCCTTCCCCTTCCTATTCCTTCCACTGGGGAAAGGGGAACGTGGAAGGAAATTAACTTTGACCCCTAGATTCTGGCTCTGGGCCCAAAACTTGGGTGGAAGGCAGAGGTTTCCAGCACCCCCCGCCCGTCCCTCAATTCTCCCTCCCCCCTCCTTCCGCGTCCTTTAAGCTGCCCGGCAGTCGGAGAAGGAGTTCATCCCGGAGGGGCTGGCGGAGTGGTGAAGGGGGAAGGGTAGGGGCGGAGGGAAGGGCGGCGGGAGCCCGACCGGTCCCACCCCCAGCTGCAACCCCTGGCAGGAAGAGCTTGTCGTGGGAGCCGCCGCCGAAAGGGACGGAGCTAGGGAAGGCCGGCGCCCGACCGGTGGCGGGTGGGTCAATCCGCCGGGAGGACCCCGGCGGAGGCGGCGGCGCGCCGCCGGGAGTTGGGGGCGTGGCCTGGGCTCCTCTGACACGGGGCTGGGGGAGCCTCCCGCGCTGGGACGGGGGTGACACTTCGGGCGCCCTCCTTCCAGGGGCAGGCGGGGCAGCCATGCTCTTGGCTGGGGGCGACCCTCCCGCGCAGGAATGGGTCATGGTACAGACCAAATCGAAGCCCCGGGTGCAGCGGCAGCGGCTGCAAGTGCAGCGCATCTTCAGGGTCAAGCTGAACGCCTTCCAGAGCCGCCCAGACAGCCCCTACTTCTGGCTGCAGCTCGAGGGACCCCGGGAGAACCTGAGCAAAGCCAAGGTAAACAGCTTCTCCCTGCCCCCACCCCGTCCCTCCCTGCCAGACCCCTCTCCTACTTCGTTGCCACCCGGGGAGACAAGGGTCCCTAGAGGTCCGGGGATCTGGGTTCGGTAGAATGGCGGGCAGGTTCTGAACCATCCTCCCCTCTTTCCAGATCTGCAGTCTTGGTTCCTTCCCTCTGGTTTCTTCTTTCCTTTCTGCCCCACCCCTCTCTCGCGTGCCACTTCTGTCCCTCAAGTGCCGTGAGAGAGGCTTCCCAGCGTGTGGACCCCCATGAGCCTTCCCTGGCCAGGGCCCCACAGTCCACAACTCCCCTCCCCCATCTGGGGAAAAACTTAAGGTCCTGCATTTCTATGGCCTCTGCAACACACCTCTTTGTTCTTCACCAAGAGGCTCTTTTTATCTCTTTTTAAATCTCCTTAAATCCTGGGCTGTGCCTTGGAGTCTGTCAGGGTGCTGGGACGGGAGGGGCCTTAGCGATGCTCTTGAAGCAATGCTGGCATTTTACAGATGAGTTATTGGGGACTGGAGAGGGTCAGGGGCCTGAGTGCTCAGGGTCAGGTAGGTAGGGGTGTCAGGGGCTGGAACAGGAACCCAGAGCTCTGGGCTCCCTGCTCCACTCTTAATGCCCTAGGCAGCCTGTTGCAGGGGCTCAGGGCTGGGGGTGCAGCTGCTCTGGAAGGCACCAGCCCTTAGGGCTGGGTTGAAATCTGGGAGGACGACTGTGGGCTTTCAGATGAAAGGACTGGCTGTATGGGGCTGGACAGTGGGTAGGCCAGGACATAGTGCTCCTCTCTGTATCCTCCCTGGATTCTCTCACAAGCTTCTCCGCCTGGGCCTCTCAAGTTCCCTTTGACCCCCAATTATGGCCAAGGTCTCCTTCTTTCCTAGAATTCCTTTATCTTATCTTTTCCTGGCAGGAATACTACAGCCTCCCTCTTCCCCAGACCACCCCAGCTGGGTCTATACCAACATCCTAATTGGTCAAGGCCATGGGTGGGGGAGGCCCAGAACACACTGGCCAGAGGGCAGGCAGGCTGGCTGGATAGTTCCTCCCTCTGTTGAGCTGCTGCGTCAGCGGTTTTTCCAATTCTGACAGAGGTGCTGGGGGAGGGGTGGGGTGCCTGTCCCTCGAACAGATGTGCAGGAGCCCCGAGATGAAGTTTTTTCAGTAGCTGGGGTAGAGTGGGTCAATAAGAGGAGCCTTTGGGTTGTTTTGGGTTCTTAATCTTCTTGGCACTTTCTGAAGTGCCCAGCTCCCCTGCTCCCTGCTTAAATCCTGGATCAGCTTCTCCAGGCCTGTCTGCTCCTACTCCCACTGCCTCCTCAGGGATCCATCCCTCACACCCCAGCCCTGCTAATGTAACCAGTGGTTCCTTCAGTTTCCCCACCCTGTCTTCCACAGGGGGGAGGCACTGTTTAAGATGGAAATATAGCATGAGGGGGTTCTAAGTAGGGCAGGGAAGGCAGGGAGTATAAGGCTTTGTCCCAGGAGTTAGGGGATCTGGGCTAAATTTGCTGTCACTAAGTTATACTGGGAGAGAGGGATATGGTGCAGAGAGTTTGAGATTGGGGTTTGCTACCTTCTAACTGGGTGACCTGGGTCAAATCACTTACCTTCTCTTGAGCCTATTTTCTCATCTATAAAATAATATAATAACACCCACATTATGGGGGGGCTGTGAGAATCAGCTGAAACAATGCATGCTTATGTACTTTTGCAAAATGTGCAGAGCTGTAGAGTATAGATGTCAGTTGTTGTTAACTAGCTGTGTAACTTTGAGCAAGTCCTTTTCCCTCTCTTAGTCGTGATCTCCTTGTTTGTAAAGTGAGAAGCTTGGATTAATTGCTCTCTAAGGTCAGTATTAGGATGTCTTGTGGTTTCTGTGTGGATGTACTGTGGCTCACCCCAATTCCAGCTGTGGGGACACAGAATCATGCGTTTTGATAACGGCCTACTATACACAGGCCAGCTGGCAGAGAGGTCTCAGTGAGACCAGGGTTGCAGGATGTGGAAGGGCTGAGGATAAGGATGGCTTGTTCTTGAGGGGAAAAAGGGTCAGGACAGATTTGGACCTATCTGGAGAGGGACTGGGTTGTGTTTCTACATCATATGTGGCTGGTTTTCCAGGAAAATCTCTATCAAACTCTAGAGTGTCTTCACATTGTTATGCTGTGGCGGGATTTAAAAAATAAAGACATTGCTCGAATCACATTCCCAGGCAGCCAAAACAAACACTGGGGAGGTCTGGCCACTGAGGTGAAATGAGCAAGTGGAAAGGAGGGTTTTCATAATGATCGGAGTTGCTCAGGGACAAGCCCTTTTGTCCTTCTGGGCAACAATGTGAGGATGAGAGGAGAGGTGACATGGTTACTTCTCCCCTTGATGGAGACTCTTTTTGGAGATGGGAGAGGGAGTTGATTGGGAACCATGACTGGGTTCAGGGAGCTGGGAGACAGGGTGTGGTTTGCTGACTTTTGGCTTGGCTGTCAGATGGAAGTTCATCTGTCTCTTCACACGAACTGTGAGCACTGCACGGTGGAAGTTGGTAGTGGTGAGGGGTATGTTGGAGCTGACTCTGTTAAAATTTCAGGAAGTTTGCAAACCTGTGGGATCCTATTGGTAGTTTGAAATCAGCCATGGTGGGAGTCTTTACACCACAGAAATTGGCAAATGTACCCTGGACATGTGGCTCAGTTGGTTGGAGTGTTGTTCCTTAAACCTAAAGGTCGCAGGTTCAATTCTGGTCAGGGCACATGCCTGGTTTGCAGGTTCAGTCCCTGGTTGGGGCATGTGTGAGAGTAGATTTTTCTCTCCCTTTCTTCCCCTTTCTCTAGAATCTATGGGCATGTCCTTGGGTGAGGATTAAAAAAAAAAAGTGTTTCCAAAATATTTTTAAAAGATAATAAATTGGCAAATGTTACAAATCAGGACTATCTCCCAGTTGTGTTGCGGGCACATTACCTTTTTTTTTTTCATTGCTTCAGCCAATGAAAGGGAAACTTTATTGAGGCCCTAGGGTACAGGGGGAAGGCCGCCCTGCAGGCGAAGAGGTGGCGGAGAGGCCTCATTTAACCTTCTTGTTGGTGTGACCTCCCTTCTTGTGCGCTGTCAACAGCGCCGGAGTGCAGGAGGGTAGAACGCTTGTGGCAGATCACCTTGTTGCAGCTGTGCTTCTGGGTGAGCTGGCGCAGGGAGGGCTCTGTGATGCCACCCTGCAGACACAGCACCAAGGGCAGGGTGGACTCCTTCTGAATGTCATAGTAGTCTGAGAGAGTGCAGCGATTCTCCAGCTGTTCGCCCCCCAAAATCAGATGCTGCTGGTCAGGTGGGATGCCCTCCTTGTTTTGGATTTTAGCTTTGATGGTCTGCGTGGTGTCCCTGGGCTCAGCCTCCAGGACGATGGTTCTGACAGTCAGGGTCTCACAAAGATCTGCATCTCAATGTCTCCTGGGACGGCCACTCTGCTGCCTTGTTGAGAAGAAGAAGCTTCCTTCCTTATTTATTTGTTTGATTGCTTATTTATTTTAATTTTTAAAAGATATTTTTAAAAATACTTATTTATCTATTTAGAGGGGAAGGGAGGGACAACAGGGAGAGAAACTTCAATGAGAGAGAGAAACATCGATCAGTTGTTTCTCGTATGCGCCCGACCTGGACTAAACCCGAAACCCAGACGTGTGCCCTGACAGGGAATTAAACCGGTGCTGACCTTTTGCCTTGTGGGATGATGCCCAACTAAGCCACAGTGGTCGGGGCCCTTCTTTTTTTAAAACTTAATTTTTCTTTTATCCAAGTAATTAGTAATTTAAAAGTCCAATAATTTTGAAAAAGCTCACAGTAGAACACACTGAATCACGGCCTTTCCCTTCCTGACTTGACTCTCTCTTTAGTGCCCTTTCTTTAGTTGACGTTGGCTCTGACATTTGCACACCCCCATATTCCTAAAAAAATTGTAGAGATGTTATCTTTCGATCAATCCATTTTAGATTTTTTTTCACTTCCTATTATTGTAGGTGAGAATTTAACTTCCTTAGATTGCCATCCCCTCTATATCCCCAATATGGTTATTTTTCAATTTTCTGTTAAATCTATATTTAGTATTTGCATCATTATGCCTATGCAAATATCATTAACATCTAAGCTTTGAAGTGTACTATGATTTTGTTTTCTTTCTTTTTTATTTCACTGAGGTTTAGAACCCCTTGCTTTTTAATATGCTTGTTTTTCTTTGTAGCTATTGCTAATCTTACAATGTTCAGTGGCCTCTCACTACAGTTTTCTACAAGGTCAATCTATCAGTTCGAGTTGTTCTTTCAGTTCTGCATTTTTTCTTGGAGACGTCCTTTCTTCTGTCTGGTCTGCCTTGCAGAGCTGTCATCCTGAGAATTTCTGTTTGCTGTCATTTTTGGCATTTCTCTGCCTTTTTTCCCCTTTGTTAAATGTCTTGTTCCATGAACTGAGTGTATTTCACTTTCTTGGGTTGCTAGACCCATCCATCAATAGCTTCATCAGGTCAGGAAGATGGCACGGTAAAGAGCATTCTGATGACAGCTCTCAATGTGGTCGTCTCTTGAGTCCTTCCCTCCAGTCTGAACTAGCTGTCCTCTATGCCTGCTGACATTTGTCATCCTAGAACAGTGCCTGGCACATAGTACATGATCAATAATGATTTGTTGAGTGAATAAACACATTTTGAGAGTTCTCTTTATTATCATCCTGGAGATTGCCTTTGCTTTTTGCCTATGTTATTCTCCTTTCTTCTTCTTGTTGTTTTTTTCTTGATTTGCTGGAAAATACTCTCCCGTAGCTTCCTGAGAAAGGTTTTGTAGGAAGTAAAATGTTGCGGTTGCATATCTAAGGTCATTTGATTGATACTTTGTCTGGCATTGAATTATTATAAGTGGCAAATTATTGTCCTTCAGAAGTGTAAAGGCATTACTCCACAGACTTCTTGTGTTTTAGATGTCAGAGACTATTCTGGGTCCCTGGTCCTTCATATGTGAAGTTTCTTTTCTCTAAAAGTCTGTAGTTTCTCCCGCTGTTCCAGGTTTCGCAGGGAAACCCCTTTGTGTGGGTCTGTCCTCATTCATTGTTGGTTACTATTGTATTCAGTAGGCCTTTCCATCTGGACTCATGTTCTTCAGATCTAGGACATTTTTTGGAAGTATTTCGTGGATGATTTTCTCCCCTGTGGTTTTTGTGTTCTCTCTTCCTGGAACTCCTATTCAGACATTGGACTTTCTGGACTGATTGGTTCACTTTTCATATTTTTTCTCCAATTTTCCAACTTTGACATTTTGCTTTGTTTTTTTGGAGATTTCCTTTATCTTCCATCCCTTTTCTTGGGTCTTTCATTTCTGTCATCCTATTTTTAATGTCTAAAAGTCATTTACATTCTCTCTGAATTCTCTTTTTAAAAATACTTTCCTATTCTTGTTCAGTGTGTACAATATTCTCTATTATCTCTCAGAGGAGAATAGTGATAGTAAACATTTTGAAGTTTTCTTCTCCCTGCCTAATTTCTCTTTCTTCAAGTTGATCCCCTTCCTATGTGCTGTGTGTGTGTGTGTGTGTGCGCGCGCGCGCGCGCGTGTACTTATCTCACATTAGAAGTTTCCTCATGTGTCCAGTAATCTTTGCATGATTAAGAGTGAAGAAAGAGTCAATGGGGAGCTGAGGCTGGGGCTTATGATATTGAGCCTGGCTGTACAGAGATATGGGGGCACTGTCTGTAAGGGAACCCATTTGATGGTCTCTGCTCTTGGGCTGGCTGGATTTCTAGAATGTATTTCTTTCTTTTCTGTCCTGGAGGGTCAGGGCCTGGCTGCTGAATCTCTGAATGGGAAGCATGAGTTTCTCCACACCCAGCTTTCATTGTGGACATCATTATTTGGCTCTCCTCCCTTCCTCCATGTGTTTTGGTATGCTACCTACACTATCAAGTATGATGATAAACCTCTAATCCTAGGACCTGTTTTCAGCTCTCTAGAGAACAAATCTCCAGTGGGTAGGGAGGTACTTGCCCAGCATGTATTTGTGTGTATGTGTGTTTAGGGAGGGTGGTTCCTGAATCTAACTGCTCCACAGATAACTTTACCTCAGTCCACCTTTTTTTATGTTCCCCTTCATTCCCAATTCTACAGTTTCTTGGTGCAGCCATCTTCTGAGACTTTTGTGTATTCTGCAGTGTAATTTTGGATGGTTTTGGAAAGTAGACAATGAATGGTAACTGGCTTATGAAAAAGAAGAACCCTAAGTCAGGTGTTAAATAATAAAGCACTTTGATCAAGTATAGAGCAGTGTTGAACTATTTAATGTACAAGTTGACAAAGGACTTGCAGGACATTGGGCAATATATTTTTACAAACATAACACTCTTTTTCTATGCTTATTTTGTTCCTGCCTCTTATCTACTTTTTCTCCTCTTGGGGGAAAAAGGTCTGGGTGGGCTTTGTGCAGGAAAATTGCTCCAGGTATTTTCTGGATGTATATGCCTGTTTACTTTCCTTCCTTCCTTCCTTCTTTCTCCTTTTCCTTCCTTCCTTCCTCCCTTCCTCTTTTCCTTCCTCCCTTTTTCTTTCCTTGAAAGTATAGATAGCATCGTGTATCATACTCAAAGTATAGACTTTGGAGTCAGAGTGGCTAAGAATCCCAGACTACTATCTTTGTGACCTAGGACATGTGCCTGTCTTTGCTCATCTAAAATGGGAATGATAGTAATTTCCTTAGAGGACCAAGAGAGGAATCAATGAGATATCGTGTGGCACACAGTAAGTGTTCAGTAAATACTCAGATGTATTATGTTGAAAAGTATTTCAGTTCCTATATATCTTTTAGTTTAAACATATTGAACAGGGCCTGACTGATGTGGCTCAGTGGATTGAGTGCTGGCCTGTGAACCAAAGGGTCACTGGTTCGATTCCCAGTCAGGGCCCATGCCTGGGTTGCAGGCCAGGTCCCCAGTAAGGGGCGCATGAGAGGCAACCGCACATTGATGTTTCCCTCCCTCTCTTCCTCCTTCCCTTCTCCCCTCTAAAAGTAAATAAATAAATAAAATCTTAAAAAAATAAAATGAATAAAAATACTGAATAGTTAATGGTATCATAAATATTGTAAGCTCTTTGCACAGAGAGAAAGAAACCATCCACCATCTTCTTCCTCAGGACATCTCTTATTGTTTGCATCTTGTTTTCATGCGGTTAGAATGTGGGGTGCACGGGGCAGGGGAGTTTGTTAAGTTCTGTGAGAGTGATCACGCACCTGGTCAGACTCACCTTTGGGTCCAGCTGATGTCTGGGTGGGAGGAGTTGGCTTGGGATATCTGTTTTGAGCTGGTTTTGGACTTATTAGAAAGGGGTTAGACCCAGGCCTAAGTGCCTGGGTACATTTTGGGCCCTTTGGGGAAGGGGCTGGCAGTCTGTGGCCTGGTCTTCTTCCTTAGATGGAAGAGGTGAGCATAGGCTGGAGCCTGGAAGCACGGGCTGGGCACTGAGCAGAGTTCCCAGAGTGGCCTTCAGAGTCGCTGCTGGAGACCCAGAATGGAGCATTTGTTTTCTAACAGAACTGTCAGGAGAGAGCAGGAAGAACATGACTGTTACCAACAGGGAGATAGGGAGCAACACGAGGGCAAATGCAGTCAGCGTCGGGTGGCTGATGAAGAGGGAGCGCTCGTGCTCCCTTGGGGCTCATGGGATCATGCCGGTGGGACTCAGCCGTGTGGTGAAGGAAGCCAACCTCTCCCAGCCCAAGGACTGCTGAACGCTGAGTGTGTGAGCCCTGTAAGCAGGAGGACTAGGTCTGCCTGGAAAGCCAGAGGCCTCTCTTCTGGTTCAACCATTGTGTGTATCTGCGAGGTTATCTCCTGGATGCTGGCCCAGCAACTTATATCCTCTCCTCCTCTGTCCTCTCTGGGCAACAGAGTTACCATGGTTACGGGTACAGATTGTGCTAGAGACTTTCTGAAGGTGGATTAAGCCAGAATCCCACAGGATTACCCTGTTGTCAATGTGTAGTCAGCCTGAGGAAATGGAGAGCCCTGGTTTCAGGGTCAGACGGATGTGGGTTGTGGTCCTGGCCCAGTTACCCTCAGCTTGAACAAGCCGCATAGCCCTCTGAGCCTGCGAAATGGGAATAGGCTATGCCAGGCGCTAGTCCAAGCACTTCCTGTGTATTAACTCTCAGAAGCTCCATAATAGCCTAATGAGGGCCAATGATTATCCCCATTTTACTGATGAGGAAATGTAGGTACAGGGAGGATAAATAACTCGCTGCAGGTCACCTAAGTCCCTGGCATGTGGAGGGTGCAAACCCCCTTCCCCAGCTATTTCACAATTCTGGAAGGTCAGGGTAGGACTGGACCTTCGGAGTACCTTGTTTAACCTGTCATACAGGTGAAGAGGCTAAGGCCCTGAAAAGATGATAAATTTCCCACAATTAACCTAATTTACTGAGGTCAAATTGGAAGCAGAACCAGGTCCCTTGATTCCAAACCCAAGTGCTCCCTTCTCTCCAGAGCTCCCCCAATCTGTCAGTTTCCTGGACAGAAATGACTGCGTGAGGAGACAGGACCAAGGAGAGAAGGGGTGGCCCTGGGGGAGTCATTGGCTCCTGTGGGGCAGGGCGAAGGTACCTGCTTGATGAAGGGTGGGCCTTCTGGGTTGGGATGCGTGAGCTGGTCGCCACTCCCTGAAGGAATGACTTCCTTGTGTTCTCCCTGCTGTGGCTTCAGGAGTATCTGAAAGGCCTGTGCAACCCAGAGCTGTGGAAGGAGGTTCGCTACCCGCCAGTCCTGCACTGCGCCTTCCTGGGGGCCCAGGGCCTTTTCCTCGACTGCCTCTGCTGGAGTACCCTGGCCTACCTGGTGCCCGGCCCCCCTGGCTCCCTAATGGTGGGCGGGCTGACCGAGTCTTTCATCATGACCCAGAACTGGCTGGAGGAGCTGGTGGGGCGGCTGCGCTGGGGCCCTGCCCCTCTGTTTACCCCCCGGGGGATCTGGGAAGCTGAGGTGACCCGGGCCTTTGGGGCTTTGATCTGGATCCGTGGTGACCAGCATGCAGGGGAACTGCTGCAGCTGCCCCCAGCGGTCCAGGAGCTGCTGCTGAGCCTGGTGCGGGATGCCGCGGGCAAGGAGGACATCATCGAGTGGCTCAGCCGCATTGGCGCCTCCCATGCCCGCTCCGACCCGGAGGTCCTGATCTGCCTTCCCCACCAGCAGAAGGAAGGCTCGTCCATGACGTCCGTGGGAGATGGTCCCGGACCCTTGCTGGAGATGAGGACCCTCCAGAATGGGGGCACGGAAAATTCAAAGAGATTAACCAGCCTGGGAGCCACCCCAGGACAGAACGCGCAGCAGGAGGCAGCAAACCAGCTGGTGCGGTAAGTTCTGGAGAGTTAGTATGGCATCTCTGCCCCTACCCCTGCTTCCCCACCCCAAGGAAATAGTTTGGGACCTAATTGGCCTCCCCACCTTTCCAACAAACTTGGGCTTCCTCCAGGGTCGGTTCCAACCACCAAAGTGGTACGGACAGTGCTCGCAAGGAAGGGCCAGTGCCAGCCTCCAGCGGCCAGGAGTCTGCGAACCACTCACAAGCCTTGTCGCAGCAGAGGCAGGTCCAGAGGGTGGAAGACAAACTCCCCTTCCAGCCTCCAGTGTCAGCCCTGGGCGTGTGTCCATCTTGGAAGGCCTGGGCCCCGGGGCCAGCCTTTGGGCCCCTGTGGCCAGGGGCTATTGCTGCAACCTTCTGGAGGATCAATGAACTGCATTCTCTCCACCTGGCCTGGCTCCTGTCCCAGGCGTGCTTCAGTTTCCCCTTCTGGCAGAGGCCTCTGGGCCCCATTCAGTTCAAGCTGCCAGGGCAGAGTCCTTTGCCCTTAAACCTGGAGTGGAAGCAGAAGGAGCTTGTTCCTTTGCCCAGTGTGGAAAGCCCAGATTGTAGACCAGAAGGGGGGCCAGGAGGAGAGGCAGCCCTACAGAACTGCTCAAGGGCAGAGACCCCCCCAAAAGTCATGAGTTTATTGGTGGTCTCAGGGAGCTCAGGTATAAAGGACAAAGCTAGCCCAGGACTTCCTCAGGTAGGGCCACCTTTGATCTCTACACTCCAACTCCAAGCTGGAAGTGAGCCGGGGGCTCAAGAAAGTGTACAGTGGAATTGCAAGGGGCCAGAAGAAGGGCCTATTCCAGTGCTGCTCACAGGGCAAGGGCCGCCTACAACTCAAGGGGGACCTGTGGGTCAAGGGGGGCTGACAGCTCTGTCAGTACCTGATGCTCAAATAGTGCCTGATACTCTTGAAGTGCCCATGGCTGCAGCAGTGCCTACAGCACAAACTGCACCTGCAAACCCAGTGCTGCCTCCAGCCCCCAAAGTGCCTACAGCCAAAACGACGCCGGCAGTGCACTCAGAATCTGCAGCCCCCAAAGTGCCTTCGGCTCCCACAAAGCCAGCAGCTCATGGGGGGCCCACAGCTCAAAAGGCAGCTGCGGGTCAACCTGTGTCGGCATCGGCAGCTCAAGTGGAGCCTGCAGCTCAGAAAATGCCTGCAGCCAAAACATCGCCTGTGGGTCCTAAAACACCCAAAACTCAAAGCGGGCCTGCAGCTAAAACAGGGTCCACTGCTCCCAAAGCACCTGCGGCCTCCAAAGCGCCTGCGGCCCCCAAAGCCTCCAGAGCTCCGGAAACACCTGCAGCCCAGAAGGCGCTCACGGATCCAGGGCTGGCCTTGGATGCAGCCAAGCTCCTGAGGGAGGTCCAGCCTTTGTCGAGGGGCAGTGCTTCCGTCCCAAAAGGCAAGGGGGAGGCCAGGAAGCAGGGTCTCCAGTCCAGCAGCACCTTGGCTCCCAGCAGTAAGCACCGCTCTCAGGTGGGCGGGCTCCTCGGGGCTTGGGAGGGGGCCCCCAGGCAGCCGCCTCGACAACCACAGGCGAACAGCACAGTGACCAGCTTTCAGAGGTACCATGAAGCCCTGAACACACCCTTCGAGCTGAACCTGTCAGGAGAACCTGGGAACCAGGGGTTGCGACGAGTGGTCATTGACGGCAGCAGCGTGGCCATGGTGTGAGTAGCACGGGGCAGGCTGGGCCTGCCGGGGAGCTGGGGCAGTGTGGGCATTCCTTTTTGTCCTCTGTATGGATGACATGGGGTTCAAATGGGGAAAAGATGGAGGGGAGGTGGCCCACGCTGAGTGGCTACTACATGCTAGGCCGTGGGCGTGGACGTGTCACAGCAGCTTTGCAAACGTAGGTTTCTGTTTTTCCTCTTTGATAAAAGCAGAAGGAGGCTCCGAGAGGTGATGAATATTGCCTAAGGTTCCTGAGCCAGTGAGGGGTCCAGCTGTCCTTTGGGTTCCGATTGTCCACTGCTGAGGCCCATGCTCTTCCCATTGCAGCCTGTCTCACATAACATGGCGATCAGTCAACCCCAGGCGAGCTTTCAAACATTTAGCCCGAACTGTAAGGCCGAGCAGACCTCCTCTAGGAAGTTTTTCCTGACCAACCCTTAGAAGTTGCCCTCTTTGCACTTACTGTATGTAGGTGTCAGCATAAATATATGTAAGACCACTTAATGTGCCAACACACTGGAGTTTTCTGTTCTTTGCTTCCCACTCTAACCTGAGGTCTGTGGGTGCAGAGGTTGCCTGCCTTCTCTTCTTGCCCTGGAGGCCCCTATGCACATGTGCATCCGCACACACATGCGTACGCACACTGTAGGGGTAGGTGAGCCGGTGCTCACGGTATGTTTAGTGAGGGAGCGAAGGGAGAAAGGCATGGTCAGTGCCTGTGGTGCTGCTGGTGGTGCCCGGGCATTGCCCGCTGTGCTGCCCAGGCTCAGGCTGGGGGGAGGCAGGGCCATTCCTGCGTGAGGAAGTGGCTCCCTCACTCCCCACCACGCTTGCAGGCACGGCCTTCAGCACTTCTTCTCCTGCCGTGGCATTGCCATGGCGGTGCAGTATTTCTGGAACCGAGGACACCGAGAGGTCACTGTGTTTGTACCCACCTGGCAACTAAAGAAGAACCGGAGGGTGAGGGGTGAGTTGTCCCTTCCCCAGCCCTTGCAGCAGCCCCCCGCTTTTCCTTCCCTGCCTCTCTGTCCCTGCCATGGCCTTTTCCACGTAGCCCTTCCTCTGATGATCTCTGTCTCCTGCCCTTCACCTCCAGAGAGCCACTTTCTGACGAAGCTCCATTCCCTCAAGATGCTTTCAATCACCCCCTCCCAGCTTGAGAATGGCAAGAAGATCACCACCTACGATTACAGGTGTGCCAGTCTCCAGGCCTCTCTGTGGGGCTCCGGGAACTGGGCTGGTGTGTCAGGTGGAGTCCCGCCTCATCCGCTGTCCGGAGATGGAGGCAAACAAGCCCGAGGGGGTCATTTCAGGGAGGCGGGCACATGACCCTCTGTAGGCAGAGAGAGGGACACAGTGAGAGAGGGCTCCAGTGTTGGCTCTACCCGAGGCCAAGGGGCATTCCTGACTTTGGGACTCTCCAGCTCCGTGTCCCTTAGTTAACAAGCTTTCTTCCCCCATGACCTACGAACTGAGACCTGCTGCCCTGGATGAGATTAGCCCAGGTGACTCCTGGTGCATCGAGTGAGTTGCTCCCCCAAGCAGCTGATTTTGAGTTGAAGTTCATGTCTCAAGGAGCTGCTTCAGTCTTTCCCTTCCCCAGCTCTGGCACTGGGAGGAGGTATGTGTGTGGCTATGTGAGGTTGGAGCTCTGGGTGGGCTCTGAATATGGTGGTTAGACCGGCCCTGTCTCCTAGCTGAAGCCCAAATGCCTCCCTACGTGCCAATCCTAAGCACCCAGTCCCCAACATGGTTGCACAACCAGTGTGCACAAGGGGGTGTCCCTGATGCTGCCTCTGTGGGGGCAGGGAAGGCTCAAGTCACTGGTCCTGGGCTGGAGTCCATGCCCGGCAGACACCGGTCTTGGCTTCACCGCGGCACCTCCCGAGCTGGGCAGGGAGAAATTCTGTTTCTCCACGCTTTTCCCAAAACCTGGCACCCATTCAGCCTTCAGGCCTGGGAAGGGCTGGGCAGGGCAGCCCAGGCATCCCTCCTTCAAGAGCGAGGCCCCTCGGGGAGGTGTTTTGAGTGCCTGTAGATTCAGGCGTGAGTTCAAGGGAAGATGGCTTTTCTGAAGGAGGCCCCTCTGCTGGGCACCTGTGGAATAGCATGTCCGGGGCCGCCCACACGGCAGTCCTCAGGGAGTGCCTAAGGAGGTGGCCTTCGCTCTTTCCTGGTTAAAGAGATTAAGGAGAAGTGACCCTTGGGACATGGATTTGTTTATTCAGGTGTGTGTTTTTCTATGTGTACTACTTGAATGTTGTGTGTTGGTGAAGAGTAATAATGGAAAATTTGTGTGTATGCTGTGTGGCAGACACTGAGCTAGATACTTCAATATGTTGTCATTCAGTTTAATCCTCAAGGCAATGTATGGGAGGTATTTTATGGTTTACAGATGCAGAAACTGAAGCAGTAAAATGCACGTATGGGTGTGAACGAGTGCGTGGGTCTGTGTGGGTGTCTGTGGTTGTGTGTATGTGAGTGCCTATGTGTAAAATAAGGGTCTGTGTATGTATATACAGTTGGGAGGCGTCCATCTCAGTTCACCCTCCCAGGGGCTAGTCGTGACCCCAGGTAGCCACAAAGACAAGGGGATGGGGGAGCCCCGCTTCCCCACTACCAAGGGCAGTCTTTGTCCAACACAAAGGGAAGCTGCAAGTTCATTTTCCCAGAGGCTCGGGGAAAGGAGGGGCTGGTCACTGGGCCATTAGTGACTCCCTCTCTCCTTGCAGGTTCATGGTAAAGCTAGCAGAGGAGACAGATGGTGTCATCGTCACCAATGAGCAGCTCCACATCCTGATGAATAATTCCAAGAAACTGATGGTCAAAGATCGGTGAGGGGGTTGGGCTGTTCCCTTTGAATGTCAGGCAGACCACGGCAGTAGGGTGTTGAAGCAGGGAGAGGGCCCTTGGGACAGTGCCCACCAGCACCTGCCGAGAGGAGATGTGGGTCTCTGCCCCTGTGGAGATGCCCAGGCAGCAACAGGGTGCGGGCAGGTCAAGGGCTCCCCTGTGACTGTGCCTCCTCTCTTCCGCGTCCAGCCTGCTGCCCTTCACCTTTGCGGGAAACCTCTTCATGGTGCCCGATGACCCCCTGGGCCGTGATGGCCCCACCCTGGATGAGTTTCTGAGGAAGCCAAACAGGTAACGGGTGTCCCCTGTATCCCAGCCCCTCCCGGGACTGACCAGAACCTTCCTCTAAGTGCCAGCCAGCATTTGTCTAGTGCTTAATAGGGAGCAGAGTGATTTGACTTTTTCACGTCTTTATACTTTTCCCACTTACTTATGTAACTGTAAACCACTTCCAGGATGGTTTTGCAGCTTTACAGGTTTGTACACATGCTTTAATATTATACATATCCTTCCACAACTGGCATTTGTACTCAATTTTTATTATTTTTTTCAAGATGTTAATTCATGTGGCTCTCTTTAGTGGCTGTGTGGTATTCCATCACAGGAGTACCCAACAGTTACCGGATCGCTTTTGGAGGGCCACTGATGGTTTCCTAGAATCATGCTATTGGAACCAATGCTGCAGCCTTGTTCTTGTTCCACTGGGTACAAGAGCAACTGTGTCTAGAGTCTATGCCAAGTAGAATTTTTTCCACGTTTATTATCCCCTTTGGTCCTTACAACTTGAGTTTGACATTCATGACCACTATCCTCATTTTACAGATAAGCAATCCAAGACTCAAATACTTTCCTAAGGTCCCTTTGCTGGTGCCAGCAGAACTAGTTGGCCATAATGCAGATCCTCTGGCCTTTGCTCCCTCCAAGCCACCTTTTTGCCCATCTCCCAGGTGCCTGAGCCCAGCAGGGGACTGTGGTGGACTGTCTGGTCAGGGCACTGTCTCCTGGGCCAGTTTTCCCGAAACTCATCTTCTCAGTTTGGAAAAAAGTGACATGGTTGAAGTTGGTCTGCTGTGTCCTCCCAAATCCCTAGTCAGGCCTCCTTCCCTCTCGACCTTTCCCTGGCTCACTCGTCCTGGGGTCAGGTTGGAAGCAGCAGTCATCTAATTCTCATCAAACCACTGACTTAAAACTGGTTGAAAATGTCAGTTGGTTGCCCTGGCCGGTGAGGCTCAGTTGGTTGGAGCATCATCCTGTAACTGAAAGGTTGCGGGTTTGATTCCCAGTCAGAGCACATACTGGGGTTGTTGGTTCGGCAAAGAGCACATGTGATTCCCCTGTCTGGGTGCGTCGTGGAGGCAACAAATTGATGCTCCTCTCTCACATCGATGTTTCTCTCTCTCCTTTCCTCTCTAAAAAAGCAATGAAAAAAATGTCCTGGGGTGAGGATAAAAAAAGAAAAAAGAAAAGAAAGTGTCACTTGGCTAATGAGGTTTTGGCTGGATAAGCCTTCAAAGTACGTTGAAATCTCCTATTGAGGCCCGGCACAGGGTGGAGGCAGAGGGAGTACCTGTGGGCGGGTCCTGACTGAGGCTCTGCTCTGTCACAGGCTGGCACTCTGCCCAACCTGAGCAATAGGTTGGGGCTCCCCAGGGTTTCCACAGGTGCAGTTTCCCCTTTGGTTGACCCCTTGGGGTAGGCTGTCCTTCTCCCTACTCCGCAGGGTTCCTCCACTCTGCTCTTTCGGTACAGGTTGGACACCGACATTGGCAACTTCCTGAAGGTGTGGAAAGCTCTTCCTCCCAGCTCAGCCAGCATCTCTGAGCTGAGTGACACCGCTGATCCAAGGCCGCTGGAGAGTCCTCAGAAAGTGGAAGAAGTCAGGGAGGAGAAGGAGGAGGGACAGGATGAAGAGCCGAGTCAGAGGCAGGATGAGGAGCCCATGGAGGAGCAGGGCATGCAGAGAGCAGCCGAGGAAGAGGAAGAGGACCTGGACTCCTCGCTGGCGTCGGTTTTCAGGGTTGAGTGCCCTTCTCTTTCAGAGGAAATCCTCCGGTGCCTCAGCCTTCATGACCCCACCGACGGAGCCCTTGACATTGATCTCCTTCCAGTGGTGGCTTCTCCGTCCCTAGGCATCCCCTGGGATGGGCAAGCTCCCTGCCAGCAGGTTCTTGCCCACTTGGCCCAGATGACCATCCCCAGCAACTTCACCGCGCTCTCCTTCTTTGTGGGATTCATGGACTCCCACCGGGAAGTCATCCCTGACTACGAAGCCCTTGTGGGCCCCCTCCACAGCCTCCTCAAGCAGAAGCCAGACTGGCAGTGGGACCAGGAGCACGAGAAGGCCTTTGTGGCCCTGAAGCGAGCCCTGGTGTCTGCCCTCTGCCTGACGGCCCCCAACTCCCAGCTGCCCTTCCGCCTGGAGGTGACAGTGAGCCAGGTGGCCCTGACGGCTACTGTCTATCAAGAGCACTCAGGGAGGAAGCACCCCATTGCCTATACCTCGAAACCCCTCCTCCCTGACGAGGAGAGTGAGGGCCCCCAGTCGGGGGGAGACAGCCCCTACGCTGTGGCCTGGGCTCTCAAGCATTTTTCCCGCTGCATTGGAGACACCCCAGTGGTCCTGGGCCTTTCCTACGCTGCCCGCCCCACCGTGGACCCTGAGGCATGGGACGGCCGCAGGGTTTCGAAAGCATGGCTGATCCGATGGTCCCTCCTGGTACAGGACAAAGGCAAGAGGGCCCTGGAATTGGCCCTTCTCCAGGGCCTGCTGGGGGAAAACCGGCTGCTGACACCCGCAACTTCCATGCCTCGTTTCTTCCAGGTTCTGCCTCCTTTTTCTGACTTGTCCACTTTTGTCTGCATCCACATGTCAGGCTATTGCTTTTACCGTGAGGACGAGTGGTGTGCTGGCTTTGGCCTCTATGTCCTGTCTCCCACCAGCCCACCCGTCTCCCTTTCCTTCTCTTGCTCGCCTTACACACCTACCTATGCCCACCTGGCTGCTGTGGCCTGTGGCCTGGAGCGCTTCGGCCAGTCCCCCCTCCCTGTGGTTTTCCTCACGCACTGCAACTGGGTCTTCAGCCTCCTCTGGGAGCTCCTGCCCCTGTGGAAGGCCCGGGGCTTCCTGTCCTCCGATGGGGCCCCGCTACCTCACCCGAGCCTGCTCTCCTACATCATATCCCTCACCTCTGGCCTCTCATCCCTTCCGTTTATCTACCGAACCTCCTACCGTGGCTCCCTGTTTGCTGTGACAGTGGACACCCTGGCCAAGCAAGGTGCGCAGGGGGGCGGGCAGTTTTGGAATTTGCCAACGGATGTGCCAGCCCCCATGGTGTCTCCCCATACTATGGACAAGAGGCCCAACCTGCTGGCATTACAGCTGAGTGACAGCACCCTGGCAGATATCATTGCCAAGCTGCAGGCTGGGCAGAAATTGTCTGGCTCCTCACCATTCAGTTCTGCCTTTAACTCTCTCAGCCTGGACAAGGAGAGCGGTCTGCTTCTGTTCAAGGGAGATAAGAAGCCCAAGGTCTGGGTAGTCCCGAGGCAACTCCGGAGGGACCTGATTTTCTCTGTGCATGACCTCCCCGTGGGGTCCCACCAGAGGCCCGAGGAGACCTACAAGAAGTTGCGGTTGCTGGGGTGGTGGCCTGGGATGCAGGAGCATGTTAGAGATTATTGCAGGAGCTGCTTGTTCTGCATCCCCCGAAATCTAGGCAGCGAGTTGAAGGTTATCGAGTCCTTGTGGCCCCTCAGGTCAACTGCCCCCTGGTCGAACCTGCAGATTGAGGTGGTGGGTCCAATCACCGTAAGTGAGGAGGGTCACAAGCATGTTCTGATTGTGGCTGATCCCAACACCAGGTGGGTGGAAGCGTTCCCGCTGAAGCCCTACACGCACATGGCTGTGGCCCAAGTGCTGCTTCAGCATGTGTTTGCAAGGTGGGGCGTTCCCGTTAGGCTGGAGGCTGCCCAGGGCCCCCAGTTTGCCCGGCATGTGCTGGTGAGCTGCGGGCTGGCCTTGGGAGCCCAGGCTGCCTCGCTGAGTAGAGACCTCCAGTTCCCCTGCCTGACGAGCTCAGGGGCCTATTGGGAATTCAAGAGGGCCCTCAAGGAGTTTATCTTCTTGCACGGCAAGAAGTGGGCAGCTTCCCTGCCCTTGCTGCACCTGGCCTTCAGGGCCTCCTCCCTCCAGGCCACACCATTCCAGATCCTGACGGGGGGCCAGGAGAGGCTGATGGAACCCCTGTGGTGGGAGATGAGTACCGCGAATATCGAAGGGCTCAAGATGGATGTCTTCCTGCTGCAGCTGGTGGGGGAGCTGCTGGAGCTCCACTGGAGGGTGGCTGACAAGGCCAGTGAAAAGGCAGAGAACAGGCGTTTCAAGCGGGAGAGCCAGGAGAAAGAGTGGAACGTGGGCGACCAGGTCCTCTTGCTGTCCCTCCCCAGGAATGGCAGCAGCGCCAAATGGGTGGGTCCCTTCTATATTGGGGACCGGCTGAGCCTGTCTCTCTACAGGGTCTGGGGCTTTCCAACCCCGGAGAAGCTTGGGTGTATCTATCCTAGCAGTCTGATGAAGTCCTTTGCCAAGAGTGGCACCCCCCTGTCCTTCAAGGTCTTGGAGCAGTGAGTTGAAGCTGTGGGGGAGGCCACACCCCCAGTGTCCTGGGCTGCTGCTGCTGCTAGGCCTCCCCCTCCCCCCATCAGTACTCCTTTCGAAAGCCCCGTGGGGGCCTCCATGTGCCTTTTGTGAAGTTACTTCATAAAGCTTTGCTGAATCGCCTTGAATTGGGGACCAGCGTCCCTGTGGGAGAACCTGCTGTCAGATAGGGGCCTCTGGCAGTCTCACCCGGGGGAGCGCGAAGGCCCCTTACTGAGGTAGGCCAGGCTCAGTGTCTCTCCCCAAGTATCCCCTTCGCCCTGACACATGTGCAGGTGTACACACACGAACATGCCCACGCACACCCAGAATCTGACTTCTGGCTACCTAATCCAGGAACTGTGGCTCAGGATCTCAGAACTGGAACCACACATTCCCCTCGAACAGGAACCTCAAATGTAGACTCCTCCCCCGATCTTCATTTGGGGACCCTCTGCCCTTGAAGTTGTCACAGTTGACACAAGTCCATGCAGGCTGTGGAGAGGTAGTCTGTTCCCAGTCTCATGGTCGGCTTTCTCAGGCCAGGCCGGCCGGCCCAGCTGCCAGTCCCGGGCCCCTAGACTTGGAGCTGGGGTGGGAGGGTGGGCCAGCTGCGGATGAGCTTGTCAGCACAGAAGGGCGAGGGGGAGACTGAGACAGCCTACCTCGTTTGACTCCAGCCATTGGAGACAACCCTGACCCCTGCGGCGATGGTATCGACCCCACAGGAATCAAGGATCGTGATGCCAACTATGGCATCTACCTGAAGAGCTGCTTTAACTAGGCCAAGGGGCCCGGCCTCTCTTTGAAGAGGGGAAGGTGTCTGAAATGAGCAGTGTGGCAGACGGTGAGGTGCTGATGTGGCTCTACCTCCCAACCCCCCTCCAAAGCCCACAGCCCTCTCCTCCTCCCGCCTCCACTGTACCTTGCCTCCACTGCATCCCCAGCCCCCACAGAGTGTGTGACTGCTGTGGTTGGCTCTCTCCCCCACCCCAAATTTCCTGGACCTGCTTTCTGTGGGGAGCAAAATCTGGGCTTTGTCAGAGAACTGCAAAGAGCATGCTTGCAGCAAGAGTGAGTTCCCGGAAGTGTGTGTGCTTAAACGCTCACCCTCTGAATTGCTACTGCCACTGACAAAATGAACTCCAGTGAAGGCCGGCACGGCACCGCACCCCACTGGTTAGGCCTCTTATTTCTCCAAAGCTGAGCCAGTCTCCTGGCCTCACTCAGGTTGCCTGCACACTTGGCATTGCAGGAGCCAGAGTAGAACCTGCCATAAAGTCAAATTTGATTGACAGCCAAAGAAATGCCCAGAGAGGGAAGTGACTTGCCTAAAGTCACACAGCTAGTGTGTGGCTGAGCAGGGACTGGGATTAAGTTTCCTGATTCTCAGTTCACCTTAGACGGGGTTCTGGTGACAGGCTCAAGTCAGAGAATCCCTCAAAATCCTGTACTCCTAGTTACCTCCAACTCCTCACCTCCTGTTTCTTATAGGCAAACTACTAGATGTTGCCCTTAAACCATTTTCAGCTGTTCTGTCCAGGAAAGAATGATTGGGAGACGAGAAGTTGAAAGGTGAGCTGTGGGAGTGTTAGCAGAGACCTCCTCTTTTCCTCCCCTCCCCACTTTTTTTCCCTCTCTATGGTATGGCCAACCTCATTCTCCCTCCCCAGTGCTATACCCATCCCCCCTGTTACCTACATTTATGATCTTATACCTTTTTATTTTTCATTTATCAATAAAAAGGTCAATATGGAGCCAATGTCCAGCTCTTTTGTTATCTTCAGTTATGGGAGTGAGGAGGGTGGGGCGCAGCCATGGCGCATGGCTGTTGCGTGTTTCCCGGGCCAACTTGCAGATCTGGAGACCTGGGTGGCACCTTCTCAGGTTCATCCGACCCAAGCTCTTATTTAACAGACGAGACCACCACTCAGGTAAGGGATCTGAAGGCCCCCACCCCGCTGGTTCATGGCAGGGCCTGCAGGAAAGCCCGGGCTGTGGCTTCCCAGCTAGTGTTCTTTCCAGTTTATGTCTCGAAGACAGGCAGGGTGGGAAGGTGAAGGAGGACTGGCGTAATGGCATGGCATCAATGCAGAACCAGCTAAGTTGTCCTGGAAACACGCCAGAACTAGGTTTGAATACTGACTCTGTGTCTGTTACCTAGGTGGTCTGTTTCCTTAGGTCTCGGGTTCCCCATCTACCAGATGCATGGTAACAATTCCTAAATTACGGATGGTGCAAGGACTGTATGAAATAATCTTTGCGAAGAGGCTTCTGCGGTGCCGGGTGAGGAGTAAGCATTTGTCAGTCATGGATTCAGTGTGTGTGTTCCCCCCAAATTCCTCTGTTGAAACCTTAACCCCGAGTGGGATGGTATTAGGAAAAGGGGCGCTTGGGAGGCAATTAGGTTTAGATGAGGTCATGAGGGTGGAGCCCTCATGATGGGATTAGTGTCCTTATTAGAGGAGGAAACCCCCCCCCACACACACACAACAACAACACAACAAAACTAGGCTTGCTCTCAGTATCAACTTTGTGAAGCTACAGTAAGAAGATGGCTGTCTTCAAGCGAGGAAGTGAGCCCTCCCTAGACGCTTTATTTGCTGGCACTTTGGTCTGGAATATCCAGCTTCTGGAACTGTGAGAAATACATGTTCTGTTGTTTAAGCCAACCCAGTCTGTGGTGTTTTGGTTATAGCAGCCTGAACGGACTACGAGGATCACATGGTAGCTAGCATTTCCTTCCTGCTTCTAGAACTCCCGAGGTTACTGCCCCTCAGGCTCAGAGAACTTCTTACCCTGGCCAAGCTTCCCGACTTCAGGCCTCTGCTTCTTGCTGCCTTTCTTACCTGCCCACACTGAAAGGCAGTGCACATGTATGTGAGCTGACAACTCCCAGTTCATCTGTACACTGCCATTCAGTATTTGTAGAGCACCTGCTGTGTGCCGGGCCCTGACTAGGTATGGTGTAGATAGTAGGTTACATGAGTGACATGGGTCTCTGCCCCTTTGGAGCCCACAGTCAGGTGAGGGAGACAGCCCAACAAGCAAACACAGTTCAGAGTGGTAAGGGAAAGGGCGTGGCACAGCAGCCCATGGCACAGGGGCCTGAGGTCTCAGCTCACACATCATTCAGACAGGTCTGGTCTTCCCTGACTCCCTGCACCAGGAATAATGTACAGGTTTTTGGTACGGGGAGGAGAGTGAAAGGTTCAGAACTCCTAAGTGGAAGACTGATCAGAAAGGTGGCCCAGCCCATCCCCAGTAGGGGGCGTGCGAGAGGCAACCACACATTGATGTTTCCCTCTGTTTCTCCCTTCCCCTCTCTATAAAAATAAATAAATAAAATCTTAAAAAAAAAAAGATATGCGTGTCAGCAAAAACCTCTTCATTTTTTACTCAAGATAACTTTAAGCAGTATCAGATTTTGTGCACATTGGCTTCTTGGGCCCTCTGATGGTGAGATGTCTCTTCTTCACTGTCAGACAATTTACAAGGTCTGAGCAGAGATTGAAAAGGAGTGAATAAAATGGCTTGTCCACAGCTGAGCACCTTGGGTACTAAAGACTACGAATCACTGCTTCTCTCATTTACACCGTCACTTCCCCCGCCCCCCTTGGGGGCACTGGCTGGGGGGTTTGGCCAAGTTTCTAACTGAGAAATTACAAAGTCATTAGCATGCAGACAGTCTCATGACATAAGCAATCTATAAAGAACGTTCCATACTGTACCCCATTCCCACATTAAAACATACATAAACTATTTGGTGAGATTAAGAACCTCCCCCTTCCCCTAACTGCCGTAAGCCATGCTATAACCATATTTTCTTAGCAATCATTTACTAAGTCCTGTGTTCATGGGTAAAGGTGAACATACCTGAAAGAAAGAAGCATTATAACAGGTAAATGACCACTGTAAAACGAAATAAAAATCCTGCCTACTCTTTAAAGATTCTCCAAGAATCCTTGGGGCATGTACAAGTTTTAACTTGTTTATTAATTCATACAATAACAGTAAGTTACATATCTTGAGTACTTTCTTTGTGCCAGGCACTGTTCTAAGTGCTTTTCAACCCTGTCAGGTAGATACAATTATTTTCTCCATTTATAGATGTAGAAGATGAGGCACCGTGAACTGACTTGCTCAAGGTCGTGTGCAGCTGCTCAGGGAGAGGCTCCCATGCCCACCACCTTGACCACGGTGCTCACCACCTCTCATGCACGTAGGTTAACTGTGTTCCTAGAGTTCCTTTCCCTCCACAATCTATGGCCTTGCCATCTTTCATTAATATGTTATATAATGTCAGTTAAGATTTCTCCATTTCAGTGTGGCCCAGATTGATGTAATGTTTAAACTAAAACAGGTCCTGATTTACCTCATTTGGGTCCAAGAATGCTTCCTTTGGCCCTGTTAAGTTTTGACTCAAATACCACACTCTCTTTTTCCAAGAAGTGCCATTTTCCCTCAGCTAACGAAGGGTGTTATTTCATAGGTTTCCACATTCTTGTAGATGGTGAAAAATGAAGTAGGGATATT
This sequence comes from Pteronotus mesoamericanus, assembly GCF_021234165.1. NCBI lineage: Eukaryota > Metazoa > Chordata > Mammalia > Chiroptera > Mormoopidae > Pteronotus > Pteronotus mesoamericanus. The sequence goes on from NW_026555170.1 coordinate 2,179,595, forward strand.
GCAGCAGCTGGATTGCAAAGGACCTCAAAAATCCATGTTAAGAAATGTGGATTTCATTCTGAGACCCACTCCCCTACTGGGGATTCCCTTGAAGAGCTCTAGACAGTGAAGTTCATTCAGATAGATCACTACAGCAATACTGGTGCATTGAATGGACTAAGGGAGGCAAAACTGGAGGCCAAGGGGCCAGTTAGGAAGCTTTTGTCAAGCTCTGAGAGGCTGGTGGTTTGAGCCAGAGTGGATGGAAAACAATGGATGGAATCCAGGGATATGAGTAATTGGATATGGGGGTTATGGGAGAAGGAAGAATTGAGGATAAGAGCTGGTATTTGGTTGGGGCAACAGGGAGGTTCCATATGGAGACACAGGGAATGAGGGAGGGAGAACAGATTTAGGGAGGAAAGACTCTAATTTCAGTAGGTTGACTTCAAGGTGGGATATACAATGTATAGGTCTGAGATTTAGGAGGGAGATTCTAGATAGAGATAAACAATGCAGAAGTTGCCAGCACATGGGGAGACATTCCTGCTTTTGAGAGTATGTCAGATAGAAGGAATCCTAGGGCAGAACCTTGAGGAAGACCAACATTTAAGAGGCGGGCAGAGGTAGAAGAGGCCTGGAAAAAAAAATGGGGCTTGGACAGAGACGTAGAGGGAAAGCCCAGAGAGTACACAGTCAGGGAAGCCAGGTCAGAGAGTGCTTCTAGAAGGAAGGGGTAGCCAACAGGGTCAAATGTTAAGGAGAGCCCCAGCAACAGAAGGTCTAGGAAGTGTCCTTTGACTTTAGTGACATGGAAGTAGTGACCAGCTCAGTGTAATTTAGGTGGAACTGTGGAGGCCACAGTTGACTTAAGAGGTAACTGGTGAGCATAGATCTTTGGCTCTAAAGAAGAGGGGAATGATGCCTTTTAGCTGTGGGGGCATATAGAGCCCAGAAGAACTATAAATCTACAACCATTTCCACACCCATTTTTTCTCTTTTAGGTTTAAGAGACTTGAATTTATTTAACTGCTGAAGGGAAGGAGTAAGTAGAGAGGGAGAAGTTGAACATATAGGAGAGATAAGAGGAAAAGAAGAGGGTATGTTTGGAAGAAGTGGAGTCCATGGCTGGAGGATGAAGATAGCTGCATTGGCAAGAGGAGGGACACATATTCTACTGAGCCAGATAGGAAGAAGCCCAGATGAGGAGGATGGTGAGTTTCTCGATGTGGTGATGGGATGGACTCCAGATTGGTGTTTCTGCTTTTTCAGTGAAATAAAAGGTGAGGCTGTCTGCTGCTGGCAAAGTTGGTGGGGTAGAGGTTTAAGGAGAAAACAGGAGGCTTCACTTGGATTCTAGGGAGGGTGAGGAAAAAGGCTGGCAAAAGAAACCACAGAAAAATTGTCAGGAGCAGGGGTCCTCCACCCCTAGGCCAGGGACAAGTACTGGTTTGTGGCCTATTAGAAACTGGGCCACACAGCAGGAGGCAAGTGGTGGTGAGCAAAGCTTCATTTGTATTTACAGCTGTTCCCCATCGCTTGCATTACAGTCTGGGCTCTGCCTCCTTTCAGATTAGCTGTGGCATTAGATTCTCGTAGGAGCAGAAACCCTACTATGAACTGCTAATGTGAGGGATCTAGGTTGAGTGCTCATGATGAGAATCTAATGCCTGATGGCCTGGGGTGGAGCTAGGGCAGTGATGCCAGCCCTGGGGAGTGGCTGCAAATACAGACTATCATTAGCAGAGAGGTTTGACAGCACAGAGACCATAAGTCAATTGCTTGCAGACTCATATCAAAACCTTGTCAGTGAGTGGCAAATGATGATTAAGCTGCATCTGGTGGCAGGCTCTAAGTCAGAATATGACACTTATTTTAGTCTGTGCCACTCCTGTCTGCTCTTCTTTTCTGCACTGTGCACTTGTGTCAGTTGCAGTTTTGGTAAGCCCACAAGCTACCCTAGCCAAAATAAGTTACAAACGAACAGTGCTGGAGAGCTTCTTTGGAAAGGGGGAAAGATTCAGTGATGAGACAGCAGTAGACTCTAAGACTGCCAGCAAAAAGAAAGCTGAACTCAAAAGAAAATATCAAGAGTCCTACTTAAGTTATGGGTTCATTGCAACAGATGATTCACATTCTCTAAGCCTGCTTTATATATGTGGTGGCTGGCTATACGAGGAAACCATGAAACCATCAAAACTGCTTTACCACATGGAGACCAAGCACCCTACATTAACAAACAAGGCTTTGGAGTTTTTCAAAAGAAAAAAAAAAGGTGAACACAAAGAACAGAAGCAGTTATTGAAGGCCACCACTTCATCCAACGCGTCTGCACTGAAAATATTATTCTTAGTGGCTAATCACATTGCTAAAACTAAAAAACCCTTTACTATTGGTGAAGAATTGATCCTGCCAGCTGCTAAGGACATCTGTCATGAACTTTTAGGAGAGGCCACAGTTCAAAAGGTGGCATGTGTTCCTCTTTTGGCTGGTACCATAACTAGACAAATTTGTGAAACAGCAGAGGATACTGAGGCACAATTGTTAGAGAGGGTTAATGAGTCACCATGGCATGTGATCAAGGTTGATGAGCCTACTGATGTTGACAATAAGGCAATAATGCTTGTTTTTGTGCAATATATTTTTTAGGAGGTTGTGCATAAGGATATGTTATATGGGTTTTTTGTTGCTAACCAACACGACAGCTGCGGAACTATTCAAGTCTTTGAATGATTACACATCAGGAAAGCTGAATTGGTCATTTTGTGTCAGCATATGCACGGATGGAGTGGCTGCCACGACTGGATGTCTTTCTGGTTTCACTACTCAGGCGGAAGAGGTCGCTTCTGAATGTGAGTCTATGCACTGTGTCATCCATAGGGAAATGCTGGCTAGCCAAAAAATGTCACCTGAACTTAACAGCCTTTTGCAGGATGCTATTAAAATTATCTACCACATTAAAGTACATGCCCTTAACTCAACATCTGTTCACACAGCTCTGTGAGGAGATAGACCCAGAGCACACACGTTTTCTCTTATACACAGAAGTGAGATGGCTTTCTAAAGGTAGATCACTGGCGAGAGTTGTTGAGTTGTGAGAGCCGCTCCAGAGATTTCTTTTAGAAAAACAGTTACCAGTGGCAGCACATTTCAGTGACACAGGATGGGTCACAAAATTTGTTTACTCGTGTGACATCTTCAACCTACTCAACGAATTCAATCTGTTACTTCAAGGGAGAATGACAACTGTGTTCAAGCTGGCAGATAAAGTAGCTGCATTCAAAGCCAAACTGGAATTATGGGGGCGATGAGTGAACATTGGGATTTTTGACATGTTTCAAACATTAGCAGAGATTTTGAAAGAGACTGAGCCAAGGACTTCTTTCTCTCAGCTGGTGCATGATCACTTATCTCGTCTTTCAAAAGAGTTTGAACATTACTTTCCAACTACTAAAGACTCCCAAATTGGGAAGGAATGGATCTGCAACCCATTTGTGAGTAAGCCAGGTGAATTAACTTTGTCCGTGCTAGAAGAGAATCAACAGCTTGAGACTGCAAATGATGGTGGCCTTAAAAGTATGTTTGAGACAACTTTACATCTCCATATGTTCTGGATTAAATTCAAGAAGGAATATCCTGAGATTGCAACAAAAGCACTGAAAAGCCTGCTCCCACATTCAACATCCTATCTTTGTGAAGTAGGGTTTTCTGCAGTGACAGCAACCAAAACAAAATTACAGAGTAGACTGGACGTAAGTGACACACTTTGGGTGTCACTGTCTCTCATCACCCCCCGATGGGACCATTTAGTTGCAGGAAAACAAGCTCAGGGCTCCCACTGATTCTGTATTATGGTGAGTTGTAGAATTATTTCATTACATATTACAATGTAATAATAATAAAAGTAAAGTGCACAATATATATGTAATGAGCTTGAATCATCCTGAAACTCCTCCCTCCCTAGGTCTGTGGAAAAGTTGTCTTCCATGAAACTGGGTCTTCCTAGTGCCAAAAATGTTGGGGACTAATAGCCTGAAGACTGAGGACGGGGTGTCTGGAGACCATGGGTTTAGGTCCACAGCGCATCTTTCAGTGGTGGGACTTATCTCGGTAGTAATCAGCTGCCAGGGTGTCGGTGTAGGGAAAGCAGGGCAGTCGGATTCTATTTTTAGGATCTTTAAAGTCTGAGGAGCTTTTTGTACCTGGAGGGGACCGCTAACTGCCATCTATGCTTTATTTATTGTTTAACCTATTTACGTCATAAGTCCATTTTAGCAAAAATTGTCTGAACATTTAAACATGATTTATATAACCAACAAATCAAAGTCAACACATTTTACAAATCAAATTATTTAAAAATTGACTACAAACTTAAACCCTCCTCCATATTGTGATAGAATCATCAATATAATAGATCAGCTTCTCTAAAACCATCAAACATTTGGTAAAGCACACATATCCTATAAGGATTATGAAATTTACCACACCTAAACTTGTTATAAAAGTTGGTTTGTACACCCAAGAGACAAACACTATCTCATTTGAGACCATGTTTTGAATTTGGATACCCCAAAGAGTATTATTTCAGTGCAGATCAGGTTTTGGATTTACATTAAATACATTCTTATTCCAAATATATAAAGGAAACTGCAAAACTGTCTTTCTCCAGAGTGTTTGAGATCTCGCTTTCCAGCTTATCATCAGTTTGGCTCAAATAAACTCTTATGAAAATTCAAAAAAAAAAATAGATGAATTCTGGGTTGGGACCTGGGAACTGGCTTACCTTTAAAACCCAGGCTTATCTTGTATTTCATGGGATCCTTTCAAGCTTACACATTTTCCATGCATTTAGTGTGTTGTAACTGGATGCCTTTTCTTTAAATGATGTCATCTTTGAGTTTATCGACTATGATACACAGCTGTCCATGCCCACATCCCTGGAACCTCTGAATATGTTATATTTCATGGCAATAGGAACTTTTAAATATGTGATTAAGGTTATGGGCCTTAAAATAGATTATTGTACCCTGGATTATCTGAGTAGGGCCCATCTAATCACACGAACCCTTAAAATCAGAGAACTTTCGCTACCGAAGTCAGACATGTGGCAGAAGGGTAGGTCAGAGAGAGTCAAACTGCGAGAAGGACTTGGCTCCCTGTAGTTGGCTCAGAGATGGAGGGGACCAGGACCTCAGTCCTACAGTCATGCTGGGGAGAAAAAATCATTCTGTACTCCAAGGTTCTTCTGGCTGTGCTAATAATCAAGTTAACATGAGACAGATTAGCAGGCGAAAACCAAACTGAAGTTTAATAACATGTATACGTCTTGTATACATGGGCTAGAGCCAGGAACACTGGACTAGTTCCCCAACACGGTGGAAGCCATCACCTTGTCATACCACTGTCAGCCGAAGACAAAGCCGCTGGCCAGCGCGAGTCAGTTACAGGAGGTTACCGGGGAAAGCACGGTAAACAAGGGTAAGGCTCTCCTGCAGAGTTCAGCCCAGGGCCTTCTCCACTGATAGTGAAGGCAGGTTGGTACAGTGAGATAAACACCGTTAAAGATGGAGACTTCCCATACAAATGCAAATATCCTTTACAGAGAGTAGCTTACTCTTGGTTTCCAGAGCTTCTCTGCAAGTCTTCTGGCTCTTAAAATTAACTGGCCTAAAATAATCAAGATTCCAAACAGGTATATCTTGGGGTGGCAAACTCTGCTCCCCTCCAACCATAAGGAACTGAATTCTGAATGACTTTGGAAGTAGATTCTCGCACTTCAGGAAGATAGGCTGTCCTGCCTACACCTTGCGTTTGACATAATGGAACTCTGAGCAGAGAATCCCATCACGCTCGCTGGACTGCTGACCTACAGAAACTGTGAGGTAAATGGCTGTTGTGTTAAGCCACTGTTCCAGCCAATGAGATACAATCAGAAATGTTAGGTGCACTTTCAGAAAGCGTCCTTAAAGAAAAAGGGTGCGTCCTTTCTTTTTTATATCTTCCTGGGGCTCTAAGGCTCATCATGTAAAGGTTAAACTCAAAAAGCCATCCTGTCAGAAGCATACTGGAACCCAGCCAGTCAATCAAAGGCACAGGGAACAACTTGGACTTGAGACTGCTGTTTGAATCGAGTTGCCAAGGAGGGATCGTTGAAACCCCCAATCTATAGGTAGTTGATCAGAAGCACAGTTAACAGCCTGGGTTTTCTGCTGGGGTCTGAAGTGGAGGGTGGGGGGTGAAGGACAAATCCTTAACTTGTGGAATCTGATGCAAAATCCAGGCAGGTAGTGTCAGAATTGTGTTGAATTGAGTCAAAATCTTGGATATCCTGCTGGTGTCTGAGAATTGCTTGGAATTTTGTGGGAAGCACTCCCTCCCTACACACACACACACACACACACACACACACACACACACACACAAGAATTGAATCCAGGAACCCAAAAGAACTGCCATCTATCTCTGGACTCTATTTTCAGATTCTTCTTTTTTTTAAAAAAACACTTTTTAATAAAGATTTTATTTATTTATTTTTAGATAGAGGGGAAGGGAGAGAGAAAGAGAGAAACATCAGTGTGTGGTTGCCTCTCACGCGCCCCCTACTGGGGACCTGGCCTGCAACTCAGGCAGGTGCCCTGACTGGGAACCAAAGTGGCGGCCCTTTGGTTCACAGGCCGGCAATCAATCCACTGATCCACACCAGCCAGGGCGATTTGCAGATTCTTCCATGCGAGACAGAAATACTCTTCTACCTTGTTTAAGCCATTCTTATTTTGGGCTTTACTATTACTGTAATATCATTTTAATTAGTAGGTAATACAGAGCCTCCTTTTCCCAAGAGATAAAGGATCAAGTTTGAGCAGTGAGCAGTTATCTGTTGGGCTTTCTTTCTTCCTAGTTGTAATATATGACCAGATGGTGCCAATCAGTCTCTTTCATTCTTGGTACAGTTCCAACATTTTTCTGGAATTACTCACAGCTCTCTATATCCACCCCTCCCTACTTATACAGATAAAGAAAAGTAAATGTACCTTATGAATAGTTAAAATACCTACTATATTTATACTCTTCTGTTTATCAAAATTAACTAAAAATATCCAATATATTCATTCTTCTTCACTCAGTACATTAACTGTCTTTTTGCATGCTTCATAGTGACTTTTTTCCTTTTGGAATATCACTAGAGTCATAAATTTTAAAAAGTCACCTTGTTCCAATTAACTACATTATTTTCCTTTTGATTGTCAAATTGTCACAGAATGTCAGATGGGCGCCTCTTAAAATTGGTTTCTTTGCCTTCTCAGCTTTGTACTATACATTTAAAAATGTATCTTTGCTTACTGTCATCTACAACATGTTCCAGGCCTAGAATTATTTACGATACAGAGCCATTCACCAAGGAACCCTGAGTCCTTTTAAAGGTGAATAATGTTTGAGGCAAAGATCCAGGTGCTAAGAATGCATATCAGAATTTTTCCTAATGTTGTTTCTATGCTACTTTAGTGATATAGTTTGAAAAATTATTTCTTTTGAAAACCACAAATTCACATTGGTATTTCCTATTTAACTCAAGCATTACTAAATCCTTTCTTATTTGACTCTAACGTATAGGTTTATAGTCTCTACAACATACCTGGTTATATCCTGACCCAAATTGTAATGGCACCTCCTATCTTTAGTGACCTTATAATGTCTCATCAACCATAGTTCTCTAGTTGCTTTATTGACGGAGTCATCCATGCTGGGCCAATGGGATAGGGAAATAAGAGAGTTTAAAATATTGGCAGGAGATTGGTCAAAAGGATGAATTATTGAATTCAAGGTAATAGAAAGTTTAAGACAGTAAAGATCTGGAGAAAGAAGAGACATTGTGGGGTAGTCTAGAAAAGGTTCAGTGAAGATAACAGACAACTGGAGGAAGGACGTGGTGGTCAGAGCATGGAATGACGGAAGATCAGACTACAACGGAGGGACCCTTTTAGAAGGTGGCTATGGTCACTGATGTGCTCCATGCCTGGAGATCTACGCTTGCCCACATGTGACCTTTTACTTACAGCTGCCCAAGGAAGTGCTGTACACCTGCTTTCAGCTGGTACAAACACACTCCCCATGTCTCAGGTGGAGAAGTAAGAGTCAGAGTCCATTTGGGACTTGTTATGGATGAACACCCAGGTTCACTGCCTGCTGGTTGCTCCAATATATATGAAAAACATGTGCCTTGTTCAGGCTGGTCACATGTCCCCCTCTGGGCCTACCAGCCATAGACCCTGGGCTGCTCAGTGGCCCTCCCTACACTTCTACTGCTGGCTGAGCCTCCTGCCCTAGTCCATATGGAGCTGGCTGAGCTCCTGACTGTGCTGGCTGAGATCCGTGATGCTGGCACTCCTCACAGGAAGGAGCCTGCAGGGTATGCTGAGCCTGGTCCATCTGGGCCCTGGTGGGGGGCCTGTCCGGCTGACCTGTCCACCTGTTCCGAGTAGCACTGAGCTAGAAGCTGGGGGTGGGGTGGGAGAAGGAAGAGCAAAGTCTGCAAAGTATGGCAGGACTCTTTACGTGCCAAATCCTGCCCTCTTCCTAGGGCTGCAGACAAAGAGAGACTGTGAGAGACCGTGACAGCTTTTGGGAAGGGGGAGGGGTTAGGACGGGCCTGAGGCACCATAGCGCTGCTCATCACCTTGGGTGTTTGGCACAGGGTTCCATGCAAGAAGGTGAAATATAAACAGCCAGAGGGAACCTCTTTCTGACCTCAGATATGTTGCTTTTGGGGCAGGAGAGGGGAGAGGGCAGAGACCAGAGGTCAGCAGCTAGATTCCTGTCCTTGAAAGGCATGAGCCCTCAGAGCGGAAAGATGAGGAAGCCAGAGAAGCTTGAATATTTCCAGCCACCCAGGAGGTTCCCCCGACGTAGGCGCAGAGACACCCGGTCCCCAGGGTCCAGGGGCAGTAGCACAGAGCTGGTTGCTGCCTCCCGGGTCACGTCAGGGTCGTTGGCAAAGGCTGAGATGACAGGCCATGTGTTCAGCATCAAGCTCACCTGGGAAGGGAGGCTAGTTAGCATCTCTCCCCAGTCCTTGTCCTAGAACCCCACTTTTCTGAGGATTGCCCTCCTTCTCCCCAGCTCCAGAGGGATACTCTGGAATCTGGGGACCTGGAGCTCATGCACTCTCCTGGGAGGGCTGAGGGGTGGCCGGCGTTGGACTCTGCAGGTCCTTCACATTCTGCTATGCAGGCCCTTTCTTCCCTTGCTTCTGGGCCCCTAGGACACAGGCCAATGGAGGACCTGCCCAGGATTCAGCTGGGCTTTGCTTATTCCTCCCTCCACCCGACCTGGGACAAGGACAGGGCCTAGTGCTCAGATCACCTGGACAGTTTGGCGGTTGTACACCTTCACCACGTGGAACCGGAAGCTGTAGACACCCCGGACAGGGGCCACGAAGGAGCCTGAGGCCCGATCAAAGCCACCGCCCTCATTCACCAAGACCTGGGGGAAGCAGACCTGCTGAGAGGGCTGGGGACACCTGGGGCTCAGAGAAACCACTGCGTTGGGAGATGGGGCAGTGAGTAAGGAAAATAAGGGTTGGCAAGTAGCTGCCAACAGGAGGAATGCACAGATTCAAAAGAAATAATGAGAGAGGGCAAGGAGGAGTATGGGTAGGAGTGAAGGGAAGGGAGATGGGCAGTGGGATTGAGGGGCAGCTGGTCACAGCATAGTGGGCTCAGATTTATTCCAGGGTAGGGGGTTACCTGGTCAAAGTAGATGGCCCCATTGGTGCCATTGCCGATCTCCCCTGCTGGCTCATGGTGGTGGCTTCGGACTGCAGCGAATGCCACTCTTCCGGGGGGTGCTTCTCCCAGAGCTGCTCCCCCAGGCCCCCCTGCAGCAGCTCTGCCAGGCTCACAGACCACCAGGCACTCGCCCTCCAGGAGGACAGGCTCTGTTCCCTCCTGGGCCCATCCGGTCCCCAGGGCCAGAATCACCAGGGCCAAGGGCAACCTGGAGTTGAGTGTGAGACCTGGTAGCCAGAGACCTGGTCGCCAGTGTTGCTTTGCTCCCAGCATGGCTGAGTGGCTGACTCACAAGTCTTCCTGTCTTCTTGTCCCCCTTTCTGTTTCTTTCAGTTTCTGCTCTCCCCCGACTCTCAACTCTCCTCACCCTGCTCCTCAGCGTTCTATCTTTGTCTCACTCTCACCTGGTCTCAGCATCTCCCTCTTCATACCTCTCTGTGCACCACAACTCTGTCCTGCTTCTCACTCCTGCTGTCACTGCAGTTCCCTCCTCCTTGGCAGGGCACAGAATGACAGCAGTTGGGCTCTGGGAGGGAGAGCAGAGAGGAAGCAGCCAGATAGGAGGGCTACAGCCCGAATCCCAGGACAGCCCCTCGGGAGAGAACTGAAGGCTGGAACTGGGACCACAGAGATTGCACGTGCCTGAGTGCGCTTCAGTGCAAGAGAGATCCTACAGCCCTTCGTCCTCCTCGTTCCTCCCCTCTTCAGAATCCCTCACAAGTCTACAGCACTTTCAGTGGCATCCTTTCCATTGTTAGAAAGGAAAGCCTTTGTCTTTTTCCAACAATTGTTTTGGGGGGAAAGTGCTTGGGCCAGTCACTTTTCCTTTTTGGCCTTCCAATAGCTTCATCCGAAGGGACTGGATTCGTCACTTCAAGGCTTTTTTCACCCACTCCAATGAGTGGTTGCTGTTTTCTGAGAACTATGGAGAAAGAGCAAGCACCCCCAGGCAACTGAAGAGATTGCAGGGAGACACAGTGAACTGCGGGCAAGTGGGCGGGGCCGGGGCCGGGGGCGGGGCCGAGAGCTGGGAGGAGACCGGAGGGGCGGGGGCGGGGGCGGGGGAGGGCGCGAGGCGGGGGGCAGTGCAGGCCTAGTCAAGGGAGGAGCTCGGCTGACTCCGCCCCCGGCCAGGAAGTGACTCCAAAAAACAGTTCGAGATGTGAAGAGAGGTCCCTGTTGGGTGAGAAATCCGGGAAGGCCCGCCCAGATTTGAGCCCCCCATCCCCCAGTCTTTCTCCCCTGGGCCCGGGCCGGGGACGCTGGTGAAGTTGGGGCCGACGGACACCTAGAGGCACCGGCTGGAGAGGACGCAGCCAGCGGCCGAGGTGGGTAGGGGTGGAAGTCGGAGGCCTCAGTGCAGTGCGTGGCCGGGGGCGGCGGCCGCCAGAGGCTGTAGGCGGGGCTCGGTCAGGCTCCTGGGCCCCGGGTGGGGCGCGTGGCGCAACTTAGGGGGTGGCAGAAGACGCGGAGGGAGGAGGAGGGGGATGAGAGTGGCTAGAACCTTGGAAATGGCAGGCGAGGGACTTCAGAGTACAGCTCAGTTCAAGCCCTGGTGAGGATCCATTTTAAACAGGACGTCTTCGACCCGGTGATTGCAGAGCCCCCCGAGGGGAGGGACTCTTTCGTCACCCGTCCTCTCCTTCTGGACCCATATCGAGCTGGAACCGTCCCCCGCTTCAGCTCAGCGCTGTGGTCATCCTTTTACGAAGCCCAGACTTACATCCCAGAGAGACAGCCTTGTTGATCCATGACGTCCTCTTTGGAGAGAAGGCCCGTGCCCCTTTAACCTGACGTTCTCTTCCTACCCTCAAGATGGGCCTAGATCTCCTGGGTTGTTCACCAGATTTGTAACTAGGTGCGACCTGTTGGTAGCTGATGTAGCCCAAGAGACCAAGATTTGGGTTGAGGAGACGGTGAGGCTCTGAGCTCTCTTTCCTACTTCCAGGCCTGGGCAGCCAAGCAGCCATGCCTACCTGGGGGGCTGGCTCCCCTTCCCCGGACCGCTTTGCCGTGTCTGCGGAGGCCGAGGACAAGGTACGGGAGCAGGTACCCCATGTGGAGCGCATCTTCCGCGTGGGGATGAGCGTCCTCCCGAAGGACTGCCCTGAGAACCCTCACATCTGGCTGCAGCTGGAGGGCCCCAAGGAAAACGCCAGCAGAGCCAAGGTGAACGACCCATTCTGACCCTTCTGGGAACAATGACTCCTCCCACTCAGAGGCCTGAGAGAGGAGGGAGTGGGAAGGATGCCACCACTGCTGGTCTCAAGGCGACCTCAGTGGTCCTGCGCAGTTGAGACAGTCTCCAACTTTGTGTTTGTTTGGAGTTTTGGTTTTATTTCTGCTGTGATGACCTAGGTTCTGCCAGGGTTTGGAGACAAGTGCTTCAATTCAAATAAGTGTGTGCTCTTTGGGACAGTAGAGAAAATCCGGTTGGGCAAGCAAGCCCCACCAAGGAATTCACTGTAGGGAGGCCAGGCATGGGGTCCAGTACAGCTCTACCGCCTACCAGCCCTGTGACCTGAGTCTCAGTTCCTTTATCTATAAAATGTGAATAATAGCAGTATGCGCCTCTTTGGGCTAATTGTGAATGAGGTAAAGCATGAGTTGAGTAAAAGTTAGCAATAGCGATAATTATGATGGGAATACGCAGCACATACACATAAATATTTAGAGAGACAGTCCTGTAACTAATCAATTATGATTGTATCTTAATGTCAGTCAAGTTCTAAATGGAAATACTAGCTGTGGCTTCAGCTGGAAAGAGAAGGAAGTGAGGTTCTTGACCCCTTTTTAACCCTCACCTTTCTCAGGATTTGTGGGGCTCCATTGTCTGCGGAGGCATCCTGGAGCTCAGGGCAGAGCAGTCAGCCTGAAGGGGCTACTGGGCCACTTAGGATTCTAGCAGTCTCCTTTTTTTCCTACCTTTCCCTTTTTCCTCCAGGAGTACCTGAAGGGTCTCTGCAGCCCGGAGCTGCAGGATGAAATCCACTACCCACCAAAACTGCACTGCATCTTCCTGGGGGCCCAGGGCCTCTTTCTTGATTGCCTGGCTTGGAGCACATCAGCCCACCTGGTACCTGGGGCGCCTGGCTCACTGATGGTCAGTGGCCTGACCGAGGCCTTCGTCATGGCTCAGAGCCGAGTGGAGGAGCTGGTAGAGCGGCTGAGCTGGGACTTCTGGCCAGGGCCGTCCGCTGGAGCCTCCCAGTGTGCTGGAGTGCTGAGAGAGTTCTGTGCCCTGCTGCAGCCCCGGGGGGATGCCCACAGAGAGGCCCTGCTGCAGCTGCCCCCGGCTGTCCAGGAGGAACTGCTGAGTCTGGTGCAAGAGGCATCCAAGGGACAGGGGCCCCAAGGGCTTCCTTACTGGGAGGGGGCGAACCCAGGCCTGCTGGGTGCTCCGCACCAGGGAGTCAGAGCTCCCTTGAGTGAAGGCAGGGGGCTCCTGGATACTGGACCTACAGGGTGGCAAGAGTCAAGGGGAGAGAGACATGCTATGGAGAAGGAGGGAGGGAAGCAGGGTGGTCCCAGGGATATGGATTTGGGATGGAAGGAGCTGCCTGGGGCAGAGGCCTGGGAGAAAGAAGTGACCTTCAGGTCGCAGTTCGGGGGAGGAGAGGCAGGGCAGGAAGGGCTCCTGAAGGGGAAGGCTCTGGAGAAGGAGGGGGTGCCTCAGGAAAGAGGAAGGTTCTGTATACAGGGTGAGCCTCCTGGTGCCCAGGGCCCCTGTCAGAGGGCAGCTCAGCTCCGGGGAGCCTCTCTACTCCAGCGGCTCCACAATGGGGAAGCCTCACCTCCCAGAGTGCCTAGCCCTCCCCCTGCACCTGAACCCCCATGGTACTGTGGAGACCGAGGAGACAGGGGAGACAAGCAGCAGGTTGTGGCTCGAGGTCGCGGGTCTCCATGGAAACGAGGCACCCGGGGGGGCAACTTGGTGACTGGCACACAGCGTTTCCAGGAGGCCCTACAGGACCCTTTTACCCTGTGCCTTGCCAATGTACCTGGCCAGCCAGACCTCCGCCATATTGTCATTGATGGCAGCAACGTGGCCATGGTGTGAGTACCAGGCGGGGCTGGGGGTCCTGGGGAGGGGGATGCGATGGGCAGTACTGTTCACCTTGGGGACATGTGCTGAGGGGTGAGCATTCCAGCTAGGCTGCCAGGCCCTCCTCTGGGGCCCCAGAGTGCCGACCCCTTCCCACTGCAGGCACGGCCTCCAGCACTACTTCTCCAGCCGGGGCATTGCCATTGCCGTGCAGTACTTCTGGGACCGTGGCCATCGGGACATAACTGTCTTTGTGCCTCAGTGGCGCTTCAGTAAGGATTCCAAGGTCAGAGGTGAGTTGGGTCTTGTCTTTTTTTGTGTCCTGGGATAGATCCTGCTTCTACCTTGAGGATAAACTGCGTTATGCTCCTCTGTTTCTAGAGGGTCACTTCCTGCAAAAGCTGTACTCCCTCAGTCTACTCTCCCTCACTCCCTCCCGGGTCATGGATGGCAAGAGGATCTCCTCCTATGATGACAGGTACTTGCTTCTGTCCTGGACCCACACTTGCTATTCAAGGAGCTCAGTGGGAGATCGAGGGAGAGCCAGAAGCTTCTGACCCTTTGTACTGTTTCTAAGCCTGGTATTGAGCAAAGGACCAGCTGTTCCACTGTGTGCCTCTATGACTGGGCAGGTAAACCTGCCCTGCAGGTGAGATGAGATAAACGGTAGACAACTCTGTTTGCCCAATCATTCATTCATTTCTCACTCATCAAGCTAAATAATGCTTTGCTTTTATATAGTGCCTCTCTGTCTAGAAAATACTAGTTAAATGGAAAGGTGGGAAAGCTGATGACATGAATAGCTGACAGATGCCTTCTTACAACCTAAATTTCCAAACACGTAGAGAAATTCCCCAACATGCTAGAAAAATGAGTAAATGTTCAAAATAACAAGTCAAATGAAGAAACACAATCCATGCCTAATAACATAAAACACACTGTCTTTCAAACACCGACTGCCCACTTAGTGCTAGATGTGTGGCTTTCAGAAAGAGATGGGAATGCTGGGGATTTGATTTCAAAGAGCCAAAAGAGGCTATAAATCAAACACTTCAGTAGCCTGGAGGAAAGGGAACTTGCTTCAAGCTGGGGCTTTGTGGGAAGAGAGAGATCTGTTTTTTGATGCTAGAGAAGGATATGGGATGGGATGAATCTTTTGGTTTCTAAACATGTTTAAAAAGATCCTCACCCACTTGTTCATGAGTCCTCCCCCAGTTCCATGGGATCAGGATCACGCAGGTGGGGCCCAGGCATCTTTTTTTTTTTTTTTTTTAAAGTAATTGTGTTTATCAGTGAAGTTTGGCATCACTTTCCAGATGGAGGGAGTAGTTTGAGAAACATAGAAGTCAGCATGTTTGAAGAACAGGATGTGTAGTCTGATCATTGATTTTGACACGAGTTGAGAGTACCTTTGGGAGTACCGGGAGAGGGAAAGCCATAAACGTGGCTGGACCTGGGTTCCAGAGGGGTTTGGCTGCCAGGCCTGGGCATGTGGACTTTATTCAGGAGGTAAAGGGCAACTATGGGAGATTTTTGTGTGGTCAAAGAACATGTTCTTTTGGGGGAGGGCAGGAGAAACGGGAGGGTGGTAAATGGCAGGGGGCAGGGGACCCCCTTACCAGTATCTTTGCTACAATGTCTGAATAGCTCAGGTGGTAATAGTGGAACTGGAAAGGAAGGGAGCAGAATGGAAGGCTTTTCAGAGAAAAAACATGATGGATTTGTGACCGACTGTAGTGTGGAAGAATACAGAGCCAAGGCTAAGTCTTACTGTCTTATTAATGAAGCACTAAGCATTGGGTGGAGGGTTGTGGCGCGTGGAGGGATGTTCTTGGGATTCTACACTGGATTCATCTGTTTCCTCTCTAACCCATGGCACCTGTATCCAGTCAGTCCCCTCGTGACTGGGTCAAGATGAGGGGGGCGGGAAGGGGCAGATCTCTATCACTAGAAGTGGGTCATGGGAATTGATAACACTCTTTGAGGTTGAGGCTTTGGAGAATTTCAGAATGTTTTGTGGTTTCTGAGACAGGTTCATGGTGAAGCTGGCTGAAGAGACTGATGGGATCATTGTCTCTAACGACCAGTTCCGGGACCTAGCGGAGGAGTCTGAGAAGTGGATGGCAATCATCAGAGAGCGGTGAGGGGCATCCCCTGAGAACAGGGCTCGGACTCAGAACTTTCTCTAAAACTGGTTCTGCTCTGCCACTGGGTGAGGGCTCTGGTAACGGACTTGACACTGGCTTAAAGAATGGTGGCTTACAGATTCCGGTGGAGTTAGTCTCAGCTGTTTGGGAGATGAGCAGGGGCCCCTCTGTGATCATTATATTTTTCTGTCCCCTTCCAGCCTGCTGCCCTTCACCTTTGTGGGAAACCTCTTCATGGTCCCTGATGACCCACTGGGGCGAAATGGCCCCATGCTGGATGAGTTCCTAAAGAAGCCAGTCAGGTAATGCCCCGGACTGTCGTAGGCAGCCCCCAGCCCTGGCCCCCATTCTGCAGGGGCCTTGCAGGCCTGGAGGCTTGGGGTAAGTGTGACCTCAGTCTGGGCCAGCTTAATTCTAGAGTGGTTTAGGTTGCCTTGGGCTTGGCCCTAACTGTTTCCCTGGACATCCTGACAGACCCTCTGGGGGCTTGGAGGGAAGCTCCTGTTTCCTGTTTCCCCTGGTCAGTGTTTGCTGGAGTTATTTGGAACATGGTTGCTTTTATTTTTATAGCCACTTGTATTCAGCACCCCCTCTGCTGGGCCATTAAGTAAGTGAGTAATTTATTAGACTAGAACTACATTATACTAGTGGCAGGGCTTGCCTTCCTGGTTTCAAAGTAACCGCCCATCTCCTCTTCAGGAGTGGGTTGATAGTGCCGCTCAGTGGTCCGCTTGGGGAACTTCTGAGCCAGGAACAGTCAGGGCAGTTAAGAGCAGTGAAGTGCTGGGAGGCCCGCTGAGCTCTAACTTCTCTCTGGGATGCACATCAGCTCCTCTCTTCTGTTTACTTCTTCCCAGGGCACAGGGGTCTTCTAAGTCTCAGCATCCTTCCAGGGGCTTCACAGAACACAGTAATCAGCAGCAGGGGAGAGAAGAGGAGGAAAAAGGCAGTGGTGGCATTCGGAAGACCCGGGAGACAGAGAGGCTCCGGCGCCAGCTGCTGGAAGTGTTTTGGGGCCAGGATCACAAGGTGGACTTCATCCTGCAGAGGGAGCCCTACTGCCGCGACATCAACCAGCTGTCTGAGGCCCTGCTCAGTCTCAACTTTTGAGCTTCACTGGCCTGCGTGGCTGCCTCCCCATCAGCATCAGCCTTGCTCAGCCTTGCCTCTTCTGTGAGGATCCCTGTTGTGCTCAGACCCTGACCCAGACCCACTCTGAGTTGGAGTGGCGGGGCAGGGAAGGACTGAGGAAGAGCATCCCAATGCTCTTGCGTGGGGCACTTCAGAGACAGGTCCATAAAGTGACCGGATCTCCTCTTGAGTCAACACCTCAACCAGCTCTGAAGAGATTCTGTGCAGCTCCAACTCCTCAACCTTAGCACAGGGTTTCTCTAAGGAGTGGGGGCTGCTGGGAAGCGTAGGTCCTGGAGATTGGGACTGCCAGCCCCTCCTCGAAGCTGAGTTGAGGATGGAAGCTGGAGTGGGTGGGAGGGGAATGAAAACAGGTGGCAAGGAAGCTGAGCCTTCCTGCTCCTGGCTGCTGCTCTGGATAGCCAGAGGACAGGACGCTTCCTAGGCCTGGCAGGGCTCCTGGGAGCCTTGAAGGGAACGCTGGGCCCTGGAAAGGCGAGTGTGACGGGGTCTGGGTCACAGTGGTGCAGCAGAGAGCTGGTGGGAAAGGTAGAGGGCAACTTGCTTCTGGTCTCAGCTGTGCCTGTCTGTGACTTTGACTGAGCTACTTGGCCTTTACTTCTGCCTATAAATCAGATGTAAAAATGCCTGTTGGGAGAAATAAGAACATGGAGGAGGGCTCTTTGGAGGAAAAGTATTTGGACCAAGTCTCAGGTGTGTCTGTCTGTGACTGCACAGGCCTCCACACCAAAACCTTACTTTCAGAGAATTGAGGGTCCTCTGTCCCCAGGGCCTGTGCCCTAGATTTTAACACTGCACCCTCATCATGTGCCCTATAATGGCTGCGTCCCTTTGGGGCAACCCCCAAGTCCACATTTACAAAACAGTTAGGGGTGACTGTTTGCATTACCAGAATACTCTCAGGGTTCCTCTAAATGGCAGCTCTCCTGTTGCATTCAAGTGCTTGTTTACAGATTGACGAATGTGTCAGAAAGTCCCCTGTTCACTGCACTTGTGGTGTTGCGAACTCAATGGAAGCCATGCTCTGCAATGACAATGTGATTTTAACCATAGCATTTTCTCTACAGAACACGTTGCATAAAGTGAGGCCCACTTCGGCTTTGTGTGTGATTGTGTGTGATTGTGTGTGTGCGTGTGAATGGGGGGGGGGGCGGTTATCAAGGCTGTATCTAGATGAACTAATTATCTGGAAAATGAAAACTGAAGAATAATTATAATAGAATCAGACCAACTGCTGTCCCATCAGAACATTCTCTGCCCTGATTCCTACAGGTCGTCGTCCTGTATCTGCTTGAAGTCCTGTGCCAGCAAACTGACTACTTCCAAGTAGTCCTTCCTTCAGTGCAGCCCCCGATATATGCTTCTGCCCTTGAGGCTGGTCATCCCCCCAGGAACAATACAGGGCCGGTCAACTTCCTAAAGAGTCCAGGACTGGATAAAGAAGAGGGACAGGTACCAGAGGGTTCTGTGTCTGGGCCCTGAGGCAAGTCCCTGGACATGATCCTTTCCAGGCTCCGGCCTCTGCTCCCTGAGCAGTGCAGGGAGTTGAAGGCTGCCTCCCCCGCTCCTCATTCCAGCAGCTAGTGGGAGCTGAGTGCTGATGGAGAAGGTCTCTGGGTCCTAGTATCTCTCGCCCTCCTCCCTGTTATGGATACCACTAGACCTTACTGACTTAGGCTGGGGACACGTGTGTCAGAGAGGCTAGTCAGGAAGGTAGGTGACAGTGACTCAAGTCCCCTTGGAAGAAAGGAGATTGGTTAATACAGCCCAAGTTGGGGGGCTAGGGGAACTACTGGTCAAATTGTGGCAGGTATCAGAGTAGGTGAAAAGGGAGAGGGTCCTAAATGAACACTTGGGATTTTTTTTTTCCTATTAAGTTTGTAATTTTGGGTATGTTCCTTGTCCCTTTCACTTTCAGTGATGGTGGATATGAAGTAGACCAGAGGTATCTTCTTCCCTTTTGTGCCTGGGACTCTGGTTGACTGAGTGGCCTCAATCAGATGTGAGGCCAGTCCTAAGCTTCTTACAGAAAGGGTTGTTGGCTTACTCCTGCAGCTTGATGAACTGGTACCATTGTGTGATCACTTTATTAATTCACTGCCATTCAGCAACAGACTGTGAAGGCTGTCCTAGACGTGGGCCTTGTGTCCTCCTCTGCTGGCATCCTAATGGTACCATGTGAACAAGTATGCAGAGTGACCATAGAACTCACTGGAAATTGATCATGACTTCTCTTGTTTTCTAGTCTCTACCGTTATTATAACCTCATGCCCCAAATTTGTTACCAGCTCTTTTGGAACTGGAGGAAACAAAAAGGGAGATAATGCCCATTGTAACTTTCAAAATCCCACATTTGGGAGTCTTCTAGGGTGACATTTCTTGAAATAAATTCAAGGAGAATCTAGGCTAAAGAGATAAGCCAAAGCTAATGAGATAATTTATCTTTATTGCCTAAACTGTAGAGCATTCACTACATAGCAAAAGAGAAATGGGGCAGGACTGGGTCATGTAGGGAAACCAAACTTGGAGATTGTTAGTAATCTCCATTACATGGCTTAGTAAACCTGGAGATGTTACGGTCCCAACTTGATGAGACTGTACCCTTGAAACAGTGGACAGTCAGTTAAAGTGCAGCAACAGAATAAGGAGAAAGGACAGGGAGGAGAGCAGTCCCTAAGAATCAGATGGGTTCATACCTCAAGGAGAGGAATACCTCATCCTATTCGGTCCCAACTGGGAAGCCTTTGTTGAGGGAAACACCGTAGGCCCTGCCATGTATCTTCTCACTTAGGCTACGACTTCCTTCAAGGCAGCCCCCAGCTCTGGGAAGGAATACTGGTAGCCAGTGGCCAGTGTCCGCCGTGGGATTACCTTCTGGCCCTCCAGCAGCATGACAGCACGTTCTCGTCCAAAGACAGCTTGCACGATGGTGCTAGGGAGAGGGATGAAGGCTGGGCGGCCTAGCGCTGTGCCCAAGGCCTGAGCAAACTCAGCATTGGTAGTGGTATAGGCTGGAGTGACTCCGTTTAGGATGCCCTGCACGTGGCTTGCTTCAATGGCATGGGTCAGGATTCCTGCCAGGTCCCCAATGTGAATCCAGGGGAAGAATTGTTGGCCTGAGCCGATGGGGCCCCCCAGGCCCAGGCGGAAGGGTAGCAGCATGTGACCAATGGCACCGCCCCCACGGCCCAGCACAACCCCTAGAGCAGGCAAAAAGGGTGGTACAGGGAGACCCCTCAGCCTCCAGGTAGCTTCACTGTTCCTTCCCATTTTCCCTTCCTCACTCTTCCCATGCTGGCTTAGCTCTGTAGCAGTCCAGGGGTATGGCTCTTGGGGGACTTCCCATCCTCCCATCTGTAGGTTGGCCAGAAGTGGTGGCATCCTCATCAGTAAGCTCAGCTCTCCTTATCCCCCAACTCCCCCAGCACAGAGAAGACATTCCAACCCTGCCTGATAGGCAGGGCCCTTGTTCTCACCAGAGCGTACCACCACTTGGCGTGTAGAATCTCCAGGAAGCCTGGCTGCAGCTTCCCACTTAGTTACGAGGTTGGAGAAGAAGTCAAAATCCCCTCCTGGGCTGTCCTCATCATACTCAGCAGTCAGGCTGGGCTGGTAGTAAGCTGCCAGTGGAATAGCACTTGTTTGCCCTGGCTGTCCTTGGTACTGCTTGGTCCTTTGCAATGAAGGGCCCCCTTGGCCTAGCCCCCCTTGGCCCTTGGGGCCTCCCCATGGGATGGAGCCGTGGATATTTTTCCCTTGAGTGTCACCATTGATCTGTTCCTGCCCTGGAGTGTCTTATCTTTTGCTGAAGGGCTAAGCTGAGAGACTGCTAGAGTGCAGTGGTTCAGAATAAATACATGGGTGCCAGGCTGAGTTTTAATCTCAGCTTTATCACTTTAACTATGACTTTAGGCAAGTTATATAACCTCTCTGCAAAATTTTTGCATCTTTAAAAGGGGAATAATAGTACCTACCTCATAGTTCTTGTGAAGATTAAATGCTGTAATATGTGTAAAACATTCAGTGGTTGGTATATGTGCCAAAATTGTTTGCAATTATTTGGTCTCCAAGGTAAAATACAAGAATCAGAAAATTTGTTCCTGAAGAACTGTGCTGTGAGAAACAAGGGACTTGGGAGTAGGTGGGATTTTTTCCTGGCACAGGGGGCAGTACCACTCCACTCTCTTTCTCTTGAGGTTCCCTATTTCTCCGTGAAAGTATACAAAGGTCAGGAGAAACATGCATGGATCAAGGGCCTATGGACTTCTGGGCATGTCTACCTGAAAGGGCCTGAGCTACCCCTTCACTGTGTACTCACCTCCCTTGGGTGATGTAAGGGGTTGATGATTTGGGGCATACCTACACCAGTGACTAAGATCCAGGCCTGGGGGGGTTGTGGGGCCTTGGTGATGGCTCTAACCAGAAGGTTGGTGGTCTCCAAGCGGCTGCTGAGAACCTCTTTTTGGAAGGCTTCATTCCACCTACAGGAGAAACAGGGGAAATAAGCCACTGAACACATACATGCCCATATCTGTTCCTCTCCCTTTCCCTGGGGCCTTGTCCATACCCATTTCTAGTAAAACTCTGCATTGTGCCTTAGAGAAACTGCCCATGTCTCCTGGAGAGGGAAAGGGCACATCCTTTTTGAACATTCTGAGTTATAAGTGAGGACTAAAGTCAACTGGCTGAGTGGGTAGGAGGGAGGGTGGGTTTGAAGGAGTGGGGCGGGATAAGTAATCAGTGATGGGGCAGCTCCACGGTTCACATATCGTTCCCTCTTCTTCTGCTCTAGAGGATATCAGTTTAGGGTCCAGCACCAACTGACCTTCGGAGAGGGTTGAGGATGTTCTCTCCAGCCAGGTTGACTGCGGCATCGCAGTGGGGCAGCCCCGACGTAGCGAGCTCATCCTGTCAGAGAAAGTACACCGTGCGCGCTTAACCCTGCGCCGCCAAACCGGGCCTCCCCCAACCCGCCAGCTTCCAGAGGGTGGACATACCCACGTGATCCGGCCCGGCCCAGGCTTTCGGGAGACCAGAGTCACTTCATGGCCTCTGGCTTTTAGCAGCTGGGTTAGGGCTGTCCCAATGAAGCCCGTCCCGCCACCTGATCAGAAAATACGAGGTATTTATCCTCCAGACAGGTGCCTTCTGTTCCCGCATGTGGCCCCCTCTTCTGGTGCATCCCATTTGACCCCAGATTTCTCCCCTCTTTCTCGGCCTCGGCCCAGTCCCCGCGGTGCACAGGTGACACAGGTCACAGGGATTAGGGAGATTCGGCTTCAGTTAGGAGGACAAGGCCAGGTTGCCGGTGCACAAGACAGTGCACTCCATCAGGGCGACCTAGCTTTCAACCTCTGGTTCAATCTCGTTCCCATAAACCAGCCCCACCCCCACCTCTCCCACTTTGCCCTCCCTCACCTACGAGCACCCGCATGGCAACCAGGACCCAAGGCGCTTGCGCGAGATCGAAACACACCCCTCCTGGCTGCGCGTGCGCCCTTTGGGCAGCGCGCTTCAATTGGGAAGTGGGCCGGCTTGAGACTGGGCGTGGCTCTATCCCGCGACCCGGAAGAATTCGTAGCAAAGGCAAAACGTATAAGCACTTCACTGGGAGTCGTGGCCCGGATTTTGTGTGTGTTGGGGGTCGGGGGTGGTGCGTGGGGGTGAAGAGAAGGGGGGGCGGTCAGGGAAGAGGTTGGGGGAGGGACCGAAGAGGGGTGGTGGAATTGACTCAGGGGCCGGAAACGAAGAGGAGGAAGCGGAAAAGCGAAGGTTTTAGTGTAGAAGAACATCCTTGACTTAAAACCTGAAGCTACTCAAACCGCTAAATTCTTGAGGTCCGGTCCACTTCGTGGGTTAGTAATCCAAAACAATCTGTCCACCGTTACAACAGATTTCTTCTTACCCGGGCTTTTATTTTTTTCTCCTTGTTCCGGCCCCTTCCTATCGGCATTTAAACATTCTAAAGTTTCCCTCGTCTTAAAATAACCCTTCTCCCGCCCTCTTCGTCCTCTGCCGATGTCCTCTTTCTGTCTTCGCCTTCATTGCCAAACTTCTAAGTGATTGGTGTCCATTTTCTACTTAGCAATTAACTGTTGTCTGACTCTGACATTAGCATTCATTGCCTCTCTCGCCAAGATCACCAGTTTCCCATGTGCCACCACATCGAATGCCTACTTTTCAGCCATTTTTCTTGAACTCTATTACTGGACATGTGCTGACTCCTCCCTCCTTTTGGAAATGCTCATCTCTTGGCCTCAGTGAAAACCACATTTCTCTGGCTTTTCCTCTTAGCTCTTTTCAGTCTCTGTTGCCTGCTTAGCCACTTTTAAGGTTTTAAAATGTTGATATTCCTCAAAGATGGTTCTAGGACCTTCCTTTCTTCCCAGTATGCACTTTCTTCCAAGCATCTTTGTCGGTGAAGTCAGTGGCCAGTTTTTCAAAGAAGATTTGCCGAATCTCCTGTGCAGCTTGAATCTCTCCTCTGAGCTTCTGGCTCCTATAAAAACTTCCCACTAGACATCTGTTCTTGAATGTCTGAAGCCCTGTTGATTTTACTTACTAAATACTGCTTATCTATTTATCTCTGCCACCACCAATCCCCTCCATGATATCTAAATTTTAGTGTAAATTTCTGCAATAGATTCCTAATAGATTCCTGTTTCTGCTTGTTTCTCCTCCAAACTGTTCCATACATTGCAGGCTGAAGGATCTTTTAAGAACATGTGGGAGGAACACTATAGTAGCATATGTATCCTAAAACAACCCTTCAATCGCAAAGTTCCTGGATGTGCTGGATAAAATTGAACACATCTCAATTTAAATATATTTTTGAGCTAGCTGGAAAACAAAGGAAAGCCCCAGAGACCAAAAACAAGTGTGCTTGGGACTGAGGCTACTTTGTGGTTGGTTGTCAGTTTCAGTAACCCAGAGGCTTGCATGAGGGGAGATGATGCCTGGGACCTGAGCAAGATTGGGAACGAGACTCATGCATAAAGTTCTCCATGGGCTATGTCCACTTGGTATCAAAGAACATGATCAGGAAACTTGTTTCTATAAGCTTGGCTCTTAGGCAGGATTTGTCATTAAAAAAAAAAAAAAAAAAAAAAAAAAGTCTTTTCTGAGAAGTGTATCTGTTGGCTTGCCCTGATGCAGTTTTGGAGTTTGAACTCACTGTTACCTGCCTACCTGGCTTAGGAAGCCCTAAGCCAAGAATTCAAGTTAAGTGTACCAGATAGGAGCCAATGTAAACCCTAGGTTTCACAGGATCTCAGATAAAATCCTGCCAGTGATGAACACACAATCCAAAATTACAAAACACAGGGAAACAAACCACTCTGGGGAGGAGTTAGAGTTTGACCAAAAAGGATTTCAGATATTAGAATTTTGAGGTATAGAATATAAAACTACCAAGTCTAAAATTTTTAAAGGAGGAGACATTAAAAACATCAGAGACAAGATGCTATCAAAAAAAAATTATAGCAGAATTGATAACCAATTCAAACTCCTAAAAGTTAAAAACATAATGATTGAAATTTAAAGACTCATCGAATGAGTTTAAGCAACAGGGAATAGATTTGTCATTTGTTAAGAGAGGATTAATGAGATATGAATAAATCACCCATAATGCAGCACAGAGACAATGAGGTAGAAAATATGAAAGAGAAGGTGAGAGACAAAGAGATACTAACTCTTCTATTTGGCATTCCAAAAGAGAGGAGGCAAAGTAGGAGATGGAGAAAATATTTGAGGAGATAATAGCTGATTTCACAAATTAATGAAAGATAATGAGTACTCAGATTCAGTAAGTAAAATAAATAAAGTAAAAATAAATTCATGCCCAGTCACATCATAATAAAACTATAAAAAAAAGACAAGACATTTTAAAGGCAGGCAGAAAGAAAACACATTATCTGTAAAGAAATAACAAGTAGATGGGCAACTGACACCTCAACCACAATATATACCAGTAGTACAATAGTACCTTCAAATGGTAATAGAAAATAATTGCGAACCTCGAATTGTTTACCTCAAAACTGGCATTCAAGACTGAAGGTAAAACAAGGATACTTTTGGACAATCAAAAAATGAGACTTTCAGAAAGAAAGAAAATTATCTTGAAGGTGTGAGATGCAAGAAAATAATAAGAATGTTAGTATACAAATGGGTAAATATAAACAAATATTGATCATATAAAGAACAACTATAATAATATATAATTTGTGGGTAAAAATGAAAAGGGAGCTAAAGTATTAGTCACCGATAATGGAGAAGTATGTGACTGCAGCTGGATTTTTGGGGAAAGGATAACAATACTGAATAATATTAAACTTAAATATATATTTAAAAGATACAGGGAGTCCTGGCCAGGTGGCTCAGTTGGTTGGAGCATTGTCCTGTACACCAAAAGTTTGCAAGTTCAATCCCTGGTCAGGGCCATACCCAGGTTGTGGGTTTGATGCCTAGGCAGGGGGCATATAGGAGGCAACCAATTGATGTTTCTTGCTCTCTCTCTCTTCTCCCTCCCCCCCCGCCCACAAATCAATAAAAACATATCCTTGGGTGAGGATTAAAAAGAAATTAAGGGCAATTATTGCATATTAGTAATAAAATGTGCACTTCCAAAGCAGTAGAAACAGGAAAACAATTTAAGTATTTAATCACCATAAAAAGAAAGTGTAGATAAAACTAGAAAACTCCAAATAAAATAATAGGAATAATCAGTAACCATAATTATTTAAACAGACCAAAAAATGAAATTAACTAGATGTATTGGAATTACAAATTTCAACAAGAACAAATCTCTCAATTATAATCTTAAGCAAAAAGGAAATTAAAGAAACGTATTTACAATAGGATACTATTTAAATATTAAAAATAGGCAAAATCATACTACTTTTTTTTTATTGAGGAGATAAACAGATTTGTAGTTAAAGTAAAAGGAAATGTGTGAAAATGAGAAAATTCAGGATAACAGTTCCCTAAGCGGGTAGAGTGAGGATGCGATCAGGGAGAAGTACAGAGGGGACTGTGATTTCTTTCTTTTATTTATTTTTTTAAAAAGATTTATTTATTTATTTTCAGAGAGAGGGGAAGGGAGTGAGAAAGAGAGAGAGAGAGAGAAATGTGGGTGTGCAAGAGATACATCAATTGATTGCCTCTTACACGCCCCTAACTGGGGACCCAGCCGGTAACCCAGGCATATACCCTGACTCGGAATCGAACTGGTGACACTTTGGTTCACAGGCTGGCACTCAATTCACTGAGCCACACCAGCCAGAACTGATTTCCTATTTGTTAGGTGATGGGTACATGAGCATTCATTCACTTTTTTTTTCTTTGTATCTGAAATATTTCAAAATAAATAAAAATATATAGTGGATTTAAAATTTATAGTGAGATCTCAGATGTGCAGAAACATAACTTTATTTCTTATAATTGAACATAAGTTATGCATGAACATTTCTCCTTGGTAGTGTAATAAATTTAAAGTCACCCAACCCAAGTAACTTTTATCATTTCTAGTTTAAAATTTCTCAGTTAATTCAGTTTCTCTGAGTAAATTCTTAGTCTTTCAGAGTGCCCTATCCCACTTTCCTTTCCCTTCTCTCAGCTACTTACTTGGGTGTAGGAGGCCCTTTTGTCCAGGCACTTTGGTCTAGTTCTCAATGCTTGCTCAGAAGAATCTCATCTCCTTTGGTCTTTAGATGCTGCCTGTGGACATCTGAGGCACAGCTGGTTAGGCCAGGTCTTTGGGCTTAGTGTTTTGATACTGATACCCAGCTTCTGAGTATCATACCTTTTGCTTTTGATACTCATGGTCCTTGTCTTGATCTCAGTGTTCCAGAGCCTTCCCTGGGGCACCAGGGAACACTTGGCTTGGCTTCTGGCCAACAGCACGGAACACATGGGTGTTGGTTAGTCTCCCCTCAGGCTCACTTCATTATCTGCCTCAGTCATTACTGCCCAGGCACCTTGCTGCAGTCTGGCACTGTAATTAAATATTGTTGTTAACAAATTATCTAAAAATTTAGTGGTTTGAACCAACAATATTTATTATATCATATAATTTCTGTAGGTTAGGAATCTGGGAGCAGCTTAGCTGGGTGATTATGACTCATGGTTTCTCATGAGGTTATGATCAAGGTAGCAGCTAGGGCTGCAGTTTTCTGAAGACTTAAAGGATTCTTTAAAAAAATGGCTCACTGACAGGATTGTTGGCAGGGGGCCATGTTTCTTGCTGGCTGTTGGTAGAAAACCTCAATTTCCTGCCACATTGACCTCTTCATAGAGCTCCTTGATGTCTTATGACATGGCAACTGGCTTTCCAATGATCTGAGAAAGTGAGATTGAGGAGGAAGTCTCAATGCCCTTAACCTAGTCTCAGAAGTTACATACAGTCACTATATATATCTTAGAAGTGAGTCACTAAGTTCAAGGGGAGAGGAATTTGGCTCTAACTTTTGAAGAGAGGAATGTCAAAGAATTTGTGGACATACTTTAAAAGCACCACAAGTTCTGTGGGGGCAATTGGCACTTCTCTGAGAGGCTTGTAGTCTCTTGGCAATGCCTGGGAATGGTGGCACAATCCTGCTGTTTTCAGATACCCCTTCTGCTACTCTGGGTTGAGCATCAATTCCCTACCTCTTTAGCTGGGTTCCTTCTCAGAGAACACAGGCAGCACTTATAATCTAGTTTTGTTCCCTCCAAATCTCTTCTAGCTCCTCCCCCTAGTCCAGGAAAAGCTGTGTGATGGGCAGCTGCTCTGGTATCATACATAGCCTGTTTCTTTTCAAAATTTTTTTAAAAAAAATCCTTTTTATTCATTTTAGAGAGAGAGGAAGGGGGAGGGGAGGAAGAAAAGAGAAGTGAGAAACATCAATCACTGCCTTCTGACCGGGGATTGAACCCACACCTTTTAGTGTATGGGATGATGCTCCAACCAGCTGAGCCACCCAGCCAGAGTTTTACTCTTTCATTATAGAACAGACTTTATGCTCAGTCTTCCAAGATCCAACTAGTTGGAACACAAAACCTTGGTCTTGCAAGCACATGTCCAACTTTCCAAGGTATTATTTAGATACAGAACAAAATAACTTTATTTTGAGATTCAAAGCTAAGGCTTATCTTATTTGTTTCTTTATACTGCAGAAAGAGAAGGAAGTGCTGCTAGGGGAAGATACATTGGGTAATATTTCAAAACATATTGCTTTCCTGCATGATTGGATCCAGGTGCTGTAGTGTTATTAGAAATTCACATCTTTCCAGTTCTCAGCTCTTCTTTTTGTAGTTTGTTTTTATGTTTAGGAAGAGTCCCCCGCTTTATGGCAAGGATGGATTCTTGATTTCTAATCCCAGCAAAAATCTCAGAAGTTGACTCTTCTTGGATTTAGTTGGCTTATGTGTCCATCTCTGAACCAACGAATGTGGCTAAGTATGAAGTATTCTCCATACTTGGATGTGTGTCTACTGTTGGACTAGGGGTTGAGGGGGTCCCCACTCACCATCCCATCCTCCAGTGTGGAATCTCAAGTAGATTTCTGAGGTATCAAGGGGTTCATCTCCTCTCCAGCCACACCCTAGTTATTGACAGTCCCTTCTTCTTCTCCTGGCTCTATCTTTTCTTCCAGTGAGCTTGGGGGCTGGGGAAGAGGGAGAAGGGATGCTGCTAAATTAGCTGCCTTTAGATCACAAATTCAGGAGGGTTGGGGTCAATCAATATCCTCATGGAGGTGATTGTGCCCCTTTTGAGAGCTTTGTGCCCCTTTTGAGAGAGGATATACCTAAGGACAGTGCTGTGCTCCCAGTAGCCACTCCCTGCTCTCCAGGGAGGCTGATAACAGGCTCTGCTGGGGTGTACTCAGCTTCTCCTCAAACGACTTAAAGTCTTTGTATTTTCTGGGTTCTGGGGATGGGTGGGTCGTCTTATTCTTCTTTGGCCTCTCTTTAACAACTGAACTAATTAAACTGTTTGCAGCTCTCACAGTCCATCTGGCACTTCAACAGTTAAAATATCCAAAACTGAGCCAGACAACAAAACATGAGAAATTTCTGTCTACATATCTGGGTATAGTGGCAAATGTATTGATGTGCCCTTCAGGAAGTCAAGGGTCCCTCCTGAATCTGCAGCAATTGCCAGGTCTTCATTCATTGTTGGGACTCTTTCCCAACAGCTGTTTCCTGAAACAGTAAAAGGAGCTGAGCACAGTCCCTCTGGGTGGTCTGGCCATCACTACTGGGCAGGGACAGGAAGTTAGGACTCTGGGAGGGATCTCAAGAATCCTAGCTTCCCTCAGCCTGGCTGGGCCAGGGTGGGGTGGGGGTTTCCTGGTGATAGGAGCCTCTGCCCTTCTCCCATGCCACCTCTAAATGTGTGAATGGCCCCTGCCTCATTTTGTTTGGGCAGATTTTTCCAGCTGTTCTCAGGATCTGGAATGTTACTTGCTAAATGTTATTCAAATTGTCATCTCACTTGGTTTATGATTAAAATATGGTAGAACCAGACTTAACTGATATATATATATATAACTTTTCATTCCAAAGAACCAAAATACACATTCTTTTCAAATGCACATGGAACATTTTCAAAGATTGACCACGTGATAGGACACAAAACAAGCCTTGACAAATTCAAGAACATTGAAATCACATCAAGCATTTTCTCAGACCACAAGGGCTTGAAACTAGAAACCAACCTCGAGGAAAAAACTCAAAAACATTCAAACTCATGGAGACTGAATAGCATGCTATTAAACAATGAATGAGCCAATAATGAGATCAGAGAAGAAACCAAAAAGTACCTGGAAACAAATGAAAATGAACACAGAAGAGTCCAAAACCTATGGGACACAGCAAAGGCAGTCCTGGGAGGGAAGTTCATAGCAACACAGGTCTACTTAAAAAAGATATAAACATTTCAAACAAACAACCTAACCCTACAGCTTCAAGAAATGGAGAAACAACAACAAACAAAGCCCAGAGCAAGTAGAAGGAAGGAAACCAAGATCAGAGCAGAATTGAATGACATAGAGACTAAAATTACAATTCAAAGGATCAACAAATCCAGGAGCTGGATCTTTGAAAAGATCAACAAAATCGACAAGCCTTTAAGCAGACTCATGAAGAAAAAATGGGAGAGGACCCAAATAAATAATATCAGAAATGAAAAGGAGAAATAACAACTGATGCCACAGAAATACAAAGGACTATAACAAATTACTATGAACAATTATATGCCAAGGAATTTGAAAACCTTGGTGAAGTGGACAAATTTCTAGAAACATAACCTTCCAACACTCAATGAAGAGGACGCAGAAAGCCTGAGCAGACAGATAACAGCTGGGGAAATTGAAGCAGTGATCAAAAAACCCTCAGCACACAAAAGCCCTCGAATGGATGGTTTCACAGGAGAATTTTACAATACATTTAAGGAAGAGCTACCCCTTGTCCTTCTCAGACTATTCCAAAACATCCAAGAAGAAGGAAGACTCCCAAACTCTTTTTATGAGATCAGCGTCATCCTAATCCCAAAACCAGATAAAGACACGACAGAGAAAATTACAGGCCAGTATCGTTGATGAAGGTAGATGCTGAAATCCTCAACAAAAAATGGCAAACCACATCCAGCAATACATTAAAAAGATTATCCACCATGATCAAGTGGGATTCATCCCAGGGATGCAAGGATACAATATTAACAAATCAATAAACGTAATACATCACATAAACTGAAGGAAAAACAAAAATCACATGATCATATCAATAGATGTAGAAAAAGCCTTTGATAAGGTACAGCACCCATTTATGATACAAATACTTATCAAAGTGGGAGTAAGGGGGCATGCCTCAACATAATAAAGGCCATATATGAAAAACCTACAGCCAACATCATACTCAACAGGAAAAAAATTAAAAGCTTTCTCACTAAAATTGGGAACAAGACAAGGATGTCTGCTTTCACCACTTCTGTTCAACATGTTTTGGAAGTCCTAGCCACAGTGATCAGACAAGAAAAAGACAAGAAAAAGAAATAAAAGGCATCCAAATTGGAAAGGAGGACGTAAAACTGTCATTGTTTGCAGATGACATGCTAGTGTACATAGAACCCTATAAACTCCACCAAAAAACTACTCAGCCTAATAAGTGAATTTGACAAAACAGCAAGATTCAAAGTCAATATTCAGAAATTGGAGGCATTTTTGTATACCAACAATGAAGTACCAGAATCAGAAATTAGGGGGGGGAAATCCCATTTGCTATATATAGCAACAAGAAACATAAAGTACCTAGGAATAAAATTAACCAAGGAGGTAAAAGACCTGTAGTCAGAAAATTACACAATGCTTAAGAAAGAAATTAAGGAAGACACAAATAAATGGAAGCATATACTGTGTTCATGAATTGGAAGAATTAACATCATAAAAATGTCCATATTACACAAAGCAATTTACAGGTTTAATACAGTCCCTGCTAAAATACCAATGATGTATTTCACAGATATTGAAGAAATATTTAAAAAATTTATGTGGAATTATAAATGACCCTGAATAGCTGCAGGAATTTTGAGAAAAAAGAACAAGGTAGGAGGGATCACAATACCTGACATCAAACTACATTACAAGCCCACTGTAATCAAAACAGTCTGGTATTGGCATAGGAATAGACACATAGATCAATGGAACAGATTAAAGAGCCCAGAAAGAAACCCATGTCTCTATGGTCAATTAATTTTTGGCAAAAGGGGCAGGAGCGTACAATGGAGTAAAAATAGCTTCTTCAACAAATGGTGTTGGGATATCTGGACAGCTACATGCACAAAAATTAAATTCAACCACCAACTTACACCATACACAAAAATACAGTCAAGGTGGATAAAAGACTTAAATCTGAGTCGCAACACCATAAAAGTCCTAGAGGAGAACCTAGGCAGGAAACTCTCAGATCTTCCATGCAGCCATATTTTCACCGATATGTCCCCTAGAGCAAGGGACATAAAGGAAAAAATAAACAAATGGGACTTCATCAAAATAAGAAGCTTCTACATGGCTAAAGAAAACACCAGCAAAATGAAAAGGGAACCAATTGTATGGGAAAATATATTTGCCAATGATACCTCGGACAAGGGTTTGATCTCCAAAATACATAAAGAACTCACATGATTCCACTCCAGGAAGACAAACAATCTAATTAAAAAATGGGCAAAGGACCTGAACAGACACTTCTCCAAGGACATACAGAGGGCCCAGAGACATATGAAAGGATGCTCAGCATCACTAGCCATCAGAGAGATGCAAATTAAAACCACAGTGAGATACAACTTAACACCAGTCACAATGGCCATCATAAACAAATCAACAAACAAGTGCTAATGAGGTTGTGGAGAAAAGGTAACCCTAGTACAGTGTTGGTGGGAATGCAGACTGATGCAGCCAGTATGGAAAACAGTTTGGAATTTTCTCAAAAAGTTAAAAATGGGACTGCCTTTTGGCCCAGCAATTTCACTGCTGGGATTATACCCTAAGAACCCAGAAACACCAATTCAAAAGAACTTATGCACCCCAATGTTCATAGAAGCACAAGGTACAATAGCCAAGTGCTGGAAGCAACCTAAGTGCCCATCAGTAAATGAGTGGATCAAAAAACTATTACATTTACACAATGGAATACTACTCAGCAGAAAGAAAGAAAGAGCTACTACCCTTCGCAACAGCATGGATGGAACTGGAGAGCATTATGCTAAGTGAAATAATCCAGTCGACTAAAGACAAATACCATATGATCTCACCTATAAATGGAACCTAATCAATAAAACAAACAAGCAAGAAGAATATAACCAGCACATTGAAAGAAAAAAACAAACCAACGGAAACCAGAGGGGAGGAGGGAGGGGGGAAGTCAAGGAACATGTATAAAGGATCCATGGACAAAGTCAAAATTGGGAAGGATTGATGGTGGGAGATGGGGGTGGGTGGGGCAGTGGAAAGTGGTGGCAGGAAAATGGAGACAACTGTACTTGAACAGTAAAAAAATAAATAAAAAAATCTTTGATAACAGAAGTTCTTGGGAAAGAGAGTTGAGATCATGATCAAAATAAACATTAGGTTTTATCTGTGGATTTAAATTATATTCCACACTCCTGAAACTGTGGGTATGTAATAGATTGTTGTATTCAGAAAAAAAAATTAAAATATGGTAGAGCCAACAAAACAACCAAAATCCTAATATAGGGACCCAGCAGATGAAGGACCTAGAACCCTCTGTGCCTCCTTTTTAAGATAGTCTCCTCAGATCCCTGGATTTTTGGTGACAAAAGCAGGGTTACCTGAGACTCTTCCTCTGTGGAGGGATCAGCTCTTGTCTCCCGGGAGTGCACCTTCTCTTCTCTCCTCTCCCTTCCATGAAGACTTCTAGATGCCACCCTCTCTAGTCAGACACTTATCCAGACATCTATTTCCAGTAGAGCTTTGCTCAGGGCTTGATACCTTCTCACCTCTATATCAGCCCCATCTTCTGTGTGTTTGTGTATTTGTTGGATGACGGTAGGGGGTGGAGAGAGAAAGAGAGAGAAACAGAAACATCAATGTGAGCAAGAAACATTGATCAGCTGCGTCCCATATGTGCCCTGATCAGGAATCCAACCCACAACCTTTTGGTGTACGGGACAAGGTTCCAACAATCTGAATCACCTGGCTGGGACCAGAAATTCCTTTTCTTATCCACTCAAAGAGAGGGGTACAGGCTGCAGACTGTTGCTAATGTTCAGGCTCTGGGCTGTAACAGTGACCATCAGGAGATTTTTCCTGGGTTTGATTTTCCCCTGGCCAACCAGTGTAGCAAAATAGATGTAGGCAGGAAAAGTCAGGTCAATCCACATGGGAGAAATGGTTCTAATTCGTAGCTGAATCATTAATTATTAAACAGGATTTGAAACCCTTAGTGGCTTATGGGCAATTTATGAGGGCTTATCTGATCAGCAGGGACTTAGTGGGAAGATGGTCGATAGGCCATAATTCCACAGTAAAAGAAGGATATGGTTAGGCAGATGAGAGTGAAGTGACCCTGTATGTGGGAAAGACAAATAATATTAAAGTACAAACTTACATAATGTCTATGGGAGGAAAATGTGATTTTCCAGAATCACTTTCACATACAATAAAATGTCAGCTGATTTTATGTATCATCTCCAGATGCAAAAAACTTACTTATTCGGTGGCCTTCTAGAACTATTTGACATCCCTTCTGAGAATTTTTGAGTGAGTGGGTGAGGTGGTGAAAAGCAAAGTAGACTTTTATTACTCAAAGTTGAATAAGTAATAAAAAATGAACTATGAATATAAAAAAATGGAGTACTCTCTATGGTGGATCATCTGAGCACTCCAAGAGTAAAAAGGGAGGTTAGAGAAGCTGTTAATTGAATATAAACTGTGTTACTTGAAAGAAAGGGTGGAAAATGCCGTATAAGGGTGGAAATTAGAAGTGATGTTTTTATTTAAGATTTTGGGATGTGCAAATAGATTGCAACATAAACTAGGTCAGGTGTTAGCTGTAATTCCTTTTGTAATAGTGTTTACACACAATTAAATCCAATATCCTTGTGGAAGATGGAAATAGCTGAGATACAATAGGAAAATTAGTCAATGAAAAATGGAAAGATAAGCAACACTCCATACGGACCCTTTAAATTAAGAAATAAAATTCCTGGATTAATGTTTCCAGGCCCTTAAAATAATCCTCCTTAATGATTAACTAGCATAGTTAAGAGGCTGGCTGCTACAGGTAAAAACACACTTTTTTTCCCTAAAAATTTTTTATTTATTTATTTATTTTTAGAGAAAGGGAGAGAAACATTGATACATGCATGAGAGATACATCAAGTGGTTGCCTCTTGCATGCCCCCTAGTGGGGACGTGGCCTGCAATGGCCCTGACTGGTAATAGACCAGCAACCTTTTGGTTTGCAGGCTGGTGCTCAATCCATCAAGCCACACCAGCCAGGGCTAAAATACACACCCTTAAAAAATATAGTAAAGACACCTGGTCAAGATGGAGGCGTAGGTAAACATGGCTCACCTCCTTGCACAACCACAGCAAAAATACAAAACAACTATTACCCAGAATAGTCAGAAAATTGAGCCATATGGAAGTCTGAAAACTAAGGAATTAAAGAAATAACATTCATCCAGATTGGTAGGAAGGGTGAGGACATGCAGACATGGAATGGGCAGTCCCATATCCACGTGTGGTGGATAAAAATCAGGAGGGATACATCAGAAGTGAGGGATCACAGCCCCACACCAGACCACCCAGCCCAGGGTTCCAGTGCCAGGAAGATAAGGTCCCACAACTTCTGGCTGTAAAAACCAATGGTGGTTGGGGTGGAAAAAGAAACTGCAGGATTCTCAAGTGTCTTCTCTTAAAGGGCATGCAATGTACTTAGGATTACCCAGACTCACTCCCTCTGGGCTCCAGTACTGGGGCAGCAGCTGGAAGGGGAGAAACTGAAGTGACTGGCACCAGGGTGAGTGCCAGGTGACAGCTTCCTCCTGGACAAAACTCTAGAGGCCAGGCAGGAGCCATTGTCCCCTTTCTGAGCCCTCTCCCACACAGAACCACAGAATGGTGACACCGTATCTGAGACTCCATCAACCTGGGGAACATGGATTGTCCCACCCTGGTGATTACCTAAGGCTCTGCCCCATCCAACTTACTGTTGTGTTTTCTATAATAGGCCACACTACTAAGACAGGGAGTCAAAGCAACTCTACCTAATACATGGAAATAAACAGGGAGGCTGCCAAAATGAGGAGACAAAGAAATATGGCCCAAATGAAAGAACAGAACTCCAGAAAAAGAACTAAACAAAAAGGAGATAAGCAATCTATCAAATGCAGAGTTCACGACACTGGCTATTAGGATGCTCAGGAAACTCATTGGGTACTTCAACAGCATAAAAAGTATCCAGACAGAAATGAAGATTACACTAAGTGAAATAAATAAAGATTTGCAAGGACTCAACAATAAAGTGGATGAAGCCAAGAATCAAATCAATGATTTGCAATATAAGGAACTAAAAAGCATTACATCAGAGTAGCAAGAAGAAAAAATTATCCAAAAAAACCAAGGACAGACTAAGGACCCCCTGGGACAACTTCAAATGTACCAACATACGAATCATAGGGGTGCCGGAAGGAGAAAAGAAAGAGCAAAACATTGAAAACTTATTTGAAAGTTTTATTTGAAAGTTTGGGACAGAGAGTCCCAAACAAGATGGACACAAAGAAGACCACACCAAGACACATCATAATTACAATGCCAAAGGTTAAAGATAAAGAGAGAATATTAAAACCAGCAAGAGAAAAGCAGATAGGTACCTTCAATGGAGTTCCTATAAGACTGTCAGCTGATTTCTCAAAAGAGACTTTGCAGACTAGAAGGGATGGGCAAGAAGTAATTAAAGTGATGAAAAGCCAAGGACCTACAATGTAGAGTACTCTATCCGGCAAAGCTATCATTTAGAATTGAAAGGCACAGAAAGTGCTTCTCAGACAAGGTAAAGCTAAGGGAGTTCATCATCACCAAACCATTATTATATGAAATGTTAAAGGGACTTATTTAAGAAAAAGAAGAATATAAAAACTACAAACATTAAAATGGCAATAAACTCACAACTATCAACAACTGAATCTAAAAACAAACTAAGCAAACAAGCAGAACAGAAACAAAATCATAGATATGGAGATCATTTGGAGGGTTATCAGCTGGGAAGAGGAAGCAGGGAATGGGGAAAAGATGCAGGGATTAAGAAGCACAAATTGGTAGGTACAGAATAGACAGGGGGATGTTAAGAACAGTATAGGAAATGGAGAAGCCAAAGAACTTACGTGCATGAACCATGGACATGAACTAAGGGAGGGATTGCTGGAGGGAATGGGGGTACCAGGTAGCGGGGGGCACAGGGGAAGAAATTGGAACAACTATAATAGCATAATCAAGAAAATATATTAAAAATATAGTAAAATAAAAATCATTGAATAACAAGATTTAGATGTTAACTAGAAATGAGATAACCAAAGAACTTAGGGGGACTAAAAACCAACTTAACAAAAATCCCAAATTTTTAATTTCAGTGTAACCTATGTAACTCAGTGAGTTATCACAGAGTGAACATATTCATATAAGCACGACCCCAGTCAGTACCAGCCCTCCAGAAGCTTCCCATTCCCTAAGACATGTGCCTCTTCCAGTTCCTGCCTCTTCCTTCCTCACTAAAGGTAATGCTATCTTGACTTTTAACACCATAGGTTAGTTTTTTCTGCTTCTCAAATTTATATTAATGGACTGACACAACAGGTCTTTTTTTTTCAGGCCTGGCTTTTTTCTCCTCTCAACATTATACTTGTGAGATTCATCCATGTTATTCTATTTTTACTGAGGGTAGTATTCCATGTAGTGTTATCATACTGAAAAGGTTTTTTTTCTTTCTACTCTTGATGGATCTCCAGGTTGTTTCCAAATATCAGGTTGTTATGAGCATTTTTGTTCATGCTTTATGATGCAGATATTTTTTGTTTTGATGTATTCCTAGGAGTGGAATTGGTAGATCGCAGGAGATGTGCGTTTTCAGTTTCTCAAAGTGGCTGAGTCAATTTACACTCCCTCCTACCATGTATGAGAGTTCCTGTCACTCCTTGGTCAGTATTTGATATTATCAACCATTCTGATGAGTGTGTAGTGGTGTTGTATTAGGCTTTTAATTTGCATTTTCCTTATTATTAATGATGTTGGGTAGCTTTCATATGTTTATTGGCCATTTAGATATCTTATTTTGTGGATTTCCTATTCAAGTCTCTGGTCTATTTTTTACTGGGTTATCTGATATTTTTCTTGTTGATTGATAGGCATTATTTATGAATTCTGCATGAATCCTTTGTTGGTATATGTGATACAAGGATCTTCCCCCACACTGTGGCTTGCCTTTTCATTCTTTTAAAGATGTGTTTTGATGATTAGAAGTCCTTCTTGTAGTCTAGTTTGTCAAATCATTTTTCCTTTAAGACAGTAGCTCTCAACTGGGATGATTTTGCTCCCTAAGTATGGTTAAAAGACAAAATACATAACACCTAGTTAAATGCAAATACCAGATGAACAATGAAAAAAAGAATTTTTAATCCTCACCTGAGGACTTTTGTTTTTCTCTTGCTTTTGGAGAAAGAAGGAGGGAAAGAGGAAGGGAGAGAAACATTGACTGGTTGCGTCTTGTATGTGCATGGGCTGGGAGGGTTGAACCCGCAGCCTAGGTATGTGCCCTGACCAGGAATCGAATCCACAACCTTTTGGTTATGGGATGATGCTCCAACCAACTAACCCACAACAATTTTGGTTACAGAACTTCACTCCAACCAACTGAACCAACGAACTAGCCATGGTAAAAAAGCTTTTAATGTAAGTATTTCCCAGGTAATATTTGGGACATACTTAGACTATTTTTGGTTATTATCTTAGATTTAAATTCTGTTTTTACTCCCTAATTTTGGCAATTGGACCTCCAGGGGATATTTGGTAACAATGTCTTGGAGACATTTTTGTTGTCATAACTAGCATGGTGGTGGCTGTGCTATTGGCATTGAATGGGTAAGAGCCAGGGGTGCTGTTAAATATTCTACCATGCCCAGGATGGTCCTCTGCAACAAAAGTTTATCCAGTTCAAAATTTCAGTAGTGCAAGGTTGAGAAACTTGCTTTAAGGTTAGTGCTTTTTGTGTGCCTTGAGGAAATCTTTCTAAACCCCAAGGTAATACAGATACTCTCCTATCACATCATCTACAAATTTTATTGTTTTACCTTTCCCATGTGGATCACATGGAATTGATTTTTGTGGCTTTGTGAGATATGGATCAAATTTCATCTTTCCCTATGGATATTCACTTGGCCCAGCAACATGTTGCTGAAATGACTTCTTTCTCCCTGCCCTGCAGCTCCTCCATAAACTGAGTGTCTGTGGATGAATGTGTCTGTTTCTGGATTCTATGCTGTTTCACTGCTCTGATTGATTGCCTTCGCATCAACATCACATTGTACTAGTAACAGTAGTTTTATTTAAAAATTTTTGATTTAATGAGTTTTTATTTTTCAAAATGTACAGCTGCAGCTGGTGAGACCTGTTGTTCATGCTTCTTCTCCAGCAACTGAGGCATCCCCACCTTTGGTGTTTCTGGTGTACATACCTTGAGCTCTATGCTTTGATACTAGTTTAATAGCAAGTCCTTTACTAAGGAGCTCCTGAAGGGCCGTCCTGGCCAAGGAACCGTGGGTTTTCAGTGTCTCAGAGACAACGCTAGGGATATGTTTATAGTTGGGAACTTCCTTACAGTATTTGTTATACGTTGCTTTGTCAAACTAGGTCATTGAGCCAAACTTTGCCTTTGGACCACTTCTTCATTTTGGTCTTGCCCCAAGATTTGTTCACGGAGTCTTTGTCTTTCTTGGCTGACTTTCCGGCATCTTTCTTCTTGTCATCCCTCGGTGGCAGAGCGAAACTCCAAGAGTAGCTGCGACCACTGCAGCCTCAATAAGTTGTTGGACAAAAAGGCCAGTAGTTTTACATAAATTTGGATGTCTAGGAGTATCTTAGATTGGATTCCCTCAGAAACAGATCCTGATAGAAAGATTTGAGTGGAAGTAGTTTATTGTGATATGGTTCCTGGAAGCATTAACAGAGGAGTGAAGCAGTGAACAGACAAGGAAAGAAGGAAAGAGGAAAGAGAATACTGGGTGTGTTAATGAACAGATTGCCTCTGTGGATGACTGGAGCTTCATCTTGTGTGAGACTATTGGGAGGTAGTGAAGACATGTCTCGGAGTTGTCCTGCCAGAGCAACATTATCAACCAAGTCCGATCCATGGGTTGAGGCCATTTTAGGGGCCATTTCTGGTTTGCCATGCACTGGCTGAGGATGCTCCTGCAACCAAAGAAAGCTCTTAGGGAGAGAGCTATGGATGATTGGAGTAAGAAGCCTTCTGGAGAGGCTCACTTCAGTGAGCAGTTATGGACTATGGGTAGGATACTAACAGTATCAGCTACCCTCCTGCCTCTGCAATGATCTGACCCACTCATGCTCTACAGTCAGTCTATTTCCTCTGACCACTGATTCTTCAAGGTAGTTATCATTTTCAAGTTACAACAGCAACAGCAACAAAACATGTATATATAAGTAGATGTACAGATAGAGATGTAGGCAGGCTGGAAATTCAGGTAAGAGTGATGTTGCAGCTTTGTTCAAATTCCATAGGGCAGCAGGCTGGCAACTCAGGCAAGGTTTCTGTGCTGCAGTACTGAAGAATTTCTTCTACTTTAGGAAACCTCAGGCTTTGCTCTTAAGGTCTTCAGCTGATTGGATAAGGCATACCTGTGTTGTGGAGGTTTACTCAAAGTCTACCAATGTAAATGTTATTTGAATTAAAAAATGCCTTTATGGGGACAGCTGTAGTCCCTATTGTTGCTGTTGGTCCTGGGGTCACTATTAATCATTCTTATCTTTCTCCTCCAGTACCTGTCTATTCCCAGCTTCCCATCCCCCAATCTGCCCCTTGGCAAACACGTCTATTGGTTTAGGTTGCTGCCCTATGAGGTTGCAAAGATCTGACATGCAGAACATCAGCAGCAATTGAGGCTGTAGTTGGTGAAATATTGGTAGTCCATTGTCATTGCTGTGGTACATCTGGCTTTCCAGGATACCATCCCCTGCATGCTTTACATCTTTGAGGGTGCCACTAAATTAAGCCGTTTCACCTAAGATGTTGCATTGTTTCTGAGCTCCCATATTGGCCAGAAGTTGGGAGGCAGCTACACAGGCTTTTCTACAAAAATAGACCTTACTTTATAAATCAAAAAATCAATATGAGAGTCTGTCAACCTCTAAGTACTGTATGTACATTCCAAGCATACATTCAAAGATCAGGGAATTGACCACAGGCTGGGGGTCAAAGACCAAAATGACCCATTCTTAGGTGGATGTAGGCAAGGACTTCATTTGCCACCTGGCATCTGCTATGTCCCAACTCTGACGGGCCATGATCACGTTTTGGATCTCCAAGTGTTAGTATCAGCTTAGATCCTGTATGCAAGAGCTCTCAAGAGTGCTGGATGTTTTGTAGGTCGCTTTGCAAAATGTTGCAAAAATATTTCCTGAAGGTCAGATCAAGTGCAGTGGGAAGGCCCTGAGGTGAGCAGGTCTCTCAGATGCAAACAGGGCAGTGAGAGACTAGAGAAACTTTATAAAATGCTGAACAAAGAGGGCAAAAGACAAGGCAGAAGACGTGTCAAACATTTTGTTCCCCTGAAGCTGTTAGTCAGCTTTGATTAGCGTCACCTTACATTTCCTGGCATGGGAGTGGGTTCCCTCCCTGTGATAGAATGGGGGCAGTGTTAGGAGTGAGTTGTTACTGAGTGATCAAAAAATTATTGCTCTGGCTCCTGCAATAGCTCTGACTCCCTTGGTGGCCTCTGTCACTTAGGACCAGATGTCTCCCTTTTGAGCGGTTTGCCTTAAAAAAGCAGCCCTGCTTGTCTCCCTGTAGAAGTGATTCACAAGAGTAGCCTTCCTGTTACCACTCCTGCACTGAAAATGGCTTTAGTACAGGCTTGAGAATCTAAGCCTCAGTGATGTGATCTTTTCCTTTTCTTCTGTCTTTGAAGAGGAAGAGTTGAGAAGCCTGCTGTGTGTACAGAATGGCGTGTGGCTTTAGGACTTTCAACCGAAGTCATGGAAGAGAGAACAGACTCTCTGGAAGGTTCTCTGAGGGGGTAGGCTGAAGCTGGAAAGGCTGTGCGGTCATTCTCCACTCACCCCTCCAGATCCACTCTTCATCCTGCCCTGGGGCCTACCTTCTGGGCTGCTTCAAAAGTCTCTTCCTCTTCTGGCTTTTCAGTGGGGTTTGGCCAAAGGAACAATGGCAGGAGTTGGGGGTCAGGAAAAGGAGATGTGGAATTTATTCACAGTCTTTCTGTGCCAGATCACCAGTTGTCTGTGAGTCCTTTCTTTAACATAGCCCCCAGCTCCTGTCCTGCAACTACAGCTAGAGCTAGAAGAGGAAGAGCTTCAACCCTTTTTCTGGTTCCAGTAACCACTCCTTCCCAGGCCCATTCATGCCCAAGAGACAGTGGTGGCTTCTCACTCTTGTATCACTGTCTCCTATTGATGTCCTGTAACTCTGCCCCCTTTGCACACAAATCCTCCATTCAACTTTCTCAAATACTCCTGTGTGACTGTGCCATTTGTCGCTGCTGGGAATTGACAGACTCCTTGAGGATAAAGGCTCAAAGGACAGGATGACAAAATTGTTTCACTGTCCAGAGGTGCGGTTGGCAATAGAACACTTGCAGTTGGTTGTGATGCTGTTTTCAGAACCAGCAGGCCCAGCAAAGATAAGCACATGTGCAAGATGAAAATAAGAGATTTTCATCAGGAAAACATCATGAAAATTAGCGAAGATTTTAGCTTCCTGGCTACCCCTGCCCTGTGATGCAACTACTGATGAGAGAACCAACCCAAAGTAATGCAGCTGACTCCTCTTCTGGGGAGCCAAGGTGTCTGATAGCCCTAAAGCCATGTTATGGAACCAAAACCAAAAACTTCAAATACTTCAACTATCCAAATACACTGAAAATACTGAAAGGTCAAGTAAGGACAGAAGCCTTTCATCTTTTAATCAAAAACATAGACTCAGTAAATAATGAACTTAACCGCAAA
Organism: Pteronotus mesoamericanus; assembly: GCF_021234165.1. Taxonomy (NCBI): domain Eukaryota; kingdom Metazoa; phylum Chordata; class Mammalia; order Chiroptera; family Mormoopidae; genus Pteronotus; species Pteronotus mesoamericanus. The sequence continues at coordinate 2,222,448 of NW_026555170.1, forward strand.
GCACATAATCTGGGCAGAGATCTGCTAGCTTCTCCTTAATCTCTCTCTGACCTGGGGGACTGAAGTGGGATGTACAGTCATTTTTTACAGTGAAAAGAGGAAATGTCCAGGGTCTTTCCAGGAAAAACAATCCTGCCTTAGAGCCCCTGTACTGACACAGATCACCCCCCTTACATTAAACACACAGCTCTGTGTCTTGGCACGTAGTCAGTACTCAGTGTGTTTTGACTTGAGCAGTGTTAGCTGCTGTCTCTTTCCCTTAGTTTAGGGAACTAGCTGGGTCAGTGTGTGTGCTGGGCAGGCCTGGGAAGTGCCCTTCCCGTGTACTGGGTGAAGCCTCTTGTGCTGAGAGACGAATCTCATGCAAGTCCTTGCTTTTGGTGATAAATGCCAGCTAGGCAGGAGCGAGCAGCAAGCAACAACCCCAGGATCTCAGAATCAAATTTCTACTGCTGCGTGCTCTTGTCTTTCCTGACTACAGACCCATATGGAGCTTGTTTGATGTGGGGGGAGGGGTGTCACTGCCACAAGCTTAATCAGGGCATTGGGTCCTGGGTGGCAAGGCTCAGCAGTGTCCAGTTTGGGGTCCTCTGACAGCTGCCACCATGGGTGGTTCCCCCAACCCTGGGTATGGAGGGTCATGGGTCTCTCCTGTACTTTCTGTCCTGGAGATCTGGCTCATATGTGCTCTGGTTCTACAGCCTTCTGGGAAGGTCTTTCTGGCTCATGTGCTCTCCATGTTTTTTTCTAAGCATGCACAAAATATGCCTTTACAAAATTGAGGGAGATCTTTATATAGCTTTTAAAAAGCATTACATTATATGGAATTTTCCAACGTTATTAAGTGTTTTTGAAAATAAATTTTTGAATGAATTAACAATATTCAGTCATATGAGTTTACCATTTAAACATGTCCCATGGCTAGAATTTCTTTTTCTTGTTTAATTCTTAAATATGGTTTGGTATTCTTCTCTATTTCTGTACATCACAACACTAAGATTTCACTGCTTAGGATCTCTCTGGAGAGCCTATAGAGAATGCAGAGGCTATGGTTTTTACTCCTTTGTATTGATGTTGTTTGTAGAATTTCATGTTTGTTTATTAATAAGAACACTAAGGTTAAACTCTTTATTCATGACTCTTTGTGTGTATCTCTGATTATTTCTTAAAGACAAGTTCCTTGAAAGAGTTCACTTGATGGAAGGGATTTGCCGTGCCCTCTGAAGAGAGGAGCACTATCAGCTGCAGTCTCCTGTGGTGCCTGTCCCTGTCCTGCCCTGTTTTCTCTCCTCCAGCCAGTCCCTCAGCTGGCAAGAGTTTGTGCTGAGCAGGCTCTAGGCTTTCGCCTTTCTGCTGGTTTGGGTGTAACCCTTTGTAGCAGGATATTGCTCCTGCAGAACTTGTGATGCTATCCCTTATCTGCTCCAGGTATCTGCTTTGCAGCAACAAGTGAGAGGTAATCTACATCTCAGATGAAAGCTCCACTTCTTTCATGATGGATGATCTTTTCTTACTGAGGTGGACTGCAAGGGAAGCCCTCTATGGTACTAACTACCTTTTCTATGTCATGTATATAAACCAGTGGTTCTCAACTGAGGGTGGTTCCTGCCCTCCTCCGCACCCTCCCACCCCCTGGGGGACATTTAGCAATGCCTGGAGACATTTTTGGTTGTTGCAACATGGCAGTGGAGGGGGTTCCTACTGGCATGAAGTGGGAAAAGGTCAGGGATGCCGTAGGCATTGTAAACCTATTTATTTATTTAAAAATATTTTAGTTATTCATTTTTAGAGAGAGAGGAAGAAAGAGAGTAAAAAATGGAGAGAAACATCAATGTGAGAAAGAAACACCAATTGGTTACCTCTCATACATGCTCTTACCGGGGACCAAACGGTAACCCAGGCATGTACCCCAACCGGGAATGGGACAGGTAGCCTTTCGTTTTGCAGAATGATGCCCAGCCAGCTGAGCCACACTGGTCAAGGCAACATTGTACATCTTGTTTGCAATTAAAATGTTCTTAGTGCTTTCTGAATATTACTAAAGATAAATCTTAGTATAGGGTTGATAATTAAGGCAAGAAAGGATCTGGTGTAATTTCTAGTTTAAATTGGAAATATGAATCCTGTCTGTCAAGGAATCCCTTTCTCTTCTTTCTTTCCCTATTTTTTCTTCACTGTTTTATCTGTCTTTCTGTCTTTCTCTTACACACCTATACACCTACCTCTTTCAAAGCTTATAGGCTGCCTGGTCTGGGCATCAGGTTGCTATGTGCAGGAAGAAGAGAGCATTAGAGGGAGAAGACACACACTCATGTCTGGAAGTTGAGTCTTTATTGAGGTTTATTGAGAGTTTTGTAACCTAGAGGAATCTTCTCGAGGGTTAGGGGTGTGTCAGGACTTTCACAGGGACCAAAGGCAGCTCTGGAGTATGTGGCACAGAGAACCATCCTGTTAAGATTTCCTCTTGGGCTGGCCCAGGCTCCAGTGTTAATTCTCCTTCAGGATCTTCTTGATCTAAGGCCGGTAATGGGAGATCCGGGTGAAGACAGCAGGGGGCTTTGCATTCCACATTCCATAGGAGACAATGCCATGGGCCACCCCAGCACAAAGAAGAGGACCCCCTGAGTCTCCCTGGGTTGAGTGGGGTTTTGGGGGAGGGAGGGAGGGAGAGAGACAGAGAGAGAGCAAGTGCAGAAGGTGAGCCAGGGAAGTTATCCATTCCTGCCTGTGGGTTCCAACTCTGAGTCACAGTCAGACCTAGGGTTAGATCCAGGAACCTTGGCTCCTCATAGGATTATACATCTTAGTCTGATGTCCCTTTTTATTTTCCTTCTTGTTACCCCATGTGTCCTGTTTAGCAGACTGAGAGGGATGGTTAGAGATTGCACAAGGCCACGCGAGAATGGATCCACAGGGGGACAATATCAGTGTCCCCAGTCCTTTGATCTCAAGCCCTGCCACTGGCTGACAATTTTTTTAACCCCATCTTATTCTAGAAGATGCCTGGACCCTGAAGAGTGCTTTGTGGAGAAGAACCCTCATCTAAGGATTACCTTAAATATAGATTTTGTCTTTTTGGGATTGCCCACACACAGCTGGAGATTGGAGTCAAAAGTTTCAAAGTGTCTGCAGGCCTGGGGATCCATGAGTCTCAGCTTTACCTCTTGCAGAGTTTTGGAGCCTGATATCCCCACTTCTGTTATTCCCCAGCCAGCTGCCCGGCACATTCTCCCAGGTGGGATGAAGTTTAACTGGGTGTAAGGGGGAGTGTCCCCTTGGCCAGGGTCAGGTTGGCTTTCTCATTCAACTGTGAAGGGAATGAGGAGCTTGCAATGCTAGGAATGGCTTAGGACGCTGCTGGAAGTAATCAGGGAGGGAGACTGCACATTGCTTTATATTAGAGCCACGTTCAGAGCGGTGAGTTATGTGTGGGAGTGCAGTCCAGCAACAGGTTGGGAAAATTTCAGGGCAATGAGGACCTGAAAGAGAAGCCTGAGAGAATAAGAAGTAAAGGCGGAGAAAGCTTTGTCACCTTTAGTAACATGATGTCTTGATGGACAAGCGTGTAATCAAACTTTGGATGAGGGAATTGTTTTGTGACCTCAAGCTTCTACCATGTGTTTTCTTTTTCTGTTATGTCATGGGCTCCAAGAGTGACCATTATAGACCTGTTTTGAGAGAGAAGGAAGGTCAAAGAGAAGCAGTGACAGTTTGGGGTTTCTCCTGAGATGCACCCTATCTGAGAGACGGGGACTGGAGTCTCTCAGTAGGTCACAGGTCACTATCTGCTCCCCTTTTCCTGGACCACTGTGGCATTTGTGGGGCTCAGGTTTTACTCAGGGAAGGCTTTTCCCAGGAAACAGAGACAATTTCTAAGTCTCTTGGGAATTGCCGGGGGCTGAGCAGGCCATGGAGGACCCCGGGACAGGGTTAGCACTTCCTGTATCAGGGAGCCCTTTATGAGGGCCAGCCCTCTGGAGCAAGAAACAGAGAGAAAGGAAGACATGGTGAAGTCTCAAGTGGACTCTGTTTCCTGCCTCCCATGGAAAGAATGGGTTCAGGTCCCTGAGAACTAAGGGCCTGTGTTCTTGGAAAGAGCTTAGAGGAAGTGGTCCAGAGAACTGGTGGGGCCCTGAGGAGTGGAGAATCTTATGTGTTGGGGTGGGGGAGAGGAGGAGTAACTTTTAGAGGAGGGATATTTGGTTGGAGTCTCCTATTCTTTTGTAGGAGAGCTAAGTGCCCAGTGACTGAGGATCAAGGCATCCATTCAGTTAACGAGAACAATTTCCTTAGCCCAACTTGCCTCTCCTTAAAGTGACCCAGGCCCAGGAGACCCTCCACAGGCCCTTCTGTGGGTGTGTCTCTGGTTGCTACCCTGGATATTTATCTCCCATTTGGAGAGAAAGAGGATCCTGTTGTGTCACCTTCCTGCACAGTGAGCAGCCATCAGCACAAAGTTCCGTCTTATCAGGATACCTCCACAACGTGCCACTTTATTCTGGGCAGTGACAATTTCCAGGTAGGCCATGTAGGGGCAGGACTGAGGCTTGCACTCTGTGCCCGCAATGATCTCCCCTGAAATAGAGAACCACAAGGTCTGAACACAGGCATTGGTACTCACTCCAGAGAATGCACAGGTTAGGTTAAAGTTGAGAGTGCGTTTCTTGAATCTCATCCTCACCCTAAATTCTGCCCATCTTCCCTCTCAGGTGTCTCTAGTATCTGCTTTCCCCAGGCACAACCTCCTACACAAATTCTCATTCCTTTCTTTAGGCACAATAGCCACCTAGCTTCAGATGCTGTTCAGGCATTTCCCCCTCAGATTTCCCCCACTCCTATTCTGCCCCTGCCTCAACCCTCCTCTCACCATGCAGGACAAGCTCTCCAGGTTCGTGTCTTGAACTTCTCCACAGCCCATTAGCTGTGTCACAAAAGGACCAAATTATAAGCTAATGGGTAGCCCCAAATCTCAGATGATGAAGAGAACATAGGATTTTATACAGATGTTCACACATGTTAGAGAAGAATCTCCTCTTCCTCCCAGCTCCTCTGGGCTTTCCCCCAGTCAATGTGGAGTTCCTTGTTCCTGGGGACTACCATAGGCTGCAGAGAATGGGTGGGTGCATCCCAAGTGGAAGCTTCACTCTGGACTCTTGGGGAGAGAGATCCTGCTCCTCTCCTGTTTAAGAGTCATCTATATTCAGACAAAACTTTGTTTGAGAAGCTGATCCTGAAGCTTCCAGAGGGAAGGACCCCGAGACTCACCAGCTTCAGATCTGGAGCATAGGAGGAACAGCAGGGGAAGAGGAAGATGGCTCATCTTCTCAGAGAGCCTGCCCATGTCAGGTGCTGCTTCTGCCTTTCACTCTTGGGCTTTGTAACTCCCAGCAAGAGTGGAAAGGGCAGGGCTGGTAACTACAGGAACTGGGTGGTCATGTTTTTATTTTTTTAATTCTCTTTTTCTCTCTCATTCTAAGCTGGCTGTCTTTTTGATCAGAAGTTCCCCAGCCCTGACTAGTGTGACTCAGTGGTTTGGGCATCATCATGCAAACTGAAAGGTTGTGGTTTGATTCCTGGTCAGGACACGTGCCTGGGTGGCAGTACAGGTCCCCGGTATGGGGCGTGTCAGAGGCAACTGATCAATGCTTCTTTCACCCATTGATGTTTCTCTCCTTCCCTTCCCCTCTCTTAAAAAAATAAATAAAATTAAAACAAAAGTTTCCCCAGAGTTGCCCTTTGTTTTGCTAGAGGTAAAGTTGAGGCCTGTACTCTGAAGTCCTGGCTTTCAGGATGAACTCTCCATCATGGTGCCTTACCGGCAGTGGGGCAGGGGGGTGGTGGTGGAGGGGATCATGTCTTTCCCAGTTAGAGCAGTTTGTTAGAGACCTATCAGAAACATGAGTGAGGGAGATTTGTTACACTGAGCATTCAGAAGCACATGCACTTTTATGGCTATAGCCCATAATAGGAAATGCATTTTGCAAGAAGACTCAATGCCGTACATAATGTTGTATGTCAGTACATGAGCACAAACACACACAAATACAATTGAGTAAAAAATTTCACAATACTTATCATGTACAGTGCTCTCTGTTGGTTTTCCATTCCATTCCATTCCATTCCATTCCATTCCATTCCATTCCATTCTATTCCATGTTAAAACATGAGTAGCATCCACTTAAAAGATTATTGCCTGCAATTTGAAAAACATTAATCTGGATCTCTCTCATCCTCTGAATCAAGTGTTCATTGGCAGAAGAAAAGCAAGATCCAAGGAGAGGAAATGGGGGAAGGGAGCCTATTTTGTTTTAAGACTTAATACACATTATCACAAGAGAAAATGGAATTGGAATTAGTGTTTTTGAGAGACTATGTATATCATTTATTGTTATGATATATTTTCATCACAATTCTGTGAAGTAGATTCTATTATCTCAATTTTATCTATCTATATCCAGGCTTATGGTTGAAAATTAGACTTAAATGATTCCAAAATAAGGGCCCTTTCTGCTTTGCCACTAAAGGGAAATAGAGAAGTTGAGTACTGCCAGTGGTGATGTATAGATGTAGAAGGATGATTGCTTCTGGGGGGCTGGCATTTCCTACTGTCACATTAAGAATCAAGCTTATTTTGCTGAAAAAGAATATATACACACAGATGTATCTGAGTTTTTTTTTTCCTGTAACAACCTTGGGAAATACCATTATTGTCATTTTACAGATGTAGAATTGAGACTCAGACACATTAACATGACCAAGATCACACAAGTCATAACTATCATAACTGGGTTTCAAGTGCATATCTGTTGTTTTCCCCAGAGTTGTAGAAGCAGGGAGTCCAGAGAAGAGTTGGGTAACATGGTGGCATGTCATTTCTCTTGGAGATTTATAAGATATTTGGTTCAGAGATGGGGAAGCACAGGTGACATATACCTCCCCAGATCATCCTATCATGACCTCAGTCTCAGCTTTGGCTTGTAACTGGGGTGTTACAATTCTTAGTATATACTGTCTGAGTCCTCTGTTGTCCTTAGTTCTGACCCTGTCTAGGATAGAACATTAACACATTTTCCTAATGTTTGAGGAGTCCTTGCCCTAATTCATTCACTCTCTAGAGTTGCCAGTTTAATATACAGAATGCCAAGTGAAATTTGTGTTACAGATGAATAACAAATCACTTTTTAGTACAAGTGTGCCCAATGTTGCTTAAGACATAATAAAATTGTCTTAAATTCAAATTTAACTGAGAGTCCTGTATTTCTATTTGCTAAAACTAGCAACTGACTCTGCATTCTACCATCAGCAGAGCAGAGAAGAATCTGGAGTTGGAGAAGTTTTATCCTGTAGCCCTGCACCAGTTAGACCAAAAAGCAGAGGTATAAACAAATGAAGGGCATCCATTTTCCACTCATGTAATAGGAAGTTGAGAGGTAGGGAGTCCAGGGCTAGTGTGATTGCTCCACAACATCATTAAGGTTCAGATCTATCAAGACTCAAGTTTTGTTTCACTTACACTGGCTGAGGGCAAAGGAATGGAATAGGTATAGCTCCAGTCAGGTGACCAATTTCTGAAACGAGAACTAAACAATCTGACCATATTTCTGCCTTGCTATGTCATGTGTGTATTTACATAGTTCAACAGATTTCCTTTTTCTCTCTTCTCTGCTTTCCTTCTGCTGTTTTATATGTGTATGTTGGTGGTGAAGTTTATAGTTTAGCCTCTAGTTTTCAGAATATCAGTTTGGGAGTGTGACTAAATTAGAAATGGAATGGATATCATGTAGAGTTCCTATACTTGGAGTAGAAAGCAGTAACTGATGAGATTGAGTTACTGCATTTCTGGGGAGAGCCAAGCCTCATTTTCCTTTGGACAAAAGATGGTGACAGTTAAGATCAATGAGAACAATTTTATTTTGGAGAATATTAAGTGCACATTCATGTTGGGCAGCCAAATGATGGATTGTAGTGGACATTTCCCATGTATGTGGTGGATCCTTAGTGTCTTTTGAACGTCCTTCATGTATTAAGAGAATTCTCAATTATGATTCTTGCCTTTCTAAGGTAGAATCCACAAACTTCCTTTCTCTGATTTTCTTTAAATTATATTTTACTGATTATGCTATTACAGTTGTCCAAATTTCCCCCCTTTCCCTTCTTCCACCCAGCAACACCCGTTCCCTCAGGCAATCTCCACGTCATTGTTCATGTCCATGGGTCATGCATATGAGTTCTATGGCTACTCCATTTCCTATACTGTACTTGACATTCCCATGACTATTCCGTAACTCTTTATTTGTACTTCTTAATCGCCTCACATCTTCAGCTATTCCCCCGGATCCCCATCTCATCTGGCAACCATCAAAATGCTCCCCATATCCATGATTCTGTCTTTGTTCTTCTTGTTTGCTTAGTTGGTTTTTTTAGATTTAATTGTTGATAGATATGTATTTTTTGTCATTTTATTGTTCATAGTTTTGATTTTGTTCTTTTTCTTAAAAAAATCCCTTTAACATTTTATATAATAATGATTTGGAGATGAAGAACTCCATTAGTTTTTTCTTGTCTGGGAAGCTCTTTATTTGCTCTTTGATTCTAAAGATATCTAAGTGATATCTTTGCTGGACAGGGCAATGTTGGCTGTAGGTCCCTGCTCTTCCTGACCTTGAATATTTCTTGCCTGTCCCTTTTAGCCTGCAAAGTTTCTTTTTAGAAATGATCTGACAGTCTTATGGGAACTCCCCTGTAGGTAACTAACTTCTTTTCTCTTGCTGCTTTTAAGATTCTCTTTTTATCTTTAACCTTTGACATTTTAAATATGATGTGTCTTTGAGTGGGCCTTTTTGCATCCATCTTGTTTGGGGCTCTCTGTGCTTCTTGGACTTGCGTATCTATTTCCTTCACCAAATTAGGGAAGTTTTTTAAAATTATTTTTTCAAATAGATTACTTGCTCTTTCTCTTATCCTTTCGTACCTGAATGATGCAAATGTTGGAGTGCTTGAAGTTTTCCCTGAAGCTAGTTATACTATCGTCATTTTTTTGAATTATTTTTTCTTGTTGTTCTGATTGGTTGATTTTTTCTTCCTTATGTTGCAAATCATTGATTTGATTCTCAACTTCATCCACCCTACTGTTGTTTCCCTGTGAATTGTTCTTTATTGCAATTAGCGTATCCTTCATTTCTGACTGGATCTTTTTTATGCTGTTGAGGTCCTCACTAAGTTCCTTGATCATTCTTAAAACCAGTGTTTTGAACTCTGTATCTGATAGATTGCTTATCTCCATTTCCTTTAGTTCTTCTTCTGGAGTTCTGATCTGTTCTTCCATCGGGGCCATGTTTCTTTGTCTCGTCATTTTGGTCGCCTCCCTGTGTTTGTTTCTATGTGTTAGGTGGAGCTTCTGTGACTCCCTGACTTGGTAGTGTGGTAGTAGGTGTCCTGTAGGGCCCAGTGGCACAGCCTCCCCTATCACTCAAGCTGGGTATGCTTTGTGTGCATCGAGTACACCCTTCTCTTGTAGTTGAGCATTGATTGCTGTTGGCAGGTCAATGGGAGAGATTTACCCAGGCCAGTCAGCTGCAAGGATTGGCAATGACCATTGACTATTGACCACCAACCTCTGCTCTCTGTAGAGGATCAGCTGTGCAGGGGCATGGTGATGGTGTTCCAACATGGTCTGTAGCTGTCCACTGGGTGTGCAGGCTCTTGGGTTTCCCAGGTGGTGCAGGTGAATGGCAGTTCCCACCTGTGTTTTGCCCAGGACCACCCTGCCTGAGCTATAAAGCAATAGGAGATGGTTGCTAATTGTGCTGGAGGCTTGGAGATTCCCAGATGAAGCAAAGCTGTGAATCTAGGCTGACTGTTGTTAGTGCTGGGCCTGGGGCCACTTAGTAAGAGGTACAGTGGTTGGAGGCTCACTGAGGTCAGCTGGTGCTTGTTTGAGAGGATTTAGGAAGTTGTGAGGCATCAGCCAAGACCAGCCATTCATATGGAAAAGTCACTGTTAACAGCCTGGGAGGGCCCATGGGGTGGGTTATAGCCTCAGAGGATCTCTAGGTTGGGGCAAACAGTGTTAGGTTGATGGAGTCTCAGATAGGTTGATGGAGCCCAAGAGGATCTCTTGGGCTGGGGGATCTACTGGCTCTGTGGCTCTGTTGGGCAAGGATTCAGAAAAGGGACGATGACTTCTGCCCAACTTTCTGCCTAGGAAAAAGCTGTCCCCCAGCTCTCACCTTGATGTCAGACACTTCAGTTCCTCCCTGTATGTGCTGGTGCCTTTCAAACTCCTACCTGGTGCTGGAGTGCAGAGGAAGTGAGTCTGAGTAAGCTCATATGTGGGTTCTTTAAGAGGAGATGCTTGCTTGGGACTCTAAAAGTTTCTTCCACTCACTCAATCCCCACTGGTTTTTGCAGTAATAAGTTGTGGTCACTTATTTTCCTGGCACTGGAAGCTTGGGCTGCGGGGTCTGGTTTGGGGCTGGGACTCCTCAGTCTCAAGATATACCTCCCAAATTTTATCCACCACAGGTGGATGTAAGCCTAGCCCATTCTGCATCTCCACCCTTCCTACAAGTCTGGATGGCTGTGGTTTCTATAATTCTGTAGTTGTCAGACTTCCATTCATCCTGATTTCTGGTGGTTCTGAGTGATGGCTGTTCTGTAGTTTAGTTGTAATTTTGATGTTGTTGTTTGAGAAGGTGAGCCATGTTTACCTTTTCCTTCATTTTGACAGGAAGTCCTCTTTGATTTTCTTGCATCAAGGGCCATGTGATGAGACTGCAATCAGATGAATGTGCATTAAAATTTGACTTAGAAGGGGTAACAAGGTAGCAGGTATTATGTGGAATTATAATTTTTCTGGTAAAGGTGAGTTGCAGAGGGATCTGGTCAGGGGAGGAATTAGTCATGGTTAAGGTATCTAGTGCTGCCTACAGTGTCAGGACCAAGTCAACAGCCAGTGAAAACTTTGCTGAACAGTCTCATGGTATAGTTCAGTCATTGTTTCTGGTCAGGTTGCTTCCAGATTGAACACTGCAGCATCTTGGCAAGTAGATGATGAATCTGTATAAAGAAGAATTTACTAATAATCAGTTGTTACAACTTGATTATGTAGTTAGGGGAGGTAAGTGATTTCCTATTTGCTGGAGATACTTGAAGTAGATGTTACATGGAGTCTTGTTTAGGATTGATAATTAGTGGAAAGGAGAGGTTTGGGATTGATGTAAAAGCACTGATGTTTTGATGGTAGTGATTCCTTAGCCACTATAATGCAGAGGGATCATCCCTTCTCTGAGTTCCTGAAACATTTATTATCTGTGCCATTTTTCACTTTGACATATGAGGCATTCAGTTGCTTTTGCAGGTAGATGGGGGTGAGCTTTTATCCTGCTTCTTCCACTTAACTATCTCTCTGATTTAGGACAGTTCCTTAAGTTCTCAGCATTAGTTGCTGGGTAGAATAATTTTGGTTGTACGTTTTTGCTTTTCATCACTTTGGATATTTTGTGCCAGTCCTTCCTGGCCTGCAAAGTTTGTGTTGAGAAATCAACTAACAGTCTTATGGGAACTCCCTCATAGGTAACTAACTGCTTTCTCTTGTCACTTTTAGGATTCTCCCTTTGTTACCTTTTTGGACCTGGTTGAGCAGAAGGTTCCATCATGGGGGTTGACATCTGCCACAACAAAGACTGAAAGATTTGGCTCAAGGAACCCAAGAGCCAGACCATCTACCTAAGGCTGTTGGTCAAGCTATACACATTTCTGGCCAGATGAACCAACTCCATCTTCATCCAAGTGGTGTTGAAGAGGTTGTTCATGAGTCACACCAAGAGGCTGCCTCCATCCCTTTCCTGGATGATCCAGAAGATTAAGCTTCCTGGGCAGGAGGGCAAAACTGCTATAGTTGTAAGAACTGTAACCGATGACGTGCATGTCCAGGAGGTGCCCAACCTGAAGGCATATGCACTTTGTGTTAGTAGCCAGGCCCTGAGCTGCATCCTGAAGGCCGGCAGCAATATCTTCGCCTTTGACCAGCTGGCGCTGGACTTCCCTAAGGGCTGTGGCACCATCTTGCTTTCTAGTTCTTGCAAAGGCAGAGAAGTGTATAGGCATTTTTACAAAGCCTGTGAACCTGTCACAGCCACACCAAAATCTATGTACATCCAAGTGCCAGAAGTCCGAGTGAGCAAGAGGCCCATGGGCCAGCCATGGCCACAGAAACTAACCTCAGATCCTACCTTGTTGTTCAAAAGATTTTGGATGCTGAAAAAGAAAAAGATTTTCTCTTTGTCTTTAACCTATGGCATTTTAATTATGGTGTACCTTGCTGTGGGTCTCTTTGAGGTCATCATGTTTGGGGCTCACTGCACTTCCTGGGCTTGTATGTCTATTCCCTTTGCCAGGTTAGGGTGCTTTTCCATCATTATTTCTTTAAATAGGTTTTCAGTTCCTTGCTCTCTCTCTTCTCCTTCTGGTATCCCATAATGTGAATATTGTTACACTTAATGTTGTCCCAGAGGTTCCTTAAACTATCCTCATTTTTTTGAGTCTTTTTTTCTTTTTGCTGCCTTGATGGGGTGTTTTCTGCTACCTTATCTTCCAAGTCACTAATTTGATCCTCTGCTTCACCTGCTCTACTGTTGATTCTTTCTAATGTATTCTTCATTTCAGTTATTGCATTCTTCATTTCTAATTAGTTCTTTTTTTATGATTTTTTAATCTGTTTTTGTATTTCCTATCTCTTTGTTGAAGTTCTAACTGAGATTGGTTAGCATCCTTAAAACCTCTGTTTTGAACTTTGCATTTGGTAGATTGCTTGTCTGCATTTTTGTTTAGTTCTTTTTCTGGAGTTTTGTTCTGTTTTTTCATTTGTGACATGTTTTTTTTCCCTCATTTTTGTTGCCCCCCTGTGTTTATTTCTGTGTATTAGGAAGAGCTGCTGTGTCTCCCAGTCTTAGTAGAGCGGCCTTATATAGTAGAGTAGAGAGGGACTCAGTAGAGTCCCCTGAGACCCAGTGGTGCAGTCTCCCTGGTCACCTTAACTGGGTGCTCCAGGTGTGTCCTTGTGTGCATTTTGTGTGTCCTCTTGTTATAGCTGAACCTTGATTATTATTGGCATCTCAGCGGGAGAGACTGACCCTCTCAGGTTGAATGATTGTAAGAATTGCCCATGGCTATAGTTGAGGAGCTGTTAAGCAGGGGTTACTCTATGGAGCAAGAGTGGTGTTATCAGGGCCCTAGTGCTTGCCAAGTCTGTACTTCGAGTGTGTTTTTGTGGGTGTGGTTGGATGGTCCTCTGGTATGGCCTTAAGCTGGTTGCCAGGTGTGTTGGTTCTGGGGCTTCTTGGGAGGTGTAGGCCAAGGTCAGCTGATGCCTGTACCCTACCTGGGACCACTTGGTATGAGCTGCAAAATGATCTGCAGATGGTTGTCACTTGTGTTGGGCTTGGAGGTCCCTAGGAGAGGCTAAGCTATGAACTGAGGCCAGGTGCTTCTAGTGCTATGCTTTGGGCTGTTTAGCAAAAGGTAGGGGCCATGCTGAGGCCAGATACTGTCTGTTTGGGATTTGTGAAACTTAGAGAGATTTTAGGAAAGTCCACAGCATGAGCCAAGACAGTCCATTTGTATGGAAAAGCCACTGGAAGTGGCTTGGCTGGATCCTCAAGTTGGGTGGGACACGGTCTCAGGGAATCAATCACCAAGGTGGGGAGAACACTGTTATCTGGGTTGATGGAGACTCAAATATAGCGTCTGCTTGTGCCTTCAGGGTGAGGGCTCAGCAAGGGAATAATAGCCATTGCCAGCACTTTTGTTGGGATGAAACTGTCCCTCCAGCCTTCATCCTGCAGCCAGACAATTCAGTTTATTCTTGAGTATACCTCTTGCCTTTTGAGCTGCTATCCAAGCACTGGAGCTCAGAGTAGTGTAAATACACTAGTGCATGTATTTACAGCTAGTAAATACATGCACTAGTCCTTTAAGCAGAACACCTAGGAATCTAAAGGCCCTCCCTCTCAATGTGCCACAGTTGTCTCTGGTTTTCACAGCCAGGAGTTATGGGAACTTTTCCTTCTGGCACTGAAATCCAGGGAAGCCTGGTGTAAGGCTGGGATTCTTGCCTCCTCAGGGTTAACTCGACAGTGGAGATATTCCTCCTGATGTTTAAGCACCACATGTGGACGTGGGAGCAGCTGCTTCTGCATCTTGGCCCCTCCTACCGGTCTCCACGTGGCTTCTTCTTAGTTATAAGAGTTCAATTTAGCTAGTCTACAGATGGTTTTCAATGATGATTGTTCTGCAGTTTAGTTGTAATTTTTGTGTGGCCATCGAAGGAGGCGAGTACATTTACTTACTCTGCCTTCTTGACTGGGAGCCCCCTGATAGTTCTAGTTTCCATTTATCATTCCTGAAATAGGCTAGTACTTGAGAAGGAAAGTCCTAGAGTGCTCCTTCTTTTAGTTTGGTGAAGCAGTTTCTCCTACAGACTCTGTGATCCTCCTATTCCCCTTATCACTGTCAACATCAGTCAGGTCGGCCAGCTCCTTGGGTCATCATCTTGTGCACCTCAGAACTAATAACCATGATAATCTTATCTTTCTGGTGGGCTGCAGGAGAGACAACTGTTATTTCCATTTCAGGCGATCATATAATGTGTGCTTGATGTGTGGTTGCTGCCAATGGTGAAGTCAGTGTTTGTAGGCTCAACACCCCTCCTCACAGTCTCCATTCCTGCTACCTGTCAGGGTATAGTTCCTGGATCGGGAGTGGCTTATCTTCTAGTAGATCTAGAACAGCCTGATATTCTTCTACTGGGATTGCTTTATTATGCGGTAGGCCTATAAGGGTATCTTATCTGCCTAGTCTTTTTTCCACATCCTGCATTCTTGGTTGCAAGAACATTATTTTGATTACTTAATGGAAAATGTTGCCCAACTGCAGATATGATTTTGTAAAGCTATTGGGGACAAGTGAATGGGCAAGTTATGTGAGACTAAGACAGGAGGTGTAGAGTTTCAACTGTATAAAGTAAGGCCAATCCTCCAGGTGTCATTTGGGGAGTTTTCAGTAGTGCTTCTGTCTAACCATATTTGGGAGAAATGTAGAAGAAGAAAATAAGTACCACAAACTAGGTGGCTGAAAATGAGAAATTTATTCTCTCAGAGTCTGGAGACTGGAAGTCTCAGATCAAAGTGTTGGCAGAGTTGGTTCTCCCTGAGGGCTGTGAGGAAGAATCTGTCTCATGCTTCTCCTCTAGCTTCTGGTGACAGCTGCAATCCTCGGTGGTCCTTGGCCTTGGGATGCATCACACCATCTCTAACTCTGTCTTCTCATGGCCTTCTCCCTGTGTGTGGCCTTCTCCTGTTCTTATAAAGACACCAGTGTTGGATGAAGGGTCCACCCGACTCCAGTATGACCTCATCTTAATTAATTCTGCAACAACCCTATTTACTAAATAAGGTTACATTCTGAAGCACTGGGAGCTAGGACTTCAATTTTCTTTTTTTGAGGGACACAATACAGCCTATAACAACTCCTTCAGTATATATACATGCCAAACCATTACACCATGCATGACTATATGAGGGTAACTGTTGCCGAGGAAACTGTGGATGCAGGAGAATGGTCCCAAGGTTCACAGCGGAGGGCCTGACATTGGGGTAGGGTGTGAGGAGCAGATATTCTTTCTTGTTGGACTTTTGGACCTGGGCCCCAGCAACCATGATCCTGGGAAGAACTAACTGTTTAGCACTTACTTCTCTGTGTGCTACCTCAGCTGTCCACAGGCCCTCTTCCTATGAGTTTGGGCAAAGCACTCTTTATCCGGACAGTTTCTCCTGCTGACCCTGTGATGCTGAGACTTTATCACTTTTGGTGTCAGTCAGGCAGACTCACTCTGGACTTACCCTCCGCGTAGCAGAACACTTTGATAATGATGATGTGTGCTTATCTTCTCTGGGTGATGGCCACCAACTGCTTTTTCCATGTTAAGGGTCCATGTGATGCTTGTTTGGTCTTCTGTGGTGGCTGGGCCAGACTCAGTGCTGTCAACCTCTTGGGTCCATTTCAGTCCATGGGTGCAGACAAGCTCCCCACAGTTTCCGCCAGCCCTGCTGCTCCTTGGGGGCCAGGCTGGCAGGACAGGCTGACTACTCTCCTGTTCCAGGGAAGAGGGCTTCCCTGTGGATGCGCTGCCCTTAGGGCCTGGGGATCAAAGGTGGATGGAGATTTAGCTGCAACTCAGTGTGTGTTCTGGTCTCCTAAGCAAACATTATACATTGTGTCTGTGCTGCTTGTATCTCACATTTAAAAATTCTTATTTAATTATACAAATATAAAACATGAGTTAAGATAAATAGAAAAAAATCAAATTAGCATTCTTGCATGTGGTCTCTTGTTTTTGAGATTTTCTTAGACAGCTGAATTTGGGTGGCTCTGAGATAGTTCAGGGATGAGGCTCACTCCAATGCTCTTGGGGATCCCTATCCTGGGCTAGAATGGCCCTAAGGCATGTACAGCTCTGTTGTGACTCCTGCAATAGATATAGTTGTCCTGAGGACTTCCAAGAGTCATCCCTTCCTCACCCCACTATCCTGAGCTCTTGTGCTTGAAAAATTTTCTTCTTTCCCACTTGGCAGATATTTCTGTAGCTGTAGACACACTATTGAGGGGGAAGATCATGAGGCAGAAGGGGGTGTGAGAACATAAGGTGTCAACAGCCCAGGCCTGGGGCCATCTTTGGAAACAGTCATGGGGAATTTGCTATGGAGCATTTATGCCCTGAATTGCAGTGGCTGAGGCATGGAATTTGAGGAAAGAAGAGAAGCGAGAGGAGAAGAGGTAGTGATGGTGGTGTGTGTGTGTGTAGGGGGGAGGTGGGAGTAGGAAGAGGAAGAGGGGACAGAGGAGAAAGAAGGTCATTCAGTGACAATATTACTCTGGATGTTAAATCCTATTGAGCAGATCAAAACATTTTCTTTAATAATCCACAACACCACACAATGTACATGGAAACTGGTAGGCTTGATTATTAATCTGGCGAGAAAGGAGCCCAGTGCAATTCTTCATTCAAACTAGAGAGGAGGATCTGCATTACTCCCTGTGGAGCAGAACAGCTGTGGGGGAGCTCTAGAGGATAAAGAGTCTCACACACATATGCTGGCGGCAGCATCTTTATTGGATTTTGCTGGAGATACAATCAGCAGGGGTTTTGGATTCCTTTGGAAGTCTCCCTGGGCTTGGGCTGGGGCCAGGCTCCTGTGGAACCTGGGGGCTACCCAGGGAGAGCTCTGGCTTTGGGATTTTCCCTGATGCTGGCCAGGTTTCTGTGGCTACTTGCTCTCTAAGATCGAATTAATCCAGGGAACATGTGGGGAGATTCGCGTGAAGACAGCAGGAGACTGTGCACTTTGATGTCCATATGACACAACACCTTGGGCCACACTGGCACACAGAAGGGAGCCCTCAGAATTCCCCTGTGGGTTAGAGAAAGCAGACTATGAGCAGAGATCATCATTCTCTCCTGTTACCTCATCCTGGTTCTATCAGCACCCTGGGAAGCCCCAAGATACCCCGTAGTTGGGCCCGGAATCCTGACTCCTCATGGAGTCATAAGTTAGAATTCATACGTTTAATGTTCTCTCTCTCTTTCTGGCTCAGAATCACACAACTCTAGATCCTGACCCCTCCATCTTCTTGTAGTTTCTCTCCTAGATCCCTGTATGGAGACTTTTCTGGGAGGATTAGAGTCAGGACTTGAGCATGGGGGGATATAACCCAGAAGGATTACAGTTCTCACAGTCCTGGACACCCATGAATGCAGATACCAGTCACTGTACCCAGGGACTTTGTGACCCACCCTGTTGCAGGAGAACCTTGTTTCCCAGGGACTGATTGTGAGGAGGAAGTGTAAGTATGTGATACCTTGTATACTGATGTTTTCTTCCTGGGGTTGCCCACACAGACTTGCAAGTTATCATTATAAAAGTGAAAGTGGTTGCAGGCCTCAACATTCATGAGTTTCAGCTTTCACCTCTCTGAGAGTATCTGATCCTGGCTTGTTCATTCCTGTTCTCCCCCAGCCAGTTGCCCAGCATACTCTTCCAGGTTGAATTAAGGTAGACTGGGTGGGAAGGGGGATTGTCTTCACACAGCGTGGTTCAGCTCGGCTTTCTTTTGTAGCTATGAGGGAGGAAGAGTAGATGGTTGCCTGTCTCAGGGAAAGTGGTGGGTGTGGTGTGATAGAGGCTCCCTGGGCAGGGCCTAGAATATTTCCCCAATGGGGTGGTGATGCATGGAGTGGGAGTGGTCCCCAAGAAAGTAGGTTTAAAGAGAGAATGAGAAAGGTTTAGGTTTAGGTTAGGAGAAGGATTAAGAAGAGGGGCTGAGAAGTCCAAGAAAGAGAATGGCACCTTCAGTAACATGACGTCATTGAGCTTGGTGAAATAGTCGTATTGTGGATGAACAAATTGTTTTTTGACTTCTAGCTTCTACCATGTGGATTCTTCTTGTTTTATGTCATGAGCTCCAAGAGTGGCAGTAATTTTTCTGTTGAGAGGGAAGAGAGATTCAGGAAAAGGTGCTGGTCTCCTGAGAGCGGCGCATTCTGAACAAAGTGACACGAGGCCCTCCTCTTCAATGTAGACCCAGCTGAGGAACTCATATCTTACTGAGAACAGGTGTTCCTGCTTGGGGTCACAGCTCTTTCAGGAAGGTCCAGCTTCTGAGAGGACACAGAACTGAGATGGCTTCTCTGGCCCAAGGATGAGAGAGGAACATTGGCCTTTCTGGACCTGGGATGCCTACAGTAAATCTTGGGCCTCTGGAGATGGAGATGACTAATCAGAAGGGAATGGTTCATCCCAATATACATCACTGATCATCTTGAGGTGGGTGAGGCATGAAAATTTCTCCTCAGGACACTTGAAAGTTGTGTTAACTCTGGTTCCTACAACTCCTCACATGAAAAGGGAACAGGTCAAAGTTTTATTACCTTCCTTTACAGTAAGCAGCTGTCACCACGAATTTTTGACTTATGAGAAACCCACTACAGCTTGTAACATCACCTTGGTCAGTGATGATTTCCAGATGGGCCATGTAGGGGTGGGAGTGTGGTTTGGACTCAATGCCACTGATGATCTCCCCTGAAACAGAAGAACCCGTGTTCCCAACATAGGCTAATTGAGTCTTCAGACAGAGCACTGGGTGAGGAACATGAGTTGAAGGCTGAGGCAACTCCCCACCTCCAGGCTCACCCTTACCTCTAATGTGGCTCAGCCCCACTATATATCCCTTTTATTGGCTTTTCCTGTCGCAATTCACCCTGTCAATCCTTATCCTACTTTGTAGACCACAATGTCTAGTCTTGATTCTGAGTTGTTACTGAAACATTTCTTCATGTCCTGATTCTGATCTCCTCCATTTGAGAGCAAAGCCAAATGACCATGAATCAGAATTGTGGATATTTTGAGGAAAGCAGCTTAAGAGGTACTTCCCAAGCCAGTTTTCTGGTTCTACCTCCATCCAAGACTTCTTTTGCCAAGTCAACTGTTATTAACTGCTGGGAAAGAGTTTGACTCTTCCACATAGAGATTTCCCCCTGGAACACTTGGAATGAGTTGTTGCTTTTTCACGTTAGGATCTTATTTGACTCAGGTCAGTAAGCTTGGAATAACGGCTGAGGACCCAGAGAACAGGGAGTTACACCCCAGAGTCACCAGCTGCAGCTTCAGGTGGCAAGAGAAAGACCAACCAAAGGAGTAGGGCCTGTATTTTCCCAGTGATACTGCCCAAGGTAAGCTACTTCTGTCACTCTCCTCTCTTGTCCCTGCTTTATAACCCCAGTCGTACAAGGAGGGGGAGGGCTGGAAACCACAGAAAGCATATTTTTGTCATTTATTCTGGCCTGGCTTATCTTCCTCATCAGATATCCTTTCAGCTCTCCCCTCTGCTCTGCTGCTGTTGAAGTTGTGGTCAGAGCCTCAGTGCCCTTGCTTCTAGGATGACAGGATTGGCTGGGGAGCTGAACCCTTTCACAGTGCATGGAATTTTGGGCATGGAGATTTAAATGGAGGGAAGGGGAAATGCATGCGTTTTCTTCCCCTCTCTTGCCCTGCCTGGGCTGGCTTGTGTTGAGGCCAAGTTGTGCATACTGGGCCACACTTCCAGGATGTGTGCCCTGGCAGTGGCCTGTGGGATGCTGGGGCATCTTCTGCTGCTGCATGGATGGTTCCAGACCATGCCTTCTCTTCCTTGGTGATCCACAGCATGGATGTGTGAGCCAGAGCACATGTGGACCGCAGGCCCTGGAAGATGTGTGGCCAGGCAGCAGGCCCCAGGGCCCCTGGTGTGGGAAGTGGTGGTGGCTGGCAGTACAAGCCATGCTCACAAGCTCCAGAAAGGAGTCTGAGGCCTGACAGTGATGGTCAGCTTCAATGATCATGCAGCGGTTGCCTGCAGTTTCCCAAAAGATAGTGTTTTTAAGTGGGAGAAGAAACTCTGTGTGCAGCCTTGAGTTTTTCTGGCAGAGGGTGGGTGTTTTTTTCCCTCTGGGTGTTTTGGAGGGGATGGAGTCTGAGGCAGAAGCCTGCCATTCTTCCCAAAATGTGTAGTTTCTGAATAAACAACCCCTTTCCTTTTTCACCAAACCTCTGCCTCTGGAATTTGCCTACGATGAGCAGTAGAACCCCAATCCTTGTTTGGTAACACTCCTACTTCAAGGATGCACTCAATGCCCCGTCCCCAGTCACGGCACATACAAGAATCAATCAATGAATGCATAAATAAGCGGAACAACAAATTGGTGTTTCTCTCTCTCTCAATAAAGTCAATAAAAAGTAAAATTTTATTTTATTTTGTTTTTTAATTTTTAAATAATGTTTATTCTATCACAATTGTCTCAGTTTTTCCCCCTTTACCCTTCTCCACCCATCCCAACCACCCCCCAACCCCACCCCACTCCCACAGTCAATTTCCACACTGATATCCAAGTCCATGGGTCATTCATAGATGTTCTTTGTCTAGTCCCTTCCCCTTCTTTCCACCATTGTCCTCTTTCCCCATCCCCTCTGGTCACTTTCAGTCTGCTCAGTGTTTCCATGCCTGTGGTTTATTTTGTTTGTTAGTTTATTTTGTTGAATAGATTTCACTTATAGCTTAGATCGTATGGTATTTGTCTTTCACCTACTGGCTTATTTCACTTAGCATAATATTCTCCAGTTCCATCCATGTCACAAAAGGTAGGAGTTCTTCCTTCCTTTCTTCTTTTTTTCTTAAATCTAAATGCAGATTGATTTCATTTTTTATTTCTTTAAATGTCAAAATCCATTTTAAATATTAAAAAATTTAAATCCATTATAAAGTCTCAGCAACTAAAACAACATGACACCAGCACGGAAATAATCAAGTAGATCAATGAAATAAAATGAACATTCCAGAAACAAACGTATATATCTAACAATGTAATATATGATTAAATTGATATTTCAAATTAATGGGGAAAATAAGGCTTATTCAACAAATAACTTGCATGGACCATTATTACTTCAAATAAAACAAATATAGAACCCTATTTCACACATTATACAAGAAATATTCAGGTGAATTAAAAGCTGATATGTAAAATCTAAGGAGTTTTTGGAAAAAATACAAAATAATATTTTTCTTAGCCTGACGTAACATATTCAAACCCAGAAGCTATAAAATAAAATGTTGACAATATGACTATATTAAACATTTAAGACTTTACAGTAATATACATATAAAAAAGTGAAAGGACAAATGATAGGATAGGAAAGTATTTGCAACACATCTAAAAAAGGGTTTATAGTTTTTGTTTTAAGGGAAAAAATTCTACAAACATTTAGTCAAAAAATGGATAAAAAATACCAAAAAGTCATTTAAAGCTTTTTAAAAAAATGGAAATAGGCAAGAAATATACAATACAAGTTTAGTTTCAACAAATAATAAAGTAACACTTAAAATAACACATCATTGTCTCAATCAGATTAATGAGTATTAAAAATATAGGTAATATCAAGTATTGGTGACAGTGAAAGGAACTGGGTATTCATAGATTCTTTTTCTTCATCTTCTTAAAGCTGTCCCTTTAGCATATCTTGCAATGCTGGTTTGGTGGCAGTGCATTCTTTTAGCCTTCTTTTGTCTGGGAAACTCCTTATTTTTGCCTTCCATTTTAATTGAGAGCCTTGCTGGGTAGAGCAGTCTTGGTTGCAGGCCTTTGCTTTTCATTCCTTGGACTATTTCTTGCCATTCCCTTTTGGCTTGTAGTGTTTGAGAAGTCAGCTGCTAGCCGTATCAGGGTGCCCTTGTATGTTACTACCTATTTCTCCCTTGCTGCCTTTAGGATTCTGTTTGTCTTTGATATTTGCCATTTTAATGATGATGTGTCTTGGAGTGGGCCTCATTGGGTTCCTCTTGAATGGGACCCTGTGTGTTTCCTGGATTTGTGTGACTTTTTCTCCTCCAATTTGGGAAGTTTTCCATCATTACTTTTTCAAACTGGTTCTCTATCCCTTCCTCCTCTTCTTCTCCCTCTGGTATCCCTCCTATATGGATATTATTATATTTCAGGTTGTCCTGCATTTCCCTAAATAGCTTTTCATTCTTTTTGAGTCTTTTTTCATTTTCTCGCTCTTTCTGGGAGCTTTTACCTACCTTGTCCTCCAGCTCACTGATTCAATCATTTGCTTCATCTAGCCTGCTTTTGATTCCTTCCACTGCATTCTTTAATTCAGAAATTGTATTCTTCATTTCCTCTTGCCTCTTGCTGATAGATTATGTCCTTTTTCATGCTGATATAGTTCCTCATAGTTTCCATGTAGTTTTTTTGTAGTTCTCTCTGAGCTCAGTGAGATCATAGAGCTTCCTTAAAACCATTGTTTTGACCTCAATCTGATAGTTTACTTGCATCTCGTTCATTTAGTTCTCTTTCTGGGGATTCCTCCTTTTCCTTCGAGTGGGAGCTATTTCTTTGTCTTCCCATTATTTGTGAGACTCTTCTTTTTTGCTTCTGCTTCTTAAATTGATCTGTCTAGACTTCCTGACTTTGTGGTGTGAAGTTCTATGGTAGGAGGCCGCTTTTTTTTCTTTTTTGGATCTGCCTCTGATGATGTCAGATGTTGACCCTGTGTGACCTTAGGCAGTCTGTTTGAGACTTCCAGGAATCTACCGTCTGTGGCTGTCTCCTTCAGTTGTTAATTGAGTCAGTCTGTACCTAGCAGTCAGTCTTAAGCATCACAGGACAGGGCAGAGTCCATCCTGAGGGTGGCGTTTTTGTGTCCTATCATGCTGCTGCCACTCAGGAGAGTGGTCTGCCTGAGCCAGATGGCTGCTGCTGTCTGGGGGAGGAGGCAGCACCGGGATCCCGCTACTACTCTCTCCATTCTCTCCCCAAAGCTTTTTTCTCCAGTCTCTTCTCAAGTGTCTTTAGACCACTCTGTGCCCCCATTATCCAGGGAACTACTGTCTGTGGCTGACACTCTGTACTCAGCAGTCAGGCTTTAGGACCATTGAGCCAGAGGAGAATCCCTCCTGGTGGCAGGGCTATTGTGTCCTCTCACGTTGTTGCCACTCGGGGGAATGGTCCGCCTGAGCAGGATGGCTGCTGCTGTATGGGGGATGAATCAGCACCAGGATCCCGCCGGCTACTCTCTCAGTTCTCTCCTCAAAGCCGCCTTCCCCAGCTTGTCCTCAGGCACCTCTAGCCCACTCTTTCCTCACTTTTGCCAGAGACCAGTGTAAGTGACAGTTAGGTTGTGCTAATTCTGATTCTTTTGTCTGTCTGAGGTTAAAAGGCTCCTCTTTCACTATTGTTCAGTTGTTTGTTCCAGGTGATTTCTCCCCAATTTAGTTGTAATTCCACATTGGTCCTTGGATGAGATCAGTGTGACTTCCATTCACTGCTCTGCCATCTTGATTTCTCCTTGTCCCATGTTTAAAGCACAAGGGGGATTGGGGTTTCCCTGGAGCTTGCATTGTGGGGGCAGCCAGAGTTTTAACTCCAGGCTGTTGCTTTCCTGAAGGGTGGAACTTGGTGAGTCCAGTGGTCCAGTGAGAAAGCAGGAGGGTTGCTCCATCAGGTTGCCTCTCAGGATGAAGAGCCCCTGTGTGGGCTCCCTCCTGAATTCTGTATGCAGCTTGTCCCATCATTCCATTTGGGTGTGGGTTTCACTCATTCCTCAGGACCAAGGACAGTGGGTGGCTGCTGTGCTGATGGTGGGAGCTCTCAATAAAAATAAATTTAAAAAATTAAAAGAACATGTGGTGGGTGGACTTGGCCTGAGGGCCAGAATTTGCCCCACTTCCCCATCTAGAAGATCAGCCTTTCTTTCAAAACAAATAATCAGCAGATTAGATATTAAATACCTACAATATGTTTCACACTGAGAAGGCTTTCCATGCATTCTCATTTAACTTTTTAACATTTTGGGGTAAGCATTATTGTACACAGTTATGGAGCACTCAACTAATGCTCAGAATGTCACATAGCCGTGTGACTGAAAACAATATGTCAGATTCTAAAACTCATACTTTTCCCTTCCACTAAACTGAATAATAAGAGGTGTGGGATTAAGGGTTTGTACAGTAAATGGAGAAAGGAATGGAATGTGTGAAGGAGAATACCTGTTCTCTAGAGGTTTCTAGACTTTTCCACTTGTGCAATGAGAGTCACATTTGTTTTGATGATAAAATGATATCTGCAATTATTATTTGAGGTGTTATCTGGGCTCTCATTATTTTATATGCACTGAGAAAGGAAAAAATTGTTCTCAATTAGACAATAACATGCCAGTGATTACAGGATTCACTCCTGCTATAAAGAGGTTAAAATGTGAAGTATCGTGCACCTTGGAATCAATGAGATATTACAATCAATAGCATATTACAAGGATGTGTTTTATTTCATTCAACCTCACATTAACTCTGAGAGGTCCTGTTGTTTCCATTCCACCAATAGGAAATTGAGGTTCAGAGAATTTGAGTCATTTGACAAGATTTCTTAGCCAATGGATATCAAAACTAGGTGTCAAACACAGATCTGTTTGACTGTATAATATGATATTTTCGTATGACATCCTGCTTTCCTAGAAGGTGAAAACAAACAAACGAAAAAAAAAAAAAAGAAAAGAAGAAGAATGTAAAGAGGATTTATTCACTATCCCTGGCTGGTATGGCTCAGTGGATTGAGTGCCAGGCTATGAACGAAAGGGCCACATGTTCGATTCCCATTTGGGGCACATGCCTGGGTTGTGGACTAGGTCTCCAGTAGGTGGTGTGTGAGAGGCAACCACACATTGATATTTCTCTCCCTCTCTCCCTCACTTTCTCTGAAAATAAATAAATAATTTTTTTTAAAAAAGAGGATTTCTTCACCAGTTCCTACAATTTTATAAGATATAATCCTTATAATAATTTCCTTACTTTACATCACTCATAGTGGCTCTGCTTTCCAAATTGAACTCTAAGTAATAGAAATATTAGCACTGGAAGTGGGTTCAGGAGAACCTAAACTTAGATTCTACAAATTGGCCTGTGCTATTTCCTATTGGTTCTCTAATTTGCATGCAGTCACACTTTGGTACTTGCCAGCTTCAAAACTTGTAAATCCCTATACTCGCTGCATTTTATGAGGGAAAAAAAAAATGATTCAGCATTTGGCACTTGATTGGGACCCATCGCACCTGCTAGAATTTGTATGAGTCATAATGCCACCCCACAAGAGAAAAATGCTTCATCATTTGGTGCTTGTTGGTTTTGGCCCTCATCCTGACTTCCGACTTCTGGAACGATTTAACGATAAGTCCTGTGGTACCATTCTATATTTAAATGCATTATCCTATTTGTAAGTGGTAAAGAATATTAGTTGCAAGTTGTATGTGATCATTTATGGCATGCAGTAGCGCACCTGTTACTTAAATTATTACCTGTAGATATCTGTAAACACAGGCAAGACTTTAGGTGACCAAGTATTTGCTGGTATAGAACATCATTAGTGTAAATAAGGATTTTAATGGGGTTGATTGCTTCTAACTGCACTGAAGAACTTAGGACAAGACAACAATGAACTTTGGGCTTTAAATCACGTTCTACATAAGGGCCCAGAAATCTTCTATAATTTCCATAAAAGAAACTCTTATCTCATGTAGCCTCATATCTGAGATTTCTAAATTTAAATCAATGTGTAATCCTGGGGGTCGTTTGCAACACATTTTGAATTCCCAGCCTGGCAGGGTCTCTTATATAAAATTAAGTATCAATTGGCTCTCTGAAAATTGGTTTAGGTACATACTTGGGGGAGATTCTGATGAAACTTGGACCTTGAATCCCTAAATTTCTCCACTCCTCCTCGGCCATGGCAGCAACCCACCTTTTCCAGTCTGAGGAGGTTAATCTTCCCTGGCTTGAACAATCTGTAATGGGGTCCCCTGAAATAGGTACTTTGCAGGGCAGTGCTGAACCCTCCTCTCCACCCTTCTTTATTGCTTCTCCAATAGATCTATAACCAGTTTCAAGTCCCAGTAGGTCTCACAGGTAAGTGTGGCCCATGAGGAACTTCAGTGAACACCGAAACAATTGCAACAGTTTTGCTAATTTATATCAACAGAAACATGAATGGGCATGGATCTTAAGGGTGTTGCTGTAGGGTAGAAGGAAAGTAGTAACACTGGGTCAGGATGACTTTGTTGATTGGATGAACTAAGTAGAGATTCTAATGTCAGTGTATTAGATGAAGCATATTGAAGTGGCTCTAACTATTTGCCTAGTTGGTTGAATTGAATTATAGACCTTTACTGAGTGAAGCTGAGATGTCAGACCTCCTTTGGTCAGTAGGTTTTGGGGTAACTTGTTTTGCAGCAATAATTAATACCATGGTCATGAGGGATATTTGTCTGTTTCCTTTTGTTGTAATATGTTTATCTGCTTTTGGTATCAGAGTAATACTGACCTCAAAAGATGTTTTGGGAAATGAGCTCTCTTATTCTGTTTTTAAAGAAGTTAAATTAGAAGTTAAAAAATTAAATTTTATAGAATTCACCAGTATAGCTTTCTGGGTCTGAAGCTTTGTTTGAAGGAAGAAGTGTAATTACATGATATAGTACTCTAAAGAACACATTTTTTGAGTGAACTTGATAGTTTGTGTCTTTTAAGGAATTTGTCCATTTCACCTAATATGTCAAAATTACAGCATAAAGTTATTCATAATGTTACCATACTATCCTTTAAAAAAATCCTCACCAGAGCATATTTTTTCATTGCTTTTTAGAGTGAGAGGAAGGGAGAGAGAGAGATACATCAACAAGTTGCCTCATGTATGTGCCCGATGGGGAATGGAACCTGCAACCCAAGCATGTGCCCTGACCAGGAATCGAATCCTCAATCTTTTGGTTATGGGATGATGCTCCAACCAACTGAGGCATGCCAGCCAGGACCCATATTATCCTTTTTGATAGCTGTAGAATCTGTAGTGATGTTGCTTCTCTCATTGCTGATGCTGGTAATTTGGGTTGTCTTTCTCTGTTTTCCTGATCAGGCTGCCTAGAGGTTTATTAATTTTATTGACCTCAAATAAACAACTTTGCCTTCACTGATTTTTCTCTATTGTTTTTTAAATTTTTAATTCTTGTTTTTTTGTTCTCATTATCTCTTCATTCTGCTTACTTTGGGTTGTTTTGATAGTTTCATATGATGGATTCTTTCTTAAATTATTGATTTGAGACTTTTTCCTAATTTTTGATGTATCTATCTATTTTGAGTTATTGATTTTTATAGAGGCATATTTAGAATTATGTTTTCCTAGAGATTTCTAACTTTTATCTTTGTATATGGAAACAATCCCCTATAATGCTTTTTAGAGAAACAAAGTCTGGTTTTAATATGATCTCATCAGCTCTGTTTTGGTCTGTGTCTACCAGGTATATCTTTTTTTCATCCCTTTATTTCCAATCTTTTAATATTCTTAAGAGTAAGCAAATATTTACTTGGATTCATTCTCCAAATCTGATGATATTTATCTTTTATGTTAAGTGTTCAGTCATTTACAATTTCTTTAACTGCTGTTATATTTTGAGTTATTTATACTAACTGATTTTATATTCTGCATTTTCCCTTTGTTTCCTGTCTGTTTTTGTAAGTGATTTAGTTTTTAAATGTTTTCCTTTCTCTTTTTACTAGTGTAGAAACAATACATTATATATGTATATACCTTTGTGGTTTTAATTCTGCTTCCTGAATTTTATTTTGGCACGTAGCAGAACACCAGATACCTGGTTTCATGTATTAACAAGGCTTCCCAAGAACACTGCATAGGATAGCGAATGGACAATTCGTTTCTTCCGTTCTTTAGCTGGAGCCCATTTGAAGTTCTCTGATATTCAGCTTTCCTCGAAAATTTTGCTTTGCTTTGATGTTCATTGTACTTAGTCTTTAGGGTTTCTGGGCCCTCTCCTGTATGCCTGAGGACATCTTGTTTTTTTTTTTGGTTGTTTGTTTGTTTGTTTTAATTGTGCTCCTGCTTGAAGGTGGTAGGAATAAAGTAGCAGGGAAGAAAAACATTGAGGGGAGGTGGATTCCACTTTCTTGGCGGTGAGAGATGGCAGGGCACGGGTTCTTGTTTTGCTTTCTGGCTTCTCCTTTAAGCTCTTTGCAGGTTTGACGACAGCTGGCCTTGTGTTGTTCACTGTTCTGTCTCACCTTTCAGCAGCCTTTCCATTGGTCCAGGAGCCACGCTAGGCATTTGTCAAGCCATCCTTTTCCCATGGGTTTGGGTAAAGTCCCTTAAATATGGAATACTTTTCTTATTTTTCACAATCCTTTGTGATGCAGCCAGTCTCTCTACCAGCAAAAAGCATGGCTGGCCTGCAACAGGTAGCTCTATGCATCTTAGAATCAAATCTGTCATTGGCAATCTTCTCATATCTGGTGGGATATTGGAGGAGGCCTGTGTAACACCAACTCTCCTTTTCATGTGCCTACATAGAAATAGCTTGATTTGTGGTTGCTGCCAGGAATGGAGTGGGGTGGCTGCTCTGATCCAGTGTGGCAAGAGTCAGAGGGCCCTGGACCAAGATGTCTTTTATGCACTTCCATCTGTGGTTTCTATTAATGGCGGGGGGGTGGGGGTGGGTGGGAGGGCTGTGTTATTCAATAGTCTTCATTTAGCCTTCAGGTTCTGAAACCAATGTTTTCCTAGGTAATGACTCTCCTTTTAAATTGCTCCTTATTCCTGTATTACCTTACATCTTAACACAACCATCTGAGAATAACTTTCTCCTTCTCCTAGATGCTATCTATGGTTGATATAATCACAATAGAATATTTGGCTTGTCTATTGATGCTGCTATGGCGGAGGGATCTAAGCACCAAGGTCTCTTGTGAAGGACTGACTATTCAGTGCTCGTAAGGTGAATGTCATGAAAGGAAGAGGAGGTAGATCTCCCAGAGCAAATATCTCTGACTTAAATGCAAAACTCACATTGTCAAGGCTTGGGCAATAGTGGTGCTCTTCTAACAGAAGTCTAATTTATACCATGCACAGATAGGTGGATTAAATACATAGTCAAGAGCTCTGGAATCAGACTGTGTTGGAATTCTTGTGCCATCCCTCATTAGCTTAGTGATTTTGGGCAAGGTTCTTCATATCTCTTAGGCCTCTCTCCACTCATTTATAAAATGGGCATGAGAATGGTGAGGATTAGATAAGAGAATTATTTATGTAGAGCGTCAGGCGTAATAAGTACTGAAGGTTAATTACTATTAGTATTATTAGCCCCCAAGATCACTTACTTCTTCCAGAAGTTTGTTAACCAGAATTGTCTTCCTTTAAGTGGTGCTAGCACTCTAAATAGCCAAAGGAACTAAAGAGCACCTCCCAGCACTTCCAGAACAGACTCCCACCTACCCCAATCCTATTATAATATGTGAGAGATTCTGAGGCCCTCCACTTTGTTTCCAGAGGAGCAGTGGGTCTGAGCCCTCAGTTTCCCAGCTTTGTTGAATGCTATGCTGCAGTTTGTGTTATACTCAGGAAACTGAGGGCTGGGGTGGTTAATTGCATCCACATTTTGTGTTCTGGGACCTCATGTGCAATTATTTCTGTGTGTCCTTCCAGTTGTTCAACTCCTCCCTGATTTTATGGTCCCCTCCCTCCCCCTTTTTAATTTATTCTGAATTCTTGATAATGACATGAAACATGAATGGCACTATCTTTCCCAGTCTCAAGCTTTTATTCCTTCTCACCTACTATCATATGAGTTCTTTCAATGACAACACTTGTGTCAGCCTAGATATCAAAATTCTGCATTCCTCTCAGCCCCTGGGTGTCTAGATAAAATGTCACTCACTCACTCGCTCACTCACTCACTCACATTATCATAAATTCCTGTATGCTAATGAAATATCTGAAAAAGAAATAAAGAAAACTATCCATTCACAATAGCATAAAAACAATAAAATCTTTTTTTATTGTTTATTAGAAATATATTTAACCAGGGTAGTGAAATATCCTTACAATGAAAACAAGACTTATAGGAAAGTAAGACAAACAAATGAAAAATTATCCCATGTTAATGGATTTGAAGATTTAATATTGTTAGAATGGCCATATTACTTAAAGCTTTCTATAGATTCAAGGCATTTTTCTCAAAACTCCAATTATTTTTTTCATAGAAATAGAACAAACAATCCTAAAGTTTGTATGGAACTACAAAACATCCCAAATAGCTAAAGAAATTCTGAGAAAGAACAGAGTTGAAGGCACCACAATTTCTGACTTGAAAGTATCTTAGGAGATACAGTAATCAAAACCGTATGGTACTGGCATAAATATTGACTGTTGCCAGTGTCCCAGAAGCTTCTTTGTGACCTTTCCAGAGACTACCTTTCTTTTCCCTAAATGTAACCTTTGCATTTATGTAAATGTAACTTCCATCATGTTAGATTAATTTTGCCTATTTATTTAAAACTTTATATAAATAGAGTCAATCAGTATATACTTTTTAGTGTCTGGCTTCTTTCATTGAAGTTTTCAAAGACTCATCTGTGTTGTTGTGTGGCATGTTGCTCCTTCATTCTTATTGCTGATTAGTGTTCTGTTGTTATTCCACAATTTATACGTGTATTTTGCTAGATACTAGAATTTGTGTTATTTCTAGTTTTTGCTATTGGGAATAAGTTTGCTATGAACTTTCATATTCATACATTTGGTACACAAATTTATGCATTTCTGTTGTATGTATGCTTAAAATGCCATTGCTGTGCTCAACGTAAGCATATGGTCCAAAATAATTGTCCCAATTCCGTCAGTAGTTTATGAAAATTTTGGCATTGATGGCATAACTTGTTAATGCTTGGTATTGTCAGAACTTTTTATTTTAACCACTTTGGTGGCTGTGTAGTGGTATCTTAATGGATTTTCAATTTGTATTTCTTTGAACTAACACTGTTGAAAAATGTTGTACTTGCTTATTGGCCATTTAATATCTGGTTTGTAAAGGGTGTGTTTAAGATTTTGCTCATTAAAAAAGTTGCATTGTCCATATTTAGCTTACTGGTTTGTAAAAGTTTTTTATATATTCTGGATATGAGTCCTTTGCCAAATATATGCATTGCAAATGTTTTATCCTACTTTGTGATTTGTCTCCTCACCCTCTTGTATTTTGATTAAAAAAATTCTTTTTTTCCCAAAAAAGTTCTTTTATTTTTCACATTCTGTATACCACTTGATGATTTTTTTTAAAAGAAAACTCCAGACTTCTGGCGTTGATGAAGGCATACATTTTACCTCTTTGCACAACCAAAAGAAACAACAACAAATTTAAAAACAAAAAATAACCAGAAGTGCCACAAAATTGAACTGTATGGAAGTTTGACAACCAAGGAGTTAGAGAAAAAACATTCATCCAGACTGGTAGGCGGGACAGAGACAGGCAGCCAGGGCAGAGAGGATGCGCAGCAAGGTGGCAGCTGGCAGACTGGGGGGTCCCACATTTGTGTGCAGATAAACTGGAAGGAACAGCTGTGGAATGAGACAGACCAACAACCCAGGGTTATAGTGTGGGAAAAGAAAACCTCAAAACCTCTGGCTGTAAAAAACTGTGGGGGATGTGGCAGTGGGAGAAACTCTCAGCCTCATAGAAGAGTTTGTTGGGAGAGATCTACAGGGTCCTAGAACGTACACATACCCACCCACCCAGGAATCAGCCCTAGCATGGCTCAATTTGCTTGAGGGTAACAGGGGAAGTGACTGAAAGCTGGCTGAGAGACGTCAAGCAGCATTGTTCCCTCTCTGGCCCCTCCCCCACATACAGCATCACAATGCGGTGAAGTGGGTTGCCCTGCCCTGGAGAATACCTAAGGCTCTGTCCCTTCTGACATATCAGGTATGCTGAGACAAAGAAATATGGCCCAAATGAAAGAAAAGATCAAAACTCCAAAAACAGAACAAAGTGATGAACAGATAGCCGACCTATCAGAGGTGCAGTTCAAAACACTGGTAATGTGGATGCTCACTGAATTGGTCAAGTATGATTGCAAAATGGAAGAAAAAGTGAAGGCTATGCAAAGTGAAATAAAGAAAAATATACAGGAAACCCACAATAAAGGGAAGGAAACCAGGACTCAAATCAACAATTTGGAGCAGAAGGAAGAGATAAACATTCAACCAGAACAGAATGAAGAAACAAGAATTCAGAAAAATGAGGAGAGGCATAGGAACCTCGGGGGCAACTTTAAACATTCCAACATCCAAATCATAGGGGTGCCAGAAGGAGAAGAGGAAGAGCAAGGGATTGAAACTTATCTGAAAAAACAATGAAGGAGAACTTCCCCAGTCTGGCCAAGGAAATAGGCTTCCAGGAGATCCAGGAAACTCAGAGAGTCCCAAAGAAGTTGGACCCAAGGAAGCACACACCAGGGCACATCATAATGACATTACCCAAGATTAAAGAAAAGGAGAGAATCTTAAAGGCAGCAAGAGAAAAGGAGACAGTTACCTACAAAGGAGTTTCCATGAGACTATCAGGTGATTTCTTAAAAGAAATCTTGCAGGCAAGAAGGGGCTGGCAAGAAGTATTCAAAGTCATGAGAGGCAAGAACCTATATCCAAGAGTACTCTATCCAGCAAAGCTATCATTTAGAATGGAAGAGCAGATAAAGTGCTTCCCAGACAAGGTAAAGTTAAAGGAGTTCATCATCACCATATTATAGGAAATGTTAAAGGGACTTATCTAACAAAAAGAAAATAAAAAACTATGAACAGTAAAATGACAATAAGCTCACAACTATCAACAACTGAACCTAAAAAACCCCCAACAAATTAAGCAAATAACTAGAACAGGAATAGGATCACAGAAATTGAGATGAGAGGTGAGGGGTAATGTACAGGGAATAAGAAGCATAAGTAGTAGATAAAAAATAGACAGGGGGAGGTTAAGAATAGTATAGGAAACAGAGAAGCCAAAGAACTTATATGTATGACCCATGTACGTGAACTAAGGGTGGATGCAGGGCAGAGGGGAATAAAGGGGAGGAAAAAATGGGACAACTGTAATAACATTTACACACATACACACACACACACACACACACACGAATGAAAACTCCATGGATGTAAAATAGTATCTGATTATTTTAATTTTATTTTCTTCTGATAACTGAGCATTCCTCACATACTGTTTAGCCACTTGTGGTTTTCATGCTGTGAATTACAAATTCACATTCTTTGCTTTTTTCTATTAATTTCTTGTTTTTTCTTGTATATTTACAAAATTTCCTTGTGCATTTTATTTATTTATTTTTTACTTTATTTTTATTGTTTACACTGTTACAAATGTCCCTGCTTTCCTCCACTTTGCCAACCTTCCTTTCACCCTTGCCCCCTCCAACCACTCTCTGGCCAAAACCACAGTGTTGTCTGTATCTCTGGGTTATGCATATATATTCTTTGGTTGATCTCTTCACTTCTTTCTTAAATTTTTTGAAAAGGTTTTATTTATTTATTTATAGAGAGATGGGAAGGGAAGGAGAGAAGGAGAGAAACATCAATGTGTAGTTGCCTCTCATGTACTCCCTACTGGGGACCTGGCTTGCAACCCAGGCATGTGCCCTGACTGGGAATTGAACCAGCGACCCTTTGTTTCACAGGCCGGCTCTCAGTCCTCTTAGCCACACCAGCCAGAGCTCTTCACCTTCTTTAATTCAGTCTTCCCTTTCCCCCTCCCCTCTGGCAGCTTTCTGTCCCATGTATCTATGCCTCTTACTGGTTTTTTTCTTTGGCCCAAGGATTATTTAGAGTTTATTTCCAAAATATTGGTTAATTTTTACTTATACTTTTTGTTTTATTTATAGCTTATCCATTGTGGGTCAGAGCAATACTGTATGAATCCAATACTTAAAAATGTGTTGCAACTTATTCTTTGGTGTACAAGATATTCAATACTGATTAGTGTTCTACATACTTGAAAGGAATGTAGATTCTGCAGGTTTGGCTGTAATGTTTTGTATAGTATTAGCTAGCTCTTCCATTCTGGACCTAGATGATAGCTCCTGGGATATAGAACCACTCTTAGCTTTAGAGAATGGAAAGTTTTATCCCTATTTTCAGCATTCTAATAAACTTCTAGAAAGTCATCCTGGTGAAAGGTGAGTGGGCCCTCCATTGTCCGTTGGGAGAAGTTTTCATTTCTGTCCTTTCAGTAAATTGTTTTCAACAATAGATCTGGTTTAGCAAATTCCTAGATGGGACTGAGGCAAGGATGGGTCACAGACATAGTTTGGCTAGGGTTCTCTGGAAGTGGTGAAGGTGTTCCAAGCACTGCATCTTAGGCAGTTGCTGAGATAGCATGACACTATCTACCAGGGGGAAACCCCAGGCTCTCAAAAGATTTTGGGGGACTTTGACATGAGCCAAGAGAGTCATTCTCTTCCTTGGTTGAATTCTTGGTGGTCAGAGAGCCTGAATATCATCCCACATTGCCTTGCATTTGTGATTAGCACCTGCATACTTCTTAAAATATCAACACCTGACCCAATCCTTGTCCTTTTAGTCTTTCATTGTTCAACAACCCAACTGCTTTTTTGTTTATGTGTAAAAGTGCCAAGCACTGGTCTCACCTGCAACATGCTAGTTAAGAGTCCAGTCATCCAACTTCTTGGTAGTTCCAGTCAATTGTATATTCCTGGGGGTGCAGGTGCAGTGTGGAGTTTGGGGGGGAAGTAGACATGAGATGTTAAAGAGTGCCAGGAAGATAAAGACAGGCCAGAAGAGTAGTTTTCAGAGGAGGGATCCCAAACAAATGTTCTTGAGTTCACTCTGTGGTCTGAGGTTGCCCTGATAAAGACAGTGTTATTCTCAGTATCATGATGCTTGGAAAGGAGTCACAGTTTCCAAAGCCAATATAATTTGGACATGTAAGCAGAACTATGAAGTGAAACCAGATTTTGTCACTAATCCTCCCTGTGTCTGACCTCTCCTGTTTCATAGATCCATGTCATAGGGCCCCGTTGAAGACTGTTATAGAGACAATTATTTATGCAGCTAATTACTCTCCATTCCTGGTTGTATGTATCATTTAATTTCCAAGGAAAGAAGAAACAGTCCCAGTTATAGGAGACTGGCCAAACCTGGGTGTTGTTTCCTGCCTTTCTTTCCACTTAGTGTCCTGAGAGGAATGGAGGGTGTAATGGAAATACTGTCCACTTTCCCTCCTGAGAACACATTCCCAGGCCAAAACAGTTTAGTGTGGTGGAGGATGGGGTCTTCTCAAAATTGGCCAGCTTCATTCATTGTGTAAGAGGTTAGCTCAGCACAGTGGAGAGAATTCAAGAGAATCTGGCATTGGAGATACTACCTTTATCCTCTAAGGAGAATTTGCACTAGAGAGGATCCTGGGAGTTGAATGGGTTCTCACTTCCTCAAGAGGATTGGTAAGGAACTGGAGGTGATTAGCTTGGAAGAGAGTATGGTTGGGCTAAAAGGATGATATGCATGATTGCTTTCTTAAATTAAGGACCGTCATGTAGGCCTTGGTGAGACTTTCTTCTTGAGTATCCAGGTCTGATGGTTAAATAACCTGATGAGTGACACTAATAGAGGGAGTTGAGAAGATACTCAGGTAACTTAGATTCTACCACTTACTTGAGAAATACTGTTGTCTAGAAACCCAGAGGGGTTGATTCAAGCTTATAGACAGGAGATGGGATGTACTGCATGGTACCACATGAGGCATCCTCTCCAGGAGGTGTCAGAGTATCCTCTACAGCCATGTGGCCAGAGTTTTGGAGAGAAGGGAGTGTGAGGAGTAAAATCTCCTGTGTGACCTGTTAGTGGAGATACAAGGAAGCCCTGTTCCTGTGCACCTCTTGCTGAATGGCTATGCTGGTCACTTTGATACTGGGTCATTAGGCATTTGCCATTTTTACCATTGTATCTCCAGGTCCCTGCACCCTGTCTAGCAGTTGACTGATCCTCACTAATCTTTTATATATTGATGGATGGCAGGAGCAGAGCCAAAATGCCAGTTGCGACCAGAAGTGTTGGACCAAAATGTCCTGTGGCTGTTGAGTGATCAACTCTGAGGTTGGGGCAGATGCTTCCACCTTGTCCTCCAGCACCAGACCAGAGCCCAGGTGACCTGCCAGGAGTTTTGGCACCACAAAGAGGAATCCAGGTGATTCCCATAGGGTATGAAATGGCCAGCTGTTGGAACCTGGGCCAGAGATATGTGGGTGATTTTCTAAGAAAAGTGGTCCTGGTGGGATGGTGGTCTCTTAGGCTCTGGTGTCCCTTAGTCCAGCTCACTGGCCCCATGCAAGTCCCTCATGCTGCTCAACTGGTCTTCCAGGTGCATTCTCCTGAGGTGGAAATATTCTTTGGCCCCATGCAAGTCCCTCATGCTGCTCAACTGGTCTTCCAGGTGCATTCTCCTGAGGTGTCACCTATGCAACAATAGTCTTCCCAGATGCCCCTAGGACATTTTTGCCTTTGGGTTGCTGCTGGCATACATCTATCACCTTACATCTGCAACAGCTTTCTTTCCTTCTGGCTTTCCCACATGCAACATCTCGCACACAATTGATCAGAGCCATTGTAGTGATGATGCTCTGTGTTCCTGCTGTCCCTCCATTTCCACTTCCTGGAGTGTGTCTGGAGGGTTGCCTTCATCCAGATATCTCCAGCCTGCCTCCCTGCACTTCATCGCCTGAATCACTTAGCTCCAGCTCTGGTTCAAGAAGAAGGACCTCCAAGCAGAAGTTGTTCAGCCTTGTGGTCAGATGGCTGGAAAGAGGCAAGAGATGGCAAATGATCTGCTTTTCTCTATTAGGTTCTACAGCTAGGGAGGAGCTATGTTTACTGAGCCCTCCTGCAGCACCTGTACCTGCTCCTGAGTGACCTGAGATCTAGCAGATGAGTCAGGCTGGAGGACAGGGTGGAGCTGGGGCCTGACCAACTGCTGACCCAGAAAAGCAGGCATGTGGCACTTACATTGTATCTGGTCCATGTTTCTTGTTTCAATCAGGATTTGGGATGGCTCTGCCCACAGAGATCTGCTGCTGGGTGGTTTCCCCCTCAGTGATGTTGTGGGCACCATGGGTAACATCTGTTGACCCAGGGTAAGAAAGATGAAGACAGTGCAGTTTATCCTGATGTTCTCTTGTCATTCTGGTCTACCTTGCACTGGGAATTTGAGGTCTCAGTGACTACTGTCATGCCAGCAAAACCTTCACTCTCCCGTGTGAATACCAGGAGGTTGGGGTCATTCAGGCCATATTAGAGGCTGGCTACCTCTGAAGCCCATTCTAATAGTCAAAGTTGTAGCAGTAGCTCCTAAAACTGTAAAATTTCTGGGTTTAATAGAAATGGTTTAATAATTTGCTGTACAGAGGATCATAAAGTAGCTTTGGAAAATTGTACTTCAGAAAATTCAGTGGAAATTTGAAAAAGCAGTCATGTTAGGGTATGAGGCTAATGGAGTTCTTAATTGTTCTGGGGGTCTTTCTGCCTAAAATCTTGAAATCATTTAAAATTTGTTTAGCAGATTCCATACACTTCTGATAGTTTTTTTCCCATTTCTGTAATGGAGATGGTTTCTATGAGCTTTTGAGGCTGGCCTGTGCTGCCCCCTGTTGCTCCACTCAAGGTTCAGATGGCTTTCTCCAGGGCCACCCACATTTTCCCCAGACAAATTCAGACACCATTACCAATGTCACTGCTAATCATCTTTGCAACTCTGCTACAGTGTGACAAACAGCCAGGATTTAGTTTCTCATGACCTTGGTGCTCTGTCCCAGGACCAGAGGCAGTAGCCTCTGTAGACTGGAAGTCTGCCTTGGCTGTTGGGTTGAGAGAGAGGTTCCTCATGAGCTTCCTGCACCAGAGCTTGTTATGTGGTTTTATGACTTTCCAGTCAAGTCATAAGGCCTCTAATGCACAGAGTCAGAACCTGGAGAAAGAAAGTGGGAGGAATTGTGTCGTTTTGCACTAGTTTAAATGTGTCTTGAAAACACTTTCTTGACAAATCTCTGCTGCTGAAGGCTATTGAGTAAGGAGGAGTGCAGAGCTGTGGGAACTGGTGCAGTTGGCTCTGAGATGGTCAGAAAAGGTATTGTCTTCTGGAAGTGAGCACTGTGAGGTCTGTAGAAACCTTTCCAGTAGGGAAGCTGAAGGCTGCCTTGGAAATGATGAATGTCCGGGAAAGACATGGAAGTGAGATGAGTCTGCCCTGGGTATTTCCTGGGGACTGGCCCTGAGACTGGGTTGTGCTCTTGGATTCTCAGTACTTGTCACAGAGAGTAAGGGCTGGATGGGGACTCTTCCACCGCTATCTTCCCCAGGCCCACCATCAAGTAGTCTTCCCTTTTGCCAATGCAAACTATTAATAATGAGACTGCTATCTCCCAGAACATGCAACAGTAGAATTCCTGTGGTTAGGTGGTAGCCAGTACAGAGAGAATGACTGAATATTGTCTAAGATGCATTGTTGGTTAAAATTTTGTTGATAAATGGCCTACATTGAATATTAGACAAATTACTTTCTGATAAGAAATTCCAATAAAATGAAGGTCTAATTTACCACAGCATTTCTGTTTGTAGCCAGTTATATTTGATATGTGTTCAGTGATAATTCCAATTAGAACACAGAAAATGCAGAGTTCAGATGGTAAATGTCACACTTTAACATTGACATTTTGTTGGGAGTAGAAGAACCTCCCAGCTCGTTCTGTAGAGTCATCTTAAGTATGTGTTTAAAGCATGATTTTAAGTTATGTGATTTCAGTAATCTTTTGTTTGAATATAATGTTGATGTAGATAGTCCTGGGCTCACATTTAGGGTAAAAGTCATGCTATTTTAGTCAACATTTGGGTTGAGTTTGGTGTAAGTTTAGAGATGAAAACAGGAAGCAGATCCCTTATACATTGAAAATGAGGACATTGGTCTACGGAACCCAAGTTGGGGTTGGTGGCATGGGGGTTTGGGAGAAGGACTCTGGCTATCGATGCCCACTGGGGTTGCTTCAATATCTTGGTATGTGAATAGTGCTGTGGTGAATATGGGTGTTCATTAAGCAAGTAGATCTTTTTTCTTTTTTTCTAGGACTTGTATGGTTTATTTTTTTTTTTTACATGACATTTTTATATATTGGGTTTAAGAGAGAGAGAGAGAAAGGGACAGGGAGACACTGATTTTGTTGTTTCACTCATTGTTGCACAATGAGTATTTATGCACTCATTGGTTGGTTTCTGTATGTGCCTTAATGTGAGACAAACATGCAACTTTGGCACATTGGAATGATTCTCCCACCAATAGAACTACCTGGCCAGAGCTAATATTTTACATTTATATCTCTGATCCATTTGAGAGTTATTTTGGATTATGGTGTGAGGGGTATGCCTATTTTTACTTCCCCATTCCCCCCAAAAACTATTGAGTTGTTTTAAAATCATGTATTAAAAGTTCATTGTTTCCCAATGATTTGAGATGCCACCTTGCTACATATTAGAACCTATGCACGCCAACGTTCATAGCAGCATTATTTACAATAGCCAAGTGCTGGAGGCAACCTAAGTGCCCATCAGTAAATGAGTGGATCAAAAAACTGTGGTACAATTATAAAATGGAATACTATGTAGCAGAAAGAAAGAAGGAACTCCTACCCTTTGCAACACCATGGATGGAACTAGAGAGTATTGTGTTAAGTGAAATGAGTCAGGTGGTGAAAGACAAATACCATATGATCTCACCTATAAGTGGAATCTAATCAAGAAAAAAAACAAGCAAGCAAAATAGAACCAGAGACATGGAAATAAAGAATAGAGGACGGCAAGATGGCGGAGTGAAGGGAAGACCTCCTTCCAGGACCAATCTGGAATTACAATTAAACTGTGGAGAAATTACCTGAAACAAACTGAACAATAATGACAGAGAAGACTTATAACCTCAGACAGACAGAATAAGCAGCTTTAGCATAACATGAGTGGTAAAGAGTACAGTAGAGACTCAAGAAGGCTGGCTGGGTGCCCACAGACAGCAGCACCAGAGGGGTATTTAAACAGCCAGTTGGATCCCCCTTAGAAGAGCGGGGGTCTCCAGCCTACAGCACCAGAGCTCAAAAAGTACACAGATAACAGCCAGCTGCAAAAAATGGCAGGGTTGCTCTCTATCAGAGTTGGGAGGCTGGAGATGTAAAGAGCCGTTTAAAGGGCAAATGCATAAATTTTTATTTGCAGGCACTTACCCTGGGATCTGGCAAAGGTGAGGGCAGAGTGGGCTCGAGATGCCTGAGGAGAGACTGGGGAAGGAAGCTTTCGGGAGAGAACTGAGGGAATAGCTGGTGGGATCCCAGTGCTGGGTCATCCCCCAAATGGCAGTAGCTACCTTGATCAGGCAGATCACTCCCCTGAGTGGCAATAGTGTGAGAGGACACAATAGCCCCACCCCCAGGAGGGACTCTGCTCCACCCTGTGGTGTTTATACCTGACTTCTGAGTACAGAGTGACTGGATTAACAACTGAAGGAGACAGCCACAGACAGTAGATTTCTGGAAG
This sequence comes from Pteronotus mesoamericanus, assembly GCF_021234165.1. Classification (NCBI taxonomy): domain Eukaryota; kingdom Metazoa; phylum Chordata; class Mammalia; order Chiroptera; family Mormoopidae; genus Pteronotus; species Pteronotus mesoamericanus. The sequence goes on from NW_026555170.1 coordinate 2,263,501, forward strand.
TCTTGAACAGACTGCCTAAGGCTAGATGGGGTCAACATCTGACATTATCAGAGACAGGCCCAGAAAGAAAAAACAGTGGTAAATACTAGAGGCTACTGTGATGAAATCCGTTGTGGTCTTCTCCATGACTTGTGATATTTTCTTTACTACATAGCTTTTTAATATTCATTTCAGGTCAATCCAGTTTGTGCATATTAAGTCATTAGATTTTATAATAATAGTTTATTTCTCACTTTTCTTATAATAGTACTAATTTCTTTACAGCCTTACTAATTCTGGTTTATTTACTGTTGACAGTAGGACAGGGGAAGTTATATTTGCAGATGTGGGTTTGTTTCCTGGGCTTTGTGGTTTCATTATGGCAGCACTGGCATAAAAACACACAAGACTTGGTGGGCAGAGTGACCCTCTGTCAACAAGCTGGAGGGTAGGACCTACTAAAGAATGACCAAACAACAATCAAAAAACATTTACTTACAGAGAACTAACATAAACAGCATGAAAGGCATCCCAAGAGCATCAAGTTCAGGAGATCAAGGAGATAGCATCACTGAATCTCACAGGTCTCCTACCATAGAAGTTCACACCACAAAGTCAGGAAGTCTAGACAGATCAATTTAAGAAGCAGAAGCAAAAAAGGAGAGTCTCATAAATAATGGGAAGACAAAGAAACACCCTCCTCCCCCAACTGAAGGGAAAGGAGGAATCCCCAGAAAGTGAACTAAATGAAATAGAGGCAAGTAAACTATCAGATATTGAGTTCCAAACAATGGTTCTAAGGAAGCCCAATGAGTTCAGTGAGCTCAGAGAGAACTACAAAGAACTCCAGGGAAACTATGAGGAACTTACTGCAAACTATATCAGCATGAAAAAGGATATAGAAACTATCAGCAAGAGGCAAGAGGAATTGAAGAATGCAATTTCTGAATTGAAGAACACCGTGGAAGTAATCAAAAGAGGCTCGATGAAGCATGGATTGAATCAGCGAGCTGGAGGACAAGGTAGAAAGAAGCTCCCAGAAAGAGCAAGAAAATGAAAAAAGACTCAAAAAGAATGAAAAGGTGTTTAGGGAAATGCAGGACAACCTGAAACATAATAATATCCATATAAGAGGGATACCAGAAGAAGAAGAGGAGCAAGGGATAGAAAACCTGTTTGAAAAAGTAATGATGGAGGAGAGAAGAAGTCACACAAGTCCATGAAGCACAGAGGGTCCCATTCAAGAGGAAGCCAGTGAGGCCCACTCCAAGACACATCATCATTAAAATGGCAAATATCAAAGACAGAGAATCTGAAAGCAAGCAAGGGAGAAAGAGGTAGTAACATACAAGGGAGCCCCGATATGGCTAGCAGCTGACTTCTCAACAGAAACACTATAAGCCAAAAGGGAATGGCAAGAAATATTCCAAGGAATGAAAACTAATGGCCTGAAACCAAGACTGTTCTACCCAGCAAGGCTCTCAATTAAAATGGAAGGTGACAAAAAGAGTTTCCTAGACAAAGGAAGGCTAAAAGAATACACCTCCACCAAACCAGCATTGCAAGATATGCTAAAGGGATAGCTTTAAGAAGATGAAGAAAAAGAGTGAGAAAGAGAGGAACACCGGTACACAGGGAAGAATGAATAAGTACCTATCAGTAATAACTTTAAATGTAAATGGATTAAATGCTCCAATCAAAAGACCTAGGGTAGCTTAATGGATTAAGAAAGCATGACCTGCACATATGCTGCCTCTGAGAGACCCACCTCAGAACAAAGGACCTACACACACTGAAAGTAAAGGGATGGAAAAAATATTCCAAGCAAATGGACAGGAAAAAAAAAAAAAAAAGCAGGGGTAGCAATACTTATATCAGACAAAATAGACTTCAAAACAAAGACCATAAAAAGAGACCCAGAAGGACATTTCATAATACTCAAAAGAATACTCCACCAAGAAGGCATAAACATTGTAAACTTATATGAACCCAACTTAGGAGTACACAAATATATAAGGAAAATCTTGGAGGACTTCAAGAAAGATTTAGACAGCAACACACTAATAGTAGGGGATTTTAACACCCCACTGTCAATAATGGATAGATCTTCCAAACAAAACACTAAGAAAGATTCTGTGAAACTGAACAACGCATTAGATCAAATGGACCTAACTGACGTATATAGAACCTTTCATCCCAAAGAAGGAAAATACACATTCTTTTCAAATACTTATGGATATTTTCAAAAGTAGACCACATGATAGGACACAAAACAAGCCTCAACAAATTCAAGAAAATTTAAATCACATCAAGCATTTTCTCGGAACACAAGTGCTTGAAACTAGAAACAAACTTCAAGGAAAAAAACTCAAAAACATTCAGACTCATGGAGACTGAATAGCATGCTAATAAACAATGAATGTATCAATAATGAGATCAAGGAAGAAATCAAAATGTTTCTGGGAACAAGTGGAAATGAACACAGAAGAGTCCAAAACCTATGGGACACAGCGAATGAGGTCCTAAGAGGGAAGTTCATAGCAATACAGGTCTACCTAAAAAAAGATAGAAACATTTCAAATGAACAACCTAATGCTACATCTACAATAACTGGAGAAACAACAACAAATAAAGCCCAGAGCAAGTAGAAGGAAGGAAATAATCAAGATCAGAGCAGAACTGAATGACATCGAGACTAAAAGAACAATTCAAAGGATCAATAAATCCAGGAGCTGGTTCTTTGAAAAGATCAACAAAATGGACAAGTCTTTAAGCAGATTCATCAAGAAAAAAAGAGAGAGGACCCAAATAAATAATACCAGAAATGAAAGATGAGAAATTGCAACTGATACCATAGACATACAAAGAATTGTAAGAAATTACTATGAACAATTACATGCCAAAAAAAATGGAAAACCTTGATGAAATGGATACATTTCTAGAAAAATATAACCTTTTAACACTGAATGAAGCAGAAAGTCTGAACAGACCAATAACAGCCCGTGAAATTAAAGTATTAATAAAAAAACTCTTGGCACACAGAAGCCCTGGACAGGATGGTGTCACAGGAGAATTTACAAAACATTTAAGGAAGAGCTTTAACCCCTGTCCTTCTCAGACTATTCCAAAAAATACAAGAGGAGGGAAGACTCCCAAACTCTTTTTAGGAGACCAGCATCATCCTAATCCCAAAACCAGATAAAGACATGACAAAGAGGAGGTGAGGAAAAGATGGCAGAGGAGTGAAAGGGAGTCGCGCTGACCTCCTCCCAAAACCAAACTGGAATTGCAACTAAATAATGGAGTAATCACCTGGAAAGCAGTGGAGCGATAGTGGGAGAGGAGCCTGGGTGCCGCGGACAGTGGATTCGACTCTCACACATCCCAACGGGTGAGAATTGCGGTGGAGGCTCGAGAGGGTGGACTGGGTGCGCACGGGCACTGGCACCAGAGGGACATTGAAACAGCCAGTTAGCGTCCCCCGAGAAGAAAGGGGTCTGAATCATAAACAGGAACCCCTAAACTACAGCAGCTAAAGCCGAGAAAATACAGACAAAACGCAACCCCAAAAAGCTTAGGGGCGCTCTCTGCCAGAGACAGGTGGCTGGGGATGCAAAAAGACATTTAAAGGGCAAACGCAAAAGTTGCAGCGGCAGCCACCCTCCTTGATCGCTGGGTACAGGCGGCAGCAGGGTGGGCTGGCGCCTGGGAAAAGACCGGTGAGGAAAACTTTGTGAAGAGAACTGACACTGCGGCCGGTGGAGCCCGGGTGATAACGCACTTCCCACTCTGCAGCTACCATCTCGCTCAGGCAAAAGGGAATCAATTAACCTGCCTTTTGTGCGCTCCGCACACAGCTTGTACGCGCCTGAGCTACGGGGCTGAGTGCAGACTGGCTGGGAGAGCCTTGAGGAGAGACTGGAGACAGTGGCGTTGGGGAAAGAACGGGAGGAGGAACCGGGGAGTCCCGACTCCCTCCCCGTTCGGTAGTCTCCATTGTGGGCTGGAAAGGCGCGACCCCAAAGAGGCAGAAGCAGGGCGCGCATGAACCAGACTGCCTGCGATTGAAACGCAGTCCGCACAGGGGTTGGATCCTCGGCCGAAGGGGTCACAGAACTGCCCAGAGGCCCCTAAGGGGAGACTAGAAACGGAGGCATTGGGGAAAGAACGGGAGGAGGAACGGGGAGTCCCGACTCCTTCTCCTTGCCGTAGTCTCCATTGCGCGGGAAGAGGCCACACCCCCAAAGAGCCAAAAGCCGAAAAGCAAACATAGACACCCCCAAAACACCCAGAGCAGGCGCGCACACTTGCGCCGAGTGACCGGCGAGGGTTGGCGAGCGTGTGTGTGACCCACGCGGGCTGGCGAACGCTTGGACCTACCCGCAAGGCCTCACACAGACTGGCACCCATACGGCCGGCGAGGGATTGCACAGAGGGGCAAGGGCAGGCGTAAATTGACCTACCCGCCGCAATTGCGGAGCAGCCCACAAAATAAGTAGAGCTGCCCAGAGTCCCTGGAGGAGAGACCAGAAACAGGATTAACCGGAGAGTCCTAGAACTGATTTCCTCCCATTTCCGTAGTCCCCATTTGGCGAGGGCAAGCAACGCACCCAAAGAGCCAAAAGCGGGGAAAACACACAATAGAAGACCCTAAACTGACCAGTGCCGCGAAGCTCGCGTGCCAGGGAGGCCAGATGAGCACGGGAGGTCGCGAATAAGCCCCCTGGTCTGGGGCAAACACATGCGAGCCCAGGCAGGTGGGGGACCCTGCCGCGCTGGGAACGCGCTCAAGGAGCTCTCGTGAGAGCGCAGAGAGATCCCAAAAAATAGCCCAGCCCTGACCAAAAGGGTCACAGAGCTGCTCCAAGCAGGAGTCAGACACAGGCATTAGACTCCTGAAAGGCTCAAACAAACAACCCAAGGCCCTATAGGGTCAACAACTGACATCATCAGAGGCAAGCCCAGAAAGAAAAGTAAAGGACAAAAATACTTAACAGACTCTCACAAAAATGGGAAGAAAAAGAAGTTCCCCTCAAATGAGTGGAAAAGGGGACTCCCCACAGAGAGAGCTCAATGAAATAGAGGCAAGGGAACTATCAGATATGGAATTTAAAACAATGGTTCTAAGGAAGCTCAATGAGCTCAGCCAGCTCAAAGAGAACTATGAGAAACTGCAGAGAAACTATCAGGATCTTACAGCAAACTATATCAGCCTGGAAAAGGACATAGAAACTATCAAGAAGACACAAGAGGATATGAAGAATACCATTTCTGAATTGAAGAACACAGTAGAAGGAATCCAAAGCAGGCTGGATGAAGCTGAGGATCGAATCAGTGAGATGGAGGACAAGGTAGAAAAAAGCTCCCAGAAAGAACAAGAAATGGAAAAACGGCTCAAAAAGAATGAAGAAGCATTTAGGGAAATGCAGGACAACCTGAAACGCAATAATATCCGTATAATAGGGATACCAGAAGGAGAAGAAGAGGAGCAAGGAATAGAGAACCTCCTCGAAAAAGTAATGATGGAAAATTTCCCTAATTTGAGGAGAGAAAGACTCTCATGGATCCAGGAGGCACAGAGGACCCCACTCAAGAAGGACCCAAGGAGGTCCACTCCAAGACACATCATCATTAAAATGGCAAATGTCAAAGACAAAGAGAGAATCCTCAAGGCAGCAAGGGAGAAGGAGAAAGTAACATACAAGGGGGCCCCGATACGCCTAGGAGCTGACTTCTCAACAGAAACACTACAAGCCAGAAGGGAATGGCAACAAATATTCCAAGCCATGAAAAGCAAGGGCCTACAGCCAAGGCTGCTCTACCCAGCTAGGCTCTCCATTAAAATAGAAGGAGAAATACGGAGTTTCCCAGACAAAAGAAAGCTAAAAGAATACATCTCTACCAAACCAGCACTCCAAGATATGCTAAGGGGACTGGTTTAAGCAGATGAAGGAAAAGAATGAGACAGAGAGGAACACAAGTACAAAGAGAAAAGATGAGTAAGTTTCTATCAGTAATATCTCTCAATGTGAATGGACTAAATGCCCCAATCAAAAGACACAGGGTAGCTGAATGGATAAGAAAACATGACCCACACATATGCTGCCTACAAGAGATCCACCTCAGAGCAAAAGACCTACACAGATTGAAAGTAAAGGGATGGAAAACAATATTCCAAGCAAATGGACATGAGAAAAAGGCTGGCGTTGCCATACTTGTATCAGACAAAGTCGATTTCAAAGCAAAGGCCATAAAGAGAGACCCAGAGGGGCACTTTATCATACTTAAAGGAAGAATCTATCAAGAAGACATCAACATTGTAAACTTATATGCTCCCAATATAGGAGCCCCCAAGTTTATAAGGAAATTGTTGGATGACTTCAAAAAAGATATAGATAGCAACACACTGATAGTAGGGGATTTCAACACCCCACTGTCAAAAATGGACAGATCTTCCAAACAAAACATTAATAAACATATTGTGGCGCTGAATGAAACACTGAATCAAAGAGACTTAACTGACATATATAGAATCTTACATCCCAAAGAAGAAAAATACACATTCTTTTCAAATGCTCATGGCAGTTTTTCAAAGATAGACCACATGATAGGACACAAAGCAAGCCTCAGTAAATTCAGGAAAATTGAAATAATACCAAACTTTTTCTCAGACCACAAGGCCTTGAAACTCGAAATCAAACTCAAAGAGAAACTTCAAAAACTTGGAAACTCATGGAGACTGAACAGTACACTATTAAACAATGAATGGGTCAATAATGAGATAAGAGAAGAAATCAAAAAATTTCTGGAAACAAATGAAAATGAACAGACAACTGTCCAAAACCTATGGGACACAGCAAAGGCGGTCCTGAGAGGGAAGTTCATAGCAATACAGGCTTACCTTAAAAAGATAGAAACATTTCAAATAAAAGACCTAACACTACAACTTGAAGAACTGGAGAAACAACAACAAATAAATCCCAGAGCAAGTAGAAGGAAGGAAATAGTCAAGATTAGAGCAGAACTGAATGACATAGAGACAAAAAGAACAATTCAAAGGATCAACCAATCCAGAAGCTGGTTCTTTGAAAAGATTCATAAAGTGGACAAACCTTTAAGCAGACTCATCAAGAAAAAAAGGGAGAGGACCCAAATTAATAATATCAGAAATGAAAGAGGAGAAATAACAACTGATACCACAGAAATACAAATGATTATCAGAAACTATTATGAACAATTATATGCCAAGAAATTTGAAAATCTTGATGAAATGGACAAATTTTTAGAAAAGTATAATCTTCCAACACTGAAGGAGGAAGAAACAGAAAGCTTGAACAGACCGATAACAGTTGTGGAAATTGAAGCAGTAATCAAGAAACTCCCAGCACACAAAAGCCCAGGGCCAGACGGTTTCCCAGGAGAATTTTACAAAACATTTAAGGAAGAGCTAACCCCTGTCCTTCTCAGACTATTCCAAAAAATCCAAGAGGAGGGAAGACTGCCAGACTCCTTCTATGAGGCCAGCATCACCCTGATCCCAAAACCAGATAAAGACCCTACAAAGAAAGAAAACTACAGGCCAATTTCGCTGATGAACATAGATGCTAAAATCCTCAACAAAATATTGGCAAACCGCATCCAGCAATACATTCAAAAGATTATCCATCACGATCAAGTGGGATTCATCCCAGGGATGCAGGGATGGTTCAATATACGCAAATCAGTAAACGTGATACACCACATAAATCAAAGAAAAGACAAAAACCACATGATCATCTCGATAGATGCAGAAAAAGCATTTGACAAGGTACAGCACCCATTTATGATCAAAACACTCAGCAAAATGGGAATCAATGGGGCATTCCTCAATGTAATAAAGGCCATATATGAAAAACCTACAGCCAATATCATACTCAACGGGCAAAAACTGAAAGCTTTCCCACTAAGATCGGGAACACGACAAGGATGTCCGCTCTCACCGCTTCTTTTCAACATCGTATTGGAAGTCCTAGCCACAGCGGTCAGACAAGAGAAAGAGATAAAAGGCATCCAAATAGGAAAGGAGGAAGTAAAACTATCATTGTTTGCAGATGACATGATAGTGTACATAGAGAACCCTGTAGACTCTACCAAAAAACTCCTCAACCTAATAAGTGAATTTGGCAAAACAGCAGGATACAAAGTCAACATTCAGAAATCAAAGGCGTTTCTGTACACCAGTAATGCAATAGAAGAAGAAGAAATCAGGAAAAATATACCATTCGATATAGCACGAAAAAAGATAAAGTACCTAGGGATAAATTTAACCAAAGACACAAAAGACCTGTATGCAGAAAACTATGCAACATTGAAAAAAGAAATTAAGGAAGACACAAATAAATGGAAGCATATACCGTGCGCATGGATTGGAAGAATTAATATCCTTAAAATGTCCATACTACCAAAAGCAATTTATAGATTCAACGCAATCCCTATTAAGATACCAATGACGTATTTCACAGAAATAGAACAGACATTTCAAAAATTTATATGGAACCATAAACGACCTCGAATAGCCGCAGCAATTTTGAGAAAGAAACACAAAGTAGGAGGGATCACAATACCGGACATCAAACTCTACTACAAAGCCACTATACTCAAAACAATCTGGTACTGGCACAAGAACAGACCCATAGACCAGTGGAACAGAATAGAAAGCCCAGAAATAAGCCCAGGTCTCTATGGACATCTAATATTCGACAAAGGGGGCAGAAGCATAAAATGGGGCAATAACAGCCTCTTCAACAAATGGTGTTGGGAGAGCTGGATGGCTACATGCAAAAAATTGAAATTGGATCCTCAGCTGACACCATACACAAAAATAAACTCAAGATGGATAAAAGACTTAAATATAAGTCGCAACACCATCAAAGTCCTAGAGGAGAACATTGGCAGGAAACTCTCAGATGTCCCACGCAGCAATTTTTTCACTGATATGTCTCCTAAAGCAAGGGACATAAAGGAAAGAATAAACAAGTGGGACCTCATCAAAATAAGAAGCTTCTGCACGGCTAAAGAAAACATCAGCAAAATGAAAAGGGAGCCAACCATTTGGGAAAATATATTTGCTAATGATACATCAGATAGAGGTTTGATCTCCAAGATATACAAAGAACTCACTCGACTTTACTCCAAGAAGACAAACGATCCAATCAAAAAATGGGCAAAGGACCTGGGCAGATGCTTTTCTAAGGAGGAGACACAGAGGGCCCAGAGGCATTTGAAAGGATGCTCTGCATCACTAGCCATCAGAGAAATGCAGATCAAAACCACCATGAGGTACCACCTCACACCGGTGAGAATGGCCATCATAAACAGATCCACAAACAACAGGTGCTGGCGAGGCTGTGGAGAAAAGGGAACCCTAGTCCACTGTTGGTGGGAATGCAGACTGGTGCAGCCACTATGGAAAGCAGTGTGGAATTTCCTCCAAAAGCTGAAAATGGAACTGCCTTTTGATCCAGTGATTCCCCTGCTGGGACTATACCCTGAGAACACCAAAACGCCAATACAAAAGAACCTATGCACCCCAATGTTCATAGCAGCACAATTTACAATAGCCAAGTGTTGGAAGCAACCTAAATGCCCATCCGTAGATGACTGGATCAAAAAATTATGGTACATATACAAAATGGAATACTACGCAGCAGAAAGAAAAAAAGAAGTACTAAACTTTGCGACAGCATGGATGGAACTGGAGAGCATCATGCTAAGCGAAATAAGCCAGGGGGTGAAAGACAAATACCATATGATCTCACCTATAAGCGGAACCTAACCAACAATGCAAAGAAGCAAGGAAAATACGACCAGCAACACTGAAAGGAAAAGAAATCAACAGAGACAAGAGGGAAGGGGGGGGGCAGGGAAAGGGTAGGGAAGGGGAAAGTCAAGGAACATATAGCAAGGACTCATGGACAAAACCAAAGGGGAAGAGCTGAGGGAGGGAAGGAGGGAGGGGGCAAGGGAAAGTGGTGGGGGGAAGGCAGAGACAAATGTATTTAAAAAGTAAATAAATTAATTAAAAAAAAAAAAAAGACATGACAAAGAAAGAAAACTACAGGCCAATATCGCTGATGAACATAGATGCTAACATCCTCAACAAAATATTGGCAAACAGCATCCAGCAATTCATTAAAATTATCATCCACCATAATCAAGTGAGATTCATTCCAGGAATGCAAGGATGGTTCTATATTCACAAATCAATAAATGTAATACATCACATAAACAAAAGGAAAAACAAAAATCACATGATCATATCAATAGATGTGGAAAAAGCACTTGATAAGATACAGAACCCATTTATGATAAAAACACTCAGCAAAGTGGGAGTAAAGGGGGCATACCTCAAAATAATAAAGGCCATATGTGAAAAATATACAGCCAACATCATACTCAATAGGCAAAAACTAAGAGCTTTCCCACTAAGATCGGGAACAAGACAAGGATGTCTGCTTTCACTACTTCTATTCAACGTAGTATTGGTAGTCCTAGCAACAGCAACCAGACAAAAAACAAACAAACAAGAAAAACAAATAAAAGGCATCCAAATTGTAAGGGAGGAAGTAAAACTTACATTGTTTGCAGGTCACATGATAATGTACATAGAAAATCCTATAGACTCCACCAAAAAACTACTCAACCTAATAAACAAAGTTGGCAAAACGGTGGGATATAAAGTTAATATTCAGAAATTGGAGGCATTTCTGTATACCAACAATGAAATATCAGAATCAGAGATCAGGAAAAAAATCCCATTTTCTATAGCAATAAGAAAAATAAAGTACCTAGGAATAAACTTAACCAAGGAGGTAAAAGACCTGTACTCAGAAAACTATACAGCACTGAAGAAAGAAATTAAGGAAGACACAAATAAATGGAAGCATATACTGTGTCCATGGATTGGAAGAATTAACATCATCAAAATGTCCATACTACACAAAGCAATTTATACATTCAACATAATCCCTATTAAAATACCAATGACGTACTAAACAAATATAGAAGAAACATTTAAAAAATTTATATGGAACCATAAATGACCCCAAACTGTAGCAATTTTGAGAAAGTAGAACAAAGTAATAGGGATCACAATATCTGACATCAAACTATATTACAAGGCCACTGTTATCAAAACAGTCTGGTACTGGCATAAGAACAGGCACATGGATCAACTGGACAGAATAGAGAGTCCAGAAGTAAACCCATGTCTCTATGATCAATTAATATTTGACAAAGGGATCAGAAGCATAAAATGGAGAAAAAATAACCTCTTGAACAAATGGTGTTGGGAGAACTGGACAGTTACATGCACAAAAATGAAACTTGACCACCATTTTACATCATACACAAAAATAAACTCAAGATGGATAAAAGACTTAAATATAATTTGCAACACCACAAAAGTTCTAGAAGAGAACATAGGCAGGAAACTCTTAGACATTCCATGCAGCAATATTTTTACCAATATGTCCCCCAGAGCAAGGCAAGGAAAGAAAAGACAAATGGGACTTCATCAAGGTAAGAAGTTTCTGCACAGCTAAAGAAAACATCAGCAAAATGGAAAGAGAACCAACCGTATGGAAAAATATAATTGCCATTGATACCTCAGACAAGGGTTTGATCTTCAAAATATATAAAGAACTCACACAACTCCACTCCTGGAAGACAAACAATCCAATTAAAAAATGGGCAAAGGACCTGAACAGACACTTCTCCAAGGATATGCAGAGGGCCCAGAGACATATGAAAGGATGCTCAGCATCACTAGCCATCAGAGAGGTGCAAATTAAAACAACAATGAGATATCACTTAACATCAGTCACGATGGCCATTATAAACAAATCAACAAACAACTAGTGCTGGTGAGGTTGTGGAGAAAAGGGAACTCTAGTACACTGTTAGTGGGAATGCAGACTGGTGCAGCCAGTGTGGAAAACAGTTTGGAATTTCCTCAAAAAGCTAAAAATGGAACTGCCTTTTGACCCAGCAATTCCACTGCTGTGATTAGAATCCCGAAGTGCTAAGAATCCCAAAACACCAATTCAAAAGAACCTATGCACCCCAATATTCATAGCAACACAATTTACAATAGCCAAGTGCTGGAAGCAACCTAAGTGCGCATCAACAAATGGGTGGATCAAAAAACTATGGAGCATTTACACAATGGAATACTACGCAGTAGAAGACAGAAAGAGTTACTACTCTTTGCAACAGCATGGATGGAACTGGAGAGCATTATGCTAAGCTAAATAAGCCAGGTGGTGAAAGACAAATACCATATGGTCTCACCTATAAGTGGAACCTAATCAACAAAACAAATAAGCAAGAAAAAATATAACCAGCAACAATAAAAGAAAAAACAAACCGACAGTAATCAGAGGGGAGGAGTGAGGAGGGTAACGGAGAAAAGAAGGAGAAAGATCAAGTCAAGGAACATGTATAAAGGACTCATGGACAAAGCCAAAGTGGGGAAGGATTGAGGGTGGGAGTTGGAGATGGGTAGTGCAGGGGAGAGTGGTGGCGGGAATACAGAGACAAATGTATTTGAACAATAAAAAATTAATTAATAAAAATATTAAAATGAAAAAATTAAAAAATAAACTGACAGCAACTATAGGGGAGGAGGGAGAGTGATAATGGGGAAAACAAGGGGAAGCACCAAGTCAAGGAATATGTATAAAAGACCCATAGACAAAGACAACAGGGGTGAGGATTGAATGTGGGAGGTGGGGGTGGGTAGGGCAGGGGAGAGTAATGGGGGGGAAATGGGGAAAACTGTAATTGAACAACAATAAAAACATTAAAAAAATTGAACCTTGAATGGAATTTCAATTTTTTCTCTTTGGTAGGTCTGTGCTACACACACCAGTGGCACAGAGTTTAGGGTGTACCTTAACAGCTGGTAGGGTGGAGGCAGAGAGACTTGCCCTGGGGAGACAGGTGGCCTTCTATCAACCCCCAAAGCTGTGTGGGGAGAGGAAATGGTGAATGGATGACTTTGAGAAGGGAAGTAGCGCATTCTGTCCCCATAGATAGATTGTGGGAGGTTCATTTGTTCTGGGGAAAGAAAAGACCCCATATTCCGGGAGGAGCTCAGGCTCAGTCCTGGATACATTTGCAGAATGATGTTTATAACATGAGAAATTGATTTTTTGCACTCTAGACATGGACATTTATTAAGGCTCTGGCAACCCCACTGGAGTTGGCTTCCATCATAAAAAACAGTCACCTGCTACCTAGACTCCAGTACCCGCGAGTCTCAGTAGGGGAGTCTCAGTGTGATCCCATAGGTTCAAATTGTCTCAGTGTATTATTTATCCAGGGCAGAAAGCGAGCAATTCTGGTGAAGACTGTTGGAGGAGCCCCAGTGCTTCTTCCATAGGAAACAATGCCCTGAGCCACATTGTTACACACAAGGGGGCCACCGGTGTCTCCCTGTAGGTGATGAGAGAAAGAAACACTAAGCCAGGCCTTGGCACTCTGCACCTCCCCATTCTTTTTGTCCTAAGGCCTGGCCCTCTCTGTGAAATGGGAAGGTGATGCGAGTGTAGAAGTCAAGCTCTAGCATCGTTTATTTTGTTGTCTTCAACCCTGGCTGTGGGTACTGTCTCTAACTCAACCTTCCCCTTTCCCATGGAAACACTGCATATGCATGCTGAGTGTTGGGCACTCCTCCCCTCGTCAGAGACTGGATTGATGGGTGAAAGCCCCCACTTTGCTCTGGTCTGGCCCCCAGGCTGAGACCATGGAGATGTAGTCTGTTCCCACTGTCCAGCTCTGCCCAGACCCCTCTGTCTCAGGTAGTGTGGCAGATGCCTGTGGCCTTACCCGGAATGTGGTCTTCTCATCGGTCTGGTTCCCCACACAAATCTGCCTTTGGTCGTTGTAGTCATCAAAGAGATTGCTGCACACCTGACCCCTCTGCACCCTCAGCTGCACATCATGGAGTGTGTCTGTTCGCCAGTTCTCGCTGATCAGGCCCCAGCCAGCCACAGTGCACTGGGACCCAGGTCTCAGCCTGGTCCGAGACTGAGGCAGAGCCACTGGCCTCACGAATCGATTCTGTCTGGCTCTATTTTGCAGCTGTCAGGAAGAGTGTGGGCACTCAGAGGAAGTCTCTGCAGCACTCCACCCACCACCCCTTCTCCATGGTCCCAGAACAAGGTGAAGCCCCGACCTGGAAAGGAGTCAGCTCAGGTGGACAACCAAGGGGTCAAACAAGTGGTACCTGCAGTAACATGATGTCATTCAGGTTGTTCTGCTCATTATACCCAGGGTGGCGGATGGCTCTGAGCACAGACAGGCGCTGCTGGGTGCTTTCAAAATCCCTGATGTTGTGGGCCCCCAGGGTGACTCTTATAGTGCTGCAAAGGAATGAGATCTAGAGGTAGATATGAGCCAGATGAGGTAAAATTCATCAGGTCTGCAGGGTGGGTGCAGAGCCCAGGACAGCAAGACAGCAGCTGAGGGAAGTAAGGGGACAGGAGGGCTCGGGGACAGTGATCTCTGTGCCGTCTGCTTAAGTGACCCTAGTTTTGTTTCCTCTAGAAAAAATTGAGAAATAGCTTGAATTCGTCCTTTGAGCACTAATGTATGCCTTTCATTTCCTCCTTTTGTCCTCATTTACACTGGCCTGGTCCCTGCTCTGAAAGACTTATCTAGTCTCTCTTCACCCCTTCATTGCTGGAACCATACTTTGAGGAGAATGCTCTCATGAATACTTCTGGACCTGCCTTATTGACCGCCTTTAGTTTCTTAATTCCTCACCTTCCCCAGCAGTGAGCTGCCGTCATCACAAAGTCGTCTTGCACCAGGAACCCCCCACAAAAGCTCTGACGTGGTGGTGTTTCAACGAGAAGATATGCCATGTAGGGGTGGGAGTGGGGTATGGCCTCTCGGCCCCCGATGATCTCCGCTAGAAAGAAGTATTCAGCAGTCATTACCGTGCTCACTGAACTCACAGCTTGGTGGCTCCAGAAAGGCTAGAAGATAGGGAGGCTACAGAGATGACGCAGGGAGGGGAGGATTGGTGTTGAGAATTGGGGTGTGCAAGGTACCACGTTATGGGAGAGGACTCCAGGGTTCCGCAGGGAACAGTGCTGGCTCCCCAGCCCAGGCCCCTAATCTACCCCAAAGGAGAACAACCCTTGCTGCAGGCAACGCCAGCTTAAGCCTCTCACATATGGAGACGTCTCTTTTCGGATCCAGAGCCTTCTTGAGTTGCTTCTACCTAAACTTCCTTTTTCAAGGAGCTTCCATTTCCCTGTTTGACCAACTCATGACCAGAGCATGAGCAGCATGGACTGTTTTTAAGACCTAGACATGAGTTGATGGGACTGTTATTGCTGTCTCCTTGTCTCCTAGGTTTTGATACACGGGCTGCAGAATGAACTCAAAGAGCAGAGTTACAGAGCACATACTGCATGCCAGGGGCCAATCCAAGAGTTTCATGTACATTAACTAATGTAACTGTCATAGCAACTCTATGGCGTAGGTGTTGTTATTATTTCTATTTACAGATGAGGAACCTGAGAAGTGTGAATTCAAATGATGTACCCAACGACATAGAGTTTGGAAGTGACCAGGCAGCCTGTGTCCAGAGTCTGTGGGATGGGGTTGGGCCTCTGAAGGTTTGGCCGGTCACTTACCTGCTCTGGCCGCAGGGGGCAGGAGAAGGGCCACCAGGACGAGGAGGAGCTGCATCTCCCAGGGAAGGCTGCCAGGTCCGGCCGTTGCTGCTGGGGTTTCCTCGTGGCAGACTTTTAGCCCCCCGAGAGAGGAAGGAAGGGTGGGGTGGGGACTAGGGGGTTCGCAGTCCCATTCTTCACTGGGTGTGATAGGTTTCATCACCCCTGGCTGGCCAGGAGGCTGGCCCACCAACTGCCAGTGGCCTGGGCAAAGAGCGAGCGATCCAAGCCCACAGCGCGTCTCCCTCAGCTGCTGAGTCAGTGCTGTCCGGGGAAGTGGGAACCAGGGCGCAAGGAGAGGAGCTTTGGGGCTGGTGTTTCAGAAGCCCAAACCCACGCAATTCAAGATTGTGTCAACAAGGCATGAACGCTGCTAGCTCCCCACAGCTTCCATTTTTTATTGCTCGGCGATAGAAGCCTGCCCGTGCTCAGTGTTTGGGCCCTGGATACCTGCCAAAACCCTGGCTGTTCCCGCCTCTTTCTAGAAGCTTTCTGCAGGCAGGTTGAGTAGGTCTCGCTCCTGAACGAGCGAAGGCGCTGAGAGAGAAGGAAAATGGGAGAACATGGTTATTCCTCTGATGGTGACTTCCTGAGGTCACTTGATCCCAGGGAAGCTTGCACTACAAGTTATCACACGGTTGTGGACTTCTATATGCCTGCTGCATACTCAGGATGAAGTCCCTTGTGTCGCAGAAGGTTCCTGCAAGCAGAAAAGGCCTTGTGAGTTGATTTTGTGGAGACTGTCATAGCCCGGCTGGAAAATGTATAAGCTCCCATTTCATCCAGGATTTAAGAGACCTGTCAGCCAAATCCCCTTTCTCTGCCCAGGGTGGAGGGAACTGGAACTATTCATTCATTATTGATAGTAAGACCAGGCAGAACACTGCACAATCACACAGTGGGTTGTGAGACACACTTAAATCTATTTGGAACACTTGTGTATACTCGGGAAGACATTATAAGCGTGCATAATGTTTGCAAAGCTATATCAGAATTGAAAAGTAATGCAATTCTTAAACTTTTAAGGCTCGTGATAAGCCCCCTTGAAAATCTTGTGTAAGTTAAAATCCTCTCCTTATATATAAATATACACATGCTTTCACTTGTTTTTAAACTGGTAAGAAATTCAATCCCTCCTCTAATACTTGCTCTATGACTGCAGCATCATGGAATTTTTTAAAACATCTCAGAAGCGATATGCAGAAAATAGAGTAGAAAGATAAAATACTGTAATAGATTTATTGGTGCCTTATTTCCAGTAATTTTAATTTATTGCTACTTCGTTTTTCTCAACACTTAATTTTGTTTTAAAAACGTTAGTCTAACTTAAAAACAGAAGGATAAAGAGAGCTTTCACCTGTGAAAGAGGGGAGTCAAGCCTATGCGCCCAATGATCTGAATAGAGAAGTGGGGCGGTGATTTCACTAACAGCGACCTAGGATTGCATGCCACCTTCCCACTACACACAGCAGAAAACAAAGCCGTTTAAGTGTCTGAAAACCCTCAGAGCCTTAAATAACTGCCACTACAGGAGTGATTATCAGGCCAAAACTGAAAGGACAATGGGAGTCCAGCTAGGAAGCTACTTCACTGAGGGCACTGCTGAACCCAGAAAACTGGAGCCCCTGGTTTGATGACCAAATAAAGCAATAACAGGAGAAAACAAAACGAAATTCACCCAAGGTCCACTTAGAGCCGGTCCCTACAGGAAGCTGGGCCCTGAAAAGTCAGCACCCTCAAATGAACAAAGAAAAGTAAGGGCCTAGTCCTTGCAAGCAATTCATGAAGGATCTGAAGTAGTTGAACTTTTCATGGAATCTGAGACCTTAAACTTGCACTATCGTGAGTATGGATGTGTCCCTAAGGAGCTGGCAGAATCCGAGGCAATTCCAGGGGAAATTCACTTAAGTCCAGATTTGAATCACACCTAAAAATTATTTTTCTGGTGTTCTGTTCTCTTTCTTTGTTTGGTCCATATTTCTCTGTGTCATGATTTTGGCAGCCCTCTTGTGTCTGTGGGCTTGTGTACTAGGAGATGGGGAAGCCAAAGTAAAAAAAATAAAAATTATATTTGTTTATAATAACAATTAAATTGTCGAAGGTAAACAAGATTAACAAGCAAAGGAAAAAAATGACACCATGAGTAAGAAACCATGGGATATATTATAGGGATGATGTCACATGTATTACAAAACAAGTATGATGGAATAAAAAGAATGTTTAAAAGGGCTGCAGGGAAGATGACATTTTAAAACGAGACATACCAGGCTTCCAGTCAAGATGGCGGTATAGGTAGACACACCTTACCTATTTGCATTACCATACGAAGGAACACAACTGACTTAAACATGAAAAACACCCAGAACTGCCAGAAAATCACCTAGCAAAACACCCAGGACTGTACGTTAAGTCTGACAACCAAGGAATTAAAGAAGCTATATTCATCCAGACGGGTAGGAGGGGTGGAGACGGGGAGTCGGGGCGGAGACTGGGTATCAGGGTAGAGAGGACTTGGTGTGGTGGTGGTGGGCCAGAAGCTGAGAGGCGGCCAGTCAGTGGCAACCAGGCAATGGCGGCTGGTGGAACAGGGAGCCCCACATTCATGTGTGGTGGATAAAAATCAGGGAGACACCTTGTGAGCCTGGGATAAGCCTTTGAGCAAGCGAGCCCAGTACTACGCTCCACCATGAGCCCATAGCTCCAGCTCCAGGAAAAGGAAAGCCTTAACTTCTGGCTGTCAACCCTGTGGGTGTTGGGGCATCAGAAGAAACTGCTAGTCTCTCAGGAGGTCCCAGAACATTCGTATATCCGCCTACCCTGGGAACCACAACCGGAACAGTTGCTGGACGGGCGCAAGTCACTCACGGAAAGTGGGTGAAGTGACTGGAAATGGGGCAAGGGACAGGAAAGTTCCCAGAGGTCAGCAAACAGTGGCATTGTCACCTCTTTGACCCCTCCCCCAAACGTGGAGCCATGGTTACCAAGTCCTGGCAAGAACCCGACGCTCGGCCCCATACAACGTCACAGGTGCACTAAAACGTAATCAAAGCAGCTGTACCTAGTACACAGACAGAAGGAGCCTGCCAAAATCATGAGACAAAGAAATACGGACCAAACGAAGAAAGAGAACAGAAGCCCAGAAATAGAACTAAGCGATGGTGAGATAGCCAACCTATCAGATGCAGAGTTCAAAACACCGGTGGTCAGAATGCTCAAAGATCTCACCGAATACAGCAAAAGCATAAGGAAAGAATGAAGGGTTTACTGAGGGGTATAAAGGAAAATTCATAAGAAACAAACAGTGATGGATGGAATCCAGGACTCAAATCAATGATTTGGAACGTAAGGAAGAAATAAACATTCAACGAGGACAAAATGAAGAAACAAGAATTCAAAAGAAATGAGCAGAGTTGAAGAAGACTCTGGGACATCGCCAAACGCACCGACATCAGAATCATAGGGATTTCAGAAGGAGAAGCGGAAGAGCAAGAAATTGAAAACTTTATCGGAAAGAACTCTTCCCTAAGTTGGTGAAGGAAATAGACATACAAGCACAGGAAGCAGAGAAAGTCCCAAACAAGTTGGGCCCAAAGAGGGCCACACCAAGGCACATCATAATTAAAATGTCAAAGATTACAGATAAAGAGAGAATCCTAAAAGCAGCAAGAGAAAGCCAGAGAGTTTCATCCAAAGGAGTTCCCATTAGACTATCAGCTGATTTCTCAAAAGAAACTTTACAGGCAAGAAGGGACTGGCAAGAATTATGCAAAGTGATGAATACCAAGGGCCTACAACCAAGACTACTGTATCCGGCAAAGCTGTCATTTTGAACTGAAGGACATAAAGTGCTTCCCAGACAAGGTAAGCTAAAGGAGTTCGTTACCACCAAGCCCTTATTATATGAAATGTTAAAGGGATTTATGTAGGAAAAAGAAGATCAAAACTATGAACATTAAAATGACAACAAACTAACAACTATCAACAAGTGATTCTGAAAAACAAAACCACACTCAACTAAGCAAATGACTAGAACAGGATTAGAATCATAGATATGGAGATCATTTGGAGGGTTATCGGGGTGGGAGGTAAGGGAAGGCAGAGATTGGGGGAAATGGGGCAGGGTTAAGAAGCATAAATTGAAAGGTACAAAAATAGGGCTATTCACGCTATTCATGTCTATATATTTTGCAACAAATTTTTTTTGTAGCCTATTTGCCAGACGGTGTGGACTAGAGAGCACATTTGGACAAATAGGGGAACATGAGAGTTGTTAGGTCATGCAAGTTTTTAACGCTTTTATTTTCAATTTTAATAAAAAGTTTAATATTTGTTCTAATAAGACAACGGTATGTTTCACAATATCCATAGCTGGTTACATCTGCTTTGGACCGCTTTATTACATATCCGTCAGTTACAGCTCTTTGCTCCTCTGGGATATTGGGACACAGAAGCAGGCCGTTTGCCACCTCTTCCCTGGGCCCCATAAGCCACCAACGATGCAGCTGCTCTGGGCAGGCAGCTGCCAAGCCCGTGCTGAGCCACTTCCCCCTTTCATGCTGCTGGAGTCAGTCACCAGTCCAGTTGCTCTTGGCTCTGTGGGAAGCCACGTACTACTGAGGGGTCCAGGACATCTTCAGGCAGCTTTAATGTCACTCTTCGAAGGACTTTTGGAAGCTCCTTGGGAAGTCTGTCTCTACTGATAAGTTTGTGATTACTTCATGGAGCGTCAGTACTGGGAGAAGGCTGTGCCAGCGCCACTGAGACACTATCTTGCCAAGAACTGGCCTGTGCTGTCTTCCTGGTAGGGAGGAGCAGGTGGCAAAGGGAGTTGAGTGGGATCTGCGTACAACCTTGCCATCAGCGCACTTAGGGGGAAAGAGGGAACTGCAAACTCTGGAGGTGGCAGAGGAAGACTTAACAAAAGGTTCAAGGCCCTCAGTGTTCCTGGCAGAAAAGTTTCCTTTTGAGACCGAGCAGCTGACCCTGGGGCCCTGGGTAAATGTGAGAAAGAGGTGGAGGTGGACACATTCCCTGAGACTTCCTTCCAAAGATGCTCAGATTACCGAAACACTCAACAGTAGGAGATGGTGACAGAAGTCATGAGGTATTCATGGGATGAAATGTCATCCAGCTACTTAAAAACATCAAGTTTTAGAAGGCTGGTTTGTGGCACGCAGCAGCTTGTATCATCTCATGTCCTGTGGAAAAAGTTAAATGTAAAATAGTGTGTACCAGTGAATACTAATCTATTTGGAAAGGACAGCACCGAGGAAAACTATTTTATGTGACTCTTATTCTTCACCGTTATATTACCAATTTTTTCCTATAATGGACACGTTAGTTTTATAAGCAGAAAACTATTTAGGGCTCATGCTTCTTATAGGCAGCAAACGCTATTAGCATTGTGGTAGAGCAGGAGTTACAGTTTGGCAAAAACAGTTTCCTCCTTCTACTAGGGGACACAGGTGAACTACATTATCCAGCATCACTTAAAGCCAAGTGTGGCTGTGTGACTGTCGTAGCAAATGGGATGCGAGTGGATATGAGACGAGCACCTTCTAGTGACCATCTCGGTTTTCCCCCTTCCAGTTTTTGATGCAGGTGAACCTGGGGAACTTGGATGCTATTTTAGGGGACTGATCCTGGGTCCCTTTGCATGGACTGACCATGTAACTTATTGTCCAAACTGGGACACTTGGAGTAAATCGGGGACTACTCACAGGAAAACTCATTTTGGACTGTGTGTGAGCAAGAATAGACTTTTATTGTATTAGTCATGGAAATGCTAAACTTCATGTGCTAAAATCATTAGGGTTATCTTAACTAATATGTGTATGAACTTACTTAAGTCTACTTTTTTGTGGCATGGAGTACTTTTATAAATAAAATTATTTTATTATTATAAAATATGGAGTATTGAATGAATTAAAATGCAGAAGAAAATGTCCGCCTGAATCCCACTACCCAAATGATTACTGTTAACACATGCATTCCCATATTAGTTTTCTTCTATGCCCATTTTTACATAGATGTGTTTATAATATAGTTTTGAACCCTACATTTTACGTTGTTCCACATGAATCTTTCCCTCCTTTAATTAAAATCCATTTGTTAATATCATTTTAGGATCTTATTCATATTTATAAACAGGCTTTTCATATATATAAGTAATACATAAATAAGGTAGAAAAATTAGGAAAATGGACACATAGGAAAAAGGAAGTGGCCTAAAATATAAGTGGATGATAAAAATTTGATGTCTGTTTACATCATGAGACCCCTAATGTTTCGGTGAACAACAGGCTGTATATGCATTGGTGGTCCCATAAGATTGTAATGGAGCTGAAAAATCCCTATTGCCTAGTGCCGACTTAGTCATCCTTGCTCAAGGCGTTATTCACATGTTCGTGGTGATGCTGGTGTAAACAAAGCTACCAGTTGAATAAAAGTATAGCGCACGGCGTTATGTACAGTACACAATATTGGATAATAATAAGAAGCAACAATGTTACTGGTTTATGTATTTACTATACTATACTTCTTACTTTTAGTTTAGAATGTACTCTTTATACTTATGAAAACAAAATTTTGCTGTACAACAGTACATGTGTTACACCAACAGCGGCCTCATACATCTCTTGTTACCGTGTCTCTTGGTTGCATCACTTTCCCTTGTGCTCGATTTTCCCTGTGTTGTTTTGTAAGTAACATACTGGACAGGCGTACAGCCTACGAGCAATAGGCTATACCGTATAGCCCGGGTGTAGAGTAGGCTCCACCGCCTCGTGACACATTTCTCAGAAGATATCCCTGACGTTCAGTTGCACGTGACTGTGTACTGCTCTCCAACCTGCTTTTGACTTAAATATACCCGGAGAATATTCTTCCAGTGGCAAATTGTAATTCTATGTGCTAGCTTTAAAGGTTCCATACTGTTCAATCATATGCACGATTTTAAAAGCTAATCCGCAAATAGTGCTACGAATCGGTATTGTTTCTGAGATTTGTCTTGTGTAACAAACTTATAAAAAATAATCTGGTCCAAATTTCTTGGTGTGGCTGATGACTAGGTAAAAGGAATACTGTTTCTTTTTTAAAGTGTGCACAACGCTAATAAAATTTTTCATTGCTGTTCAGTTGTAGTTGTCCGCATTATTCCCATATTATTCTGACCTGCCGTACCCACCATCCACCTCCCATGTTCAAGCCTCACCCCCGCCCCAGTCTTTGTTCAAGGGTCCTTTATACAAGTTCCAAGACTTGACCCTTTTTGGTATTTCCCCCATTAGCCCACTTCCTAGTCCCCTCTGGTCACTGTCAGTTTGTTCTTTAGTTCCATGTCTCTGGTTCTCCTGTTTGTTTTGTTGATTACGTCCCACTTATAGGTGAGATCATTCGGCATTTGTCTTTCACCCCCTGGTTTATTTTGCTTAGCATAATGCTCTCCAGTTCCATCCATGCTGTCACGCAAGGTAGCAGCTCTTTCTTTCTCTCTGCTGCGTAGTATTCCATTGTGAAAATGTACCACTATGTTTTGATCCAGTCATTTACTGATGGGCACTTCGGTTGTTTGCAGCACTTGGCTATTGTAAATGACGCTGCTATGAACTTTGGGGTGCATAGGTTCTTGTGAATTGGGGTTTCAGGATTCTTAGCATATTATCAGAGCAGTGGAATCGCTGGGTCAAAAGGCGGTCCCATTTTTAGTTTTCTGAGGAAATGCCATGCTGTTTTCCGGAGTGGCCGCAGCAGTCCGCATTCCCGACCAACAGTGTACTAGGGTTCCCTTTTCTCCCCAACCTCGCCAGCACTTGTTGTTTGTTGATTTGTTTATGATGGCCATTCTGACTGGTGTGAAGTGGGATGTCATTGTGGTTTTAATTTGCATTTGCACCTCTCTGATGGCTAGTGATGCTGAGCATCCTTTCATCTGCCTCTGGACCCTGTGTATGTCCTCCTTGGAGAAGTGTCTGGTCCGTCCGTTGCCCAATTTTTAATTGGATTGTTTGTCTTCCTGGAGTGGAGTTGTGTGAGTTCTTTATATATTTTGGAGATGAAACCTTTGTCTGAGGTATCATTGGCAATTATATTTTCCCATACGGTTTGTTCCCTTTTCATTTTGCTGGTGTTTAGTCATGCCGAAGCTTCTTATTTTGATGCAGTCTCATTTGTGTATTCTTTCCTTTATGTCCCTTGCTCTAGGGCACATATTGGTGAAAATCTGGCTGTGTGGAATATCTGAGAGTTTCCTGCCTAGGTTCTCCTCTAGGGCTTTTATGGTGTCACGATTATATGTTAGTCATTTATGCACCTTGACTGTATTTTTGTGTATGGTGGAAGTTGGTGGTTGAATTTCATTTTTGTGCATGTAGCTGTCCAGATAGCCCGACACCATTTGTTGAAGAGGCTATTTTTACTCCATTGTATGCTCGTGCTGCTCCCTTTGGCAAATACTGATTGACCATAGAGACATGGGTTACTTTCTGGGCTCTTTATTCTGTTCCATCGATCTATGTGTCTATTCTTATGCCAGTACCAGGCCCTTGTGGTTACAGTGGCCTTGTAGTGTAGTTTGATGTCAGGTATTGTGATCCCTATTCCTTTGTTCTTTCTCAAAATTGCTGCACCTATTCAAGGTCGTTTATGGTTCCATATACATTTTTGAAATGTTTGTTCTATAACTCTGTAGTACGTCATTGGTGTTGTAATAACGATTAAGGGATTGTGTTGAACGTATAAATTGTTTTGAGTAGTATGGACATTTTGATGGTGTTAATTCTCTTCCAATCCATTAATGCGGTATATGCTTCCATTATTTGCATCTCCCTTAATTTCTTTCTTCAGCATTGTGTAGTTGTCTGAGTACAGGTCTTTTATCTCCTTGGTTAAGTTTATTCCTAGGTAGTTTATGTCTCTTGTTGCTATAGCAAATGAGACTTGTTTCCTGATTTCTGATTTGATATTTCACGGTTGGTGTACAAAAATGCCTTTGATTTCTGAATATTAACTTTGCATCCCGCAGTTTTGCCAAATTCATTTATTAGGTCGAGTTGTTTTTGGATGGAGTCTATAGGGTTTTCTATGTACCCTACCATGTCATCTGCAAACAATGACAGTTGTACTTCTTCCTTCAAATTGGGTGCCTTTTATTTCTTTTTCTTGTCTGATCACTGTGGCTAGGGTGTCCAATACCATCTTGAATTGCAGTGGCGGAAGGGGACAACCGTGTCTTGTTCCCGATCTTAGTGGGAAAGCTTTTAGTTTGTGCCGGTTGCGTATGATGTTCGCTGTAGGTTTTTCATATATGGCCTTTATTATGTCGATGTATTCCCCCTTTACTCCCACTTTGCTGAATGTTCTACCCAGCAAGGCTCTCAATTTAAATGGAAGGTGAAGTAAATAGTTTCCCAGACAAAAGAAGGCTAAAAGAATAAACCTCATCTCCACCTGCACTGCAAGAGATGCTAAAGGGACCGCTTTAGGAATGTGAAGAAGAAGAGTGAGAGAGGAACATAGGCACAAAGGGAAAAAAATGAATAAGTACCCACCTCTAATAACTTTAAATGTAAACGGATTCACTATTCCAATCAGGAGACATGGGGTGGCTGAATGGATAAGAAAATATGACCTGTACATATACAGCCTAAGAGAGGCCCACCTAAGAACAAAGGAGCCACACAGACTGAAAATAAAAGAATGAAAAAATATATTTCAAACAAACAGACAGGGAAAAAAAAGCCGGGTAGCAATACTCATAGTGGACAAAATAGACTTCAAAACAAAGGCCATAAAAAGAGACCCAGAAGGACACTTCATAATACTCAAGGGAAGAATCCATCAAGAAGTCATTAAGGCTGTAAACATATACGCACCCAACATAGGAGCACCCATATATATAAGGAAAATCTTGGAGGACCTGAAGAAAGATATAGGCAGCAACGTGTTGAAAGTAGAGAATTTGAACCCCCCACTGTCAACAATAGATAGATCTTCCAAACAAAACATCGGCAAGGATATCGTGGCAATGAATGACACACTACATCAAATGGACTAACTGATGTATATAGAACCTTTCATCCCAATGAAGCAAAATACAGATTCTTTTCAAATGCACACGGACATTTTTCTTTTCATTTAGGAAAGAAAAAATAGGCCACATGATAGGACACGATTAACTTCTTCTCTTTCATTTCTGATATTATTTATTTGCGTCCTCTCCCGTTTTTTCTTCATGAGTCTGCTTAAAGGCTTGTAGATTTTGTTGCTCTTTTCAAAGAACCAGCTCCTCGATTTGTTGATCCTTCGAATTGTTCTTTTAGTCTCAATGTCATTCAGTTCTGCTCTGCTCTTGATTATTTCCTTCCTTCTACTCGCGCTGGGCTTTGTTTGTTGTTGTTCTGCAGTTCTTGAAGCTGTAGGGTTAGGCTGTTTGTTTGAAATGGTTCTATCTTTTTTTAGGCAGGCCTGTATTGCTATGAACTTCCCTCTCGGGACTGCCTTTGCTGTGTCCCATAGGTTTTGGACTGTTGTGTGTTCATTTACGTTTGTTCCCAGAGACGTTTTGATTTCTTCCTTGATCTCATTATTGACCCAATCATTGTTTAATAGCATGGGGTAAGTAACATTGTTAAAATGGGGTAATAGAAGGGAGGGACAAAATATGTGAACTGAAATAAAGTGTAGTATAAAACCTAGTGACTTTACATGTACAGATCTGAAGGACAAGAAATGAATGTTAAAGAGCTATGCAAGGAAAGAAAATGTCACAAATCATGTGGAAGACCACAGTGGATTTCATTTCACTGGCATCTAGTATTTACCACTGTTTTTTCTGTCTGGACCCACTTCTGGTGATGTCAGAAGGTGACGCCATCTGACCTTAGGCAGCCTGTTTGAGGCCTCCAGGCATCTACAGTCTGTGGCTGACTCCTTCTGTTGTTATTCTAGTCACTCTGCACTCAGTAGTCAGGCTTAAGCACCCCAGGGCGGAGCAGAATCCCTCCTGGCGTCAGTGCTATTGTTTCCCATCAGGCTGCTGCCACTTGGATGGCTGATGCTGTATGGGGGATGACTCAGCACCAGGATCCCGGTGGCTACTCTCTGTGTTCTCTCCCCACAGCTTCCATCCCCAGCCTCTCCTCAAGCGACTCTAGTCCACTCTGCCCCCCGCCCCCGCCTTCGTGGGAGCCCGGTGGAAGTGGCTGCCAATGAAAATGTATGCCTTTGCCCTTTAAATGGCTCTTTGTGTCTCCATCCATCTGTCTCTGGCAGAGAGCAACCCTGCGGCTTTTTGCAGCTGGATGTTATCTGTGTACTTTTGGGGCTCTGGTGCTGCAGGCTGGGGATCCCATACTTCTCAGGGGGATTCAACCAGACACTTATGTATCCCTCTGGCATTTCAGCTGCCACCTGTGGGTACCCTGCCAGCCCTGTTGTGTCTCCACCGCACTCTCTACCAGTCAGGTTTTGCTGAAGCTGATTCTTCTGTCTGTCCGTGGTTATAAGGCTTCTCTCTCCCGATTGTTCAATTGTTTGTTCTGGGTGATTTCTCCACAATTTAGTTGCAGTTCCAGGTTGGTCCCGGGAGGAGGTTAGTGTGACTTCCAGCCACTCTTCTGCCATCTTGGACCTCCAAAAATTATTACTATTTTAATTTCCATTGATTCGTACGTAAACTTTGCCTTTTCCTCAAATGTTTAGTTTCTTAAATAACTTGTCTATTAATGTTCTTAGCCCAATTTCCTTTCTTTCTTTTATTTCCTTAGACTAGTGTTTTAGAGCAGTGGATAATGTAGTTGTGAACGGCTTATACGATAAATACATAATGTGATGTGCCATATTTTCCCATTTCCATGTATTATAGGACTTTATGTGACTTCCATGTGGAATCTATTGTTAAGTAATGGTGTCATGAACATTTTTATGACACCCTCCCCCCACACTTCAGATGTTATATAAGATAAAGGTCCTAGAAATAGAAATCAGTAGGTCAAGGGAGACAAATAAATGTAGGCATAATTAGAAATCATTTTAGGGAAATATGTACCACCAAGAGCAGCCCAGTCTTCATGATGCTCAGTCCTTATAAGGAACAGTTTTCTTCCTAACATATGTTATCCTGGGTCAAGGGCTCCTATCAGGTGTGAGGGGAAAGACTGAGCCACCAGGTGCTGTCCTTTGAGGCCACACACCCCTGCCCTCTCTGCTGCTGGCTCTGGCTTATGCCCTGGGGCTCCGTGGGGCTCCTCTTGGCAGACTACCTGGGGTCTACATTTGTTTGTGTGATGGCTTCTCCTCAGAGTGGTGTTTTACTGCTGGGGCCTGACGTTGCCCCTTGGCTCAAGCACGTTCTCCTGTTCACCTGCTCGTCTCACACGTGCATTCTGCGCTTCTCTCACCTGTGGCTCTGCCAGGGCTGTGAGCCCCAGGGAACACCTGGCACACAGATGTAAGGATGGTCTTGCGTGAAAACAAGCTTTCATTAGCTTTTCATCGTATGTTTAAATGGGCTGGATTTTGCTTCTCCTATCCCTGTGACTTGTTAGTTATTCTTTTTAGAAAAGTTGGTTCCCTTTTTGATGTGGGCGCCACATGATTCCTTGTCCATTTGCTGTGAACTTCTTGTGTTTTGTACATCTGTCACTGGTGGTGCTGTTCCAAGGATACAGAAGTCTAATGTAAGGTCATTTGTGTCACAATGACCTGTCTTGCACTTCAAATGTGTCATTTTGTGGGTTTGAGGAGTGAAGTTTATGCCTTTTACATGTGTTACTGGCTTGGCCGAAAAGTTCTTTTAGTTATATCCATGGGATAGCTCTGTAGTGCTTAGCTGTCTTTAACTTCATTTGAAACAAATTTGTGAGATTGTATTGTGACAGCTGTCATATCAGCGTGCGTTTAAAAAAAAAACTTATCAAAGCTGGTGAATTTTGATTTTTGAATTTTGAGGAATGGATTCCATTTAATTTATGCCCTCATACTCTCTAGCTGTTTCAACACCATGTATTAAAAGTTCATGTTCCCATTTATCCGAGACGCCACCTCTGTCGCATATTAATTGAACCTCGCTTGGAGTTTCAATTCTTTCCCTTTGGGAGGCCCGTGCTACACACACCAGGGGCACAGAGTTTAGGATGCTTCTTAATATCTGGAACGGGAGTCCCCCTGGAAAGGTGGAGGGCAGAGAGCCTCACCCTGGGGGGACTAGTGGCCTTCCATAAACTCACAAATAGTGTGGGGAAGGGAGATGGTGAGTGTTTGGCTTTGAGGAGGGAGGTAGCTCCTCCTGTCCCCTGCATGGATTGCAGGAGGTTCATTTGTCCTGGGCAAAGAAAGGACTCCACATTCCTGGAGGAGCTCAGGCACAGTCCTGGATACATTTTTGCAGAATGATGTTTAATATCACAAGAAATCGGTTAGTTGCACTCTAGACATAAACATTTATTAAACTCTGGAACCAGTTCTGTCCCAGAGAAGGAGGGTCAATCATAGGAGGGTTGGCGGGCGTCTCTTTTGATCCCTTGCAGTTTGAAGCGTCTCATTGTCCTATTTATCCAGGGAAGGAAGCTGGAAACCCGAGTGAAGACTGCTGGAGGAGTCCCAACTCTGCTTCCATAGGAGACAATGCCCTGAGCCACATTGTTACACACAAGGGGGCCCCCGGAGTCCCCCTGTGGGTGATGAGAGAAAGAAACACTGAGCCAGACCTTGGCACTCCGCACCTCCCCATTCTTCCTGTCCTAAGGCCGGCCCTCTCCGTGAAATGGGAGGGTGGTGCGGGTGGAAAGTCAAGCCCCTGCATCGTTCGTTTTGTTGTCTTCAACCCTGGCTGTGGGTACTGTCTCTAGCTCAACCTTCCCCTTTCCCATGGAAACACTGCATATGCATGCTGAGTGTTGGGCACTCCTCCCCTCGTCAGAGACTGGATTGATGGGTGAAAGCCCCCACTTTGCTCTGGTCTGGCCCTCAGGCTGAGGCCATGGAGAGGTAGTCTGTTCCCACTGCCCAGCTCTGCCCAGACCCCTCTGTCTCAGGTCGTGTTGGCAGATGCCTGTGGCCTTACCCGGAAGGGATTCTTCCTCTGCCGCTGGTCTCCCACACAAATCTGGCGTCGGCCGTTGTAGCTGTTAAATTGCCTTCTGCACACCTGATCCCTCTGCACTCTCAGCTGCACATCACGGAGTGTGTCTGTTCGCCTGTTCTGACTGACCAGGCCCCAGCCAGCCACAGTGCACTGGGACCCTGGTCTCAGCCCGGCCCGGGTCCGAGGCAGAGACACTGGCCTCACAAATCGATTCCGTCTGGCTCTATCTTGCAGCTGGTGGGAATGTGGGCACTTAGAGGAAGTCTCTGCAGCACTCCACCCACCACCCCTTCTCCATGGTCCCAGAACAAGGTGAAGCCCCGACCTGGAAAGGAGTCAGCTCAGGTGGACAACCAAGGGTCTAGCAAATGGTACCTGCAGTAACATGATGTCATTTTCTAGGTTCTGCAGGTTAAATCCAGGGTGGCGGATGGCTCTGAGGACAGACATGCGCTGCTGGGTATTTTCTGGTCTCCTAATGTTGTGGGCTCCTAAGATGACATTTATAGATCTGCAAGGGAACATGGTCTCGAGGTAGGTATGAGCTGCCATAGGTAAAGTCCACCAGTTCTGCAGGGAAGGTGCAGAGCCCATGGCAGCAAGATAGCAGCTGGGGAAGTGAGGGGAGAGGAGGGCTCTGGGACAGCAGGGCTCTGGGGCAGAGATCTCTATGCCCTCTGCTTCTCAAAAGGCTTGGGCTCTTGGTGGTAGGGGGACACGGTGACCCTGAGGATCAATTAATCAATAGAATACATTTATATAGAGCTGAAATTCATATTTTGAGCTCCAATGTGTGCTTTTTGTCCCCTCCTTCTGTCCTTGAGTATGTACACTGGCCTGTGCCCTGTCTCCCAGGACCTACACAGTCTCTATTCACCCCTTGAGTGCTGGAACCGAGATTTCAGCCCAACGCTCTCACGAGTGCTTCTGGACCTGCCCTGCTGCCTGTTGAGAGCTCCTTGGTTCCTCACCTTCCCCAGCAGTGAGCTGCTGTCATGACAAAGTCTTCTCGCACCAGGAACCCTCCACAAGCACTTCCTCCCATGGGAGTTTGGACTCGAAGAAATGCCATGTAGGGGTGGGAGTGGGGTCTGGCCTCTCGGCCCCCGATGATCTCCGCTGGAAGGAAGTATTCAGCAGTCATTACCGTGCTCACTGAACTCACAGCTTGGTGGCTCCAGAAAGGCTAGAAGATGGGGAGGCTACAGAGATGACGCAGGGAGAGGAGGATTGGTGTTGAGAATTGGGGTGTGCAAGGAGGTACCCCGTTATGGGAGAGGCCTCCAGGGTTCTGCAGGAAACGCTGCTGGTTCCCCAGCCCAGGGCTCAGCTCCCCCCACCTGCCTCAAAACAATCCTTGTTGTGGAGAACAATCCTTGCTGCAGGCAACACCACTTTGCCTCTCAAGGTGGCGGGCTGGGGTGGGATTTGCTGCCCTGATGAAGATTCCAGAGCCTTCCGGAGTGGACTTCCTGGTACTTTCTCTTCCTCATTTCTGTAAGTCAGCCTCATAAGCAACATGGACTGTGTTTTAATATTCTAGACATGAGCCCTGGCCAGTGAGGCTCACTGGATTGAGTGCCAGCTTGTGAGCCAAAGCATCACCGGTTAGATTCCCAGGCAGGGCACAGGCCTGGGGTGTGGGCCAGGTCCCCCATAGGGAGCATGGGATAAGCAAGAACACATTAATTTTCCCCTTCTTCTCCATTCCTTCCCCTCCCTATAAAAATAAATAAATAAAATATGTAAAGGACATGAGCTGTAGGGACTGTTATTGCTGTCTCTGTTTGTCTCCTAGGTTTTGATACACGGGCTGCAGAATGAACTCAAAGAGCAGAGTTACAGAGCACATACTGCATGCCAGGGGCCATTCCAAGAGTTTCATGTACATTAACTAATGTAACTGTCATAGCAACTCTATGGCGTAGGTGTTGCTATTATTTCTATTTACAGATGAGATACCTGAGAAGTGTGAATTCAAATGATGTGCCCAACGACATAGAGTTTGGAAGTGACCAGGCAGCCTGTGTCCAGAGTCTGTGGGATGGGGTTGGGCCTCTGAAGGTTTGGCCGGTCACTTACCTGCTCTGGCCGCAGGGGGCAGGAGAAGGGCCACCAGGACGAGGAGGAGCTGCATCTCCCAGGGAAGGTTACCCTGTCTGTTGCTGTTGGGGTTTCCTCGTGGCAGACTTTTAGCCCCCCGAGAGAGGAAGGAAGGGTGGGGTGGGGACTAGGGGGTTCGCAGTCCCATTCTTCACTGGGTGTGATAGGTTTCATCACCCCTGGCTGGCCAGGAGGCTGGCCCACCAACTGCCAGTGGCCTGGGCAAAGAGCGAGCGATCCAAGCCCACAGCGCGTCTCCCTCAGCTGCTGAGTCAGTGCTGTCCGGGGAAGTGGGAACCAGGGCGCAAGGAGAGGAGCTTTGGGGCTGGTGTTTCAGAAGCCCAAACCCACGCAATTCAAGATTGTGTCAACAAGGCATGAACGCTGCTAGCTCCCCACAGCTCCCATTTTTTATTGCTCCGTGATAGAAGCCTGCCCGTGCTCAGTGTTTGGGCCCTGGATACCTGCAGAAACCCTGGCTGTTCCCACCTCTTTTTAGAAACTGTGTGGGCAGATTGAGTAGGTCTCGCTCCTGAATGAGTGAAGGGCACTGACAGAGAAGGAAAATGGGAGAACATGGTTGTTCCACTGATGGTGACTTCCTGAGGTCACTTGATCCCAGGGAAGCTTGCAGTAAAAGTTATCACACTGTTGTGGACTTCTATATGCCTTCTGCATACTCAGGATGAAGTCCCTTGTGTCGCAGAAGGTTCCTGCAAGCAGAAAAGGCCTTGTGAGTTGATTTTGTGGAGACTGTCATAGCCTGGCTGGAAAATGTATAAGCTCCGATTTCATCCAGGATTTAAGGGACCTCTCAGGCAAATCTCCCTTTTCTGCCCAGGGTGGGGTGTAGGGGTTAACGTTTAGAAGGAGATACATCCTTGTTGTGCTTCTTGTAATACATAAGCCCAAAGAACTGGAGCCATTCATCCAACATTGAGAATAAGATCTGGCAAAGTACTGTGGAGTAACACAGTTGGTCATGAGACACAATGAAAACTAGTTAGAGTAGTGCGTGTATGTCAGAAAAACATTATATCCTGGTATTATTTTTGCAAAAAATATCAGAATTGTTTACTAACACAATTCTCAATCTTTAAAGTGTTGTAATAGGCACACTTGAAAAATCTGCTGAAAGTTTTGGATCCTCTTCTTTTATATAAATATACACAGGTTTTCCCTTATTTTCAGAAATGTAAGGAATTCAATGCCTTCTCTCATACATGCTCTATGATTGTAACATCATGAAATTTTTTAATACATCTGAAAAGAAATGTGCAAAAAAAGAGAGAAAAGAAACTGTATAATAGCTTTATTAGTGCCTTGCTTGTGGGGGTCATTTTTATTTATTGTTAGTTAAATTTTTTCAACACTTAATTTTGTTTTAAAAACATTAGTCTAATTTAAAAACAGAAGGATAAAGAACATCCTGCAAATGTAAAAAAAGGGAATAAAGCCTATGAACCTAATGATCTGAATAGAAATGTGGGGAGGTGATTTCACTAACAGTGACCTAAGATTGCATGCCACCTTCCCACTATAAACAATCCTAAACAGACTTGTTTAAGATGTCTAACCTCCAAAACCTTAAAGCACTGAAGACATAATGGGAGTCCAGTTAGGTATTTCTTTGAGGACATTTGCTAAACCCACAAAGTTTGAGCCTTTGGTATGATGACGTTATAAAGTTAAGAGAGAAGAAAACAAAACCAAATTCATCCAACGTCCATTCAGAGCCCCTCACCACAGGAAGCTGGGACCTAAAAGTCTGCACCTTCAAAGGAACAAAGAAGAGTAAGGGGCTAGTCCTTGCAAGTCATTCATGAAAGACCAGAAGTAGTTGAATTTTCATGGAATCTCAGACCTTAAATTTGCATTATCATGAGTATGTATGTGTCTCAAAGTAGCTGGTAGAATCCAATGCAAATCTAGAGAAAATTCACTTAATTCCAAACCTGAATTACACATAAAAATTATTTTTCATTTATAATGACAGGCATGTAGTCAATAGGATCAACAAGCAAAGAAAGAAAGAAGACACGATGACTAAGAAACCATGACAATTAGAACAGTGAAACAAACTTTTAATTATTGGGATAATATTATGGGAATAATCTTATACAGATTAGTAAACAAGTATGTTGATATAAAAATAAGCTTTAAAAGAGCTTCAGGGAACATGAAATTTAAAAAGAGACATAGTAATGAAAGAGGATATAATACAATTTCTAAAAATGAAAAATGTAATAAGTAAAATTAAAGTCACAGTGGATAAAGTTAATAACAGATTGGACAAAGAAGAAAAGAGAATTTATAATGTGCAGTAGATCAGAAAAAAGGCGCCAAGAATGGAGCATAGAGAGGCATAAAGACAAAGGTATAAAAAATAATAGGTTTAGTTGAATTTATGTTTAATTGGAATGCTGGAAGAAAAAAGGAGAGAATAAGAAAAGGAGTAATGAGATAGTAGCTCAGATTTTTTCCAAACAGATGAACAATGACCCCGGCCGGGTGGTTCAGTTGGTTGGAGTTTTGTTTTGTACATCAAAATGCTGCAGTGCAATCCTGGTCAGGGCACATACCTACCTTGAGGGTTTGGTCCTTGGTCGTAGTGCACATGAGAAGCTATCGATTGATGTTTCTCTCTCACACCTATGTATCTATCTTTCTCTCTCTCTCTCTCTAAAAATCAATAAACTTATCTTCTGGTAAGAATTAATAGGAAAAAAAACAAACCCCAATGAACAATATTCAATTGATGGTTAGAAATGGTAAATAAAATGAAAATGAAGGAATAAAAAAATACATACTTAAAAAACAATGTCATAAAGAAATGGCAGAAATCTTAAGAGAGGTTACTAGAGAAAGAAAGATGACTTTCAACTGAATAGTAGTCAAAGGCTGAATTCTCAGTAGCAGCAATGAGTCAATGATGCCTAGGGAGAAACAACTTCATTGTTGTTTGAGACACAAATTTCTAAATTGTTGGTAATGATGTAGAAGTTATGAATAGCTGATGAAAAAATGAGCATATATAGGACATCTTGCCAAACAAGTGCAAATTATACCCTTTACAATCACATGTAGAGTATTTACAAAATAGTAACCACAGATTAGGTCTTAAAAATATTTAGAGGATTAAAATTATACATCGTTTGTGATCCAGCAATGAAATTAAGCTAAAACTCATAACAAAAATATGAGCAGAAATTCCTATGTTTTTAAAAGTAAAAATATAGACTTATAAATAAATCACTAGTCAAAATGAAAATCATAAAGGAAGTAAAAAATAAGTTCAAAATGGTTAATAATGATGGAAATAATGCATAGCAAAATTTGTTGGGTATAAAGGAATAAAGATGAAACTTGACTGTTTAATACATCCATTTAATTAATTTAAAGGTAAAAATAAAACTTTCAAGGATAAGATAGAATTTTTTTATAAACCTAAGGTAGGGAAAATTATTTTAAACAAGACATAAAAGAATTAACCATTTATAATTATAAAGGAAACATGGATAACTGGATCTATGTAAAAATTCAGAAATTCTGATTATCAAAGACACTATTAAGATAGTGAAAAGTAAAGGCACAGAGTGGGTGAAGATATTTGTAAGAATTAAAAAAAGATTTGTATTTGGGAGATATATGTATGTATATTTTTATATATATCTTATTTGTGCTATCTAAGTACTGGAAAGCCAATAATTTTGAAAATTGACATGAAATAGACAAATCTTTAGAATATATAACTGATGAAACATACTCAAAAAGTTTGGATTTTCTTGTAAACATGAAATCAATTGATTCAGTTATCAAAAATATTTCATTAAGGACAGCCAGAGGCTCATGTAGCTTCACTGGAAATCTCTACAAAATATTCAAAGAATGCTGTAGAATTTCTTTTGGAAAGTAGATGTTAACCTATCTCCTTTATGAGACTAACAAAACCTCAATGTCACACCCAATGAAGACAATATGGTAAAGGAACGTTATAGGTCACTCTCACTTGAATAGCGATGCACTCAAATCAGTCAATAAGCAGGAAGATATTATATCATGACTAATGTAGGTTCATCATATATATGGGTGACTTTTCATTGGACACGAAATTGCTCTTAACACATCACATGGACTGATGAAAGAAGAAACTACATATGATTATTTAATTGAAGCAAAATGGAAAAAAAACCCATTTGCTAAAATTGAAACTCATTCATTAAAAAAATTCTTAGCTGATTAGAAATAGAAAAGAATGCCTTTATAATGTGATAAAAAGTGTACACAAAAATGCCACAGTAATCATTATATTTAATGGTGAAATGTTGAATGCTTTTTGTTTGAGATTGACACAATTCAAGGATACTTGCATAGCCATAGTCATCAATATTATGCTATAGATTTTAGCAAGTACATTAGGCAGGAAATAGACATGAGAGATCTAGGGACAGAAATTTATATATAATGTGTATATAGATAATGCCAAGAAATCCATACATAAATTATTACAATGAAAAGATTGTTTAACAAATTTGCTAGAAACAAAATATATTTAAAAATTAAACACAGTTTATATATATATATATAGAAAATAAAATTTTGAAGAACTTAATATTTAAATGGCATGAAAATTATCAAATAACTAAATGTAAGGCTAAAAATGATGTGCAAGTCCTCTGTGGTAAAAATTATAAAATTGTATTAATATTAAAAGACACTTAAGAAGTCCTAAATATAAAAATACTCTTTGTGGATTGGAAGGTAAAACATTTAAAATATGTCATTTCTCCAAAAAGTGGTCTATAGATTTATTGCACCGAAGAGATAAGTGATAGAATTCAATTGATTCTAAATAAATGTGGAAAAACAAATGGCCAGCAATAGCCAAGACACTCTTGAGGAATGAGAATAAAATGGGGTCTTGCCTTAGCAAATAAAACTGTAGTAAAGAGACACCTCCTCCCTTGTTAATGGCGGGCGATGGCTGCTCAGCGGGACGCAGACGACCGCTGCCCGCACCGGGAAAGTCTCCCCGCTTCTCCTCCCTTCCGCTCGCCATCGGTGCTCCTCACCTTGTCCGTGGTGCCGCCCAATCGTTCGCAGACCGGCTGGCCCCGGAGCGTCAACCAGTTCGGCAACAAGTACATCCAGCAGACCAAGTCCCTCACCTTGGAGCGCACAATCAATCTGCACCCTCTTACCAATTACACTTTTGGTACAAAAGAGCCCCTCTATGAGAAGGATAGCTCTGTTGCAGCCAGATTTCAATGCATGAGGGAGAAATTTGATAAAATTGGAACGAGGAGGACTGTATAGAAGAGGTTCTGATTGTACACGAGCACGGGCTACCTACCCCATGTGCTACTGCTACAGCTGGGAACAACTTTCTTCAAACTACCTGGTGATGAACTTAACCCGGGAGAAGATGAAGTTGAAGGACTAAAACGCTTAATGGCAGAGATTCTAGGCTGCCAGGATGGAGTCCTGCAGGACTGGGTCATCGACGACGGCATCAGGAACTGGTGGAGACCGAACTTCAAGCCTCCTCAGTATCCATACATTCCTGCACATATTACAAAACCGAAGGAACATAAGAAGCTGTTTTCGGTTCAACTTCAAGAAAAAGCCTTGTTTGCTGTCCCTAAAAATTACAAGCTGGTAGCCGCACCATTGTTTGAATTGTATGTCAGCGCGCCAGGATATGGACCCATCATTTCTAGTCTCCCTCAGCTTTTGAGCAGGTTTAATTTTACATACAACTGAATTCCTGCACAGAGGAGAAGTAAAGAAGCTGTCTCCGGGAGCACAGCTCTGCATAGTACAGAATACACATAGTAGAAAAATATTGGTTTTTTTCATCTTTTCCCCAACCCCTCAATTTCCTCCTCCTTTCTATCATTTGAAGAGTAAAGTTGACCTGAAGAACTAGACAGTAGTGTGAGCACATGTGATAATGTTTAACTTGCTTTTGTTTTTACTCATACATTTTTGTACATTAAAGAAATTGGGCTTCTTTCCTTTTGTTGTTGTTGTTTTTTTTTAATTTCACATTAAACTTGAACAATTCTTACAAAAAAAAAAAACTGTAGTAAAAAGATAATGTGGTATTGATAGGGACATAGATATACAGACTGCTGGACCAGAATAGAGATCCCCCACCTATGTGGACAGATACATGAATATTTGGACATATTTATGTATTTCTATTTATTTGGTGATTAATAGAGTTAATTGAGGGCAACTTACACACAAGGCATCTTGAATGGTTGCAAGATGAAATGGATCCCCACGCTGCTTGGCAAGTGCCAAAGAATTATATACAGTAAATGCAGGGAAGTCAGAGTGGAAGGATAGTTATAGGAACCAATATCTGAACACTATTAGGTATGGAAAATTACTTTCTTTGTGTGACCAGGTCAGAATGACCACCTGTGTCAAGAACAATAACACTGCAGGAGGCAAGGAGGGCTGCTGATTTATATCAGCATGAAAATCAATTAAGATTAGAGGGCCTCTGATGTGGGAGGGGTGGTTGCAAAAAAGCAACTTCTGGTCAGATAGGCCTTTGATTATCATGTCAGAGAGAGGGGAAAAATACGATTTTTCCTTCCAATAAATGATCTTAGGACTATAGGCATCTTTATGATGTCCTACAGGGACAGAAATTTTCTTGTAGGAAATAAACTTGACTTTTATTGAACACCTGATCCAATAACCCATTGTAGGTGGATTATAGATCCAAATGTGACTAAAGATTTGAAAATATAATGTAAGAATATCCTAATGGTAGGTAAAGATTTTAAATACTACACCTAAAATATCAATCATAAAGAAAGATTCCACTGCTAGGATTATACCTTAAGAATCCTGAAACACTAATTCAAAAGAACTTATGCACCCTTATGTTCATAGCAGTGCTGATTACAATAACCGAATGTTGGAAACAGCCTAAGCGCCCATGAGTAGATGAATAGATTAAAACACTGTGGTTCATCTACACAGTGGAATACTATACAGCAGAAAGAAAGAAGGAACTCCTATATTTCGCCTCAGTATGGCTGGAGCTGGAGACTATTATGTTAAGTGAAAAAAGCCAGTTGGTAAAATATAATTACCGTA
Organism: Pteronotus mesoamericanus; assembly: GCF_021234165.1. Lineage (NCBI taxonomy): Eukaryota > Metazoa > Chordata > Mammalia > Chiroptera > Mormoopidae > Pteronotus > Pteronotus mesoamericanus. Next base: position 2,302,513 of record NW_026555170.1, read on the forward strand.
TGATATCACTTATAAGAGGAATCTAATGAACAAATAAACTAACAAGCAAAACAGAATCAGGGTCATGGAAATAAGGAACAGACTGACAGCTGCCAGAGGAAAGAGAGGAGGGGAAAAAACGGGGGAAAGAAAGGGAAGGGAGTAGTCAAAGAACATGTATGAATATTCATGGACATGGACAACAATGTGGGATGGACTGTGGGAGCAGGGAGTGGGGAGCGGACAGAGGAGGGCAAAGGGGGAAAAGTTGGGAAAACTATAATAGAATAAATGAAAATTTAAAAAAGGATTGATGAATTTGATTAAAATCAACAGAAATAAAAGATAATTTGTAAGGGGGCAAAGATGCTTAAAAAGCACTTATATTCAAAGTACGAAAAAGAATTATATTAATAGAATAATGAGTAAAGAGCTTGAATAACCTCATGTCAAAAGAGGAAACCAAGTGGCCAAAACATATGAAAAGATGTTACTCTCAGTAGATAAAAACCATCCATTTAAAGAACTTATATGTACAACCCATGGACATGAACAAAGAGGGGGGATATTGGGTGGTAGGGTAGTATAGGGTGGAAGAGAATAAAGGGGAGAAAAAAATGGGACAACTGTAATAGCATAATCAATAAAATATATATTTAAAAATATATATAAAATAAAAAAATAAAAAAATCACAGTGAGATACCAGTTACAGTCACCAGATTAGTCCTTTCCTTACTCCTAAGCATATACCCTTGAGAAACATGTGCAAACTTAAATCAGATGCAAGACCAAGGAGGTCATAGCAGCATTATTGATGATAGCCTGAACTGGAAACACTTGGAAGATCTATCACCAGCAGCACAGATAATCAAATTGCAGCACACTGATATCACAGAGTATTGCATAGCAATGAAAATGAATGACTATTGCCACGACCAGCTACACTAATGAAACTCACAAACATGATATTGAGAAGAAGAACCCAAGAAGAGAGCTTTCAGTATGATTCTCTTCATATACAGTTCAATACTAGCAAAAATGAAACAGCATTGGATAGAAATGTGTACATAGGTGGAAAATTGTGATGAAAAGCTAGAAAGTAGTTGTCATAGAAGTGACAATAGTAATAAACACTGAGTCAGAGAGCAGAGAGGGCATATGAACCAGGATGAGATACCTGGGGGATTTCTGGAATGTTGACCATGCTCTATTTGACACAAATAGTAGCATTGGCCTTATAATTATCCTATACTGCACATTTATGTTTTGTGCACTTTTCATGTCTGCATATTTTGCAATCAAAAATTTTTTATAGCCTATTTGCCAAAGGGTGTGGCTTAGAGAGCACATCTGAATAAATAAGGGAATATATGAGAGTTGATGGGGCATGCAAGTTTTTAACGCTTTGATTTTCAATTTTAATAAAAATTTTAATATTTGTTTTAATAAGACAACGGTATGTTTCACAATATCCATAGCTGGTTACATCTGCTTTAGACCACTTTATTACATTTCTGTCAGTTATAACTCTGTTCCTCTGGGATATTGGGACACAGAAGCGGGCCGTTTCCCACCTTCTCCCTGGGCCCCATAAGCCACCAACAGTGCAGTTCTTCTGGGCAGGCAGCTGCCAAGCGAATGTTGGGCCACTTCCCCCTTTGATGCTGCTGGAATCAGTCACCAATCTAGTTGCTTTGGCTCTGTGGGAGGTCATGTACTACTGAGGGGGTCCCGGTAATCCTCAGGGCTGCCTTAATGTCATTCTTTGAAGGACGTTTTGGAAGCTACTTGGGAAGTTGTTATTTTAGCATCTGCTCTTTCTATGTATTAACATTTTTAAAAAGTTTGCTATAAAACATTATGCATGTTAGGCCTTCAGCAGCCTTATACATCTCATATTTACTATGTCTCTTGATTGCATCCTTTTTTCTTGTGCTTGATTTAATCTTGTGTTGTTCTCTCAGGTGTGTAGTAGGCTATACTATGTAGATTTAAGTACACTTATGATGTTCTCAGAATCACCTAATGACACATTTTTCAGAATGTATCCTTGTCATTAAGAGGTGCACAACTGTATATTGCTCTCTAACCTGCCTTTGACTTAAATATAAGGTCTGCCCAGAAGGTATCCAGCCATGTAACAGGAAAAATGGAGACCTATCAAAGAAGATACAAGATACAAGAAGCATTGTACAGAGGACAATGACATCTCAGTTTCCTTCAAAGTCGGTACTTTGGGACCTCACTTAGTTCTCCCAGTTGCCATCAGCTGTCCCATCATATTTTCCAGAATCTTACTGATGGTCTGAAATCTCTTCCCTTTCGAAGGTGATTTTAGTTTTGGGAAAAGCCAGAAGTTGCAAGGTGCCAGATCTGGGCTGTGGAGGCTTGAGTCACCTGGATGATTTGATATTTTGCCAAAAAACTCTGCATGAGATGTGATGCATGAGTGGCCATGTTGTTGTGATGAAGCTGCCAGTTACCAGGTGCCCATAGCTGTGACCTTCTGAATCACGTGAATAGTTTCTGTGGAAAAATGTTCAAGCTTAAAGCAGAATTTGATGCAGATTTGTTGCTCCTCTACCTCAGTCATTTTGAATGCGACAGACACCCAGTACACATGCTCACTCAACAGTGTCTACAGTCCCCACCAACTAGTACAGTGAAATCATCATTGTTCATAGACGCACATTCCAGCGCACTCTTCTTGGCTGCCAGGTTACTTTGATGTTGTACAAACCATTCTCATTATATTAAAGATAACCATCTTTTGGACTTTTTCTAGACAGACTTCATATATCTGGTGATCATTCTTCTGTGTGGCAAAATGTAATTTTATGTCATAGCTTTAAAGACTTTATAGTATTCAGTAATATGTACCTTTTAAAAATAATCCCCAAATTAGTGCAAGACATCATTTCTAAGATTGGATTTTTGTAACAAATGTAAGAAATGAACTCTACATTTCTTGGTGTGGTTGATGACTAGGTAAAAGACTTCTTTTATGTCCCCTGCCCCTATTTTCTTAGGACCTTTGTGTACAAGATGTGAAAATGCCATTTTCGCAATGGCCATATTAAATTGAGTATTATTATTTTTAATTCCTTCCTAATTAGATAAGCAATAATTTTACTATTTTAATTTGCATTAGCAATAATTATTACTATTTTAATTTGCACTGATTAGTTAGTAAGCTTTGACTTTTCCCCAAACGAGTTTTTCTTATAACTTGTCAATGTTCTGAGCTCAATTTTCTTTCTTTCTTTCATTTCCTTAGCCTATTTTTCTGGAGTCATGTATAATGTAGGTGTGAATGACTTGCATAATAAATATATTATGTGATATGCTATATTTTACTATTTCCCTATATTGGACATTAATATGATTCCAATTTGGAGTCTATTAAATAATGGTGTGATAATTACCTTTATGAATATACCATGCCCCAATCCCGACAGATCAGATCTTACATTGAATAAAGGTCCTAGAACTAACTAGAGGTCTAAGAAATAAAAATCAAAAAAGGGAGAAATAAATGTAAAAATATTTAGAAATCATTTTAGGGAAACGTATACCACCAAGAGCAGCCCAGTCTTCATGATGCCCAGTCCTTATAAGGAACAGTTTTCTTCCTAACATATGTTATCCTGGGTCAAGGGCTCCTATCAAGTGTGAGGGGAAAGACTGAGCCACCAGGTGCTGTCCTTTGAGGCCACACACCCCTGCCCTCTCTGCTGCTGGCTCTGGCTTATGCCCTGGGGCTCTGTGGGGCTCCTCTTGGCAGGCTACCTGGGGTCTACATTTGTTTGTGTGATGGCTTCTCCTCAGAGTGGTGTTTTACTGCTGGGGCCTGACGTTGCCCCTTGGCTCAAGCACGTTCTCCTGTTCACCTGCCCGTCTCACACGTGCATTCTGCGCTTCTCTCACCTGTGGCTCTGCCAGGGCTGTGAGCCCCAGGGAACACCTGGCACACAGATGTAAGGACAGTTTTGTGTGAAAATAAGCTTTCATTAGCTTTTCCTCTTATGTTTAAAATGGGCTGGATTTTGCTTCTCCTATCCCTGTGACTTGTTAGTTATTCTTTTTAGAAAAGTTGGTTCCCTTTTTGATGTGGGTCTCTCTTGAGTCATTGTTTGACCAACTGTGAATTTCTTGTGTTCTGTTGCATCTCTCACTGCTGGTGCTGTTTGAGGGATACAAGACTCTAAAATAAGCTTATCCAGGTCACAATGACCTGTCTTGTACTTAAAATGTGGCATTTTGTGGGTTTGTGGGTTGAAGCCTATGCTTTTTACATATAATATAAGTAAAGGTAAGGTTATCCTGGCTGCCTCCTCCCTCCTCCCTCACCTCTGGACATGGACTCCACTGAGTGGATTGGAAAACTATGGACGTGTGGGTCTCGATTTCACATTGTTATTCTGGAATCAAACACGATCATGCATGTGGACCTGTATGTGTAATAAAGATAAAATACCGAGAATTTAATTATTTTCAAGACACAATTTCTTGCAGATTCCAAATACAGATCTATCTGTGCTAAACTGATCTGCCTCATGGAAGGAAGAAACCAGGAAAATTTAGAGAAATTTCTCATTACAGTAAGTTTCCCAGTGAGAGGGACAGAGCTTGTTATGTTCCTGGCACAAAGAGAAAGAAGAGCATTTGATCTGCTCTTTTATGGCCAAGTGGTACTTTCCAACCCTGCAGCTTGGGGGCCTTGTGGCTCACAAACCTGCCGTAGCCCAGGGTGCCAGCAGGAAAGTCAGGGCCTTTCACACTGAAAGGACCTGAGGCAGCTGAGTTGCCGAGCTCCTGGAGGATGCTGGGGAAGGGGGGACTGAGCTGGCCCTTCCCAGGTGGATTCTGGCTCTTCTGACAGGATTGGGAGGCCTGGCAGTTCAGGTATGGGGAGGAAGCAATAGAGGAGAAATCACACTGAAGGTTGGGAACTCTGTTAGGGAGATGAGAGAGGCTGGCTCCAAATAGGGTGGACCTGGAGGAAAGAAGCTGATGGCCAGGGCCCTTGGAGAGAAAACAGGGGCTGGTATGGAAGGACAGTCAGGGAGGAAGGAGGATGACTGAGCTCATGCTGGGGCCGGGCAGGGCAGGGCATGGCAAGGAAAGGGGACCTGAGTGAGGCCGAAGGCCATCATAGGAGCATCTCAGCGCAGTGGGAGAACCCTGCCCCAACTGGAAAGAGACCCTGGAAACACGACGCTGAGTGCCCATGGCGTGACCTGCTGGTCTCTGGGTCCCTGGAATTATTCCCCTTCCATTGACTTGCTCCTCCCTCTGCCAATTTGTCAGGGGGTTGGTGATGGTATTTGACTTAGAGAAGGTAAGAATTTTCTGAGGCCCAGAGAGCACCATTTCTGGAGAGAGAAGGTTGTCCTTTAGTAATGGAGTTTAGACGCAACCCTAAATGGGTGAGAAACTATACGGTGGGGTTTAGGGAGGACAGAGGACTGAGGGAGAAAGGAGGATGCAAAACCCAGAATTTCCAGCAGGGGGCTGCTGAGGCAGTGTTGCTGCCTGCGGAAAGTGGTTCACTGAAACAAGACTTCACTGGTATTGGCTTTAGAGACGTATTTATTATGGTCCTGCCCTCTCTGCTGCCCAGGAGTGGGCGGTCTCTGTTAGGGGCTGTGTGGGGGATCAGGGCCAGGGCAGGCCTTGTTGTACCCCTAGGTCCCAGGACAGCAGCCTGCCTTTGACTCTTCTTTCCAGCTTGATCCACTCCAAGACTTTGTCTCCAATCATCAGGGAGACTCTGGTGATAACACTGCTGTGGGATGACTGACTCTTCCTTACCCTCTGCCCTTGGTCTACCCAGCGGAAAACATTAAACACTGGATTTGTGGACCAAGCTGTCCAAACTCTCAGGAGGAGGCATGAAGAGATCACTACTCCCATACCCCAGAACTCCCCAAGTTCCTCTCTCCTGGGACCTGTCAAGGTAAATGCTGGAAACCTGACCTCGATGTCAGTCCTTCTCTTCTCTGGATGTCCTACACAAATCTGGTATTCCTGCTGTATTATCCAGGGAAGCAGGACATGTGTTCCCATCATTGTGAACTGTCAGCTCCACCTTCTGCTGCGTAGTTGCTAAAGTGCCCATCTCCATGGCCCCCAGCCGGCCACAGCGCACTTCTGTCCTGGCCTTGGCGGGCTCTTGCCCCTGGGCAGGTAGAGGGGCTTCACAGCCTCGGTTGGCTCGATGTTTCTCTCCAGCTGATGGGGAAGAGGCAAGAGAGCCCGGGTCAGCCAGTGGCCTCTGGGCCTGGACATTGTGATGGGACACCTGAGTCACTGGGACCGGTCAGGCAGTCAGGATGGGAAGGAAGGAAGGGACAGATCTCAGAGGGGAAACAATGTGGACTCAGAAGAGCAAGAGCAACAGGAGGTTTTCTTACCTGCAGTAACATGATGTCATTGGAGATGTTCTTAGCATTATAGTCTGGGTGGGGGATGGCTGTTTTCACCCGGATGACCTGCTGGGTCTCCTCTTTCTCCTGGATGTTGTGGGCCCCCAGGGTGACAGTGATTATCCTGTAAGAGAGCAGACTGGGTGTTCCTGTGGAGACAGGGAGTCACAAGAGGCAGAGCCAGGAGCCCGTGGAGGGCAGTTGTTGGCCGGGGCAGGGAGGGGCTGCAGCTAGGGGAAATCGAGGCCACAGGAAGGCAAGGTGACTCTGCTTCTCAGGGACACTGAGGGTAAGGCCTCTGGGAACTTTTCCTGGTCCTCAGGTCATATCATGAAATCGCTCGAGTTTTCATTTTGACCCCAACGCATGCGTTCGTGGTCCACTGCTGCTTCATTTGGCCAGTGTGGCCCCTCTCTTCTCATCTGTTTCGCTTACTCTCACGTGTGGTTCTCTGAGCCCAAAGCCTACCTGTCCTACTTCTTATCCTTTCATTGCCCCAGCCATGGTCTCAGAGGGCTTCTCTGATGATCTGTGCTGGGCTTCAGTTCCAGGAGCCTGGGGAGCTGCCCTGGGCTGCAGCCCCTGGGATAAAGGACAGGGGTCCCTGTAGGGGTGTCAGGAGGTATAGGCTGGCTGCTGCCCCTCACCTTCCATTGCAGTGAGCAGCTGTCAGAACAAAGTTTTCTCGCAGAAGGACACCGCCACACCTAGACTTCCCATTATCTTGAATGGAAAGGCAGGCCATGTAGGGGTGGGAGTGGGGCTTCGCTTCACACCCCATGATCATTTTCTTTGAAGGATATGGCTTGAAGCTGGGAGAGCAGAAGGGAATGCTTGGGAAGGTGATGATTGAGGTGGGTAGCCAAGGGACCCTAAAGACAATGGTGGGTGGTGAGTCTCTTCTGTGGCCAAATAACCTTTTCCTTACCTCAAACCTTAGAATTCTCTTCTAAGAAAGGAAGTGCAGGGCTTGCTCTCCAAGTCCTACTCAGACACATGTATACAGGAGATAAGACCTATCCTGAAGATGGTAGAGCCCCAAGGGATGTGAACAGGACTCAATGAGTCTCCCTGACTCTCTGAGCTGGTGCTAACACCCCAACTGGTGCTATTTATAATCATCTACCCATGAGCTTATGGAGTTGGAGTTCTCTAAAATCCTCATGTCCTAGGGCCTAACATATCCTAGGTTCTCAGTAAACATTTTTGGCTACGTGAATGCATGGACTCCAATTAGCTTTTAGCCGATGTTTGGTAGGTTTCAAGGCCATGGGAATGAGACAGGGCACAGAGAGTGGAGCAGCCAAGGGCCTGGGAAGCAGGGAGGGAGTGGGCAGAAAATGGGCTGCTCAGGCCTGGGGCAGAGCCAAGGCAACCAGGAAGCTTTGTGGGCCGTCATCTGGCTGCACCCAAGATCGATCAAACCCTGAACTATCCTGGGCATGGACTATGGTCACATTCAAGATGAAGAGGAGACCAGTTGCGGGATGTCCATGTAAAAGGGAACTCCGTTCTATAGCTGTTCACTGCAGGGGAAGGTGAGAGTCCACAGCCAGCTGACATCTCCTGAGAAACTTAGCAGATTCTTAAGCTGGGGTCCAGTGACAGTTTCCACTTCTGTACCTGGTTTGTCTGAGGTGCCCTTTCCTAGCTGGGAATGAAGGATTTTAATGACTTGTCTTTTGTCGCTTCACATCTTTTGCCAAAAGCTTTTCTGTGAACAACTCAGTTTCTAGGTGATAAGAGAGAGGCTAACAGCTGCTAAACCTTTTTGCGCACACCCTCCCTCCTGGCCATCCTTGTGGAGTGTCTATCCAGCCTCAGGCTTATTAGTCTGAAGTTAAAATGGGAGCTGGCATTTGGAAAATTCCTGGGCTCAGTGGAGGAAAGTCCCTGCCTATACTGGGCAGAGGGGTCAGGAGTACAGGGCGGTTTGTGAGATGAGCTCCGGCCTCTGGAATGGAATGGAATGTCCCAGTGTCAGTGGGGTTAGTGGGGGGGGGGGGGGAGAGGGGAGGCAGAACAGCCAGCAAGAGCAGGAGGGGCTGCATGCCCAGGTCAGAGCTGCTGGTTTTTTTTTTTTTTTCTAGACACAAAGCCTCACAGGGAGCAAGGGAAGTGTGGCTCGGTCACCTCACATACCTCCTGGACTGTGCCCCTCTAGTTTGCTGGGTGTTATCACACAAGGGGGTTTGTTGAAGTTCTCTGGCCTGGTGAGGTGCCAACGGCACTGTCATCACAATTGCACTCTCTGCTAAGGCCCAAAACACAAGGAAGAAGGGACACAAAAGTGAAGGCTATGGCTGCAACCAGCAGAGGGCCTGGGACCTCAGAAGTCCCGGAAACAAAACTAAGGAGGTTTCCATTTCTCGGTTCCTGGCTCTTTTTCCATTCTGATGAAGTCATGAGTCATGACTCAGAATGCCAGGTCCAGGGATATCAGAGACACGGCTCCTGCCCTTGAGAAGCTGACAGTCAGCTGGAGTCGACTGAGAATCTGTGCTTAGAGTACAAGAAGGGAAGGACCATGGTGAGGGGTCTGCTTGGCGGTGTGAGGTAGAGGCTGGCTTGCCCTGGACTCAGCCAACTACCCCAAACGGTAATTCCACTTCCTGCACCCAGAGTCCAGTGAACCTGTCTCTGATGTCACTGTGTTGAGCAATCATAAACAATTGCAGACAGATTGTCCCAATACTCTCACCAATGAGGTGGTAGAAGAAAGAGTAATGGAATGGAAGGCATTATGAGTTCTAAACAGCACAATCCCGATTCTGTGTATGGAACAACATCTCCTGAATACATAGAGGAAGAGTGGAAAAGCACACACTCAAGCATCTGTGATGATGACCTCTGGGTGGTGGAATTTTAAGTAATTTTCAATTTCTTATTTACCTGTTCTGCGTTTAACTGTTTATCTATGATGGATATGTATTACTTTCATACCTAAAATATACTTTCCCATAGTCCAAGCACACTCATCAATGGCAGATATTTGGTAGACCACTTTTTTTTTAGCCTCTCCTTCTGTAAATTTTATGTTTTAAAATGAGATTCCCTTTCTTAATCCAGTTATATAAAAAATATTTGAGTTTCCTTTGCATGCACGCATGCGTGTGCGCGCACACACAGGGGTCAATGGGAGGTGGGGACCGACTGCAGGCAGGTGGGCCGCCAGAGCACCAGGGGCTGCCCTGGGCTCTGGCCCAAGGCAGGGCTGTGATAGGGACTTGAGCTGGGCCTGTGAGTATGGAGGGCCCTCCTGAAACTTCTCAGGCTTTCAAGCTTCTCCAGTTTGTTGGGGGGAAAGGGAGAGGGGAGGGCTGCATGGGGTAAGCTATACTTTTCCAAAATCTCCCCACCCATTTCAGTTAGGGTGAAAAAGAGGCCCTTTACCCTAGAGCTTCTTAGGAAATCCTCCATCCAATTTTGGGATTCTTTTATGTTGCATATGGGCGTTGGGGTTGTGTGGGGTAGGAGTGCAGCTATGGTTTGAAGAAGGAGGGCAATAGGGATGAGATAAGATAAGAGGGTGCCCTTTTCCTGGGGGATGTCTCCCTTTTCCTGACAGAGCTAACATTCAGCCTTGCAGAGGGAGCTGGCACTGGGGAAGTATATTTGCAAGGAGCTGGGTAACAATGCAGCATGACTTCTTATTCTAGATGTGGAAGGTGCAGTATCCTGAAGGGGGGTGCCTCTAACAAATCAGAAATGTGAACAGATGGTGGTTGCCAGACACACAGTGGGTAATTAACAAAAGCTTAGTGAATAAAGGAGGAATCAAGTGATTTTGACGTGAGGGATGCAAGTTCATTATGTGTCTGGCAGCCTGCCCCCCATCCCCTCTGCACAGTGCAGTTCTGGTCTGTGCCCCAGAGGAGACAGAAGGACCAATTCCAGGGTGCCTCAGTCCGGTCTTTGCAGCTGGAGACGCCTCCTTGTTCTTTCTATCCGGGGCAGAAAGCTGGAGATCCTAGTGTAGACACGCGGAGGATTCCCATTGTTTTTTCCCAAGGGAACTATGCCCTGGGCCACGTTGTCACACACGAAGGGGCCCCCAGAGTCTCCCTGTAGGCAGAGGGAGGAAGGGCTAAGTTGCTCTGGAGGAGGGTGGTCTCTGTTAGGGGGCTGTGTCGGCGGTCAGGGTCAGGACAGTTCTTGTCATTTCACTAGGTCTCGGGTCTTCAACCTGACTCTGATGGTCTCTTCCCCACCCCCTTCTCCCTAGGAAGCCTCTGCCCATAAGTGGCTGTGGGACAGCCTCTCATCTTCCCCCAGGAGATGGGACCGGAGACTGGATTGATGGGAAGGTTGAGGATACAGGGCTATAGCTAGTTCCCACTGTTCCAGGTCCTCATGCAGCTTGGGTGTGCCCAGGGCCGGGCCGGGACAAGGCTGGGGATCTCACCGAAAAAGAAGACTGATTCTTTTTTTGGGTCCCCCACACATATCTGTGTGGCTTTGCTGTAAAACCTTTTGTAGTAAGAGATGCAGAGCTCGTCCCTTTGGACTTCCAGGTCTACCTCGTGCAGTTTGTTCGTGGTGGTGTTCATGTCGAGGCGCCCCGAGCTGGCCATACTGCATACCATGTCTGGCTTCACTTCCTCTCCCCTCCTGGGCAGCCTGAGGAGGCTCACGATGGCAGTCGGTCTGGCCTTCTTCTGCAGCTAAGGGCAGAGGAGAGGAATTCTAAACTACCAAGGGCCCACAGACACCAGGGACACTCAGGGGGTTGCTTCTTCAGGGCCCTGGGACAAGTAAAGGAGTCCTACTGGGAGGAAGGACAGAAAGGAGGTCACAGGAGATGCAAAACCCCAGGACTGAGGTGCCCAAGAAAGAGTGGAGACATGGGTCCTACCTGCAGTAACATGATGTCATTGAATCTGGGACAGTAGCCTGGGTGGGCAATGGCTGTTTTCACCAGGATGATCTGCTGGGTCTTCTCGTGCTTTTTGAAGTTGTGGGTCTCCAGGGTGACACTGATTGACCTGCACAGAGAGCAGAGGGAGACACGGAGTCACTGTAGATACAGCCCATGGGCTGTGAAGGAAAGAGGACAGCTGGGGACAGGGGAGGACTCAAGTGGAGAGGAATTATAGGGGACAGGACCCTGGGGCTACGCATTTCTGTGTCTTCTGCTTCTTGGCAGCTTGGGCTAGTTCCTGGCGCACATTTAGGCTGCTCAGCCGTGTGTACCGAACTTGCCTGCTGTAAGGAAAACCTCGAGTTTCTCACATTTGTATCCTGGGCTCCAAGGCACAACCTTGGCCTCTTCTCTATGCCACTTTGATCAGTCCCTCCTGTCTGCAACAGGCCACTTAGAGTGAACTGTCCCTCTCTCCCCAAAGCTTACTTATTCTCTGAAGTGCTCTGCTGTGCGACTAGGTCTGTGGCCCCTGAGAAGAGGGTGCCCGGTGAGGTAGCTGCAGAAGGGTGGGGGCCCAGCCTTGGCTCCTCACCTTCTGAAGCAGTGAGCTGCTGTCAGCACGAAATCCTCACGCACAAGGAAACCCCCACATCTTCTACGTTTTGGAGTTGTGATCTGAATAAGTACCATGTAGGAACAAGAGTGAGGCTTGGCTTCATGCCCTCCAATTACTTTTCCCTGAAAGAAAAATTCTACTTTGCCTACTATGCTCATGGAGCCATACGCTGGAGAGGGGGAGACTGGGACAGACAAGAGGAGGGCAGGGAGGAGTTGGGTGGCAGACAGTGGGGTCTATAGTCATCAGCTGTCAGCCATAATGAAGAAGGGATTCTGCAGGCTTCTTGGGTAACATTCCTGGCTTGCCATGTGGCCTGCAGGATTCAGATTCTCTCTCTGACAGAGAGAAGAGCAGCCCTGATTCCTTCACTCCTGTTGCAGTCACGTATGCGGGCAAACAGGATTTGCGTTTGGAACAAGTGGCGGAGGGCCTGCAGAGCCTGGGAAATCCTTCCCCTGTGCTCCCTGGGTCCTCTCTCCCTGCTGTTTCCCAGACTCACTGAGCTGCTGCTGGTCTCTGATATTCAGAACACTGTGACTGAAAAATTACCAGAGAGAACTTGAGACTGAAGCAGCGCAGCACAAGTATTAAAAGGACCGGGATGCCGCCAACTCTGGGATCAACTGGGTCTTCAGCTTCTTTACAAATCTTGGAGAATGGGGTGGAGACAGGGAATATTTTAAGACATTTAGTTAGAACGTTAGTAGGCCTTGCTTTGATTACAGAAGCCAGCCCCTTTTTCCAAGATACCATTTCCTGGGGAATTATTTCTCATTCCCATCTCCCAACCTTCTTCCAGATGGCCTTGGAAAACAAAACAAAACAAAACAAAACAAAACAAAACAAAACAAAACTCACTTTCCAGATCACAAGGGAAGGGGAGAGCGCCCATGGGCCCCCTGGAGAGCAGCCTTCTGCCCTGTCATTCCTGCTGAGTTTTTGTTTAGCATCAGATTTGCTGGTCTTTGAGGAAGGTTGTCCCTAGAGCTGAGAAAGTTCCTGGGCATGGACCAGGGCCAGGATGAGTCTCAGTGTAGCATCTGAGCATGCTGTGCCCGTGTGGCATGGGACTGGGCTTCTGTCTTCATAGTCACTCACCTGCCTCTATCATGGTGGCCAGAAGAAAGGCCATCAGGAGCAGAAGTGGCTGCATCTCCTTAGGAAGGCTGCCCAGATCAGAGCTGCTGGTGCTTTCTCCTGGTCTTCTGACATCTGGGTTCTCTGGTGTTGTGGTCCTGGTCACATAAGGCTCTTTCTTTGAGTGTAGGCCTGATTGGAGTAAGGTCTTATCAGTAACCACATAAACACCTGTAGCCCTTGACTCAGTGCTGAATCCACCAGCTGGAAACAGGAACTGCAGACCACACATAGGGCAGTTGATGTGGCTGCATCAGCCAGTAGCCAGTCCCTGAGCCCCAGTGTTGGAAATGCCCTGTCTGGTTTCAGGACCTGTAGTCCCGCTGACAGACGGGAGGACCACAAAGCTGGAAATAATCAGGGAGGCCTTGGAGAAACAGACTCCTGAGGAGACATAACCTGTCCCCCTGGCAAGGGCGTAGCTCCTGCCTCTCTGCTTGGTCCTGTGATGGTCGCTTGTTGATGATGGGTAAGTTATCTCATGCAGAGATAACAACCTAAGCCAGACATCAATTGGTATGGGAAGCAGACAAGAAATTGGGGGACACAGAGAAAGGGCAAAAAGGCCTGCACCCCTCAGCTCACCTTGGACATGGCCAGAGTCCTCAGTTCATCTGAAAGAAGTCTCCTTGTCTCTTGGTGGCTCCTTCCCCTATCCTGGCTCAGGCTTGAAACAATATTGGAGCCAGTCCTAAACCAAATCTGGCAGTTCCCAGGGAAATCAGGCCTAAAAGTAAATTCTTTAAAGTGTGCTTTTTTCTTCCCTCAGAAGCTCTAGCCATCTCATGCTGGGAAGGAAATTTACATTATTCACCGGCTCTAACCCTCTACCCTTAGGCACTCTTATGTTTACTATGCTCTCCTGTTTAGACATCTCTCTTGTTTACTAGTCTCCTATCATGTAAATTGGTGTTTTCCTGCCATTTGTTTTCTTCAAAACATCACCCATTCTCTGTGTACATTAACATACTAATGTAATGAGATAACCTGTGTGTTCCTGTTACCTGGCCCCACTGATAAGCCTTTCAATAAAAGCTTTTGAACAAAGGGACTGAGGGCCTTCCCCACTAGGGGGATGTGCCACGTCCCCTCTTAAGAGACTCCTCTTAAAGGGCCTGCATGGCCTTAGGACTTTCGCAGACCACCCCCCCCTCGGGTTCAGCACCAGGGCAACAGCTGGAAGGGAACCCGTGGTATACAGGGAGAAAGTGAAGGGACTGGAAACAGGGCAAGTTCTGGGACACAGCTTCCTTTCAGGCAAACCTCCAGAAGCCAGGCAGCGGCATTGTCCCCTCTCCAAGCCCTTCCCCAACACAGAGCCACAAAGTGGTAAAGTGGTGAAGTGGCTTGCCTTGCTCTGGTGACACCTAAGCCTCTGACTCACACAATTTACAGGTGCCTTTTCTACAATCGGCCATGCTACTAACACAGGCAGTCAAAGCAACTCTACCTAATACACAGCAACAAACACAGGGAGGCTGCTGAATTGAGGAGAAAAAAATATGGCCCAAATGAAAGAACAGAACAAAACCCCAGAAAAAGAACTAAACAAAATGGAGACAACCAACCTATTAGATGCAGAGTTCAAAACACTGGTTATTGCTATTGAGTACGGCAACACCATAAAAAAGAACCAGGCAGAAATGAAGATTACATTAAATGAAAAAAAAAAATCTACAGGGAACCAATAGAGGAGGAGATGAAGCTGAGACTCAAATCAATGATTTGAAACATAAGGATGAAAAAAATGTTCAGTAAGAACAGCAAGAAGAAAAAAATTGAAAAAAATCAAAATGGGGATAGCTGAAGGAACCTCTGGGACATCTTTAAACATACCAACACCCGAATCATAGGGATGCCAGAAGGAGAAGAGGAAGAGCAGGAAATTGAAAACTTATTTGCAAAAATAATGAAAGAAAACTCCCCTGATTTGGTGAAGGGAATAGACATCCAAATCCAGGAAGCACGGAGAGTCTCAAACAAGTTGGACCCAAGGAGGTCCACACTAAGGCACATCGTAATTAAAATGCTTCAGGTTAAAGATAAAGAATCTTAAAAGCCACAAGAGAAAAGCAGAGAGTTACCTACAAAGGAGTTCCTATAAGACTATCAGCTTATTTCTCAAAAGAAACTTTGCAGGTGAGAAACTTTACTGGCAAGAAGTATTCAAAGAGATGAAAAGCAAGGACCTACAATCTAGGTTACCCTGTCCAGCAAAGCTATCATTTAGAATTCAAGGGCAGATAAAATGCTTCCCAGACAAGGTAAAGCTAAAGGAGTTCATTGTCACCAAGCCACTATTACATGAAATGTTTAAGAAAAGGAAGAAGATCACAACCATGAACATTAAAATGACAACAAATTCACAACTATCAACAGCTGAATCTAAAAAACAAACTAAGTTAACAACCAGAACAGGAACAGAATCATAGATACGGAGATCATTTGGAAGGTGATCAGCTGGGAAGGGGAAGGGGGAGAATGGGGAAAATAGTGCAGGGTTAAGAAGCATAAATAGTAGGGACAAAATAAACAGGAGGATGTTAAGAGTAGTATAATAAAGGGAGAAGCCAAAGAACTTATATGTATGAGCCATGGACATGAGCTAAGGAGGGGATTGCCAGAGGGAATGGGGGTACTGGGCAGAGAGTGACAAAGGGGGAAATTTGGGACAACTATAATAGCATAATCAATAAAATATAGTTAAAAATTCAAAATACAGACATAAAACTTGGGAATAAATTCAGTTAAAGAGTGAATCTCTGATATATAAAGAACTGAAAATCTAGAAGAAAGAACCCATAAAGCTGATAGAAGAATAGGCAAAGATCTGCACAGATTATACAGTACGATATATTTAAAAAATAATGAAAAGAGTCTCAACTTCACCCATATTAAGAGAAATAAAAATAAATATAAAAAATGGTATTTTTCTCACAGGTGATCAAAAAATTCAAAAGTGAAACAGGACACTGCATGGACATGGCTGGTTTTTTTGGGGGGCAGGGCATGACTTATGTTGCAGGATATCTTTTTTTCCTATACATTTACTTTCATCCTATCCATGTGTTTATATTTAAGTTGGGTCTTTTGCGAACAGCACAAAATTGGGTCTTGCTTTTTATTAAAATCCAGACTGACAATCTCTGCCTTTTAATGGGAGTGTTTAATCTGTTGGTTTTGAATGCAATTACTGAGAAGGTTGGGTTGAAGAATATCACATTGCTATTTGATTTCTTTTAGCGTGATTTATTCTTTGTTCCTCTGTCCTTCTCTCCCTGCCTTCTTTTGTTGTATCTCAATTTGTCTTCTTTACTGGCTTTTAGTTATATCTCTCTATATTATTTAATGGTTCTAGGACTACAATATGACCCCTTCACATATAACAATGTACTTTAAATTCATTGCAGAGAGGAGCCCTTTCTATCTGAAGAGGCTGGTATAGCACACAGTGGCCAGCAAGGAGTCTGAGTCTAGAGGCCAGCAGTGACTCAGGGAAGAGGCTGAAAGGGACTAAGGCTCCTGAGCAACCAGGAGGTCAGTAGATACTGACCACATGTTGGGGACACTGGGCTGGATATGAGGGGTTGAGCTGGCTCTGCCCAAGTGAGAGATGGGCCAGGTCTTCTGGAGAGTCACCTTGCCAGCCCTGCCCCCCAAGGCCCTGCACAGGCCTGGTCACATGGTAACCCTCAGCCAGGGCATAAGCTGGGGTGGCAGTTCGGTGATGAGCCCCCGCTGGAACCCCGGAATGCTGGGTGTCTTATGTGGGAGGGGTATGAGGAAGTGGAGAGCACAGATCAGTGTGGTCTGGTCTGGAGGGGACAGGAGCTGGTGGACTCTGAGAACTCTCAGTGGTGAGCAGGGATGGAGAAGAAGGGTCAACCGTGAGACTGGAGACCAAGCGTGGCTGTTAGCTCAGAGGGGGGCAGAATCGGGCAAGGAAATAAATTCAGCCCAGAAGAGGATGAGGAGTTTCTCGGCTTTTGCTTCCTTCTCCTCTCCTCTCCCTCACCCCCACTCCCACCAAAAACAAACAAACAAAAAAACACAAAGCTGCCACTTTCCTGGCTGTGGGAGAAAATGTCTTGTTCAGGAAGCTAGAGGCCACTTCCTCCCCGCCCTGCCCACCAGTGTGGTGGAGCTATGTCTTGAGCTGAAGCCCCAGGCTGTGCCTGCTGGGTGTCCAGCATGCAAGGTGTTATTCCCTTCCTCTCTGCCGTGTAACAAGGGGAAGGAGGTAAGGCATTTACGCTGAGCCCAGGACCTGAGAAATTCATATTTTCTCTTCACAGTGCTCTGTTCTGCCCTGGCAGAAGGGCAGGCCTTGGATGTATGGCCAGGAAGGAGCTGGGTAGCAGCTTTGCAAGGGGTTTGGGGTGGTGGTGGGGGAAGGGAAAAGAGGAGGAAACAGAACACAGCAGAACTGTGCCATTGACCTTCTAAGCACAGAGCTGGTGCATGTGAATGTGGGTTGAAGAATAAACAAAAACCCACTCTGCTGAGAGACTTTTATTTACTTGGTTGTTGGCACTACCTCTCCTCCCGCCCCGTGTGGTTTGGTTTAGCTCCAGAGAAGATAATCTGGCTCTTGCGATGTGAGGTTTCTCATGGTTTTCTTTATCCAGGGCAGGAAACTTGAGATTTTGGTGAAGACCCGCGGCGCCATCCCATTTTTACGTCCATAGGAGACAATGCCCTGAATCCTCTTGCCACACATGAGAGGACCCCCGGAGTCACCCTGTAGACAGAGAGAGGGAAGGACTGAGCCAGCTCTCCTGGCCCTGCCCTCCGCAGCACCCTCAGAGAAGGCTGCCTTGCATAGCCTCCATGTGGGAGATATGAGGGCACACAGGTCCCTTGGGGTCCCCTAGCCTGGATGTCATCACTGTTTTGCTTCTCCCCAGGTGGCAGCTCCTCTGCTTCCCCAGATCCTGGGTCCCCCCACTGTAAACATGTTGTGGGACTGTGGCTCCAGTCTACTGTGTAAGGACAAGAAAACAAGTAGGTGGGGCAGACACTTAGCATGGAGGACAAGCTAATTAATCAAGGTGGCTGCCGGCTCTGAGGACCCACCAGATTTAACTGCTGCACATACAGCGAACAGTTTTCTAACCACTGTGCCTCTGCATGGGCCAGAGTGTTGCAGATTCATCTTTCTGGAGGAGCACCATGTTTAGACGGACACAGGCCCTTGGTAGGCTCTCAGAGGCCCTGTTTTATGGCAGCTCTGGCTGCTCCCCTCTTCTTCCCAGAGAGAAAGATCACAGCCTAGAGAATGAAGGAGTCTCACACTGCCTGGTGCTCCAGGTCCCAGTTCTTTCCCAAACATTGCTCCCCAGACCCAAACTAGGCAGATGCTCAGGATCACCTGAAAGGAAGCCTTCTTTTCCTTCGGGTCCCCCACGCACAGTTGACTGGCCCTGCTGTAATAATAGTTAAAGAGATTTTCGCACACCGTATCCTTCTGCACTGTCAGGTATGCTTCCTGCAGAGTGTCTGAGAGTCTGTCTTGTGGGGCAACCTTTCCCCAGCCGGCCACAGCGCACTTCTGTCCTGGCCTTGGCGGGCTCTTGCCCCTGGGCAGGTGGAGGGGCTTCACAGCATTGGTTGGCTTGATGTTTCTCTCCAGCTGATGGGGAAGAGGCAAGAGAGCCCGGGTCAGCCAGTGGCCTCTGGGCCTGGACATTGTGATGGGACACCTGAGTCACTGGGACCGGTCAGGCAGTCAGGATGGGAAGGAAGGAAGGGACAGATCTCAGAGGGGAAACAATGTGGACTCAGAAGAGCAAGAGCAACAGGAGGTTTTCTTACCTGCAGTAACATGATGTCATTGGAGATGTTCTTAGCATTATAGTCTGGGTGGGGGATGGCTGTTTTCACCCGGATGACCTGCTGGGTCTCCTCTTTCTCCTGGATGTTGTGGGCCCCCAGGGTGACAGTGATTATCCTGTAAGAGAGCAGACTGGGTGTTCCTGTGGAGACAGGGAGTCACAAGAGGCAGAGCCAGGAGCCCGTGGAGGGCAGTTGTTGGCCGGGGCAGGGAGGGGCTGCAGCTAGGGGAAATCGAGGCCACAGGAAGGCATGGTGACTCTGCTTCTCAGGGACACTGAGGGTAAGGCCTCTGGGAACTTTTCCTTTAGTTCACAGGCTGACACTCAATCCACTAAGCCACACCAGCCAGGGCTAAACCTTGGGAACTTTTCCTTGTCCTCAGGTCATATCATGAAATCGCTCGAGTTTTCATTTTGACCCCAATGCATGCGTTCGTGGTCCACTGCTGCTTCATTTGGCCAGTGTGGCCCCTCTCTTCTCATCTGTTTCGCTTACTCTCACGTGTGGTTCTCTGAGCCCAAAGCCTACCTGTCCTACTTCTTATCCTTTCATTGCCCCAGCCATGGTCTCAGAGGGCTTCTCTGATGAGCTGTGCTGGGCTTCAGTTCCAGGAGCCTGGGGAGCTGCCCTGGGCTGCAGCCCCTGGGATAAAGGACAGGGGTCCCTGTAGGGGTGTCAGGAGGTATAGGCTGGCTGCTGCCCCTCACCTTCCATTGCAGTGAGCAGCTGTCAGAACAAAGTTTTCTCGCAGAAGGACACCGCCACACCTAGACTCCCCATTATCTTGAATGGAAAGGCAGGCCATGTAGGGGCGGGAGTGGGGCTTCACTTCATGTCCCCCGATGATCTCTCCTGAAGAAATAGTCTGTTGTGCTTTTGTGCACTCACTGTGTTTATGAGACAGGCATCTGCTTGATGACTCACTACTGCTGGGCACTTGGGGGTCTGAGCTGGCCTGGAGCTGAAAGGGTGTGGGGAGGGTCCTTAGTTGGAGGTGAACATACCTGCCTTAGGGACAGCAAAGGCCTAGGGGCTCCTGCAAATTCCTCTCCTGACTTCACTTGTTTTCAAGTGAATTTCTGAGGGCCTGTGGTCCTGTGATGTCCAGGACAGCACCACTTTGCAGTGGCCAGGACTTAAGTTTAGGGACCTAGATGTTGCTGAACCTCTCATCACGCCTGACATGTAGTGGGTGACCAGTAAAGGTTTGTTGGCTGCCTGCAGGAATCACTTTCAACAGGCCTCTGGAGAAGGGTTGGTAAGGCCAGTGCTGTGGGACCCTGGAGACTAGAGGGGTTGCCAACCACAGCGGCTCACCCTTTAAAGAGGGGAACTGCTAAAGGCCTGGGGAAAAAAAGCAGAGCTGGAGAAAGGGACTACGGGGCCTTGGGATGGAATAAAGACAACAGCAGTTTTCTGTGGACAGTGACCCTACCAACTGTGGGGTCTCCTGAGCTCTGGGCTTCTCTTCTAAGCAGATTCTAAGGAGAACATCCGTCTCATCACAGCCATGGAAACCTCTGCAGTTTCCTACCCTCTACCATTCACTTCCAGGAAAGTTCTACTCTCTAGATGGAAAGGGAGGGTTTGGGGAGGGGATCATGCCCACTGGCTTTTCTTGACACTAGCATTCTGCCCTGTCATTTCTGCCTATAGCTTATCTGGCATCATGATTGGAGGCCTGAGATGGGATGGGAGTTGGGCTTCAGAACATTCCTGGTGGATAGATGGATCAGAGATGTGCAGAAGGGATAAGAGTGTATGAACGCTGAAGCCTGGATTGGGTCTGTGGGGATGGGGGTGGTCACTTACCTGCCTCTGCCTCAGGGAGTAGTGAAAAGGCCAGCAGGTGTAGAAGCAGGAGTGGCCACATCTTCCAGGAAGGCTGCCCAAGTCGGAGCTTCTGGTGTTTTCCTGTGCTGTCTTTTAGTCCCCAAAAGATGAAGGAGGAACATAAGGGCTCAGTGTTCTGAGTTCCCCTCTGGTTTTATAATGCTCCCTCCTAGAAGGTTTTCTTTGAAAGCTTCTACACCCCCACGCTTCCTGCCTGATGATGTTCCCTGGGTGGTTTTGTGAAGAGGAGGAGGAAGTGACTACATCAGGACCTGCAGCTGATGACTCAGAGCAGACACCTTGTTCTAACCCAGAGTAGGAACCCAAGGGTACAAAGTGGGGACTGTAGGAAAGTGGCATTGACCAGCAGAGGTACTGGAGCCCAGAAACTTGAGTCCCTAGTGACAAAATCATCAATGCCTCATTTCCATGCTACTAACTCCATCAGGATAATTTCTTTTGCAAATGTGTGTTTAGGCCCTTCTCTGTGCTAAGGCCAAACATATGGGAGATGTATCTTCTCCCTTTAGAGCAGTGATTTTCAATCTTTTTCACCTTATGGCACATGTAAACTAATTACTAAAATTCTGTGGCACACCAAAAAAGTATATATTTTTTGCCTATCTGACAAAAAAAAAAAAATAGGTATAATTTTGATTGATTTACAAGAAATAAAAATAATAGTAATTATCTACCCTTCTTGCTCTGAAGTGATCTTTTAAAAAATCAGGTGCCTATGCTTGTACCTAGGAGTTTTGGTACAAAGAATTAACCAATCAGATGCAACCTTAGTATGCAATGTGATGGATAAGATGCAATTGTATTATATGACCTATATATTTATGCTTCAACACAGGGTAGTCACACTGGATGGCTGTCATTGTGTTGGCTGATATCATTTTTTTAATTTAACAATCTAAGGGAAAAGAGGTCAGTGCCCCTAACGAAATAGTCAGGTATTGTATGTTTTAAAAATTCTTGAAGCACAACTAGATTAATAGCTGAAGGAGACAGCCACAGACAGTAGGTTCCTGGAAGTCTCGAACAGACTGCTTAAGGTCAGACAGGGTCAACATCTTGTTGGGAAACGCCTGGCCTAATTTCAGAAGCTGTAGCCCTGCCGACAGGCTGGAGGGCCCCAAGGCTGGAGATAATCAGGAGGCCTTGGAGAAAGAGGCTCCTGAGGAGACTTGGCCTGTTTCCCCCTGGCAGGGGCATAGCCCCTGCCTCTCTGCTTTGCCATGGCTGGTCAGTTAGCCCATGATGGGTAAGGGACCTCGCGCAGAGGTTTTCAACCTAAGAGAGCTGTTGGCCCAATTTTGGCAGCAGATGAGAAATTGGGGGACACGGAGAAGGGGTGAAAAGGCCCCCACACTCCTTGGCTTGGCTTGGACATGCCCGAAGTCCTCACTGCAGCCAAGAAGCAGTCTCCTTATCTCTTAGTGGTTCCTTCCCCCGCCTGGCTCAGGCTTGAAACAATATGGGGAAAAAACAGCCCTAAATCAGATCTGGCGGATCCCGGGTAATCCCCGGGATTATTTATTTTCAGGCCTGAAAATAAATTCTATAGAGTGTGCTCTGTTCCTCCCTCAAATCTCTGGTCAGCCCATGCTGCGAAGGACATTCACATTATTTACATCCTTTTCCTTGTCAAGACATTTGTTTTATTTACACCTTTTACCCTATATCTTTAAGACACCTTTAAGTCTACTTCCCCCTTATCGATAGTCTCTATTGTTGATTCCTGTTCCCTCTCAGACCCATGTAAATCACTGATTTCCTGTCACTTGTTTTCCTCAAGGTATCTATTCTCTGTGAAACTTATCTTGCGGATGTGATGAGTATACATATGTTTTCCTGTTATACCCCACTGATAAGATTTTAAATGAAAGCCTTGGAAGAAGGGGCAACGGGGCCTTTCCAATTAGGGGGATGTGCCACAGTCTTCTCTGGTAGGAGAGAAGTGCCCCCATCTGCTCTCCCAGCAAACAGAGAAGTGTTTGTACATTTATTTTTGTCCCTCTCATCTGTGACGACCCCGGGAAGGCCTCTGCGGGTTTCAGAGCCCTGCTCCCACCTCAGCTGGCCCCGAATGGTTTCTCTCAGGTTTCAGAGAGTGCTGTGTTCTCTGCGGTGCTCCCTGGAGGTGGTGTGTCCCCTATAGCCAGCCACACAGTGCAACAACAACTGACATAATCAGAGGCAGATCCAGAAAGAGAAAAACAGCGATCTCCTACCATAGAAGTTCACACCAGAAAGTCAGGAAGCCTAGACAGATCAACTTAAGAATCAGAAGCAAAAGAGAAGAGCCTCCTAAATAATGGGAAGACAAAGAAATAGCCCCCACTTGAAGGGAAAGGAGGAATCCCCAGAGAGACAACTAAGTGAAATAGAGGCAAGTAAACTATCAGATATTGAGTCCAAACAATCATTCTAAGGAAGCTCAATGAGTTCAGGGAGCTCAGAGAGGATTACCGAAAACTACAGGGAAACTAAGAGGAACTAACTGCAAACTATATCAGCATGAAAAAGGACATAGGAACTCTCAGCAAGAGGCAAGAGGAAATGAAGAATACAATTTCTGAATTGAAGGACACAGTAGAAGGAATCAAAAGCAGGGTAGATGAAGCTGAGGACCGAATCAGCGAGCTGGAGGACAAGGTAGGAAAAAGCTCCCAGAAAGAGCAAGAAAATGAAAAAAGACTAAAAAAGAATGAAGAGACATTAGGGAAATGCAGGACAACCTGAAATGTAATAATATCCATATAATAGGGGAACCAGAGGGAGAAGAAGAGGAAGAAGGGATAGAGAACTTGTTTGAAAAAGTCATGATGGAAAACTTCACAAATTGGAGGAGAGAAAAAGTCACACAAGTCCAGGAAGCACATAGTTCCATTCAAGAGGAACCCAATGAGGCCCACTCCAAGACACATCATCATTAAATTGGCAAATATTAAAGACAAACAGAGAATCCAAAAGCAAGCAAGGGAGAAAGAGGTAGTAACATATAAGGGAGCCCCAACACAGCTAGCAGCTGACTTCTCAACAGAAACCTTGCAAGCCAGAAGGGACTGGCAAGAAATATTCCAAGGAATGAAAAGCAAAGGTCTGCAACCAAGACTGCTCTACCCAGCAAAGCTCTCAATTAAAATGGAAGGCAAAATAAGGAGTTTCCCAGACAAAAGAAAGCTAAAAGACTATACCTCCACCAAACCAGCACTGCAAAATATGCTAAAGGGACTGCTTTAAGATGAAGAAAAAGTTTCTATGAATACCCAGTTCCTTTCAGAGTTGCCAGTACTTGATATTACCAATATTTTTAATACTTATTAATCTCATTGTGGCAGTGGTGTGTTATTTTAATTGCTGCTTTATTATTTGTTGAAACATAAACCTGTTTTTGTATATTTCTTGCCTATTTCTATTATTTTTAAAAAGCTTTAAATGACTTTTTGGTATTTTTAATCCATTTTTTGACTAAATGTTTGTAGAATTTTTTCCCTAAAAAAACCCAAACAAACAAAAAAGAAAACCTATTAACCATGTTTTAGATGTGTGCAAATAATTTTCTATTCTATTCCTGATCCTTTAACTTTTTTTATATGTATATTACTATATAATTAAATGTTTAATATAGTCATAATGTCAATGTTTACTTTATAGCTTCTGGGTTTGAATATTTTACTTCAGGTCATGAAAAATATTAGTTCTATTTTCTTCTAAAACTCCTTAGATTCTACATATTGATTTCTAACTCACCTGAATATTTCTTGTATAATGTGTGAAATAGGGCTCTATATGTGTTTTATTTCAAGTAATAGTGGTCCATGCATCTTATTTGCTGAATAAGCCTTATATTACCCATTGATCTGAAATACCAATTTAATCATATATTATATTGTTAGATATATATGTTTGTCTCTAGAATGCTCATTATATTTCATTGATCTACTTGATTATTTCTGTGCTGATATCAGATTGGTTTAATTGCTGAGACTTTATAACAGTTTTAAATTTTTTTAGTATTTTATAATTAACTTTGACATCTAATGAAATCAATATGCATTTAAGAAAGAAAGGAAGAAAGAAAAGGAAGGAAGGAAGGAAGGAGGGAAAGAAGGAAGGAAGGAAGGAAGGAAGGAAGAAAGAAAGAAAGAAAGAAAGAAAGAAAGAAAGAAAGAAAGAAAGAAAGAAAGAAAAAGAAAGAAAAGAAAAGAAAGGTGGAACTCCAACCTTTTGAAACAACATGGATGGAACTGGAGAATATTAAGCTAAGTGAAATAAACCAGTTGGTGAAAGACAAATACCTATGCTCTCACCTATAAGTGAACTCTATTCAACAAAATAAAGTAACTAACAAAATAAACCACAGGCATGGAAACATGGAGCAGACTGAAAGTGACCAGAGGGAATGGGGAAAGAGGACAAAGGTGGAAAGAAGGGGAAGGGACTAGACAAAGAACATGTATGAATGACCCGTGGACATGGACAACAGAGTGGGAATTGACTGTGGGAGCGGGGATGGGGGTGGGATGGGTGGAGGGGGGTAAAAAGGTAAAAATTGAGACAACTGTAATAAAATAAACATGATTTATAAATTTAAAAGAAAGTGTAATCTTAAATGTAAAAAAAAAAAAAAAAAGAAAGAAGGAACTCCTACCTTTTGCAACAACATGGATGGGACTGGAGAATATCATGCTAAGTGAAATAAGCCATTCGGTGAAAGACAAATACCATGTCATCTCACCTATAAGTGGAATCTATTCCACAAAATAAACTCATGAACAAAATAAACCACAAGTATGGAAACATGGAGCAGACTGAAAGTGACCAGAGGGGATGGGGAAGGAGGACAATGGTGGAAAGGAGGAGAAGGGACAAAACAAAGAACATGTATGAATGATGCATGGACATGGACAACAGAGTGGGAATTGATGGTAGGAGAGTAGGGTGGGGAGGGATCGGTGGGGGAGGGCAAAGTGGGAAAAATTGAGACAACTATAGTAAAATAAACATGATATTTAAAAAAAGAGTATGTTAAGTAAAAAATCCTTGAGGCACACCTGTTGAAAATCGCTGCTTTAGAGAGCTGACCATCTGGTGGGGGAGACAGAAACATCAGGGAGCAGACTACTGTATGGGAAGAGCCATAGTAAAGGGAGTAACAGAGCATGGCTGCCATCAATGAAACAGATATAACAACCCAGTCATCATCACAGCTTTTCCTAGGGGATTTTTAACATCTTTTAATTTACAAATGCTCAGAGTGATAGAGTCCATCTGTCTTATTAAAAAAATTATATAAATAAAGATATTAATTAATATATAGATATATTTAATATTTTAAAAATATATTAATAAATATATTCAGTACATTTATATATTTATACATAAATACATTAATATATAATACATTTATATATTTAATATAAATATATATTAAATAAATATATAAAAATAAATAAATCCTCACCTGAGGACATGCTTATTGATTTTAGAGAGAAGAGAAGGGAGGGAGAGAGAGAAGGAGAGAGACATCAATGTTGAGAGTTACACATTGATTGGCTGCCTCTTATATGCACCCCAACTGGGGACCAAACCCTCAACCCTGCCAGGCATATGTCGTGACTGGGAATTGAACCCACAACCTTTCAGTTTATAGGACGACACTTCAATCAGCTAAGCCACACTGGCCAGGACTCTTGTCAATATTTTTAGCAAAAGTACTGCACTTGATATGTATTGGACTAAAGTAATGAATCACTCTGGCCCTTAAAGTTGATTTCACTGATTGACTTAAGCCTAGGTCATTCTTACTTTGGGTTGGCTGGGGCCAGTCCCATACAAACCACATGAACTAAGACAGGAAAGGGCTGTTTCCCTAAAGGAAGTTCTGATTACTAAATTGTCGATATCCTGGGAAGTGGGAAACCATGCTTGGCAACCAAAGACCAATAATTGTCCTTTTAGTATTCTCTGTTGCCTATTCAAAAAGACACACTTTTGGTATAGAAGGCTGGGCACATAATAGGCTCACACTTGTTAAGCAAATTATGCTGATGGCCTCACTATACTGTAATGGACATGAAGGACCATTGTTTCTAAGCAACCTATGCCCAGTTCTCTTCAAAGATCAACTAAGTATCTCTGAGTGGTTAGAATCTGGTTATTTAAATGTCCATCTTTACGTTTTCTGTACTTCACAATTTTTTATGAGGAATATTATGTATCAACATACATTATTTCAATGTAAACATCCTCCTTGTTGTATCATGTAGATTCTAAACCTTTTTTTTGAGTCAGCTTGCCTAGTAGTAGTCATTTTAAAAATAAAATTACCTTTCTGATTATAGTGGTAATATATGTTCATTTAGGAAATTTGGAAAATAGAAAAAAATTTTACTTATTTTCTCATCTTGCATAGACAGTGTTACTATAAGAAGTGCATTTTAAATACTTGGGATCATATTATATATACAATAAAATTTTCTTTTATCTTCACTTAACCCTATGGCATAAGAATTGCCTCCATATTCTTATAAATCTATGATTCATACCACTATAGCCTCTCCTTCTTAGTTATTAAAAATTTACATGTAATTCATTTTTGAAATTATTGGAAAATTTAAAAATAATTTAATCTGAGAGAAAACAATTAAAATGTCCTGATTTCAGATAATTCAGTGATAATCATCTTTCATGTATTGAAGTATATACAACATATTTTACTCTCATGTATATCTGCATTTTTAAAAAATTAAAGGGGGTTATGTGAAACATTAAGATTATGTTATGACTTTATTAAAAATTGAGGTGAGGTGGAAGAGGGCAAAGGGGGAAAAATTGGGACAACTGTAATAGAATAACAATAAAAATGATTAAAAAATTGAGGTGAATTTTACTAATGTAAAATTACTTTAAAGTGTACAATTCAGTGGCATTTAGTGTATTCAAAACGTTGTACCATCATCGTTTCTTTCTAGTTTCAAAACTTTCTCATAACCCCAGGAGAACATTCTGCCCATACTCATTAAATTGTGGACCCATTAAGGTTTGTATACCACCAACTTAATGGATACTTAATCACTTCCCATTGTCTCTCACCTACCCCTCCCGACTTCCCACCCCTCCCACTGACTCCTGGCAACCACTAACCTTTCTGTCTCTATGGATTTGCATATTCTGGATATTTCATATAAAAGGAATCATGCAATATGTGATCTGTTGTGACTTCTTTCACTTAGCATAGTGATTTTGAGGCATGTTGTCAGTATGTTTTTATGGTTAAATAATATTTGATTTTGTGTGTGTGGAATGTGTGTGCATGTGTGTTTATCCCAACTTATCCATTTATCTGTCAATAGACATTTGGGCTGTTTTCATCTTTTGGCTATTGTGGCAAAGATTCCTATAAATATTTGTGTGAAAACTTCAGTGTGATGATATGTTTTTATTTGTCTTGGCCATATACCTAGGACTAGAATTGCTGGTTCATATGGTAATCTTTTGTTTTAATTTTTCAGGAACCACTAGACTGTTTATTGCAGTGGTTGCACCATTTTACATCCCAACTAGCAATGTACAAGTGCTTATATTTCTCTACATCCTCACCAATACTTGTTATTTTTCTATTTTTTATTTTTTTACTATAGCCATCTTAGTGAGTATGGAGTGGTATCTCATTGTAGTTTTGGTTTATATTTTCTTAATGGCTAACGAGATTTAGCATCTTTTCCTGTGTTTGCTGGTCATTTGTATACCTTTGGAAAAATGTTGACCTTTCTCACCATCCTCCTTGTCTCCCTTACTATTTGGATTGGTTCTTCAAGAATTGGTCTGGAACATACCGGAACATAGCCACCTTAACATGCTATGCTGATTAGGCTGAAAATGAAATGTTTGGGAGTTCAGGGATAATTTTCTTTTAATTTCAATGGCTAGCCAATTGACCAATGCCATGTAGGAAAATTCTCCGAAGTCCAGAAGTAGTAATACCAGTTTAAGGAAAAGGAAAGCTTACTGAGTTGGTAGACATGTGGAAAAGAGTGTGAAACAGGTACCTTCCTAAGAAAGAAATTTACCTGGGAAAAGATTCACTGGAGAAACTAAATTTCTTTCTAGGGATGACCAATGTTGAGTCAAAGTCAAAAATGATGAAGTTCATTTGTGACTTGCAATTTTAAGAATCTGTGTCTTAGTAAAAATTAATAAGTATATATCTGGAAAATAAGATATGATTAATCAGTTTGTTGAACAGATGAGAGAATAATATCTAACATCTTAAAGCTGGCTAATATTTATTAATTTCTGACTGTAGATCCTCATTTCATCTTGTAAGTTAGCTACTCATATTTCTTTCACAAATAAGAAAGCTAAGACCTTAAGAAGGTAAGGAGCTTGTTCTGTATCACTAAGCTCTTAAGGGTGTAGGGGGAACAGTGATTAGAATGCAAGGATGTAATTCCATAGGCTGTGATCTTATCCATAGCTCTACAAACATCAACTTTTCTTTTATTGTTCAAGAAATTTGGGGAAAAATTAAAGGGCTGTTGAAAAATCAGAGTTTCTGTCTATATTTCTAATGTGGGACACTGGTCCTCTTAGAAGAGAAAGGTATCTCAGTAGCTACCATATTGTGGTGGAAAAGTTCATTTGGATCACATATCCCTTTGCTCTTATCCTTTATTTGCTGATGTTCTTCCCCAACATGCTGGAGAATGTCATGCTTGGCCCATGATCGGCCAACCCCCTTAGGCCTTCACCACTCATCTATTGCAAGGGGCAGGGCCATTCCCTGTAGGCAATGGCAATGGCACAATGACATGACATTCCCACACTCATAAATGGTATTTGAGGCTGCTGCTATAAATCAGTTTCTCTGACTCTGATCATTCTCTTAGGTTATGCCTAAAATCAGAACCTACAAGCATAAAGGGTCAGAACATGGCTGATTTCCTTTGACCATGAGACTCAGCCATGTTGTAGAGAAGAGATTCCCGCCTCAGTTAGGAGTTATCTCTACATTCCTATCAGGAGGCTGAAATGACAGTCATAATTTCTGGAGTGTTTCCATGACACCAAAAATAATTTTGAGTGAGAGACTTATCAGTGAAGGAGAACCTAGGTTATGTATTGGAATAGGGAAGATTGTTCTTCCATCTGGCCTCTGTAATAGTAAGGGTCAGGGAGAAAGGGCACAGATAGGGAGAGAAAAATGTCTATAGGACAGATGTAGATCTATGAGATTTCTAGAGTTTTGGCATCCACTAGAACACCCTTTAATTTTCTGTATTTCCCAGCTATTAATGAAGAGCAGGACTGGGGATAGCCAATAAAACTCTAGAGTGGGTAAATGTCTGGGGTGCTGAGTAGAGGGAAGACTACAGAGAAAGGGGGAGGAGAAGTGGGCTTGGATGAAAACAGTGTGTCCACCCCTACCAAACTGGGATTAGGTATAAAAATAGAGACCCCTCTGAAATCAATTGGTGTTGACTGCACTTCTGAATGGGAGCAAGGTGGAATGGAGTGATGTTCTGTGTTGTGATGCTGCCTTTGATGTGACCTTGGATCACATTCACACCCTTCTCCTCAACCTCCACTCCCCACCTGATGATCTTTATCTCCTCAGGAACTTTGCCCACAAAATCCATTTCTTTTCCTCAAAGCATTTAGTTCCCAGAGAGCCTGAAAGTCATACCTCACCCTTCTTGAGTGAATGAGTTCTTTGTCTTCCCACCTCTCTTAGGACATGCATTTCTTACCACGTCTATAGGGGATGTGGTCAATGGTTTGGTTTGGGGTAGATGAGAGGAATACTGCTAAATCATTTACCAAAACCACTAGTATATGACTGCAAAACTCGTGAGTGTTTCTTTCTATTTCACAGTTCAGAGAAAATGTGACAAAGTGTTGTGTTCAGAAAATTAATTCATGCCTAAGGATACATCCTTAGCTGTATTCCAGACTTGATATGATATCTCCTAGCTGTAGATACCCCATGGCTATTAAATTCCTCTGTTTCTGACCAAATACTAGGAAGCAACACTGGAACCAAATGTGAACAAAGCATAAGATCTTGACCATCCCAGCCAGCCCTTCAAAGTATGCCCAGGAGAAATCAGGTATTGCAGTAAATTGCTGGGCCCCTGAGAGCATTTTACCAGTGGAGTTGTGGCAGGATGGTTTACTGTGATAACAACTATATTATTCTCTCTGTATTCTCTATGCTCAATCATTTGCCAACCCCTCCAGTATGTGATTATAAAACTCTCCAGAGGTGTCCAAACTTTTGTCTCTGTGCCACACTGGAAGAATTATTTTGGGCTACACATTAAATACATTGCAACATATAATAAAAAAACGTCATAATGTTTTAAGTAAATTTACAGCTTTGTGTTGGGTTGCATTCACAGCCATCCTGGGCTGCATGTGGCCCACAGGCCACAGGTTGGACACCGCTGCTCTAGACATATTTTATGTTCCCTTGTCTCAGATTTCTAAGCCTGGAAGACTGAGGACCCATGTGTTACTGGACAGAGATTAATTGACTAAGGCATTGAACTAAGCCCTGAAGACTTTGAGGAGTCAGCTTCTGGCCCTCTTTGTATAATATGCTAAGAATTTGGCTGTACAGCTACAAGCATTTTAAATACCTACACATGAATACTAACTGGTAAGTGGTAGTTGATAATTCCTGAGTATATAATGGGACCAGAATCAGTTGGATTCACATTGGTTTGTGTCTATGACTTGGCCCCTTTCTCCCTGAAATCTCATTTTTGTCACAGTCTCACAGGGGCAGAAGGTCAGGCTTTTTTATTGACCTCATAGAGATATAACAGATCAAGGGAGTAAAGCCTTGTTTCAAGAGAGTGTCCACCCTGGGCTCTGCTGAGTGTCCCAGAGGAGAGGGTTTCCACTGACAAATTAACTCCCAGCTGACTCATGTAGGGTGAAGACCAGCTGGGGGTGAATATGCATCCTAGCTTCCTTTAAATAATTTGGGGCTGTTATTTGGGAGCCGGTTTTTTTTTAAACACAAGTACAGTGTGGGGGAAGACAGGGAAGAGGGGAGGCAAAAGGCATTAATATAAATCTACCTTATTATGTTCTGGAACATATATAATCTGTGCGTGTTATCTCATTGAATTCTCCACCTTCTGCATGGGCATTATCATTAATCATATTTTCAAATGAAATAGACTCAGAGATATTAAGTCATGTGCCCAAGATCACATGGTTACAGAAAGCATGTACACACACACATACACACACAGAACACATGTCTGCTAAACTGCATATAGTCCTTTATATCACTCTGAGAAGTGGTGGAAGCCACAGCAAGCAGATTTTAGCTCAGCAAAAAGAGTGTTCTGACTATTAGAGTTTTTTTTTGGAATGGCTCCTGAGGTAGCTCAAGGAATTGTTGCAACAGAGGCTGGAACACCTCTTAGTTGCAAGCCCTGAAAGGTTATCATGGGTGTGAGCATAAAACGATTTTTAAGACCCTTTGCAGTTTTGAGCCTTTGTCTCTCAGTTGGAAGAGACCTGACCTGAGAGTAGGGGTTAGGAGCTCTGGGCTACTGGTAAGTTATTATATGGCTCAGTTGTTAATTTTCGGGTCTCATTATCTTCATCTAATGGAAGAAGATTGGGCTATCAGGGTTTTAAAACATTGTTAACAACAGAAACCTTTCCTTGAATGGATTATATATGTATCAACATAGGTTTTTGAATTCACATATCTGTATTTATACCTATATCTATATTTATAGCTATGCACTTAGACACATGCATACATATTTTAATTTATATATACGTGTATATGATTATATGCACACGTACACATGTGTATATATATTTGTGTGGATAGTTGTATATTTTTGTTTGTTTTGATCTCTTCATTTTCCCTTTCTGAGTATGATCGTGGTACATCTTTGTTTTAGGATTTTTAGCACTCAGACAGAAGCTGCATGAAGTCAGCTGTTTTCCCCTCAATAGAAAAATGACTAAGATCATTAAGACTTCCTGCTACAGAGGTCTTTGTGGGCAACAAGATGTGATAAGACACACCTTCAAGGGTGATGGGAACCCAGAAGGAGATATTTCCCGTAAATAAAAATGAGTTTGGGGTTGATGTGTGTGTTTTGGTTTGTGAGTATTCATCTGCAGCTGTCACTGAACTTAACTCCAAAGCAGTATTTCAGATTGGCATCAAGACCTGGGAAGGAATGGCTGCTGGACATGCCTGGCTGGACTGACCCAGGCCAGGGGGGCCCAGTGTCAACAGGGAGTCTCATACCATGTCCACATGTGAGGCTTACAAGCTAAGAGCTGGGTGACTTCGAGGGTCACGGTGGGCTTGGAAACGAAGGATATAGCAGTAACCATGATAGACTGTGGATTGGAGGCTGCTCTTCATTTTTTTCTGGCATCATGGGAGCCTACCTGATCTGATGAGATTTAAGGAAGATAAGGAAATAGGGCATTTCTTTCATGTCAGAGTTTATACTGAATTTTATACCCATAGGGTACCCTATATGTTACCCACAAAGAAACGACTATCCTGCATGTGTTTTAACTCTCTGCATCCCTCCTTCATTCAGAAGTGGGGCTCCATTGACTACAGAGCTGGAAAGTTATTGTCAACCCCATACACTGCTGTCCTGAAGTCAAGTGTGACAATGCACATGGAAACCAGAAGTCCTAACACAAAAGAATATTATTATCTTCCAAGAAGATTTTTATTGTGTGAATTTCTCACACAGATTTAGGCCATTCGGACCAATCCGGACAAGAAGGGAGACTCGGGGAAGTTCGAATGAAAGTCCTTGAGGCAGTAAGTTTCATGAGGGGATGAATGGTGCCTGCCATGTATAGTCTTGAGCCTCCAACGTCTGGCACATAGTGAGTGCTCAATATCTGTTTGCTAATTGATAACAAAGTCATGCCATCCAGTCCTGCTGCAAAGATGCCCTTCCTTACTCAACTTGTAGCTATAGCCCAGGTGGGCAGCATGGGTCTCAGACTAGAAGCCAAATTACCATGGATGACCAAGAGAGCAGCATGAAAGGGGCTGAGGCTGTGAGTGAAAGGTCTATCAAGAAAGTCTGAGCCCATGGGAGAGGCAGACTGGATGTGATGGGCTCAGCCCCTGGAGACGTGGATCATAACACGGCAAGCTGGGTCATAACACAGCAAGGGCTTGTGAGGTGATGGTGGGAGGTAAGGGTAAGCAGAAAAAAGAAAATGGGAGAAATGTAAGCAGAGGGAACAGAGGAAAGCCTGGCCCACAGCTGATACCCATTGACTGGTGTTCAATAACTTCAGGAGAAATCAGTCGCTTCCATCCTGAGATGGATACTTATTATGGCCATGCCCCCCACACAAGGAGGTCTGCCGTCTTCCTTAAAGAAAACAGTCAGTCACAGAAGGGACACAATACAGCCACTGCTCTCATTGTCCTTCTCCAGGGCAGGAAGCTCAGGAGCTTGGTGAAGACCTACAGGTGTTTGTTCTGTTTTTTTTAAATCATATTTTTAAATTGTTATTCTATTACAGTTGTCCCAATATTTCCCTAGGCCATGTTGATGGCTGCAAGTGGCTTCTAGAGCCTCACAGAGAGAGGGAAGACTGTGCTGGCTTCCTCATGGCCTCCCTGCCACCCCAGGTGGGTTGTCTCTTTTAGGCAACTGTGTGGGGGTCAGGGATAGTCCTGGGGCCTTGAGTGTTCTCCCAGCTCCACCTGGGTTTAGCCTCTGTCCACAGAGCTTCCGCATAGTAGTAACTTCGGAGCTGCTTTCCGGGGCTTGTGCTGACCAAGGTCTCGCACAGGCTCAGACCTGAACTTGGCTTCCCCTGTGAATCCAGGCTTGGGGTTGCAAAGCCCTGAGGGATGGCCTGATTTTCTTCAAATAGAGGCTTAGTTCAATAACCAGTAACCGTACTAACGACGATACTGTGAGGGTACCTATCTCTATTTACACCTCTCAGAAGAGGGGCTTTTTCTGAGACAGCTCCCCTGGAGGACAAAATTTTCAAATGGAAACTTCCAGATAAGGTGGAGTATTCATTTCTTGTGGCCACTGTAAGAAATCATCACAAACCTGATGGCTTTAAAAGACAGAAATTTATTCTCTCACAGTTCAGAGGCTAGGAGTCTGACATCATTTCCAAGGTGTCATTCATCAGAAATGAGGGTATCAGCAGGGTGCATTCCCTCTGGAGGTTCTAAGGTGGAATCTGTTTCTTGCCCCTTCCAGCTTTAGGAGCTAAATTCCTCGGCACTTAGCTCCTTCTTCCATCTTCAAAGTATACAAAAAATATAATTAAAGGAAATATAAATAAGCCAAGATAACAGGCAAAAATTAACATCCCTGATATTCACCTCCAAGTTACAACCAATGATTAGGTGTACATTTTAATAGGCTCTTTCCTATGCAAATATGTGTACTTAGCAAAATAAAAATGGGAGATTGCCACACATAGGATGACCCACCCCCATTTTCATTGAGATATAATTGACATGCAGCACTATATAAGTTTTAGGTGTACAGCATAATGACTTGCCTTGCATATATTGTGAAATGATTACCACAAGAGATTTAGTTAGTATCCATCATCCCTCTAAAGCAGTTTGTCTTGGTCTCTGTGGTGCAGGGGGTGCTTCAGCCTCACCGCTCTGTTCTAGGATTTTTTATTGGTGTCTTGTTCATGAAGAGTTGTTAGTTGTTTTTCTTCTGATGGGCGCAAAGTTGGAAATGATTTATATGGCCATCTTGGTGACGTCAATCTTCCACACATAAGATTTTGGAGCCTGCTTTTTGTCATATATGACTATCCGGAAATATTAATCATCTTGACAGCTGCTGTATTTTGCAATTTGTATGTGACATGTGAACTTACAATAGTTCACTTAATGAGTGTCCTTTTGCTTTGTATCAAGATTGTTCCCACTTTTTTTGCTAGCATACATAGCATTGGAATGAAAAATCTTTATTACTCGACTCATTTTCTGAGGGCAAGTACTTAAAGTGGCTTTGCTAATTCAAAGCATACTTGGATTTTTAAAAACTTATTCTACATATTAGCAGTTACTATCAGAAAAGATTGTACCAATTTATATATTTAATATCAGGAAATCTGTATGGCAGTTTCTCCAAACCTATGCCTATACCAAATATTATCATTCTTTTAAATCATTGCTAGCCCAAAAGGCTAAGTGTTATCTTGATTTTCTTTTTCTATTTTTGATTAGAGAATCTCTTTTTTTTGTTATTTTTTTATTGTTTAAATACATTTGTCTCCATTTTTCCACCACCACTTTTCCATGCCCCACCCTCAATACGTTCCCACTTTGGCTTTGTCCTTGGATCATTTATACACGTCCCTTGACTTGACCCTTCCCTTCCCTTTCCCTGCCCACCCCTCCCTCCTTCCCTCTTGACTCTGTTGGTTTATTTTTTCTTTCAATGTTGCTGGTTATATTTTTCTTGTTTGTCTGTTTTGTTGATTAGTTTCCACTTATAGGTGGGATCATATATTTGTCTTTTACTGCCTGGCTTATTTTGCTTAGAATAATGACTCCAGTTCCATCCATGCTGTTGCAAAAGGTAGTAGCTTGCTCTTTATTTCTGCTGCATAGTATTTCATTATGTAAATATACCATAGTTTTTTGATCCACTCATTTATTAATGGGCACTAAGATTGCTTCCAGCACTTGGCTATTGTAAATTGTGCTGCTATGAACATTGGGGTGCATAGGTTATTTTGAATTAATGTTTCAGGATTCTTAGGGTATAATCCCAGCAGTGGAATTGCTGGGTCAAAAGGCAGTTCCATTTTTAACTTTTTGAGGAAATTCCAAACTGTTTTCCACACTGGCTGTACCAGCCTGCATTCCCACCGATACTGTGCTAGGGTTCCCTTTTCTCCACAACCTCTCAAGCACTTGTTTGTTGATCTGTTTATGATGGCCATTCTGACTGGTGTGAAGCAGTATCTCACTGTGGTTTTAATTTGCATTTCTCTGATGGCTAGTGATGATGAACATCTTTTCATGTGTCTCTGGGTCCTGTGTATGTCCTCATTGGAGAAGTCTCTGTTTGGGTCCTTTGCCCATTTTTTAATTGGATTGTCTTCTGGGAGTAGAGTCCTGTGAATTCTTTATATATTTTGGAGATCAAACTCTTGTCTGAGGTATTATTGGCAAATATATTTTCCCATGTGGTTGGTTCCCTTTTCATTTTGCTGATGTCTTTTTTTAGCCATGCAGAAGCTTTTTATTTTGATGAAATCCCATTTGTTTATTCTTTCCTTTATGTCCCTGGTTCTAGGGCACATATCAGTGAAAATATGGCTACCGGGAATATCTGAGAGTTTCCTACCTATATTCTCCTCTAGGACTTTTATGGTGTCACAACTTATATTTAAGTCTTTTATCCATCTTGGCTTTATTTTTGTGCATGATGTAAGTTGGTGGTCCAGTTTCAATGTTTTGCACATAGCTGTCCAGTTCTCCCAATTCCATTTGTTGAAGAGGCTATATTTTCTCCATTTTATGCTTCTGACCACTTTGTCAAATATTAATTGGTCATAGAGACATGGGTTTACTTCTGGGCTCTCTATTCTGTTCCATTTATCTGTGTGCCTGTCCTTATGCCAATACCAGACTGTTTTGATTACAGTGACCTTGTAATATAGTTTGATGTCAGGTACTGTGATCCCTCCTACTTTGTTCTTCTTTCTTAAAATTGCTGAAGCTATTTGGTTCCATATACATTTTTGAAATGTTTGTTCTATATCTGTGAAATATGTCATTGGTATTTTAATAGGGATTGTGTTGAATGTATGAATTGCTTTGGGTAGTATGGACACTTTGATGATGTTAATTCTTCCAATCCATGAACACAGTATATGATTCCATTTATTTGTGTTTTCCATAATTTCTTCAGTGTTGAGTAGTTTTCTGAGTACAGGCCTTTTACCTCCTTGGTTAAGTTTATTCCTAGGTACTTTATTTTTCTTCTTGCTATAGCAAATGGGATTTTTTCCTGATTTCTGATTCTGATATTTCATTGTTGGTATACAGAAGTGCCTCCAGTTTCTGAATGTTTACTTCATTATCCCGCTGTTTTGCCAAATTTGCTTATTAGATGGAGTAGTTTTTTGGTGGAGTCTATGGGATTTTCTATGTACACTATCATGTCATCTACAAACAATGACAGTTTTACTTCCTCTTTTCCAATTTGGACGCCTTCTATTTCTTTTTCTTGTCTGATTACTGTGGCTAGGACTTCCAATACTATGTTGAATAGAAGAGGTTAAAGGGGACAACCTTTTCTTGTTCCTGATCTTAGTGGGAAAGCTTTTAGTTTTTGCCAGTTGAGTACGATGTTGGCTGTAGGTTTTTCATATACGGCCTTTATTATATTATACTAAATATTTATTATAGTATACTAAAGGTATGCCCCCTTTAGTCCCACTTTGTTGAGTGTGTTTTTATCATAAATGGATGCTGTAACCTTATCAAATTCTTTTTCTGCATCTATTATTATGATCATGTGGTTTTTGTCTTTCCTTTTTTTTAGGTAATGCATTACATTTACTGATTTGAGAGTATTGAACCATCCTTGAGTCCCTGGGATGAATTCAACTTGATCATGGTGGATGACCTTTTTAATGTTTTGCTGGGTGTGCTTTGCCAATATTTTGTCGATGATTTTAGCATCTATGTTCATCAGTGATATTAGCCTGAGGTTTCTTTCTTTCTTGTGCCTTTATCTGGTTTTGGGATTAGGATGATGCTGGCCTCATCAAAAGAGTTTGGGAGTCTTCCTTCCTCTTGGATTTTTTGGAATAGTCTGAGAAGGGCAGGGGTTAAAGCTCTTCCTTAAATGTTTTGTAAATTCTCCTGTGATGTGATCCGGTCCAGGGCTTTTGTGTGCCAAGAGTTTTTTAAATTAATACTTCAATTTCACTGGCTGTTATTGGTCTATTCAAGCTTTCTGCTTCTTCATTCAGTGTCAGAAGGTTATATTTTTCTAGAAATTTGTTCATTTCATTGAGGTTTTCAAATTTTTTAGCATTTAATTGTTCATAGTAAATCTTACAATCCTTTGTACTTCCTTGGTATCAGTTGTTATTTCTCCACATTCATTTCTGATATTTATTTGGGTCCTCTCTCTTTTTTTTCTTGATGAGCATGCTTAAAGTCTTGTCGATTTTGTTGATCTTTTCAAAGAATCAGCTCCTGGATTGGTTGATCCTTGAATTGTTATTTTAGTTTCTATGTCATACAATTCTGCTCTCATCTTGATTATTTACTTCCTTCTACTCGACCTGGGCTTTATTTGTTGTTGTTTCTCCAGTTCTTGAAGCTGTAGGGTTAGGTCATTGATTTGAAATGTTTCCATCTTTTTTAGGTAGGCCTGTATTGTTATGAACTTCTCTCTTAGGACTGCCTTCACTGTACCATAGGTTTTGGACTCTTCTGTGTTCATTTTTATCTGTTTCCAGAAGTTTTTTTGATTTCTTTTTCAATGTCATTATTGACTCATTCATTGTTTAATAGCATGCTATTCAGTCTCCATGAGTTTGAACGTTTTTGAGTTATTTCCTTGAGGTTAGTTTCTAGTTTCAAGCCCTGTGGTCTGAGAAAATGCTTGTTATGATTTTAGTCATTTTGAATTTGTTGAGGCTTATTT
Source organism: Pteronotus mesoamericanus (assembly GCF_021234165.1). Lineage (NCBI taxonomy): Eukaryota > Metazoa > Chordata > Mammalia > Chiroptera > Mormoopidae > Pteronotus > Pteronotus mesoamericanus. The sequence goes on from NW_026555170.1 coordinate 2,341,913, forward strand.
TGTGTCCTATCATGTGGTCTATCTTTTAAAATATTCTATGTAATCTGAGGGGGTATAGCTCAGGGGTAAAACATTTGACTGAAAATATTCCATGTGCACTTGAAAAGAATGTGTATTTTGCTTCTTTGGGGTGAAAGTTTCTGTATATGTCAGTTAAGTCCCTTTGATCTAATGCATTGTTCAGTTCCACGATATCCTTATTGATGTTTGTTTGGAAGATCTATCTATTTTTGACAGTGGGGTGTTAAAATCCCCTACTATCAGTGTGTTGCTGTCTATATCTTTCTTGAAGTCCTCCAAGATTTTCCTTATATATTTGAGTGCTCCTATGTTGGGTGCACGTATGTTTACTATGTTTATATCTTCTTGATGGATTTTTCCTTTGAGTATTATGAAATGTCCTTCTGGATCTCTTTTTATGGCCTTTGCTTTGAAATCTATTTTGTCTGATATAAGTATTGCAACCCCTGTTTATTTTTCCTGTCCTTTTGCTTGGATTATTTTTTCCATCCCTTTACTTTCAGTCTGTGTAGGTCCTTTGTTCTGAGGTGGGTCTTGAAGGCCGAATAGGTGCACATCATATTTTCTTATCCATTCAGCTACCCTATGTTTTTTGATTAGAGCACTAAAGTTATTATTAATAGGTACTTATTTATATTTTCCCTTTGTATATGTGTTCATCTCTTTTTCATTCTTTTTCTTTGTCTTCATCAAGCAGTCCCTTTAGCATATCTTACTGTTATGGTTTGGTGGAGATATATTCTTTTAGCCTTCTTTTGTCTGGGAAATGCCTTATTTCACCTTCCATTTTAATTGAGAGTCTTGCTGGGTAGAGCAGTCTTGGTTGCAGGCCTTTGCTTTTCATTCCTTGGAACGTTGTTGCCATTCCCATTTGGTTTCCTTTTTCAGTCATTTCTGGGGTTATTGAACTGTAAAAGGATAAAACCCTTACAAGAATAAAATAAATTTTAAATACTTCTTAAATGACTTTTTATCTTTTTGTTTACAAGTTATATGTGCTTATTGTAGGGGATTTAGAAAATACAATAAAACATGTGTAAAAGAATTACTTGACTATCATAATCCCCCACCATGAAAGACATACTGTTGATGCTATTTTTTGATGGGATCAGTCTGCACTTTTTGGAAACATGACTTTTTTTTTCCACTCAAGAGCATATGATGAACAGTTGCTGGCAACAGCTAAACATGTATCATACTCTCAGTCTTGAGTCAGAAAGCCACTTTTGGGGACTTTTAAAAAAACCATGTTTGTTCTATTAGAGTTGTCTCAATTTTTCCCCCTTTGCCCTCCTCCACCCATCCTACTCCCCTGTCCCCACTCCCATAGTCTGTTGTCCCTGTTTATGAGTCATTCACACATATTCTTTGTGTAGTCCCTTCCCCTTCTTTCCACCATTGTCCTCCTTACCCATCCCCTCTGGTCACTTTCAGTCTGCTCCATGTTTCCATGCCTGTGGTTTATTTTGTTCGTTAGCTTATTTTGTTGAATAGATTACACTTATAGCTTAGATCGTATGGTATTTGTCTCACCTACTGGCTTATTTCACTTAGCATAAAATTCCCCAGTTCCATTCATGTTGTCGCAAAAGGTAGGAGTTTTTCCTTCCTTTCTTTATTTTTTTAATGCAGACTGATCTATTTATTTTTTAAATGTCAAAATCCATTATAAAATATTTAAAAATTTAAATCCATTATAAAGTCTCAGCAATTAAAACAACATGACACCAACACAGAAATAATCAAGTAGATCAATGAAATAAAGTGAGCATTCTAGAAATTAACATACATATCTAACAATGTAATATATGATTAAATTGATATTTCAAATTAATAGGGAAAATGAGGCTTACTCAACAAATAAAGTGCATGGACCACTATTACTTGAAATGAAACAAATATACAGCCCTATTTCACACATTACACAAAAAATATTCAGGTGAGTTAAAAATCAGTAAGACCTAAGGAGTTTTTGGAGAAAATACAAAATAATATTTTTCTTACCCTGAAGTAAAATATTCAAACCCAGAAGCTATAACGTAAATATTGACATTATGACTATATTAAACATTTAATTATATAGTAATATACATATAAAAAAATTAAAGGACAAGTAATAGAATAGGAAAGTATTTGCAACACATCTAGAAAAAGGTTAATAGTTTTTTTTAAGGAAGAAAATTCTACAAACATTTCGTCAAAAAATGGATAAAGAATATCAAAAAGTCATTTAAAGCTTTTAAAAATAATAGAAACAGGCAAGAAGTATACAAAAACAGGTTACATTTCAACAAATAATAAAGTAGCAATTAAAATAACACACCACTGTCACAATGAGATTAATAAGTATTAAAAATATTGGCAATATCAAGTATTGGCAACTCTGAAAGGAACTGGGTATTCATAGACTCTTTCTTCATCTTCTTGAAGCAGTCCTTTTAGCATATCTTGCAATGCTGGTTTGGTGGAGGTGTATTCTTTTAGCCTTCTTTTGTCATGGAAACCCCTTTTTTCACCTTCCATTTTAATTGAGAGCCTTGCTGGGTAGAGCTGTCTTGGTTGCAGGCCTTGCTTTTCATTCCTTGCAATATTTCTTGCCATTCCCTTATGGCTTGTAGTGTTTCTATTGAGAAGTCAGCTGCTAGCCATATCGGGGCCCCCTTATATATTACTACCTGTTTCTCCCCGTGCTACCTTTAGGGTTCTTTGTTGGTCTTTGATATTTGCCATTTTAATGATGATTTGTCTTGGAGTGGGCCTCAGTGGGTACCTCTTGAATGGGACCCTCTGTGTTTCCTGGACTTGTGTGACTTTTTCTCTTCCAATTAGGGAAGTTTTCCATCATGACTTTTTCAAACAAGTTCTCTATCCCTTCCTCCTCTTCTCCTCCGTCTGGTATACCTATTACACGGATATTACTACACTTCAGATTGTCCTGCATTTCCCTAAATGCTTCTTTGTTCTTTTTGAGTCTTTTTTCATTTTCTTGCTCTTTCTGGGAGCTTTTTTCTACCTTGTCCTCCAGCTCGCTAATTAGATCCTCAGCTTTATCTAGCCTGCTCTTAATTCCCTCTACTGGGTCCTTCAATTCAGAAAGTTTATTCTTCATTTCCTCTTGTCTCTTCTTGATAGTTTCTGTGTCCTTTTTCATGCTGATGTAGTTTGCATTAAGTTCCTTGTAGTTTCCCTGTAGTTTGTAGTAATTCTCTCTGAGCTCACTGAGCTCATAGAGCTTCCTTAGAACCATTGTTTGGAACTCAATATCTGATAGTTTACTTGCTTCTATTTCATTTAGTTTTCTTTCTAGGGGTTCCTCCTTTCCCTTTGAATGCGGGGTGTTTCTTTTCTTCCCATTATTGTGAGACTCTTCTTTTTTGCTTCTGTTTCTTAAATTGATCTGTCTTGATTTCCTGACTTTGGGGTGTGAGGCTCTATGGTAGGAGACTGCTGTTTTTTCTTTCCTGATCTGCTTCTGATGATTTCAGATGTTGACTCCGTCTGATCTTAGGCAGCCTGTTCAAGACTCCAGGAATCTACTGTCTGTGGCTGTCTCCTTCAGCTGTTAATCTAGTCACTCTTCACTCAGCAGTCCAGCTTAGGCACCCCAGGGTGGGGCAGAGTCCCTGCTGGGGGTGGGGTTATTGCATCCCCTCATGCTGTTACAGCTCAGGAGAGTGGTCTGCCTGAGCATAATGGCTGCTGCTGTATGGGGGATGACTCAGGACCAGGATCTCACCTGCTATTCCCTCCGTTCTCTCCCCAAGGCCTCCTTCCCTGGTCTCTCCTCAGACGTCTCTAGCCCACTGTGCTCCACCTTTGCCAGAGCCCAGGCTAAGTGGTTGCAAATAAAAATTTATGCGTTGACCCTTTAAATGGCTCTTTGCATCTCCAGCTGCCCATCGTTGACAGAGAGCAATGTTGCAGCTTCTCACAGCTGGCTCTTTTTCTGTGTACTTCTTGGGCTCTGGTGCTGTAGGCTGGAGATCCCTGCTTATGGTCTAGACCCCATTCTCAGGGGGATCCAACTGGCCACTTAAATATTCCTTTTTCACTTCTGGCTTTGGGCACCCAATCTGTTCTCAAGTCTTCACCACACCCCTTACCAGTCAGGTTGTGCCAAAGCTGATTCCTCTGTCTGTCCGAGGTTATAAGGGTCCTCTCTCACTATTGTCCAGTTGTTTGTTCCAGGTGATTTCTCCACAATTTAGTTGTAATTCCAGATTGGTCCTGGGAGGAGGTCAGTGTGGCTTCCATTCACTCCTCTGTCATTTTGCCGACCCTCTTGATTTTTTTTGATTGTGTATTTTTATGTATATTTTATTGGTTATGCTATTATAGTTGTCCCAATTTTTCTCCCTTTATCCCCTTCTGCCTAGTACCCCCAATTCCCTTTAATAGTCCCCACCCTCCAGTTCATGTCCATGGGTCATGTGTGTAATTTTTTGGCTTCTCCATTTCCTATGATATTCTTAACATCACCCTATTTTGTTCCTACCAGGGTTATGCTTCTTAACCCTGCACCATTTCCCCCATTCTCCCCTTCCCTCTCCCAGTTGATAACCCTCCAGATGATCTCCATCCATATCTATGATTCCGTTCTTGTTCTGGCTGTTTGCTCAGTATTTTTTTTTTTTTAGATTCAGTTGTTGATAGTTGTGAGTTTGTTGTTTTTTTAATATTTGTGGTTTTTGTCTTCTTTTTCTTGTAAGTCTCCTTAACATTTCATATAGTAATGGCGTGGTGATGATGTATTCCTTTAGCTTTACCTTGTTTGAGAGGCCCTTTATCTGCCCTTCCATTCTAAAGGATAGCTTTGCTGGTTAGAGTAATCTAGGTTGTAGGTACTTGCTTTTCATCACTTTAAATAGTTATTGCCAGTTCCTTCTAGCCTGCAAAGTTTCTTTTGAGAAATCAGCTGACAGTCTTATGGGAACTGCTTTGTAGGTAGCTCTCTGCTTTTCTTTTGCTGCTTTTTAAGATTCTCTCTATCTTTAATCTTTGGCATTTTAATTATGATGTGCCTTGGTATGTTCCTCTTTAGGCGCAACTTGTTTGGGACTCTCTCTGTGCTTCCTAGACTTGTATGTCTATTTCCTTCAGCAAATTAGAGAAGTTTTCTTTCATTATTTTTTTCAGATAAGTTTTCAATTTCTTGCTCTTCCTCTTCTCCCTCTGACATCCCTATGATTTGGATGTTAGCACACTTGGATATGTCCCAGAGGTTCCTAAGCTTATCCTCATTTTTTAAAATTCTTTTTTCTTCTTGCTGCTCTGGTTGAACGTTTATCTCTTCCTTATGTTCCAAATCATTGGTTTGAGTCCTGGCTTCCTGCTTTTCTCTGTTGGTTTCCTGTGGACTTTTCTTTATTTCATTTAGTGTAACGTTCATTTCTTCCTTTACTCTTTTGTCATACTCAAGTAGTTCTCTGAGCATACTGGTTATCAATGTTTTGTACTTGTGTCTGATAGGTTGGCTATCTCTATTTTGCTTAGATCATTTTGTAGGTTTTGTTCTGTTCTTTCATTTGGGCCATGTTTCTTTGCCTCCTCAATTCAGTAGCCTTCCTGTGTTTGTTTCTGTGTATTAGATAGAGCTGCTTTGACACCCTGTCTTAGTAGCATGGCCTATGTAGAAAAGGCACATGTAAATTGTGTGTGGCAGAGCCTTAGGTCATTTTCAGGGTGGGGAAACCTGCTTCACTGCTTTGTGGCTGTGTGGGGAGGTCTCAGAGAGGGGACAATGCTCCTGCCTGGCTTCTGGGCATTTGCCTGGCACTTGCCCAGTTTTCAGTCACTTCACTCTCTTCCCATGTGCGACTGGCACCCTTCCAGCTGCTGCCAAATGGTGAATCCCAGAGTGGGTGTGTTTGTGTATGTTCTGTGACCAGGTGGGCCCTTTAAGTGGCAAAAGTCCAGCAGTTTCTTCTGCCACCCCACCCCCCACTGATTTTTTATAGTCAGAGGTAATGGAGATATATCTTCCTGGTGCTGAAACCCTGGGCTATGTGGTCAGGCCAGGGGCCGGTGTTGCTCACTCCCAAGATATCCCTCCTGATCGTCATCCACTATATATGAATGTGAGATCGTTCATTCTGTTGCTGCCACTGCTGTCACTCCCCCTCTTCTCCAAGGCCCTGTCCCTCCTACCCATTTGGATGAATGTGGCTTCTTTAAATCCTTGGTTCTCGAACTTTCATACAGCTTGATTCTCTGATGGTTATGGGTGTTATTAGTCTTTTTTTTTTTTTTAGAAAAGACATTAAATATTTTATTATTTATTATTTTAAAATTTTTATTGTTCAAATACATTTGTCTCCATTTTCCCACCACCATATTCCCTTACCCTGCTAACCCTGACCTCCTTCCCTCAATCCTTCCCCACTTTGGCTTTGTCTATGGGTCTTTATACATGTTCCTTGATTTGACCCTACTCCTTCCTTTCCCCGTTACCCACCTCCCTCCTTCCCTATGCCACTGTTGGTTTCTTTTTTCTTTCAATGTTGCTGGTTATATTTTTCTTGCTTTGTTGATTAGGTTCCACTTATAGGTGAGATCATATGGTATTTGTCTTTTACTCCCTGGCTTATTTCACTTAGCATAATGCTCTCCAGTCCCATGCATGCTGTAGTGAAGGGTGGTAGCTCTTTCTTTCTTTCTGCTGCATAGTATTCCATTGTGTAAATGTACCATAGTTTTTTGACCCACTCATTTACTGATGGGCGCTTAGGTTGCTTCCAGCACTTGGCTATTGTAAATTGTGTTGCTATAAACATTGGGATGCATAGATTCTTTTGAATTGGTGTTTTGGGAATATTAGGTATAATCTCAGCAGTGGGCTCTGGTTGTAATTCTTTTTGTGGTTGCAGGAGGAGGTGAAGCATGTCTACCTATGCTCCCATCTTGACCAGGAGTCTCTGTCTTGATGTTTTCATGATTTGCTTTTTTTGGTAACGAGAGGATACAAATAGTTAATGGTTTTAGCCTGATGGGTCTATAGGGTTCCTAAAAATCATATTTTATGATACTCCATTATGTAGATATACTATATCTACTACTTCCTACTTTGTTATTTAAGCAGTTTCTAATCTTTGGTGATTTTAAGTAATGTTGAGATGAACATCTTCATGCTCACGGTTTATTGTTACAAGCCTTTGTGTATGTTTCAAGTTCTGTTTTTAGACTATACTCCCAGTTGTGGAGATATGTGTTATATAATATAAATGTTTTAGCTAAATTATTTAACTATTTCTTCTTGCTGCTGGGAAACTTACTAAGGAAAGAAGACATCCAGGATCCTGGCCCATCAAGCACTTTCAGGTTCATACCCTGTCATTACTACAGTGCAATACTAGTTTAATTTGTGTTTCTTATCCCTAGGATTTTACCTTTACATGGGTAGATAGGGCCAGGGTTATATCAGGTACTAGCCATTTATGAGGAGAAAGAAGAAGCTTAACTTATTGTGAGGACCAACGGGTGTGTGAGGAATTTCTATTCCCTCCCTTGCTCCAGCTTTGGCCCCAGTAGACATATCTAGTACATTGCACCCATCCAGTACATCCAGTATTTTTATAAATGAATTGATCATTTATGTAAATTTTTGGAATGTTTTCTGGCCACCACATAATCACATGAGAAATCAATAAAATGGTAATTAGAAAAATCCTTGTAATATTAGGAAAAAATACACTTTTAAATAACCCACAAGTCAAAACAAAATAAAAAAAATAGAAAATATTTTGAATAATAATAATACTTAAAAATTGTGGAATGCAGCTAAAGCAGGTGGAGGAAAATTTAGTCTTAAAACTTATATATGACAAAAACTGAAAGTATTGAGCTGATCATATGGTTCAACAAGTTATAAAATAATAAGTGAAATAAACTCAGTGAAATAGAAGAAATAAAAAGAGGTAGCAGAATTTAATGAAATAGGAAAACATACAATAGAGAGGTTTAATAAAGCAAAGATTAATTATTTGAAAAGGCTAATAAAATGGAAAAACCTTTGGAAAATCTAATCAAGAAAAAAAGAGAGAAGGTGCAAATAGTTGTTATTAGGAACTGAAAAGATAATTTTTAAAAAATGCTGCTGACAGTTAAAAGATAAACCAAGAGCATTATAAAATACACTAAGAAATTTAAAATTTAGAAAAAACAGAAACATCACTGCCTAACACCTACGCTGGAAAAACTGAAAACTTAGGAAACACTAGGACTATCAAAGAAATTGCATCAGCAACCAATATTTTCCACATAGAGAACTGACCTCAATGGCTTTACTGTTAATTTCTACTGACATTCAAGAAAGGAAAACTTTTAAGACACAAAATCTTACAGAAAAGAGAAAAAAAGGAACATTATCTCATTTAGGCTGACATAACCTTGATATAAACAACAGAATGAGAAAGGAAATTTACAGGTCAATCTCATCGCAATTTATAGTCACAAAAACCCTACAACAAAGTATCAATTGTCAAAATTAGCCCATCAATATGTAAAAATGTTAATACAACATGAGCAAGTTAAGTGTACTCTAAGAACGCAGATCTCATTTAACCATAGAAAGATGAAGTAATTTGCTATACAAATTAGAGGAAACTTTTATCTCAATAAGAAAAACAAGAGAGAAGTCTTATCACAATAAACATTTGATAAATTCAACATTCACACATGAAAACAAAGATAACCTTTTAGCAGGTCAAAAGAGAAAGCAGTTTCCTTAATGTAATAAACAATATCTGTTATAAGCTGCAGAAACCATTTACTCAAAGTTCATCTAGAAAGAAAACCAAAGTTTCCATGTTTTCCATGAGAGTGCTAGAAAACCCTTCTCTCCAAGCTGTTTTACACACAAATTGTGTGATACTGGCAATCTCTTCCCAGCTCTTTTCCTTGGGAAGCTTGAGTTTGGAAATGATCTCCAATGGGATCCTTTCAGGGAGTCTACAGAGATGAAAAAGGGAAATTATGAGGAGTAGATCTGAGGGAGGAAGCAGGGCTGGGCAGAGATAAAGAAGGTTTGTAGCCCTGTGGGTCCCTTTTCTACCTTTAATCCCCGGTCCCTGGACCTGCTACTCTAACTTTAATGTCTGCTCCTGTGTTTGGGGCCTGAAGATTCTCTTGGCCATGGGAGATCACAGGGCCCAGATGCCACGCCACATTTTTGCTCTGATAGACACATGTACAAACTACTGTTAAGTGGTGCATCTGGATATGAGAGAGAGCATTGTGATGATCCCTCACTGAGATAGATGCTAAAAAAGCTTTGGTTTCCTCCCCATGTTTTGGACAACTAGAATCATAAATTTATGGGGACAGCATGGGGGTAGCAGTTTGACAAGAGGGAAGGAGGGAGGGGTGGGCAGGGGAAAAGCAAGGGAAGGGGCAAGTCAAGGAACATATAGCAAGGACTCACGGACAAAACCAAAGAGGGGAAGGATTGAGGGAGGGAGAGTGGGGAGAGGGCAGGGGAAAGTAGTGGGGGGAAGGCAGAGACAAATGTATTTGGAAAAATTTAAAATAAATAAATAAATAAAAAAAGAAAGAAAAAGAAGATGTTATTCTGGGATGTTATTCCTATGGATAAACTCTTCTTGGCTCCATTCCTAGAAGATGTTTGTGCTTTAGTCCTTACTGTCTAGAACCAGGCTCTCAAAATTGCATTTTTATGATTAAACAAGTTGAGCTGGCTCTTTCTTTCTCTCTCTGCCGCATCCCCATCTATTCTAGTTGCTCCTCCATTTTGGACTTGGAAGTAACAGTATACTATGAGACATGGAACTTGGGTTCCTGAGGGGTCAGATGGCATCAGCCAACCAACTGCAATCTCATCCTAGCGTCCATGATCCCACAGCTAAAAGTCAGCCAATCCCCAAACATCCCCATGTCTGCAAGTCTGCTAACTTCTAGATTTCACATCTCCCAAATCCTATACCAGATTAGGTCTTGCTGGGTTCAGAGACACTGTTCTTCACAAGTACAGCTCTCTCTTGCTTCACAAACAATAAATACATATTTCTGTTTCAGACACTGAGTGCTCTTTTCTTCCTGTGATACTCCTTGCTGCATGACCAAGCTTGCTGAGCAACTTGCCTTGTTTATCAGCAATTTGCTGTAAAGTAGTGCAGTTGTGGTAATATCACATATCTTATTGCATTGCATTTTTTCTTGACTCAATTCTCTTTCCTCACTGTTGCTGCCCTGGACTTTCACCTCCCAAATAAATAATTGCTGCATCAATCTTTGCTTCAGCCTCTACTTTCTGTAGGAGTTAGGGCAGGACAAAGTGGGAAAGTACAATTTTGGACATTTTTTTCTTCGTAGCTCAGGCTGGAAGTTAAAGTTCAGAGAGTCTTCTTTTTTTTTTTTTAATTAATTTATTTACTTTTTAAATATATTTGTCTCTGCCTTCCCCCCACCTCTTTCCCTTGCCCCCTTCCACCTTCCCTCCCTCAGCTCTTCCCCTTTGGTTTTGTCCATGAGTCCTTGCTATATGTTCCTTGACTTTCCCCTTCCCTTCCCTTTCCCTGCCCCCACCTTCCCTCTTGTCTCTGTTGATTTCTTTTCCTTTCAGTGTTGCTGGTCATATTTTCCTTGCTTCTTTGCATTGTTGGTTAGGTTCCGCTTATAGGTGAGATCATATGGTATTTGTCTTTCGCCCCCTGGCTTATTTCGCTTAGCATGATGCTCTCCAGTTCCATCCATGCTGTTGCAAAGTTTAGTACTTCTTTTTTTCTTTCTGCTGCGTAGTGTTCTCAGAAATTACAAACAAGGTAATCCTTCTGAATATCCTTCCATTAAAATATTTTCTTCTCATAGTGTCCCCTCCTGGCAGGGTTTGGATATTTCTCCCCTCTGTTTAACCAAGGTCTATGATGCCTTTTATTATTGCTTTTTACAATGAATTTCTGGGGGACTGACTGGAATTTCACCTAAATACTTTCTGTTGGTAAAGCCAGAACTGCAGCCTTATAAAGAGCATTCCAAGATTCTCAGCTCCACTGAGGGAAAGCAGCATATCTGTGCCTTCTAATGGCAAAACATCTCATGGGGAGAATGAGATGTCCAAGTGGCAAATACTTTAGTAACAAAGGAAGAGCTGAGGTGCAGTTCTATGAGTCCCCAGAAAAAACTGCTGGCCTCAGAAGAGGTGGTATTTTCCTTCACTTTCCTGCACACTTCACTCTTCCTGCTTCACAGTTGTGTGATTATCCTGCCAGGCAGTGACACAGCCTAAGAATAATTGACTATGAATTATGGTGTGCTCAGTGACAGCCTTGGGTACAATGCACATGAAGAGCTTTATTTAATGTCATCAGGGGATGACAAAACACAGTGCAAAATAGAAAACGTGTGGCCTTTAGGGCTAGGACGAACATGGAGTAATAAGAAGAGTAGTGAGAAATAAACTAATAGTTCATAAATTACTTAGTAGGTAGAAGACTGTTGAAGAATCAACGATAGAAAAGAGAAGAGCTTCTCAGGAATATCTTGGAAATCAGGCTTGGAGAAATCTTTCAGAACTGATTCATTGTCACCAAGTACATTTTTGCCTTTTTTTTCAGTCCATGCAACAAAAGCTTTATCTCTTACTTTTTCTGCCTCTGCATTTCATTTCTGGCATTTTATCTCATCCCCATTGCCTTTTAAAAATTACTTTTAAATGGTGTTATGTGTGGCCCCCATCCTGCATATTGCTACCTCCCTCCATTAAGTTTCCTTCCTAGGAACATGACATTCTAAAAGTGGAAAACAATAGTGTGTTTTCAGTGTTGCCACTTTATTATATTATATTACATTATATTATATTTTATTTATCCTCACTAGAGGATATATTCATTGATTTTAGAGAGAGAGAAAAGGGAGGGAAGAAGGAAGGGAGACAGAGAGAGAGAGAGAGAGAGAGAGTGAGGCAGAGAGAAACATTGATGTGAGAGAGAAATATCGGTTAGTTACTTCCTGTATGCATCTTGACTGGGGACTGAACACTCAACCTAGGTATGTACCCTGACTGGGAATTGAAACCGCAGCCCTTTGGTGCATGAGACAATGCTCCAACCAACAGAGCCACCCCGCCTGGGCTCATTGCTCTAAATTTAATAAAAATATAAAATAATCCCTCAAAAACATGTCATAGAAAAAATGCAAAATGCTTGGGGGATGAGCTAAGGCTGAGAACTCATTTCAATTAGTCAATAACCACAAACTTGCAATTAATTGCTGTTACCACAAACCACCTATCTATGGTTCACTGTTTCTCAAGAGCCGTTGACTCCTTAGCCATTGCAGCTACAGTGGGAGCCTCGCAGAGAGACCACTGTGGGACTTAGGTCAAAGACAGAGATGCTATTTTCTGCTAATTGTGAGACCTTTCATTGTGTGAACTGACACGAGGAAGCAAAATCATAGAAACACCAAAGGAATAGTCCCTAAAAGAAGGTTTTTTATGTAATAGAGATGGGGATGGAATGTCTAAGTCTTGGCAATTTTTTCATTCAAAAAGGATGTATTAAAGCAGAGGCATGTTACATGGAACAGACTGACAGATCTCAGAGGGGAGGAGGCTGGGGGGACTGGAAGAGACTAGCCAAAGGGCATATGTGCCTATATGCATAGTCTATGGACACAGACAACAATATGGTGGAGGGAGGCAAAGAAGCCATGTGTATTCTGTAATCTGGCCATTCCACTTTAAGGATATACCCTAAAGAAATTCTTGTACACTTAAATATAGAGGCATAGTAAAGAATGTGCACTACAGCCATTTTTTGTTAGCAATAATTGAAAACAACCTAAATTTCCTGAGAACATGTTAATAAATTGTATTTGCATACATTGGAATATTATGTACCTATTAAAATGAATGAACTATACTTATATGTATGAAAATGGAGAAATCTCAAAAATATATCATTTATCTGTTTTTTTCAGAAAGGGAAACAATCACTAGAAGTCAGAGGGTGAGAGGAGTATATTTTTATTTTGGAGGGACTTAAATTTTGCATTGAGTAAACATATTTCTTTTTTAAAAAAATAATTTTTTAAGTGTTGAGTAACAAAAAGGTAGCAGAGGGTTGGTATACATTTTTTTTTTAAAGTTTTAATACAGACAAAGTAAAGAGCAACCAGCTCACTACTTCTCCCTGCAGTGTTTATCCAACTAAACTCTTGTGGTTTAACTCAGAGTCCAGATTCCTCCCCACGGTTTCTCAGCCTGAGCCACTGCAGCGACTGGGAACTGAAGCTCTTGGTTTTCTTCCATTATTTTCTTCTGACAATAAAGACAACTGGGGAAGAAAAATATAGCAAGGAGTAGTGAGATATCAGAAACTATACAAGCTGGGAAAGGCTGGGGACACCAAGTTCTCTCTGTCTTTCCACCTCTGGGGGCAAACACACAGTGTGCAGAGCAGCCCCTGCCCCAGGTAGCCTTCCTGGGAAGCCCAGCTCCTCTGGCTGATCTTGTCAGCTGGTCTTCCTTCATCAAGATAGTTTACTTCCATCTGTCAGAAAAGTACCACAATGTGCTGGCTGAGTTAGAACAAGGCACTTTGCTGAAATTGATTGTATACATCGTTAGAATAAATACATAAATTGGCTGATATCTATGATGTGACCCCCTCGGATTTCTGAGTGCTGGTGACTCTGCGTTCAGCTCCCTAGTGAGGGAGAGCTGACCCTTACCTTTGTCCTCTCCAGCTGGAGGCTAAGGTCTAAGCTTTAATGCTCAGCTGACAAAGTCTCAGATTACTAGCTGAATCTCTTTTCTCATTATTAAGTCCCTCTTCTTTGCCTCCCACTAGTCTAGACATTTCCTTTCCATTGCAGGCTGAGTCAGTCTTCAAATTTCTTAGAGAAGCAATGGAGGAGATTGCCTGTTGATAATCAGATAATCTACTGATTGCCTGTTGAACATCCTGAACTTCTGCTGATATCTTGTAACCTGTAAGGCCTGGGGCCACTCTGTCATGGCCTCACAGGTGAGAACAAGATGATGGTTGTCTTGCTTTCCCCTTAGCTTGCTCATAGTCCTCACTGCTCAAGATCTTGTTATTGCTTCTGTCAAGACCTATGTGCCTCTAATTGGGTTGATGTTCATGTGTCTTGAGAGTCTGAGTGGCTTTGAACTCGATACAGAGAAGGACTAATGTCCCAAGAGGGAGATATCCCAAACTCAGCTCTTCAGATGATTCTGAACTGTCCCTGCCTCATATTTCTCCCTTGTTCCAATTCAAAGCTTTTTCATTGTCATTCTTGGAGTTCATGGTATTTGTGGTAGGTAGAATCCTAAAATGACTCCCAGGGATCCTCACCCTTGTATAGTCCCCTCCCACTGGATTGTGGTTGGGATCTATGAACATAATAAGATATCACTTCTGTGATTATTTTAGAGTGTATGGTGAAAGGGAGATGATCCAGGGGGGCCTCAACTTATCACACAAGCCCTTCAGAAACAGAGAGTTTTTCTCCAGCTGGTTGCAGAAGATGAAGTCATAGAAACCCAAGCATGAAGTGGATTTGTGCCATTGCTGGCTTAAAGATTGAGGGGGCCATGTGGCAAGGAACGAGGGCAGACTTCAGAAGCTGAGAGCTGCCCGCTCCGCCACATGACAGCCAGCAAGGAGACTGGGCCCTCCCTTCTACAAGTGCCAAGAACCGAGTCCTGACAACAGCTTGAGTAAGCTTGGCAGCTGATTCTTTTCCAGATTATCCAGCGGAAAGCCCAGACTGGCTGTGACCTTGATTTTGGCCTTCAGAAACCCTGAGCAAAGAACCCATGAGACTGCACAGACTTCTGACCTGCAGAACTATAAGATAAAAGTAATTTTAAACTGGTAAGTTTGTGATAATATGTTATGCAGCAATGGAAAATAAATATAGCATTAATCAGAGATAGTCCACTTGACAGAAACTTATACCTTTTTAGGGTAAAACAAGATGGAGAAAAGGAGAGAGGGAAAAAAGGAGACAACTACTATCATACCTGGGATGTGATCTTGAAGAAATGAAAAATGGCATCCTTTCTTTTCTGTTTTTCACCTACATTAACTTACTCTGCCTCATTTGAATCTTCTCTTTGTCTTTTCCTTTTCTCCATTTTCTCTCACACCTAAATTGAGACTGTGTATGTGAGATCATGCATAACAGTGTGTAAAGAAGAGATGTGGGTTGGTTGATTGAGCATATTACCTCCTGAAGCAAGAAAAATCTCCCTCTTGTTCTATGGTTCAATGGTTCAATCCAGTCTTCTCCTCTTAGAGAAGTCTTGTGGGGGTCAGCAGTCCAGTGAGCTGTAAGCTATGAGCTCTTGTAAGCCCCATGCATTAGAAGAGGGATAACAATGTGCAGATGATATTTATTTCTCACCTATTCTGCATCATGTGCTGTTATACATGCTATATATAAATTCATTTAGTCTTGTAGCAGTCCCATGAGGATGCAGTATTTTTATCACTATTTCACAGTTGAAAAACAGACATAGCAGGTTAAGGAACTTTTCCAAGCCTATGTATTTAGTCAGTGGTGGAAACAAGACTCACTTCAGCAATCTAGCTGTAGAGTACATTTAACTACTACACAGAAAATCTTTATCCAAGTCAAAGTTCTTCCCAGGAAAATTTAATATTTTGCCTGAATCCTTGTGAATTATAAGCCCCCCAAACCTTCTCTGTACTACTTGCATGCTGATTGCCCCCTGGTCCCCTAAAAGCTGCCCTGATCTTCAAGACAAGTTGGATCTCCTGCACCTTTTAGGGGTGGTGAAGGAGCATAGTCTTAAGTGATTTTTTCATGTCAGGAGTATTGTTGAAACACTTTATGAGTTAATTTGGGAATGAAAGGAGAAAGTACTTGGGTGATGGGGTCCATGGGTCATGGAAACTTGCCAGGGCTTGGACCTTGAATCCCTGAGATTCTGAGGGAGAATCTTCCTGCTGCAGTCTTTGTGTGGACAAGTAGTCCAAACAGAGCTCTGTCCATGACCTTAACCCTGGTGGTCGCAGAGCAGGCTCTCTATCACTGGCTGGGTGACACCATAGGACCACAGATGTACAGGAAACTATGTGGAAGAAGCAAAATGACAGGCTTGTGGCTTGTCCCACAAACTCTTCAGCTGTTACCACCTGAGGACCTTGTGAAGTGAGGCAGGTAGATTTCTTCCTGTGCACTGTCTCAGGTCTAGTTGCATGAGTCTCCTCACTGGTGACTAAGCAGCCACATCAAACACCTCTTAAAGCTCTAAGCTCTAGCGGTGTCCCATTATATACAGGTTACAAATCTGAGATACAGAGTTTAATTACAGAATCCATACTTGTCTGCCTTAGGAGACAAGTTTTATGATGATACCTCCAAGCAGCACAAAGATTTCCTGGCTCATGCTTATGGAGAAGGCTGTAAGACATAGTGTGCTCATTCTCAAATAGAGGGTATTATTTGTGGCTGACATTACTAAGTTGCCTGCTCAAAATCTATTTTCCCCTCTTCCTCAGTAAAGAACACCAATTTTGCTCAGAGTAGTAATGTACCTAGAGAAATATTTTCACCCTTATACAGACTCTTTTGCACATAGGGGATTCCATGTGCCACAATTCTAGCTTATGAAAGTCACTGAGCAGGGTTTTTAGGAGAGATGTTTAAAAGGTCATCTTCTCTTTAAACTTTTCATGCCCAGAGAAGGAGTACTACTTATGACTGTCAGCTGACTATGAGATAACTCTCTTAGTTTTACTAGTCTCTTCTTTCCTTTTCTCTCCATTACATAGTGTTGTTTCCAGTCTATATTTTCTGCCCATGGAATAGCTGCTGATATTCCAATGAAGCACTCTATTGTGTTCACACTCCTATTATACGTTCTAGAGGAAGTCACTACATAGGCCTGGCTCACAGAGAAAATGGATATGCCAGTAGTACTGATGACGTGGAATCAGAGAGGGGTCCCCCAGGCTCCTGAGCCTTGGTCATGGTTCAGATCCTGGAACTATGACATAACCCTAGTGTGAAGTTAATCACAAGAATGGCTAACTAAGTTTAAATTCCTTGATAGCTCAAACATATGGTGGCTCAAGTCAAAATTACATTCATTTATAGAAAATAAGAGATGTAATATATTTCAAATTCTGAAGTTTTTAAACTTTATAGTTATAAATCAATAATTCTGAGTACTTAGACCTACTTTATATCAACACAATACTTATTAGTGACAAAAACCCACTGGGCAATCTTATAGTATCTACAAACATAAGAGACTTCAACAATGTTGCTGGGTACAAGATAGATATAGAAAAATCCATTATGTTCTAGACACCTAACACATAAAATTATAAAATATAATTTTTATAAAAGACTTTATTCACAATAGGAACAAAGTCTCTAAGGTACCTAGGAATAAGTAATAAGCATGTGTGCAGCTTTTATGGAGAAAGTTATTTTTTTAAAAGGGAAAAAATGGTGAAACATACCTTACCTGTGGACAAGAAGATTTAACATTTCTAAAGATGTCAATTATCCCAAAAATTAACTCACTGATGCAATATTATTCTTATCAAAAATCCAGTAGAATTTTTCAAGCAATTTAACAAGTTGTTTTAAAAATTGAAATAGAAAATTAGAAGGCCTAGAATACCCAAGAAAATATTGGAAAAGAATAAGATAGGGCTTATCTTACCAAATATCAATATTTATTACAAGACAATAGTTATTAAGACAATGAAGTATTTACACAGAGATTGAAAAAGAGAAAGTGGAAGAGAGTAGAAAGTTCAGGAAGAGACCTCCTCGCATTTAGATGGCAGATGACAGCAGCGTGAAAAATGAGTGGAGAAAAGATGGACTCTGGTCACTGGTGCTGGGCAACTAGTTTTCACGTGGGGAAATTAAATTATACCCTTAATTCACACCATCACCAAATATCAAAGATTGTTAGAGACCTGAATATAAGAAACAAATTTTTACAAGTTTAAAAGAAAATATGAAATATATGTATGACTTTAGGGTAGAGAAGTTTCTTTAACAGGATACGAAAAGCACAGACCATAAAGGAAAATGCTAACATGTTTACCTAGGTGAAAAAAAATCTGCACACCAAAGAGACCATAGGAGAACTGGCCTGTTCAGGCCTATGGCTACCACAGTGAGGTAGTTTTCCTCTGCCACGTCAAAGGTAATGTCAGAAAGTCCATGGGCAGCATGCTATAGGCAAAATCTGCCTCAACCAGCCTCCAAGCCTCCAACGGATGAAGCTTCCCTGTCAACACAAGGCTGAGAGTGGACAAGACGCCTGATTTGGGAAGTTGTACTGGTAGGTAGGTAGGTAAATGAAACCCTTTCTACATGAAAATGTAGCTGTGTGACTGAACCCCTCAAATGTTATTCTGGGATATACAGAAAAGTTAATTTTATCTGTTTGGGGTAGAAAATGGCTTCTATTTCAAATCTTATCCATGTTAACTTTCATTTTCACCTCTTATTGACCCACTCTCGTACTCCACATCATTATTTATTCTAACCTAAGGCTTAGGGTATTTTTTTGGAATAGGAAATATCACCAAACTGGTCCATGATGCAGTCACTAGTCATGTGTAGAACTTCCTAGCTTAGTGGCTAGAACAAAACTTAGGCTTAATAAATTTATGTGAAATCTAAATCATTATGATGTTAAACAGTGTTAAGAAATTATATAAATATTTTCAACATACCAAACATGGAGGAAATGATGCAATACATAGTCATATACCCCTCATTGAGATTAAGCAGTTATTGAGTTTACCATATTTTCTCTTTAAAATGACATTCTGTTTTATTTTTTAAAAGATTGTATTTATTTATTTATTTAGAGAGAGAGAGAGAGAGAAGGGAGGAAGAGAGAGAGAAGAAGAGAAACATCAATGTCCAAGAGAAACATGAATTGGTTTCCTCTCATACATGCTCCCAGCAGGGGACCTGGCCCACAACCCAGGCTAGTGTCCTGATCAGGAATTGAGCCAGTGACTTTTTGGTTCACAGGGTAGTACTCAATCCAGTGAATCACACCAGCCAGGGCAAAATGCCACCTTAAATATTACTTGTGCCCTGAAATTTGTTCCAATTCGAACAATAGAAAATAATTATAAAAAGGTATGTCAGCCACTTTTGTGGCTTTTGTCAGCCACAGCTTAACATCTCTTCCTCTGACACATCAGTGGGCCCTCTAATAAGCCCACCACAAACACCTGGGGTCTAATTCTGGGAAAGGTGAGACGGCACCCACCTTCAGACGTCATTGTGTACAGAGAAGGAGGTAATTTGTGGTTGTTTTCTTTCAGTAATGTGAAAAGCGTAGGTCACATTCCACATAGCACATAGCTAAAAGTGCTATTGTGGCGTGCCAGATAAATCCAACCATTTCAGAGCAAAGGCTTTTACCCTCATTAAAAACACTGAATGACCAAAAGCCCACAGTGATGAGGCAACTTTTCAAGCAAGAGCCATCCAGAACCAACAAGGGTTTCCCCCTGCCGCACTGCGGCCTATATGTCATTCCATTTGTGCTAGAGGCTCTGAGGAGAACCCACTCGTATAGATTAAACCTCTACCTCCAGGTTAATGACCCTCAAATCTAGCGCTCCAGTCAAGATGTCTTTACCCTGTTCTAGACTGATAATCCCAGTCGACTTCTGGCACCTTCACCTGGATGTCCCATGGACACATCAAACTCGGGTGTCCAAAACTGAACTAATAATTTCCATTTCCTCTCCAGAGTCTTCTTAAAAGCCCCAATATTTTTGAATTGGACTTTCACAAAACGATCTTCAATATTCCTGGCTTTTTTTTCCATTGAGGCAAAATTTACATAACATAAAATTAACCATTAACCATTTTAAAGTGTACAACTCAATGGCATTTAATATTATATGCACAATGTTGTGTAATGAGCACTTCTATCTAGTTCCAAGTTTCATTATATCAGAAGAAAAACTCATACCCATTAATTAATCACTCCAGATTTCTGTCTCTCCCCAGTCCCTGAAAACACAATTGTGTATTCTGGATGTTTGATGTAAATGGAATCATGCAAAATGTGACATTTTATGCCTGGCTTCTTTAATTCAACAGAATGTTTTCAGGGTTTTTCCATGTTGTAGCATTAGTACTTCACTCCTTTTATGGCTGAATAAAATTCCATCATATGGCTACACCACAGTTTATTTTTTCATCCTTCAGTTGATGAATGTTTGGGTTGTTTCCACTTTTTGGCTATCTCTATGGTGCTGCTATGAATGTTTATGTACAGGTATTTGTTTGAATGCTTGTTTTCAGTTTGAGGGGTATATTCCTAGGAATAGAATTTCTGAGTAGTATAGTAATTTTATATTTAATTTATTGAGTAATTGCCAGATGCTTTCTTCAGTGGCTGCACCATTTTACAGTGACATTGTACATTTAACACTTTCATAGCAGTGTGTGAGAGTTCTAATTTCTCCACATCCTTGCCAACATTTTCTTTCTCTCTTTCTTTCTTTCTTTCTTTCTTTCTTTCTTTCTTTCTTTCTTTCTTTCTTTCTTTCTTTCTTCCTTCCTTCCTTCCTTCCTTCCTTCCTTCCTTCCTTCCTTCCTTCCTTCCTTCCTTCCTTCCTTTTTTAATTATAGCCACCCTACTGGGGGTAAAGTGGTATCTCATTACAGTTTTGATTTGCATGTCTCTAATCCAAATGACTAATGATAGTCTCTTTTCAGGTGTTTGTTTACCATTTCTAGATCTTCTTTGAAGTAATGTTTATTCAATTTCTTTGCTAACTTTTCATAAATTGCCTGAAGTTTGATTGAGACCTGAATTTGGATATCAGGCCACAAGCCTGGTGTGTGTGACAGTCACTTAGCTGAGTGCCTAGCAGTTGCAGCAGAGGAGCTTTTGCTTCCATACTTGTTTGTTTGTACTCTTTTAGAGTAGGGAGTTACAAAGAAAATTAATCAAAGCTCCAGTGACTCTTGTCTTGGTTTAGGACATCCTAATCAATACAGTCCAAGTGAAAAAATGTGCAGTAACTTTGACTCCCCTCTTACTCTGACTGCTCATGTCTACTCAGTTGTTCTGTAATAGTAAAAAGAGTCAAATTTATAGCTCACTTTAGAAACAATACAAAGTTTATAGTGATATATTCTCGGGGACTAACCTTCATCCTGGCTTCATTTTATTTTAATACCTGGCTTCATTTTCATTTATTTCCAATTTTTCATTTAAAAATTTTGTTATGTGGTATAGAATTTTGCAATCTGCCTCAAATTTGCTTTTTAAAAACTCCAAGATAGATTGGACCAGAAACCAGGTAGTCAGGAGGTACACAGAGGTGTGGGGTTCAGGCAGAAAAGTGGATTAAAAGCAAATCAGGAGACTTGAGAAAGATGGCAGAGGAGTGAATGGGAGTCACGCTGACCTCCTCCCAAGACCAAACTGGAATTGTGACTAAATAGTGGAGAAATCACCTGGAAAACAATGGGATAATAGAGGGAGAGGAGCCTTGGAGCTCTGGACAGACAGTGGAATCAACTTTCACACATCTGAAAGGGTGAGAAGTGCAGTGGAGGCTTGAGAGGGTGGGCTGGGCGCCCGTGGGCACCAGCAACAGAGGGACATTGAAACGGCCCATTGGATCCCCCTGAGAATACCGGGTCTGAATCATAAGCAGGAACCCCTAGACTATAGCAGCTAAAACCAGGAAAATACACAGACAAAACGCAACCCCGAAAAGCTTAGGGGCGCTCTCTGCCAGAGACAGGCGGCTGGAGATGCAAAGAAACATTTAAAGGGCCAACACAAAAATTTGCAGTGGCAGCTGCCTTCCTTGATCTCTGGGTAGAGGCTGCAGGAGAGTGGGCTGGTGCCTGAGGAAAGATTGTGAGGAAAACTTTGTGAAGAGAACTGAGACGGTGGCCAGCGGAGCCCTGGTGATAATTCACCTCCCACTCTGTAGCTACCATCTCGCTCAGGCATAAGTGGGTCAATAAAACCTGCCTTTTGTACACCCCGCACACAGCTTGTTCATGTGTGGGCTGAGGGCTGAGTGCAGACTGGCTGGAAGAAATAGAGGATCCCTGGCCAAAAGGGACACATGGCTGCATAGAGACCCTTGAGGAGAGACTGGAGACGGAGGCACTGGGGAAAGAACTGGAGGATTAGCCAGGATTCCCGGGACTGACTCCCTCCCCATTCCATGGTCTCCATTTTGCACAGGTAGGCCATGGCCCCAAAAAGGCAGAAGCAGGCGGGAGAGCTGGTTGGCATGCGACTGCTGCACGATCTGCAGAAATAGTGGATCCCTGGCTGAAGGGGTCACAGAGCTGCCTGGAGACCCTGGAGGAGAGACTGGAGATGGGGGTGTTGGGGAAAGAACTGGAGGAGGAACCAGAGAGTCCCAGTGCGGAATCCTCCCTCAGTCCATGTTCTCCATCTTGCTCAGGCGGATTACTCCCCTGAGTGACAGTAGCCTGTAAGGACAAAATAGGCCCTCCATCAGGAGGCACTGCTCCACGCTGTGGTGCCTAAGCCTGACAGATGAGGACAGAGTGACCAGATTGACAATTACAGGAGACAGACACAGACAGTGGATTCCTGGAAGGCTCAAACAAACGACCCAAGGTCAGATAGGGTCAACAACTGACATCAGAGGCAGACCCAGAAAGAAAAGAAAATAAATAAAAAGACCTGCCTTTTTGGAAGTTTAATCCACAAAGTCAGGAAATCTAGATGGATCAATGAAGCAAAAGCAAAAAAAAAAAAAAAAAAAAAAAAAAGACTCTCACAAAAATGGGAAGAAAAAGAAGTTCCCCTCAAATGAGGGGAAAGGAAGAATCCCCACAGAGAGAGCTAAATGAAATAGAGGCAAGTGAACTATCAGATATTGAATTCAAAACAATGGCTCAATGACCTCAGCCAGTTCAAAGATAACTATGAGAAACTGCAGGGAAACTATCAGGAACTTACGGCAAACTATATCAACTTGGGAAAGGACATAGAAACTATCAAGAAGACAAAAGAGCATATGAAGAATACCATTTCTGAATGGAAGAACACAGTAGAAGGAATCAAAAGCAGACTAGATGAAGCAGAGGATCGAATCAGCGAGCTGGAGAACAAGGTAGAAAAAAGCTTCCAAAAAGAGCAAGAAAATGAAAAAAGACTCAAAAAGAATAAAGAGGCATTTAGGGAAATGCAGGACAACCTGAAATGCAATAATATCCACATAATAGGAATACCAGAAGGAGAAGAAGAGGAGCAAGGGATAGAGAACCTGTTTGAAAAAGTAATGATGGAAAACTTCCCAAATTGGAAGAGAAAAAGTCACACAAGTCCAGGAAGCACAGAGGGCCCCATTCAAGAGGAACCCAATGAGGCCCACTCCAAGACACATCATCATTAAAATGGCAAATATCAAAGACAAAGAAAGAATCCTAAAGGCAGCAAGGGAGAAACAGGGAGTAACATACAAGGGAGCCCCAATACATCTCAGAGCTGACTTCTCAACACAAACACTATGAGCCAGAAGGGGATGGCAAGAAATATTCTAAGTAATGAAAAGCAAAGGCCTACAACCATGGCTGCTCTACCCAGCAAGGCTCTCAACTAAAATGGAAGGTGACAAAAAGAGTTTCCCAGACAAAAGAAGGCTAAAAGAATACGTCTCCACCAAAGCAGCACTACAAGATATGCTAAAGGGACTGCTTTAAGAAGATGAAGAAAAAGAGTGAGAAAGAGAAAAGGTACAAAGGGAAAAAAATCAATAAGTTTCTATCAATAATAACTCTCACTATAAATGGACTAAATGCCCCAATCAAAAGACACAGGATAGCTGAATGGATAAGAAAACATGACCCATACATATGCTGCCTTCAAAAGACCCACCTCAGAACAAAAGACCTACACAGATTGAAAGTAAAAGGATGGAAAAAATATTCCAAGCAAATGGGCAAGAAGAGAAAGCAGGGGTAGCAATACTTATATCAGATAAAATAGATTTCAAAGCAAAGGCCATAAAAAGAGACCCAGAGGGACACTTTATAATACTTAAAGGATGACTCTATCAAGAAGTCATAAACATTGTAAACTTATATGCACCCAAGAAAGGGGCACCCAAATATATAAGGAAAATCTTGGGTGACTTCAGAAAAGATATAGACAGCAACACACTGATAGTAGGGGATTTTAACACCCTACTGTCAAAAATGGACAGATCTTCCAAACAAAACATCAACAAGGATATTGTGGAGCTGAATGACACATTAAATCAAATGGACTTAACTGACATATATACAACCTTACATGCCAAAGAAGCAAAATACACATTCTTTTCAAATGTGCATGGAACTTTTTCAAAGATAGACCCATGATAGGATACAAAGCGAGCCTCAGCAAATTCAGGAAAATTGAAATAATACCACACATTTTCTCGGACCACAAGAACTTGAAGCTGGAAATCAACCTCAAAGAGAAACCTCAAACTTGCAAACTCATGAAGACCAAACAGTACATTATTAAACAATGAGTGGGTCAATAATGAGATAAGAGAAGAAATCAAAAAGTTTCTGGAAACAAATGAAAATGAACATACAACAGTCCAAAACCTATGGGACACAGCAAAGGCAGTCCTGAGAGGGAAGTTCGTAGCAATATAGGCCTACCTAAAAAAGATAGAAACAATTCAAATAAAAGACCTAACACTACAACTTCAAGAATTGGAGAAACAACAACAAATAAATCCCAGAGCATGTAGAAGGAAGGAAATAATCAAGATCAGAGCAGAACTGAATGACATGGAGATAAAAAGAACAATTCAAAGGATCAACCAATCCAGGAGCTGGTTCTTTGAACAGATCAATAAAATCAACAAGCCTTTAAGCAGATTCATCAAGAAAAAAAGAGAGAGGACCCAAATAAATAATATCAGAAATGAAAGAGGAGAAATAACAACTGATACCACAGAAATACAAAGGATTGTCAGAAACTACTATGAAAAATTATATGCCAAGAAATCTGAAAACCTCGATGAAATGGACAAATTTCTAGAAAAGTATAATCTTCCAACACTGAAGGAGGAAGAAGCAGAAAGCTTGAACGGACCGATAACTGCTGGGGAAATTGAAGCAGTAATCAAGAAACTCCTGGCACACAAAGGCCCTGGGCAGGACAGTTTCACAGGAGAATTTTACAAAACATTTAAGGAAGAGCTAATCCCTGTCCTTCTCAGACTATTCCAAAAAACCCAAGAGGAGGGAAGACTCCCAGACTCTTTCTATGAGGCCAGCATCACCCTAATCCCCAAACCAGATAAAGACCCTACAAAGAAAGAAACCTATAGGCCAATTTTGTTGATGAACATAGACACTAAAATCCTCAACAAAATATTGGCAAACCGCATCCAGCAATACATTAAAAAGATCATCCACTATGATCAAGTGGGATTCATCCCAGGATGCAGGGATGGTTCAATATACACAAATCAATAAACATAATACATTACATAAACAAAAGGAAAGATAAAAACCACATGATCATCTTGATAGATGCAGAAAAAGCATTCAATAAAGTACAGTACCCATTTATGATCAAAACACTCAGCAAAATGGGAATAAATGGGGCATTCCTCAACGTAATAAAGGCCATATATGAAAAACCTACAGCCAACATCATACTCAATGGGCAAAAACTAAAAGCTTTCCCATTAAGATCGGGAACACGACAAGGATATCCGCTTTCACTACTTCTATTCAATATAGTATTGGAAGTCCTAGCCATAGCAATCAGACAAGAAAAAGAAATAAAAGACATCCAAATAGGAAAAGAGGAAGTAAAACTATAATTGTTTGCAGATGACATCATAGTGTACATAGAAAACCCTGTAGACTCTGCCAAAAAACTACTGAACCTAATAAGTGAATTTGGGAAAACAGTGGGATACAAAGTCAATATTCAGAAATCACAGGCATTTTTGTACACCAGCAATGCAATAGAAGAAGAAGAAATCAGAAAAAAATACCATTTGATATAGCAAGAAGAAAAATAAAGTACCTAGGCATAAATTTAACCAAAGACGTAAAAGACCTGTATGCAGAAAACTATACAACATTGAAGAAAGAAGTTAAGGAAGACACAAATAAATGGAAGCATATACCGTGCTCATGGATTGGAAGAATTAATATCCTCAAAATGTCCATACTACCCAAAGCAATTTATAGATTCAACGCAATCCCTATTAAGATACCAATGACGTATTTCACAGAAATAGAACAGACATTTCAAAAATTTATATGGAACCATAAACGACCCCGAATAGCCGCAGGAATTTTGAGAAAGAAACACAAAGTAGGAGGGATCACAATACCGGACATCAAACTCTACTACAAAGCCACCATACTCAAAACAATCTGGTACTGGCACAAGAACAGACCCATAGACCAGTGGAACAGAATAGAAAGCCCAGAAATAATCCCAGGTCTATATGGGCAACTGATATTTGACAAAGGGGGCAGAAGCATAAAGTGGAGTAATAATAGCCTCTTCAACAAATGCTATTGGGAGAGCTGGACAGCTACATGCAAAAAATTGAAATTGGATCATCAGCTGACACCATACACAAAAATAAACTCAAGATGGATAAAAGACTTAAACATAAGTTGCAACACCATAAAAGTCCTAGAGGAGAATATAGGCAGGAAACTCTCAGATATCCCATGCAGCAATTTTTTCACCGATATGTCTCCTAAAGCAAGGGACATAAAGGAAAGAATAAACAAGTGGGACCTCATCAAAATAAGAAGCTTCTGCACGGCAAAAGAAAATATCAGCAAAATGAAAAGGGAGCCAACCGTATGGGAAAATATATTTGCTAATGATACATCAAATAGAGGTTTGATCTCCAAGATATATAAAGAACTCACACGACTCCACTCCAAGAAGACAAACGATCCAATCAAAAAATGGGCAAAGGACCTGGGCAGACGCTTTTCCAAGGAAGAGATACAGAGGGCCCAGAGATATTTGAAAGGATGCTTGGCATCACTAGCCATTAGAGAAATGCAGATCAAAACCACAATGAGATACCACATCACACCAGTCAGAATGGCCTTCATAAACAGATCAACAAACAACAGGTGCTGGCAAGGCTATGGAGAAAAGGGAACACTAGTACACTGTTGGTGGGAATGCAGACTGGTGCAGCCATTGTAGAAAGCAGTGTGGAATTTCCTCAAAAAGCTAAAAATGGAACTGTCTTTTGATTCCTCTGCTGGGACTATACCCTAAGAATCCCAAAACACCAATTCAAAAGAACCTACGCACCCCAATGTTCATAGCAGCACAATTTACAATAGCCAAGTGTTGGAAGCAACCAAAATGCCCATCAGTAGATGACTGGATCGAAAAACTATGGTACATTTACACAATGGAATACTACACAGCAGAAAGAAAAAAATAGCTACTATACTTCGTGACAGCATGAATGGAACTAGAGAGCATTATGCTAAGCGAAATAAGCCAGGGGGCGAAAGACAAATACCATATGATCTCACCTATAAGTGGAACCTAACCAACAAAACAAAGATGCAAGGAAAATAAGAAGAGCAACACTGAAAGAAAAAAGAAACCAACAGAGACAAGAGGGAAGAAGGGAGGGGTGGGTGGGGGAAAAGGAAGGGAAGGTCAAGGAACATATAGCAAGGACTCATGGACAAAGCCAAAGTGGGGAAGGCCTGAGGGAGGGAGAGGGGAGAGGGGGCAGAGGAAAATGGTGGGGGGGAAGGCGGAGACAAATGTATTTGAAAAAATAAATAAATTAATTAAAAAAATAGAAACTCCAAGATAAAAGGAAGATAAAGGTTTAGAGAGTTTAATTCTTATACAATTCTGTAAAAACAAAACAACTTTTATTGTTTTGGTAAGTCCTCATGAATACTTACACATTTATTTTGGAAATTTAGAAATTGCACACAGATAAACAAGGAAAGAGAGAAATAAAAATCTATAAACTCATTACTAATTACTGTTAATATTTTGGCTTAGATCCTTTTAGTCTTATCTATCATCTACCTACCTACACTATTTTTAAAAAATGGGTTACATTGTAAATGCTTTTTGATAATCTGCAATTTTCATTTAATAATATATCATACCAATTTTCCCTCATGATCAACTAGATTTCCATGGTTGTAAGTTTTTAAACTATAATGTACATTAAATATCACCGAAGTAGCCTGTTAAAATAAACATTCCAAGTGTTGCTCCAAGAGACTCAGATTCAGTTTTCTGGACTTGCGCCCAGAAACCTGTATTTTTAATAAGACCTTGGCTGATTTTGATGTAGGCTGTTATTTGACAATTTGAGAATCTCTAATAATTCCTAACTCTTTATACCTCTTGCCTAACTTTCCATTATGTAGCTATAGTATTTTATTCAACCAACTACTTATTCTGGGACAGTTAAATTATTTTCACTGTTTTATTAACACATGTGCTATAAACATCCTTACGCCTACAATTTGCCCTCATCATGACTGCAGTTTTCCTGATTGCACTCACACGAGGTACTATGTGGCAGTGATGGGGCTAGGAAACTGCTCCTGTAATTATGGAATGGAAGACTGAGGTGCAGAGGAGAAATGAAATGGAAGCAGCTGTGTTAGGGAACAAGATTCAAATCATATGCAATGGAGCCTAGAAGCCGAGTGAGGTTGTATCCTTTGGCCTGGCCAGCAAGGTATCTTACTTCTCTGGAAACTAGAAGAGGGACTAAAGCCATACTTTTTTTTTTTTTTTTTTTTTGAATAGGTTAAGTTTAATATAAACAATTACTGACTTCAACAGTAAATTGGAGTGACAAGGGAATCATTGGTAAGGTGCCTTGGAATTTACTGGAAATCAAGCTTCTGGGGTATGGTGGAGTCATTCACATTATGGTACCTCAGTGGAGGCACTCCTCTAGGAACTGCTGGGGTGCAGTGGGGTGGGGTGCCAGGGGAGCCTGCTGACCACCTGGCGCTGGGGAAGCCACATGCGCTGCAGGAGCCCACAGAGCAAGCACACCTGAACAGAAACTAGGAAGCAAGAGCCTTGTCTCCTGCAGTATCTCTTGAGTGCCCTCTACTGACAAAGCTTATGCCAGTAGCAAAGGAAAAGTATTACCGAGGCCCAGATAAGTTTTCACATTGTGGACAAGAAAGTTGAATTTGGAGCTGAGTCAAATTGATAAATGGGAACAAGACCTGGGGTGCTACTGGCATTTAGTGAGTTAGGCCTGGGATGCACACCCTGTGGTGAACTGGCTGTCCCGCACAGGGAATGGCCATCTCCCCAGAATGCCAGTAGCGCCCCCTACCGACGTAGGGTGCGGGAAGGAAGCTCTAGCACAAGGCAAGGTGTGGAGGCCAAAAGGAGGAGTGCAGCTCCTTGGGGTTGCTTGCAGCCAGGAGCCCTTACCTGCCCCAGGCCAGACCAGGCAGAAGGAGGTTACAGGAACTGGAAGTTGCAAAGTGTGTGGGAAGAGCTGCCTGACAGGATGACAGGAGCTGTGAGCTTCAGCGCAGGGCGCAGCCAGTCAGCGCACCACTACGGTCGGGACCACATACTCTCTGTCCTTCTGACCTGCCAGTTCCACCCCCCTCATCCCTCCTCACCCCCACTATGAGTGGGCTCAACTGGAAACCAGAAGCAGGGAGAACTGTCAGACACGTGATGCAGGCTTTCTGAGATCCAGCTGGATGGGGAGGGCGCTATAGTGTAGGCAGGGGCGGGGCTGGCTGTGTCCTGAGACTGCTCCTCCAACCCCGACTTCAGTCCTCAGAACCTCGCAGTTGGGCAACATCTCCTCCACCAAGATCCGAGTGAGGCCCGTGTTGGACACGGCAGGGAGATCTGTAATGTCCAGCCTGCGGAGGTTCAGAGGCTGTCCAGGCCTTCCTAGTTGATGGCCCTGTCACCAGCGAGCACAACCTCTACAGGCACTGCCTGGGAATTCAGCGACTCGGGAGAGAAGTGGCCATGCCCATTCAACCGCAGCCGCTCTGCCCTGGAACCGCCAGGGCGCTGCTGTCTTCTTGGGATTCTAAAGCTGTCCCTTTTACTGAAAGCTTCCAAGTGGAGCGTCAGCCTCAGGTCAAAGGAGAAGGGGTATTGCAAGGAGAGAGAGAAAGACAGAGATATCGCACAGGGTCTCTGCCCAAGTTCATCTGTGGAAGAGAGAGGTCATGAGCAAAAAAATGGAAATATCCTTTTCCCTTATGCTTTCTGAGAGAAAGGCACAAGTGGAATTGCTTTGCTGCCAGAAAGTCCAAGTCCTTTACTGAGGAAAGGGGGAAGAGGTGCTGTCATCATGAGGCATGAGAGACAGTGGGGTCTGGGAGCTTTAGAACTGCAAAGAAAACACAGCATCCTTTGGGCCTCCACAGGCCTGTTTGTTCATGGGACATTAGAAAAGGCGATGGCTCAGAGGTGACACAACAGATAGTGCTGTGGTGCCTTGATGAGCTTCAAAGTCTGTGCCAGGCTGGGCAGGGAAGAGGAAGTCAGTGCCATGGAGAACAATCGGAGCTCCATGGATGGACAAAAGACTTGTTTGTGAGCACCTGGGAGGCACTTTCTTTTGGGGACTTCCCGGGAATTATGCGGCAGGAGGGGAAGGGGAAGGACATGAGTGAAAAGGTACTTGGAACCTGAAAGTTCTATGTTGGAAGCAAAATACAGATACCTCATGGACCAGAGCTACAGGGCAGGGCCCAGCTACAAGGCTGTGGGGTAGGCGGTGCCTGGAAGGGGTTGCTCACCTCTGCGTGGTGTGTGATCACAGCTGTGGAATGGGTGAGGGCTCCTGCTAAATCACTTACAAAAGTACCCCTTACTGACCAGAATCTAGAGGTTATTTCTAAAAAAACTCAGTCTCTTTTCTCATTTTGAGGTGAGCAAGGGAAGCCAATTTTCCCCTCCACCCGCATTCTTATTGCCTCCCATCCCAAGCACACAGAGGGTAGATTCTTGCTCTTGATTCTGAATCAGCTCTGATGAAGCGAGCTCAGCCCCTGCTGCATGCCAATCAAAGTGTGAATGCGGGTGGGAGAGGGGGAGAGGGGAGGGAAACCCGGGAGAGGGGCAGCTGCTGAGGAGGGGTGTTTCTGTAGTATAAATAAATGCAAAAGCTGCTATTATAGCATGACTGGGGTGGAAGGAGGTGGACCAATACAGTGAGTAAAGCAAACAGCCTCTAGCTGTCTGGGTTGGTCCCAGAAAGACCTGAGATAGCCCAGAACCAGATGTGGTAACTTCCTGTTTCACATTTCACACAGCGCCACAAAGAGCAGCAACGTTTATCAGCCACATCAAGATTGTTGCTG
Source organism: Pteronotus mesoamericanus (assembly GCF_021234165.1). Classification (NCBI taxonomy): domain Eukaryota; kingdom Metazoa; phylum Chordata; class Mammalia; order Chiroptera; family Mormoopidae; genus Pteronotus; species Pteronotus mesoamericanus. Next base: position 2,373,281 of record NW_026555170.1, read on the forward strand.
CTGTCTACTTAAACTTAAGAATTAATCTGGGGAAAATTGTCATCTTTAAAATGCTGAATGTTCCAAGCTGCAACATTTAACAATATTTGGGATTCAAATAAGAGAAACCTGACTTACAGTAGTACAGACAACAAGGGTTTATGTTTCCTATATGACAAGCTTTCTGCAGGGAAGCAGTCCAGGGCTGCTGCAGTTGACTGCACAATGTTATTCATATGTGTCTTTCACATCTATGTGCACATGTCGATTTTTCATCCGTATGCCTATTGCTTCCATGTCACAAGATAGCTGTAGCTATTCCAGGCATGACATCTGCTATCTGTCAGGGAAAAGAAAGAAGCCACCTCAGCCCTTTTATCTGGGAAATAGAAGGTTTGACAAGATGGTTTCTGAAGTCCCTTCTGGCCCTGATTTCTGGAAGTCTCCCATTCCCCATTATAGGCACCTCTTGGTTTCCTTCATTTTTACTGGCTTTTGTGTTTTCCCTCTTTTTTCCCTGTATGCGTCCACTCTCCTTATTTTCCTTTTCTTTAATGTGCATTACGCCTGCCAGAGGCTCCCTCTGGAAAAACCCTGTCTGCTTCTATTACATCCTGACCGAGATGATCCCATGCTGGTGACCTGAGGGCAGCCCTCTTTGATTCACAATCCCAAGAGCCCTGATTTATGAATCAGGGGAGGGAAGAAATACAAGGGATCTGGGGACTCTGTAAACGCCACCTTTTTGGTTCCTGCACACACTGACTGTCTATATGGCGCCCTCTCGTGTCCAGACTGAATTTTGCTGTCTAGTCCAGACGGTTCAGAGCATTTCCACCACAGCCGCCCCACCCCCGCACCCACCCCCGCCCTCCACTACTTGAGGGAGAAGTTCAGGAAACTTAATTTTTTTAACTTCAAAATAATAGTAGTTGTACTGGGTTTCAAGAGAATTGTACATTTGTAAAACTTAGATTGCTCAATTTATTGATAGATCAATCAGATTATGGGAAGAGAGTTTTAGTTACTAAAATATTAAGAACTGCATATGATATAGCAACTGAGAAGAAGCATATAGTCATTTATTTCTTATGCTCACACAGCCCTTGAAAGCGCCCCACATGTATTCATGTGTTTTATCTCATTTCAGCTAGAAATAGCTGGAGGTAGTTATTTCTACTCTTGACCTTTTCTGATACTTCAACTAGCCTGCCCAAACTCTCCATATATGTCCAGTGAACATAACATATGTAGCTGTGTGAAACATAGAACTTTAGATTTATTCCTCCCAAACTTTTTCTTCCTTCCACTCTTCCCCCTTTCATACCATCATCCTCTTTCTTGCACACGCCCCAAGTCTAAGGAGGATTTGACCCTTCTCTTGCCCACGTCATTACTTTTCTCTTTCCCACATCTTACTTCCAATTCACTGCTAATTCCTGTTAGGTCCACCTTCAAAATATGGCATTTATAACCACCTTCCAATTATAATCACCTCTTATCATGGACATGGCTGCTAACTCAGTCTGAGCCGCCACTATCTCTCTGCTGATGACAGCAGTAATGTCTTAAGTGGTATACTTCCTTCTTGTACCCTTGTAACTCCCCTCCACGGCCACCCCACCATCTTTTTCTGGAACAACTGGAGCCCTTTTGTAAAAATCCAGGTCAGATCATATCACACCTCTGTCTCTGTTCAAAATTCTCCAATGATTTCTCGTCTCATTAAGAATTAAACTCAAAAGTCCTACCCATGACCTACTTTGACCGTATCCTCCTGCATTCTTGCCATCTCTTAGTCCTTTCCAGCTGCCCTGGCCTCCTTGCTGTTCTGTGGACCTTTGCCTCTGCTCTTTCCTCTTTCTGAAATGTCCTATGTTTAGACCTTTGTTCCTTCCTTTACTTACTTCAGGATTCTATTAAATGTCACACCCCCAGGGGAGATTCTCCCAACCACCTGGTCAAATATAACCACCCCCACATTCTTTATTCCCTTACCCTGGTTTATTATTTTTTTAAAACTGAATTTATTGGGGCCTCTGGGAGTCAGGGTTGGGGTGGGGAATGGCGCATGTGCTGACCTTGCAGGAGAGATAAGAATGGCCCCCTCATAACTGTAGCTATACAACCCAGTGCCCATCTGAGTCCTGGACACGAGTCTCCTGGGGAGATGCACTCTGAAGTTCTCATCTCTGGGCAGCACTCTGATCCCCCTGAGGGACTGAGCTCCACAGGGTGAGGTTACCAGATGTCTGAAGGTCAGGTCAAATGAATCTCCTGTTGGGGGAATGCCATAGGCTGAGCTCAGAGTGGGGTAAGAATGCCCCTCCTTGCAGCTGTAGCCATGCAACCCAGCACCCTGATTTGTGTCCTGGATCAGAGCCTCCCAGGGAGACATGCTCTGAAGTTCCCAGCTTTGCACAGCACCCAGATATCTTTGTGGGATTGACCTCAGCAGGGCGGGGCTAGTGGGAGTTTAAGGACAGCCAAGTGAATCAATAAGTGAAGGGGGCACAGTCTGTACATTAAATATGGGGAAGAATTGTCCCCCATTCCAAAACAACACAGCTCAATTACTGTTTGAGTCTTTGCCAAGAGCTTCTCCAGAAAAATATCACACCAGAGGTCCCTGTGGGGTACAGCCAGCAGATTTTTCTGCTGGACTCAAGGTGAGCAGGGTTGATGTCTCCAGTAGTTGGAAGACTGGGCAGGTGCATTCCCCAAGCTGATGCTGTAAGAATAGGAGTGCTCGATCCTGGGAAGATGGTATCTGGGTTTCTAGCAGACTTCCTCCTTTCCCAGGCAGACTGAATCTCTGCTGATTTTTATTACCAGATGCTAGGCAGGTTTCTCTTCCTGTCTCTGGTATTCTGGGTTGGGGATCCTGGCATGGGGTCAAGACCCCAGGCTTCTCAGGGGAGACTTTTGCAGCTGAGATATCCCTCCATATTCTCAGCCACTGCATGTGGGTAGAGGCCAACACATTTCTGTGTCTCCACCCTCTTACCAGTCTCTATGTGGCTTCTTCTGTAAATCCTCTGTTATAGTACTTCTGTTCAGCTAGGCTTCAGTTGGTTATTCAGGTTAATTACTCTATAATTTAGCTGTAAATCCAGTTTGGTGCCAGGAGGAGATGAGTGTAGCTTCTGCCTACTCAGCAGTTCTTTGGAAATCTCCTTACCCTAATTTATTTTCTCATTAGCACTAGCCACCTGATAATAGATTACATCTCTCTGTTTGTGTTTTTTGTCTGCCCTGCCCTGACTACAATATAAGAATCATGGCCAGAGACTTTGTTTTGTTCTTTGCTGAACAAAATTCTCAGCTCTAAGCACACGATGACCGTTCAGTGATGAATAAGAGAATGAATTATTAGTTTGAACTATGCGAATTTGTTGACATTTGAAAGATTATGGCATACAAAAATAGCAATTCAAGTAGTTCCTTTTCATAACATAATATCATCACCACTTTATACATGTAACGCAAAACACGTCCGGCTGCCTCCTGCTATGAAAACCAATGCTTGAGAGGCATGTGTTGATGTAAAGGAAAGTGATTTATTTGCAGATGTTGGCCATCTAGAAGACAGGGGACTCATATCTTAAAGACCATCTCCGGGAAGATAGGGGACTCCTGTCACAAATCCTGTGTCTTGGAAGATGAGGAACTCATGTCACAAAGCCCATCTCCACCTTTCATTGGAGGCAGAGGTTTTTTATAAGGAGGGAGAGGGGAACATAACAAAGAGATCAAGGGAAGGAGTTGCAAAGTTCTCCATGTGCAGATGAGCACAGTCTATCCTGATAAGGCAAGTGATGGTCTGTTGAGTGTCATCTTGGTTTAGTCATCCTGGCTCCATGTCATCCCGGCTTCACATCATCCTGGCTCTATGACTGAAGGTCAACAAATCTCTTGGAGCTAGGATGCTTGAAGGTCAGGGTCTATATCTTTTGAAGTTAGTTCCTAGGATTTTTATACAAACATACTATTCATCTACAAGCTGAATATTAGCCAGAGTCAGCACTTACAGAAAAAATGTCAAAAAATTGGGTGGGCTACAATTTCCCATTACAAATTTCTTCTGTTACAAATCCTCACAGTCAATTTTTCTTCCATCTCTATGTAAGTTAGAAGGTTTAGCCAAAACATTTAAGAAAATTATAAAAATTCAGGACCTATTCTTGTTTATAGGTGAAAAATAAGATTTTACAGACAATTCACTGAATTAGAGTCCAATTTCTGCAATTGTGTATAATAGAGTCTATTTAAACACAATTTTTCTTTCAAAATCACCCTCATTTTTATTAAAGAGCCAAATCTGGACTAATTCATTTACTGTATTAAGTCCAGTTTCAATTCAGCATGGTTATTTGCAAGGACACAACAGGAATAGCAACTTATCATGTAGGCTTTCTTAAATATACTTTGTTGGAATGTTACAAGGAATTTTCAGATTGAACTTTAATTAGTCCCACAGGGTAGGGAAGCCCAGCCACACAGTTACCATAGGCTTTGCCTGCAATACTTACAGGTTTGGGTATATTCCTCAAGTTCTCAAGGTCCCCCAAATGTCTCGAGGTTCTTCCTTGCCATCCCCCAGGAAAGAAAACTTTGCTCCTTACCTGGAAAGACTACCATGAATCATATTAATAAGCAAGGTACCAGGACATTTTTCTAAGAGACTTTTATTGGCTACAGAGTGAATCTTTATTTCTTAAATCTTTTTGCTGACATTCAGAGTCTAGGCATGCCTCTTTCAGACATGACATTCCAGTCAAATTCTTGACTAATAAGTCCACATTGGAAACTGGGAAAAAATCAGATTCCTACTGATTTCATGCAAACAAATATATTGCCATGAAAATAATAATGTTCACTCATTAAGAGTTTTTAAATTCTGGAGGGATTAGGTAAGAAGAAAAATAAAAATGCTTCAATATTGCTACAACTTGCCAAATTGCTTTACAAAAACAAACAAGTTTTTTAAAAAAATTAGCAATATTTTGAACAAAGTCACAAGAACAATAATTATTCTGTTTATTCAGTCCCGTAATCAATTTCTGTTTATTCTGATCATCTACCAGCATCTTTACAAACCCAATAATTCCCCAGAGCCCCACAAATCCTCATTTATTTTAAAGGTATGATTTTTAAACAGAGATATCTCTGCTACACAATCCTTCTTCAACTTGCACAGACACTCTTTGACTTGCATAGACCCTCTGCAACTTTCCTAGTCATTTTTAGCTTACCCTTTTAACTCATCCAGAAATAACTAATGCACTTTCAATTCCATAATCCACATATCTTATTGAGAGTGAGGTGGAGGGACTATTTGTTGTTCCACTCTGATAAGTATTTATTGGTTGACTCTTGTATGTACCCTGACTGGGGATGGAACTTGCAACCTTGGCATATTGGAACAACACTCTAACCAACTGAGCTACCACCCCATGCATTTTTTTAATTTATCCTAAGAAGGTATGGAAACCATACTCATCCCCCAAGACTTCTGTAAACCACACATGAACTAGAAGGATATCTGCAAGTAGGGAAGGGGGCAGGCTGACCTGTATCTTCTTGACAGCAAAGGGTGATTGGTGTCAGGGGTAAGGGTCAAGATTGATTAAATGAGTATAAAACTTCTCTCCCTTATACATCTACTCCTCTGAGTCACAGTGGGGAGAGTGTTCCATAGAAGGGGAGGGGAAATAAAAAAGCCACATCATCACATCTTCCTTTTATTTTCTTTCCCAAGTGCTAGTGGAATTTTTAGCCTCTTTCCTTAGTCATTCCCTTTGTCCACTTTTTTGTTTCAGAAATAGCTGGAAAGTTCTATTTTTTCTCTTTAGAATTTTGCTTAACTTATAGTTTATTGAGCTCTAGAAAATTTGTGTCCTATAAATAAATAAAAGTATTATTATTATGTAGCTCTATTCAGAACATTAGTTGAAGGGGAGAAGTGACGTTATTCTTTATTTTCTTTGAAATGTGTTGCAGTCACAATAGCTCTCCTCTTGCCTTGGATTAATGGCATAATTATTCACAGTGGGCAACAGAAATGGAATGAGTTTGAACTTGGCATGAATTAATATACTAAAATATGCCTCCTGTTCTCTCTCATTGCCTAATTAATTCTGAATTATGAAATTCCCTTTGAGCTACCCCAAAAGCATGGTCACTGGATTCCAGAGCAATTATTCTTTCTTTGCAATAAAAGTCAAATGACTTGATAATTATGGGGTCTTTGAGAAAAGAATAGTCATTTGAGCATCCTGAGAGAGAGAGAGAGCAAACATCATTAAAGGAACTTACTAGAGGTATCATAGTGAATAACCTATACATGAAGTATGTGTAAGAGTCCCAAAGCAGACTGAACTTTGCATGAACCAGCTTTACCATGAGAAGGGTGGAGGCCTTAGAAGCATTACCTGAGTATTTCAACTGGTTCTGTGCCTTAATGTCTGAAATTTCCATTCTAACTCTCATGTCTTTGTGTCACCAGATGGGGACTGGGCCTAGAGTGGGTGGGCCTTGGGCCAGCTGGTAATGTGTGGGTTCTTGACTTTGTGCAGGAAAGATTTCACAATATGAGTCCAGGTGATTTTGAAAGTATGATGATTAAAGCTGGGGACAGTGAAACAAAGGAAGGTCGTAGGGTGGAGGAAGCAACAGGAGAGAGCTTAGGTAGTGCTCTGCTTTGGATTTCTAGAAACACTATAGGAAAGAAGTGAGCCAGGGTGGGGCTGCTATTAGCTCACTGGGAAGTAAAAGTCACAGTGATAGAAGCGAGCCAAGGAAGGGCTGCTTTTAGCTCACTGGAAAGTTAGAGAAAAAGGTGGGCTTGGAGACAGGTTCAGGAGTAAGCCCAGGATGAGCAACCACTTCCCACTGCTCCCCTAGGTTCAAGTCTTATGGGGAGAGTTTAGAAGAAACTAAAAAGTTTAAGCCCAAGAGGAGTCACGGATATGCTCCACAGAGCCTGCACTGGCATCCTTTGTCTTGAGGGTTTTTGTCTCTCTTCTGGAGGCAGGAATTTTAGGGAAGGTCTCAGCGGAGGGTCTTAACAGAATATTTGTTAGTCTTCCAGGTTCATCAAAATGTGCGTATAGGGGAGTTTGAGATTATTCTTGAGTCAGCTTCACTGCTTTACTTTTGTCTTGAGTTTATTGGGCTCTAACTGGGTTTTTTGTTATTTGTTCCACTGACTTCATCTGTCCTTGGATTTGACTGGCACAAATGGCATCAATTGGTCTCTGTTCTCTGAGGTGGCATAGGGTTCTGGATCTGAGGATCTCTGTTCGGGCACCAGCTGAGGTAGAGGTCAGACTCTGTCCCATAGAGGCCGCTCCGGGTCATCATGGATGGGGAAATAAAATAAGTTGTCCCAGACACTATTCTCTTGGTCTGCCATGGGAAGGGGGTGGCAATTCCCTCTAGCGGAGAATGCCCCTGAGTCCTTCTCTAGAAGTGGCTTTTATTGAGAACCATATGTCCAGGGATATATAGCATGGATGTAAAGCCTATCAGTCAATGTCAAAAGGCTATGTTTGCAGAAAACAAATAGAGATCATAGATAACAATTGAAAGAACATAAGAGATTTGCCTCAGCTTAGGGTCTGGTAGACAGGGCAGTGCCCGTTCAGCCCTGAAACCTGGGAAAATGATCACATTCTATGCTCAACCCCAAACATCAGTACTCATTAACTCAAGGACATTCTTAGCAAAGTAAGTTTCATAGGATTAAATATATTTCTTTTCCAGGCCTAATTGTCCCTGGGAACTGCCCAATCCAGGTTAGGGCTTACTTGCCTTTAGTATTGTTTCAAGCCTGAGCCAGGTAGGTGGGACAGAGGTGCCAAGAGATAAGGAGACTTCTTTCAGATAGAATGAGGACTCCGGCCAATCTAAGCCAAGGGGTGAGCATCTTTTTCCCCTTCTCTGTGTCTCCCAAGTCCCTCCCATGATGTCCCATGCAGCTGTGCCTGTCTTATGTTGCTCCCCCTGCCATTGAGGGGTCTTACCCATCATTGACTAACCAGCCATTCTCAGGGGCCAAGCAAGGTGATGTAAGGGAAGGGACAGGTTTTGTCTCCTCAGTGGCCTATTTTCCCAAGGCCATCTTGCTCAGCTCCAGTCTTGGGGCCCTCTCACCTGTTGGTGAGGCTATACTCCCTGAAACCAGGTGGGACAGTTCCCAACAGTTCTTTATCTCCCTGACCAAGGTGGCTTAAGCCACATATTCTCTGGAGGAGAAGTATAAACTATTACCTCTCAAGTGTCCTTAGTTAGGGAAGATAAGGTCTTCAGGTTCACTAGATGGCTGTAAATTGGTCAAATTGTTTCCCTTGTGTAATTATCTTACCTCAGTTTCCCCATTCCACTTGCCCAGGAATTTTTCTAGCTAGTTACTATTCTGCTTCATTTGGATCAGGACACCATCTTCAGAGGTTTTCAGTTAAATTTGAATGAGTTGCCCATGGAGAATAGTGCAATCAATCACCAACAGAGGGTGAAGGGAACTTACCATTTCATGACCAATTCTACCCACACCTTTGCTAGATGATCCTTCAAGGGAGGAAGAGTAACTAATGTGAATCATAAGAACTCAAAACCAGGTAATGGATGAGGCGTTGTGACATTAAAAGCACAAACACAGTCCCTTCTCCTCCTGCTCTTTCTTTCACTCTATGTAAGTAGATTCCAGACCTGACCACTCTCTTCAATTGGCTTTCTTCCTGCAGTTTTCTAGAGAGATTAAAATACCAAGAAGTGAATTCAGGACTTGGAGGAGAAGCCTGAAGATTTTGAACAGGGGTATTGGGCACTTGAATGAACATTAGTAGAGAAGCATTTTAATTATTTGCTACTCACTGATATCATTGTTGTCATTCTTTTTTGTTGTCTATGCTTATTTCCTAAGTGATCTTATTGAGTACTATGGCCTTCAATACAGTGACTAGTCAATGATACCTCCTTTATTATCAATCCTTGATGTAGTAGCGAATAATTCCAGTATCTCAAAGCCTTACAATAAACATGTATTTCTTTTTAATGTTGCATGAAAGCTGTGGATCACCTGTGGTTCTACTTAACTTGGCCATGCACAGTATGACTTCTCATTCAAAACTGAATAGTAGTTTTTTTGGACTATGTCATTCTTATTGTGGAGGGCAGGGCAAGAGAATTCAACACAAACCATGAGATCATAAGAGCGTATTCCTTTCAGGTGTATAATACAGTGATTTGACATTTACATTGCTTACAATGCAATCACCCTATGAAGTCTGTTTATTAGAAATTTATACCTCTCGATAAAAAAGAAAACCCCAAAAAGCAAAAACAAACAAACAAACAAACAAACAAACAATAAAAACAGAAAATGCACAAACATCTCTTTTGCTGATACATGCATATGCTGACATCCTTGTCAGCAGAAACGAAGACTTGGCTTGAAAGGGAAAACTTCAGAGATTAAAGGGACTTAAGACACTTCTGATCAAGATGGCAGAGTAGGAAAACACTGTATTTGCCTCCTCTCACAACAATTTCAAAATTACAACTAAACCACAGAACAACCATTATTAAGAAGTACTTGAAGTCTAGCTGAACAGAAGTCCTGTAACTTAAGATACACAAAAGAAGCCACATTAAAACTGTAGTAGGTAAGGAGTTGTGGAACAGGCTGGTCCCACACCCACATGTGGCAGTTAAACATTGGGAGCAATATCTCAGTTGCAGAGGTGCCCCCTGAGGAGCAATGAGTCCCAGCCCCTTACCCGGCTCCAAAGCTCAGGGCAACAGTGCCGGCAAGAGAAGTCCCCATAACTTCTGGCTGTGAAAACCAGTGGAGATTGTGGCTGAGTGAGATGGAGCATTTCTGGAGTTCCAGGCATTCCTCTTAAAGGGCCTGCACAAACTTATTCACTGGCAGATTCAGTCACTCTGAGCTCCAGCACTGGAGAAGGAGCTCAAAAGGGGCCAAGGACAAATAAGGAGAAACTGAATTATCAAGCTTCAGGACGAGAGCTGGAGGGACAGCTTTCTCCCAGACAAAAGTGCTAAAAGAAGTCATTGTTCCTTTGTTAACTTCTCCCCCTGCAGTTGCAGGGTGGGGCTGTATCTGAGTCTTCATTAACCTGGCTAACACTGTTTGTTCCCCATTGGTGTTTCCCTGAGACCCAGCTCCATGAAACTTTCAGGCCCACCCAAGCCACTTCCAGTGGCTTTTCCATACAAATAGCCTGTTTTAGCTCATGCAGTGGACTTTCCTAAAATTTCTTGGAGGCTTACAAACCTCAAACAACAGCATCTGTCTTTGGTGTGCCTTGTACAACTTGCTAAGCAGCCTCAAATCCAGCACTAGCAGCAGCTGGCCTCAGTTCTCAGCTTAGCATCCCCAAGTATCTCCAAGCCCAGGACAACTGGCAACTATCTGCAGATCATCTTGTAGCTCATACCAGCTGGCCCCAGGCAGGGCACAAGCAGCAGGTGACCTTAGCCTGCACCTCTCAAGAGACCCCAGAAATAGCACACATTGTGGCCAGATTCAAGCCACACCAGAAGAGTGCCACCCAACAACGTGAACAAACAACACACTCAAAGGGCAGACTTGGCAGACACCAGAGTCTTGCTAAAGCAAATCTTGTAGGGTCAGCCCCTGAACAACAGCTCCTCCATTGTAGTCTAGGCCAGTCTTTATAACCCATTAGCCAGAAAGTTAATCCCTCCAAATACAAATCAAGGCTAAACTACAACAGGGGACACATATAACCCACACAAGGGACACACCTGGAGAACCAAGCTCAGAATCAGGAAGACTGCACCACTGGGTCCCTCAGGACACCTACTACATAAGGCCACTCTACCAAGACTGGGAGATGTAACAGCTTTACCTAATACATAGGAACAAACATGGGGAAGCAGCCAAAATAGGGAGACAAAGAAACATACCCAATATGAGAGACAGAAGAAATCTCCAGAAGAAGAGCTAAATGAAATGGTGGCAAGCAATCTACATGATATAGAGTTCAAAATACTGATTACAAGGATGCTCAAGGAACTTGTGAGAACTTCAACAACATGAAAAAGCACATAGAAACCATAAAAAAGAACCAATCAGAAGTGAAGAATACAATAATTAAAATGAAGAATACCTTAGAGGGAATCAACAGTAGATTAGATGAAACAGAGGACAGAATCAGTTCTTTGAAAGATAAGGCAGCAGAAAACACCCAATCAGTATCGCAAAAAGAAAACAAGTTAAAAGGAAAAAGAGAATAGTTTAAGGGGCCTCTGGGACAACATTAAGTTTAACAGCATTTGCATCATAGAGGTACCAGAAGGAGAAGAGAGAGAGCATGAAATTGAAAATCTATTTGAAGAAATGATGACTGAAAATTTCCCTAACTTTGCAAAGGAAATAGACATAAAAGCTCAAGAACTTGGAAAGTTCCAAACAAAAGGAACCCAGAAGAGTCCACACCAATGCCCATCATAATTAAAATGCCAACGGTTAAAGACAGAGATGATTTTAAAAGCAACAATAGAAGGCAGTTAGCTACTTTCAAGGGATTTGTCATCTGATTTCTCAACAAAAACTCTGCAGGCCAGAGGAATTGGTACAAAACATTCAAAATGATGAAAAGCAAAGGCCTATGTAGCAAAGCTGTCATTTAGAATCAAAGGACAGATAAAGAACACCCTGCCAAGAAAAAGCTAAAGGAGTTTATCATCACTGAACCAGTATTACAAGAAATGTTAAAGGGACTTTTTTAAGAAGAAGGAGCCCTGGCTGGTGTTTGAATGTTGGCTTACAAACCAGAGCATCCCAGGTTTGATTCCCAGTTGGAGCATATGCCTGGGATGCAGGCCAGGTCCCCAGTGAGGGGTGTGTGAGAGGCAGCCACATATTGATGTTTTTCTCTCTCTCTTTTTCCCTCCCTTCCCATGTCTCTAAAAATAAATAAAACATTTTTGACCCACACATTTTTAAAAAAGGAGGAAAAAAGATCAAAATATGAATAATAAAATAGCAATAGCTACATATCTATCAATAATTACTTTAAATGAAAATGGATTAAATGACCCAGTCAGAAGACAATGTGGCTGAATGGATAACAAAACAAGACCCTTACATATACTGTCTACAAGAGACTCACTTCAAATCAGAAGACACATGCAGACTGAAAGTGAAGGGATGGAAAAAGATATTTCATGAAAATGGAAACAAACAAAAAATAGCTGGGGTAGAAGTTCTTACATTGGACAAAATAGACTTTAAAACAAAAGCTATAACAGGAGACAAATAAGGACCCAGCAATTCCACTTCTGGGTATTTATTTGAAGAAATTCAAAACACTAATTCAAAAATATATATGCATCCATAGGTTAATTGCAGCATTATTTACAGTAGCCAGGATGTGGAAGCAATCGATGTGTCCATCAACTGATGAATGGATAAAAAGATATGGTGTATATATACAATGGAATATGATTCAGCCATAAAAGAGAGTGAAATTTTTCCATCTTCAAAAACATAGATGAACCTAGAGGGAATTGTGCTGATTGAACTATATCAGAGAGAGAAATACAAATGCCATATGAGTTCACTTTTATGTGGAATCTAAAATAAAAAATAAATGAATAAACAAAACAGAAACGAACTCATAGATACATAGAACATTTTGATGCTAGATGGGAAGAGGTTTGGGGGACTGGGTAAATAAGGGGAAGCGATTAAAAAGTACAAATTGATAATTACAAAATAGTCATGGGAATTTAAAATATAGCATAGGGAAATTAGTCAATAATATTGAAATAACTATGTATGATAATAGATGGATGTAGTTTTATTGGGGGTGACCACTTTGTAAGCTATCTAAATGTCTAATCTCTATGTTGTAGATCTGAAAGTAATATAATATTGTATGTCAACTGAAATTGAAAAATAAAAAATTATTTAATAAGAACAACAAAAAAAGATGTAAGAAATAATCCAGTCTAGTTCTCTCATTCTACAAATTAGGAAACCAAGGCTAAGAGATGTGAAGAACAGCTAGTTGGAGCAGAACCAGGACTAGGTTCTTCCAGCCCGTGGCTTCCCACTCTTCCATGGAAGCCTCGTTTATGCCCATTTCTTACAGGACAGCTTTTACCCAGAAAGTTGGGCACATTCTCACATAGTGAACTCTTTTGAATAGTGGAACCTCTGGGGTCCTCAATAAGCAGCGTCCACAAGGGTGCATTGCCCACTTCTTCATTTCAGTATGATGTGATCCTCAAACAGTAAGACTTGTGAAATAGATGCACAAAGCACTTACTGGTCTGTCCCCTTTGTTTCCATAGTGCCTCAAGGAGAACTCCCAGCCCCATCCTCTAGGCAGCCGCTCCTCGCCGCCTTGCAGAACAGGAGGCCAAGCAAGTACTTGAAGCTTAATCGATCTGGATGTTTGGAATCAAACTTCATTAGCTCAAATTACTTCAGTTTGCCTAATTTGTTTCTCTCTGCGAGCTCTGATAAGCTTGGTTTAACATCTTCCAAACTGTGATGTTTATCATCATCAATGCCTACTCAAATTACCCCTGCAGAGTAATGGACCAGGGGAAAAATGGCTTAAATGGTATAGGTATTTTGTGGGAATATTTCTGTACACACACAGAATGTGGAGTCCAAGGTACTACAGAGGTATATTTCCGTAGACCAGCCTTACTTTTCAAAAATAAAACACAGCCAGAAAAATCCTTTCAATTATTAATGTTCAAGCAGAACTTGTTTAGGCGTTTTGAATTTCATAAACTGGGATTCTTTTTCTCTTTATAGATAAGGATAAATTCATTGTTACGTTTTTCTTCTAATCTGTTAGAGACACTTGACAAAGCTGTGTGTATTTATGTGATTATAAGTACACGTATTTGTGTTTGTGAACAAAACATCCAAATGAAAAGAGGTGTGTTTCCCTGAGAATGACCATTGATCCAACCCGAGTGCCCAGAAACTTCTTTATTATTGAAAGTCACGTAAGTCTCTGGGAGGAACTGACAGCAGTGGTTGTTTACAAAGAAAGGTGTTGAGAGAAGGAGTTTTTAAAATTTATCCACTTATACATGTTTAATTGCACATATTATGTTTTCCAAAAATTAAAAACAAAACATATTGCAGTGACAATAATCCCAAATAATTGTTTTTCCCACAGTAATAAAGCCTGTTAGCTGTGCTACACATGCATCTTATTTTTTAAATGTAAATCCAGATACCTTAATACCTTAAATCCACATCCCTTTTGCCATTTTCTGTTAGAGTCCCTCCTTCCCGGACATTCACACTGTAAAACATTTACTTACCATAGTTGCTTGGCAATTCTCCATCTTTTAAGACACCTGGAGTCTGGGGGTGTTTGAAACTTCTTGATCAAAATGGGAAGTTCTAACTGTACCAGCTTCAACAGAAAAACCCTTGTCACAATGTCTACAGGGTGCCTAAAATGTTGAGAGTGCTTTGATAGCTATGAAATCACTCCATTCTGATTAAGCCTATATCCAAAGGCTCAAGTGGCAGAGTCAGAACTGGAACATGGGGCCCTGACTCCTAGTCCAGTGCATCGTTCAGTATCTTTGAATGATATTTCATTTCCCACTTCAGTTCTCATTGTTTGGGATGGTTGCAGCCTTGAGACTTCATTCTGGCTGGCGATTTCACCCCAGGACCTATGAGCATCTAAGAAGAATGTTTGCCCAAAGTGGTAGGAGAACTCTGTAAACCATCTCACCTCATCTCCATACCTTGCTTCACTCAATTTTCTCCTCATAAAAATCCTCACCCAGTTCTCCTTTGCCCAGAGTCCCTTCTTGGTTCTAACCACAAATCTTGGCTGTGTTGTCTCTGTTGCAATAGGCTCTCCTCCCTTGACCCAGAGTCCCACTGGGCAGGTCAACCAGAAGCTGACTCCAGTTGGTGCAGCCTGGGGCCTGCCTACCCTTGTGCTAATGGACTCCCTCCAGGGAGGCTGGGGCCCCTGGCTTGCCATGCATTGAGGAGAGAATCATGGGTGTGCATGGAACAGGCTTTTGGGTTCAATGGTCCTAAGATGCCTTTGACCCTTAGAATTCATAAATCTCTAGAACTCAATTTATAGCAGAAATATCCACTTCCACGTGGCAATGAACTAAATAAGAGACAGTGCATTGACTGTGGACAGGGTGGGGAGTAGTTTGGTGAATTAAGACCTGTACCCTTCACCGCAGCCTCCTTCGCTGCTTCTGCTGGTGCTGTATATTAGCACTCAGCTGTTCCAGAGCCTTAAATAGTACCTGCTCCTCTCAAGGAAAACTTCAAGGTCCAGGCATTTGCTAAGGGCTAATATTACTCCCAGGGGATAAAGTACCAGACTGGTGGGCCCTAAACCCCTAAACCAGAACAGGAGGGTTAGAGAAGTTGCCTTACCCCTGCTCTCTCTCTATCCTCCTGGGAAGGAGTCTTGTGCCTCCTGTGCTGTCTCTCTTTGATGGGAATGGGAGTGGGAAGGTCTTTGTTCCTCTGGGAAAACTTTTTCACGTAGATGACATCCAGCTTTACCCTGACTCTTGTTAAAAAAGAATTTAGGTCACTGAGATTTTTTGGTCAAGCAAGATAAGGTTTCAGACTGAAAGCTTAAACAGCAGGGGCAGGATGCCACGTTAGTGGAGCCTAAAACAAGTTAAAAAGCCTTTCACACTCAGCAACCTATTTCATCCTAAATTCATCTTGAGTGGTTGGCAGGGCAAATGTTGTTATCCCCATTTTATATAAACGGCATTTATTCTTTCAGCAAACAAATATTTGGTACTTACTAAGGTTTTTTTCTTAATATTTACTGAGTGCTTCCTATTCACCAGGCGTAGGCTACTGGCCATCTAATCTATTGTCCAAGTGACCTTGTGAAATAGATGCTGCTATTGACCCTATTTGGCAGATGAAGAAATGGAAGCATGGAGGAGTGACATTAATAAGTGTCAGAGCTCAGGTCTGAGTTGTGCAGCCTGACTCCAGACTCCAGGCCCTAGTCTGTTCTGCCGGCTGACAAGCAATCTATTAAACATACAAGCAAACAATCACCCAGCTACAGCTGAGAAATGCTATGAAGGAAAGATACAACTGCAGCGAGGAAAAAAAAATAGGGGTCCTAACTTAACCTGAAAAGAAAGGAAAGGCTTCCCCAAGGAAGTAACATTCAATGGAGCCTGAAGGAGGAGTGGGAGCGGGGGGCGGCGGGTGGAGGTGGGAGAGCAGGCTAATCAGAGAAAGCAGCACAGGCAAAGACCCAGGGGCGGGAATGACTCTGGTGCTCTGAAGGACCTGAAAGAGACTATTTTTCTCTGCTGAGTAAGGAGCACGGGGGAGCAGAGAGAATTGAGGTTGAAGGGATAGTGAGAGACATGACTTTGCAGCCAATACTAAGGATTTGACCTGAGTCCAAGAGCACTGGGAACCAACTGAAGGGAGATTTGGGCTTACCCAGCCAAACTCACTGTGAGGAGAAAGGATCAGAGGAGGACAAATGCAGAAGCAGGGAGAAAGTTCAGGAGATTTTTACAGTCTTGCTGGTGAAGGGATGAGATGGAGAGAAATAGGCCAGTCAGAAGACCTTAGGAGGTAGTTTGTGGTGATACCTCAGAGTCTCCATGAATGCCAGAAAGAAGGACAGATTGTAATGACACATTTATATGAAGCATTCCTTCATCAAGTAAGCTACACCTAAAGTTATGCATTTTTCATTTGAGAATGATATTAAATTATGACAGGAATGAAAGGCAGAATGGGTTAAGGTATTTCCCGTCTAACTCCTCCCTTCTGGTGCCACCATTTATACAAAATGAGGGGGACAAATTCTTCCACACTTGTGGAGGCCTTACAAAAACTTTCCTTCTAAGAGGTCAAGAAATCCTGTAAGTGTTTGGAGGACACAGCAAAAATGGAAGCAACTTTCTAACTGGGTGTCCGTGTGTGAGTTTCTGAGTGTTTATGTGTGTATGTTTGAGGCCAGTGTGCAAAATCAGATCACAAAACTTCTGACAGAAGTCCCTGGCACTGTTTCTAGGATGTTGCAACAAACCACATGAAAGGAAAAAATTTAACTGCTTGCTTGATTTAAAGGATATGCTTAAAAAATTACCTGAATTTACTAGATGCTTTGCTATTGGGTAGATAAAACCTGTTCTAAATTTTGTCCTAACTTGGTACTCAGGTTGCTCTGACTTTCAGCTACTATTACATCCTGGCTAATGATAAAGTGGACCATTACTTATAATTCTTCAGTAGCCTCATGTTGGAAATTGTTTTGAGCATTTCCTTCTAAGTTGTAAAGGATCATTGTCTGCAGGTCCTAGAATCTCTTTTCTATTCCCCCTCTCCTGTGGCAGCTATAACAGCTGTAGAATGAGCTTAAAATAGCACATCTTGTCATGAGATGCTATCACACTCAAACAAAATGCATCTGAGTTTGAAGCGTTGGATTCTGCAAAGTAACTATGTAATTGATTAACCAGAAAGGGAGACAATTTCACTTAAAAGAAAGTACAAATGGGTGTCAGGGTCTTTGTCACCAAGCTATCACCTCTGGAATGTATTGTCTTCAGGCCTAAGAGCAACTGACCCATGAGACAACTGGAGTTTGCCTTGGACCCCACGGCATTATTCCATTAGATAGAACCAGATGAGGCCCAAAGAGGGGTGAACAGAGTGCACAGCCAGCAGAGCCTTCCCGATGCCTTGAAAACACTTTATTGGAAGAATCTTTCATTGTGAAATTTCTCTGAGCAATTTGATCTGCTCAGTTCCTTAATTAGTCACCCTGTACTTTCTCAGGGGACAATGTGGACAATATTTACTTGATTTGAATAAATGACTGTTAACATGCATAAGGATGTTCCTCTTTAAAATGCATCAATTGATTAATGACTTGGGCAAAAATCACTTTACGGCTCTTTGCTTCATTACTAGTCATTTTTTAATAATGGCTTTTTGTCCTTTTAAAATGCAATTTTCTTTATGGAAATTCAGTTATAGTCACATGTTTTTGGAAAGGTTAGCTACTGAGTATGTGACTATACTCACCCTGTGACCATTTGGTGAATCTGGCTTTGCAGGAAAAACTTATAAAGTGTTTTGACAGTGTACCCTTGCAGAGAAATTCCCAGTGATGCACAGAATCATAGAGCTAAGTGAGTCTATAGGTCTTTTCCCACCCAAACTCCTGATGTTACAGAGGAGGAAACTGAGGCACAGAGGTGACACCAGGGCTGCTAATCTAAATCAGCAAGAGTTTTCCAGCTGCCTCTGCTGTGCCTTGTATTGGGCTACATGATGGGAACAATGCATGTCTCAATTTACCTACCCTCTAGTTGGGGAAATAAAGCTAAACATGTAAACATTTAAAAGTAGTATATGGCAATATATCACAGCCTGAGCAAGAGTGGCCCAGACTAATGTAACAGGCTGTGTTTCATAGCCATGTTACACATCAGGGTCATTCCATAGGCCAGGGTAGAACATGGAGCGTGATTTGAGGCAAGGCAGAGTGGTGAAAGCATCATCCTGTAGAACAACATAAAGCTTGGCCACATGCAGCTTCAATGCAGGTCA
Organism: Pteronotus mesoamericanus; assembly: GCF_021234165.1. Classification (NCBI taxonomy): domain Eukaryota; kingdom Metazoa; phylum Chordata; class Mammalia; order Chiroptera; family Mormoopidae; genus Pteronotus; species Pteronotus mesoamericanus. The sequence goes on from NW_026555170.1 coordinate 2,391,882, forward strand.
TGGATGCCAGAGCTGCAGGGAGGATCAGAGAGCAGAGAATCAAGCTTAGAATCACTGTGATGTAAGATCAAACAAGCCTGAAATTCCTTCTCCATGGAGTTTTCTTCCTCCTCACTCTGGCAATGTCTTTCCAAACAGGAGTTCGGTACAACACGGTAGTTAAGAGCACAGGTTTGAAAGCCAGATGAACTTGGATAGGAGCCCCAGCCTTCCACTTTGTCACTGTATGACTTTGAGCAAATTACCTCACTCAAGTTTCATTTCCTTATTGTAAGATGAGAATAGTAATTAATGACTGCCTCATATAATTTTGTGAAGATCAATTGAGGTAATTCATGAAAGCAAAGCACACAGCACAGTAAGTGACACAGAACTATGCTTATGATGAGGCTCTGTTATTAATATACCCAAATCAACTATGCTGTTAGTAATCAGACAGAGAAAGAAAGGGAAAGAGAGAGGCAGGGAGAACAAACGTATTGCACGTGTGTGTGTTCATACGTCACATTCTGGCTATTTTAGCCATCCAGGAGTGATCTGGATTATAGAATCCAGTTAGTTGTCCAATAAATAGCTCTTTAAATCACCCAAACCAATAAATAGCGTTAAGGTAGAATCATAAGGAACAACAAATTTGTAAGTGGTCCTGTCAGTTGCTAAAGTTTACCGATTAGTTTTTTGTTTGTTTTTTGCATGGAAGGGTGGCACGAAGGAAGACTTCATCTCCCAGACTCTCCCACAGGTAGGTTTAAACCATGTGACACCATGCTGGCCAGTAAGATGTATGAAGGAGTGATGCACTGCATCTCCATGTTGAACATAATATCACCAGTAAGATTTCTCTCTCTCGCCACTCCTCTTCTTCCACGGTGAACATGTTCCAGATGATAACTCCTAAGTGGAAAGAGCTCATATCTTCAAGTCACTGCTTGTAGCACAGCCAAGGAGGGAATTTTCCCAAACTTTATTGAATATTGCATAAGCAACAAGTGAATTTTTATTGTGTTAAGCTTCTCAGACTTGGGTTTTTTTAATAGAAACTAAAATGAATTCCATTTACTTGCAAAATGGCCAACTGAAACTGTTCAAATGCAAAGACTATGAAGATAACAAAAATGTTTATATAAAAATAAGGCCATGTTTAATAACTATAAGTTTTATTAATATACAAGGCGTACAAAACACAAAATTGTTAAATTAAGTTGTTTATTTTTGAAGTCCCTCTTATCCAAAAAGTACTTAAAAAATAACGTCCTGAGGAGAATCAAGATGGCGAAGGAGTGAATGGAATTCACACTTACTTCCTCACAGGACCAATCTGGAATTGCAACTAAATTGTAGAGAAATCACCTGTAACAAACAACTGAACAATAGTGAGAGAGGAGCCTTATAACCTTGGACAGACAGAAGAATAAGCATTAGCACAACCTAATTGGTAAGGAGTGTGATAGAGATCTGAGAAGGTGGGGGGGGGGGCACACATGGGCGGCCGCACCAGAGGGATGCTGCCAGTTGGATCCCCCTGAGAAGAGCGGGATCTAAACCATAAGCAGATATCTCCAACCTACATCCCCAGAGCCCAAAAAGTACACAGATAACAACCAGCTGTGAAAAGCTGCAATGTTGCTCTCTGCCAGAGATGGGCAGCTGGAGATGCAAAGAACCTTTTAAAGGACCAACATAAATTTTTATTTACAGCCATTTACCCTGATCTCTGGCAAAGGCGGGGACAGAGAGGGCTAGAGATGTCTGAGGACAGACTGGGGAAGGAGGCTTTAAGTAGAGAACTGAGAGAGTAGTTGGTGGGATCCCAGTGCTGACTCATCCCCTCTATCGCAGAAGCCATTGTGCTCAGGCAGACCACTCCCCTAGGCAGCAACAGCGTGGGAGGACACAACAGCCCCACCCTTACGAGGGACTCTGCCTGGGCCCAGTGGTGCTAAAGTATGAATGCTGAGTATAGAGTGGCAGCCACAGACAGTAGATCCCTTGCTAAAGGTGGTGCAGAGTGGTCTAGAGACACTTGAGGAGAAACGAGATGGAGGCTTTGGTGAGAGAATGGAGAGAGTAGTTGGCAGGATCCCGGTGCTGACTCTTCCCCAATATGGCAGCAGCCATCTGGTTCAGGCAGACCACTCCCCTGAGCAGCAACAATGTGAGGGGACACAATAACCCCACCCCCAGGAGGGACTCTGCCCCACCCTGAGGTGCCTAAGCCGGACTGCTGAGTGAAGAGTGACTAGATTAATAGTTGAAGGACAGAGACACAGACAGTAGATTCCTGGAAGTCTTGAACAGGCTGCCTAAGATCAGACAGAGTCAACATCTGACATCATCAGAGGCAGATCCAGAAAGTAAAAACAGCAGTCTCCTACCATAGAGCCTCACACCACAAAGTCAGGAAATCAAGACAGATCAACTTAAGAAACAGAAGCAAAGAAGAGTCTCACAAATATTGGGAAGACAAAGAAATAGCCTCCACTCAAAGGGAAAAGAGGAACCCCTAGAAAGAAAACTAAATGAAATAGAAGCAAGTAAAATATCAGATATTGAGTTCCAAACAATGGTTCTAAGGAAGCTCAATGAACTCAGAGAGAATTACTATAAACTACAGGGAAACTATGAGGAACTTACTGCGAACTATATCAGCATGAAAAAGGACATAGAGTCTATCAGCAAGAGGCAAGAGGAAATGAAGAATACAATCTCTGAATTGAAGAACACAGTAGAAGGAATAAAAAGCAGTCTACATGAAGCCAAGGATCGAATCAGCGAGCTGGAGGACAAGGTAGAAGAAAGCTCCCAGAAAGAGCAAGAAAATGAAAAAAGACTCAGACAGGATGAAAAGCTGTTTAGGGAAATGCAGGACAACCTGAAATGTAGTAATATCTGTGTAATAGGGATACCAGATGGAGGAGAAGAGGAAGAAGGGATAGAGAACTTGTTTGAAAAAGTCATGATGGAAAACTTCCCTAATTGGAGGAGAGAAAAAGTCACATAAGTCCAGGAAGCACAGAGGGTCCCACTCAAGAGGAACCCACTGAGACCTGCTCCAAGACACATCATCATTAAAATAGCAAATATCAAAGACAAACAGAGAATCCTAAAGGCAGCAAGGGAGAAAGGGATAGTAACGTATACGGGGACCCCGATAGGACTAGCAGCTGACTTCTCAACAAAAACACTACAAGCCAGAAGGGACTGGCAAGAAATATTCCAAGGAATGAAAAGCAAGGCCTGTGACCAAGACTGCTCTACCCAGCAAGGCTCTCAATTAAAATGGAAGGCAAAATAAGGAGTTTCCCAGACAAAAGAAGGCTAAAAGAATGCACCGCCACCAAACCAGCATTGCAAGATATGCTAAAGGGACTGCTTTAGGAAGATGAAGAAAAAGAGTCTATGAATACCCAGTTCCTTTCACTGTCACTGATACTTGATATTACCAATATTTTTAATACTTATTAATCTGATTGTGACAATGGTGTGTTATTTTAATCATTACTTTATTATTTGTTGAAACATAACCTGTTTCTATATATTTCTTGCTCTTTTGTATTATTTTTAAAAAGCTTTAAATAATTTTTTGGTATTTTTTAATCCATTTTTTGATGAAATGTTTGCAGAATTTTTTCCCTAAAGAAAAACTACTAACCCTTTTTTAGATGTGTTGCAAATACCTTCCTATTTTATTACTTGTCCTTTAATTTTTTTATATGTATATTACACTACAGTCTTAAATATTTAATATAGTCATATTGTCAATATTTTACTTTATAGCTTCTGGGTTTGAAATTTTACTTCAGGGTAAGAAAAATATTATTTTGTATTTTCTCTGAAAACTTCTTAGATCTTACATATTGATTTTTAACTCACCTGAATATTTTTTGTGTAATGTGTGAAATAGGGCTCTATATTTGTTTTATTTCAAGTAATAGTTGTTAATGCACCTTATTTGTTGAGTAAGCCTTATTTTCCCCATTGATTTGAAATATCAATTTAATCATATATTACATTGTTAGGCAGATATATATGTTTGTTTCTGGAATGCTCATTTTATTTCATTGATCTACTTGATTATTTCTGTGCTGGTGTCATGCTGTTTTAATTGCTGAGACTTTATAATGGATTTAAATTTTTTAATATTTTATAATGGATCTTGACATTTAAAAAAATAAATAAATCAGTCTGCATTAAAAATATAAAGAAAGGAGGAACTCCTACCTTTTGAGACAACATGGATGGAACAGGAGAATATTATGCTAATTGAAATAAACCAGTTGGTGAAAGACAAATTCCATATGATCTCACCTATAAGTGGAATTTATTCAACAAAATAAACTAACAAACAAAATAAACCACAGGCATGGAAACAGGGAGCAGACTGAAAGTGACCAGAGGATATCGGGAAGGATTGGAAAATGGTGGAAAGAAGGGGTAGGGACTAGACAAAGAACATGTATGGATGACTCATGGACATGGACAACAGAGTGGGACTCGACTATGGGAGTCGGGGGAGGCGGGGTGGGATGGGTAGAAGAGGGCAAAGGGGGAAAAATGGAAACTGGAACAGAATAAACATGATTGTTAAAAAAGTCCCCAAAAGTAGCATTCTGATTCAAGACTGAGAGTAAGATACATGTGTAGCTGTTGCCAGAAACTGTTCATCCTATGCTCCTAGTGAAAAAATAATCATGTTTCCAAAGTGCAGACTGATCCCATCAAAAAAATAGCACCAATAGTAATGTCTTTCATGGTGGGGGGTTATGATAGTCAAGTTATTCTTTTCCACATATTTTATTATATTTTCTAAATCTTCTACAATAACCATGTGTAACTTGTAAACAAAAAGATAAAAAGTCATTTAAGAAGTATTAAAAATTTATTTTATTCTTGTAAGGGTTTTATCCTTTTACAGTTCAATAACCCCAGAAATGACTGAAAAAGAACCAAAACAAACAGTAAGAAAACAGATTATTCACATAAAAAGATATTGATAGCAAAAAACTTGAAATACAGAAATTTGAACTTGGGCTCTAGCAAGTTAAGCTATGTGACTACTTGCAAGTTTTGGGGAAGAAGTGCATAAATGATCTAGTGATGCAAAGGTGATTTTCAAGAGAAAGAATCAGACTGAAATCGCAAAAAGGCCAGAATCTTGGCCAGAAATACCTGTTTGTTTTGGAGAAATATCAATAGGAAGAGTTCACAATAAGAAAGACACTTCTGGGACCATTTCTTTAGGAACCCCCTAGTGGGCCTGAGTCTTCTAAAGGGTCTCTTCACCATGCCTGTCCACCATCCCATCTTCTCTCCTGATCCTTGGAAAATCTACACACCTGCCCCTACATCCTGTGTTGTGGCAGTGAGGTAGGTGCTCCTCTACCTTCCTTAGGTTGTAGTAGAAGAAAAATGGGAGATGGGAACACACTGGATGCTTTATGCAGCGTTCTTCAACATTTTACCTCTATGGGTTGTTGTAATATTGCCCAACTTGATTATAGAAATTGTAGAAATAGGATTAGAAAGAACATGAGCTTATAGTTAGAAGACCTGGATTCTCTCATCTGCTTCGACAATGACTTTCAACTTATTTAATCTTCATTTTAAAAAGAAGATGACAAAAGCAAACTTCTCAACACGTCATTTATCCATAAGAAATATAACACATATGTAAGTCTTTATTTTCAATGGCGAAGCCTGGTTTACATTGACTCAAAATTTAGGCCAGGCTAAAACTCAAAAGTTTAGAAACCAAGAGTCTACTTAATTTTTTAAAATAATGAGAACAGAGCTGACACGTTTTTAGAAATGATCTAGTCCAACACCCTCCTCCTCTTCGACCTCCAATTGCACAGTGAGAGGTGAGGGGCCTGAGGCTCAGAGAGGAAACAGGAATGTGCATGCTCAGCCTCACAGCAGGACAATCTCAGAGCCGGTTTTGTGTCCCTTCTGTGCTCATTTGTCCCCTCCCATCAACTAAGTCCTAGTGGGAGAACTGAGACTTTTTCTGCGGTGCTGCTTTGTCTTAGAGCCCATGAAGGCCTATTGCTGCCCAGCCAGGCCCCAGCACCATGTGAACCTGCAGCAGGCACAGGTGGCTAGGAGGGGGCTGGTCAGAGCAACCTGAAGAGATGGGCTTTTCTCCGGCAGACCTGACTCTGGGCAATAGTACCAGTTTCTTCTCTTTAATTACTTGCCTTGGCTTAAGTTTGGCTTTCTCATTTTTTATCCAACTGAAGCTGGGTCTCCAAGGTCACTTGAGAAACTGCATGAACATCAAGTTGCAAAACTGTCACTGAGCATTTGCTAAGCATCAGGTCATGTTAGCCCTGTTGACCCACCTGGGCTTTCTCATATCAACTTTATAATACCACTGCATGTCACTTATGTTTGAAAAAACTCAAGCTCAAATGGGTCTCTAGATGCTATTTCTTAGATTAAACTCAGGGTGCCACAGTCTGTCCTGTCGATAGACTGGAGAGGAGGGCTGTTTCCCCCCACTGAGACGATTTGCTGTTTAAACGATTAGGTCATAGTGGAGGAGATGAAGGTGGGTTCCAATGGGCAAACTGACACCTACCCTGCACATTGCAATTCCCTCTATGGTTGAATGTCGAAGCCAATACAGGCATAGCAAAAGCAGCAGGTCTCCATGTACCATGTGCAAGCTTTATCTTCTGTCATTTCAGGATGGGAGGGGAAGAACAATATTTCTGCCAAGTTTCTTTTTTTATTCACATCCACATAATGTGACTTTTCTTAAAATGTATGGTTGCTGGTGCAACGTGTGAAGTAGTTTGTGGAGTTTGTACTGCCCACAAACCAGAATGTCTTGCTGACCCTGACAATGAACCCCAAATTCTCACACAGTTCCTCCTTTACCTTAGACATTGAAATAAACCCCTGAGAAAATGAGTCTCACCTCCAAAACCAATGCAGTAAATTGTCACATTACTAAAAGAACTCAGGTTATTTTTTTTTTTTTTACCTAGTTGAGCATGCCAATGAACATTTAAACATCTCTTTCCTGTAATGGTACAGAAATGTTTAAAGTAGATACTGAGTAAATATTTTTAGTGGGATTAAATAGTGATCTGTTGGTGCTATCCATTTACTCTTCAACAGATTCAATTTAGGAATGATTAGACCTGACACTGAATATGGTTTTATCTTAGTCCCCAAACCACTTCCCAGGATTGTGTAAATGAGAAGACTTCACTAGTTGTGAGTCATCTAGGCTAACCCAGTTCATTGGTGAAGCACTAAGACGTGACTTTCCAGTTCAATGTTCTTTCCACTGTAAAGTGCTGCTTCCAGTCATGTAATGGGGTCAGGAGGAAACGGGACATAAAAGAAGCAAGTTTTATAAGGGAGAAAGTGCTAGGAAATGTCAGGAGAAAAAAGTAGATTCTGGGGCTAGGTGAATTTGAGGGTAATGGCAGCAGATGGGAGGAGAGACATGGAGCTAGAGCTGCAGGAATGGAGGGACAAACTCATCTACTTCCCCCTTGCCAAGGTCTGACCCCGTTATGGTAGGTAGGTAGCATGTTCCAAAGAAGACTGAAGCAATGTTGCATGTCCCAGCAACTGTTCTACAGCTTGGTGATAGCATCCCCCCATCAAGAGGTGGTGTTAATTCCCTCCCCTTGAATCTGGACTGACCTATGGCTTTCTAGTAATGAATAGAATGTGTTTGAAGTGCCATGCATGACTTCCAAGGCTAAGTGCGAAAAGCCCATACAATTTTGCCTGGTTTTCTTGGAACACTCGCTGGTGAGGCAGCCAACCACCATGTAAGAGGTACAACTACCCTGAGATCGCCATGCTAAAGAAAAAAATCAGAAAAAAATTATTTTTAAAAACATACTCATTCTGAGCCTCCTTGGCTTTAGCCGTCAAGTTAGGAAGGATTTAAAAAAATCAATCTCATAGCGTGTGTTAAGGACTAATAATGAATGAGGGACATGTACATTTTAGCAGAGGACTGCTAAAGATGGACTTTTGGAGAGACTATAATACTGTAAGAAAAAGGAATATATAATCCCAGCCAGAGTAAGACAGACAGCTCATGACTCAAATCAAGTAGCTCCATATTCTACTTACCTGAAGACCAATCCTCCCTTTTTGCTAAAAATGTGGATATCCCTGGAATTTGAAGGAGACTTTTTTTCATGAATAATATCTGAGAAGAGCTCTGCAAGGCATACAGGCACTTACCTGTGGAAATTCTGGCTCTTTTGAGGAAAATTGGCACGAATATTCCTAGTGGGTCTATCATGAATTGTTTTGTCTTGAAAAAAATTTTTTTAAACACATTAGGAGCATAACTCTTTTTGCCCTCTGGTGTGGATAAAATCCCAAATACTAGCTTGAAGCCCAGGATTTGTGGATGTATGTTTCAGGAGGGAATATGTGTATTCCCCAACTGCATCTGTAAGACCTAGAACAAAGTTGGAGACTTATAAAAATATATAATGATGACCAGTCATAACTACTATTACAATGGGTCTGGTCTTGTTCTAAATATTTTATCTTATTTACCACCCAGCCCTTTTTTTCCGGGGGTAGGGGGACAGTGGTGAGGGATGGGTAAGAACATTTAAGTTCTACTCTGTTGGAAGTGACTTGGTAAATGGGAAGGGAAAGAAGAAATGAGAGGAGGGAAGCAGAGAGGGAGTTCCTGTTCGGAGTTTGGCCAGTTCTCTAAAGTACGTTTTTCTCCCTCGTTGAGAGGATGCAGTTGAGGCCAATAATTCCTTCAGAATTCAACTGGGAACCCTCTGAAAAGGAACGGCAGAGACGTCTTTGTTTCTCTGTCGAATGAATAAGGGACTGGACTCCTGGCACCCCGATCCCAAACTCCACTCATTACGTGGATCACTTGGGGTTGCCTTGCATTTAGGTCTGGTTTGGAAGTTTGTGGGGTCAGAGGCCCAGGGACAGAGCCATTTCCTAGGAGACTGCTCTCATGCCGCAACACAAGAGGGCAGTATTTCGACAGGCCTGAGATTTTCAGCGTCTTTTGAAGTGTGCTTCCATTATCTTCAGCAAAAAGCCTGTCGGACTGATTATTTCTGCTCAGGAATTTTAGAGTCCAGGGGAGAATGCATTTTAATGACTCCAGGGAACGGATCAAATTAAACGCATTATCCCGGATCTCCTTCCCTCGTCTCCTCTCTCCGGCCGCGGCCTTCTTGTGCCTGCCTGCCCAGTCTCAGCCCCTGTCCTGCATCACGCCCTCTGCAGAGCTGCTGCCCCTGCCGCCTGCCGAAACAAAGGAGGGCCAGACGGGGCTTCTGCAGCTTGTCTGGACGCAGATTCCCCAAGGTGACCTTTCATCAGGATGAAGTTAGGAACCGCTGAAAGTGGCGAGCCCGGCAGGCATGTCTGCAACTGGATGGGGCGAACAAACCCAGACTCTGCAGCGGGCGCGTCCTGCCAAGGGGCTACACCCTCTTCTAGGAGACTTACATATACTCTCTCTAATCTCCCCAACAGCTTTGCAAGAAAATAGTATTGTGTGGCAGAGGAGAAAACAAATACAAAGTTAAAAAACGTGCCCAAGGTCAGGAAGTGCTGAGTGGGCACTCGCGCCAGGACGTCTGGTCCCAAAGTCTGGAATATACATAACATCTCCTTAAAGCTAAGCTCTACTTCTCTTACGCCTGTAAGGACCCTATGGCACTAGGCCAGAACATGAAGTGGACGCAGTTTCCTAATGGGGGAGGGGGTTAGAAGGGCAGGTTTCTTCTTTGGGCACCTTGAACGTGAACTTCAGGTTACATTCATCCTCTATCCTGTGTAGCTCCTGGAACAACCTGGCATTTAATGGGTGCCCAGTGCTACACAGGATTAACTTACTTGCATTGAATTAAATTCTGTGACCCCTTGGGTCATTTGATAGCTTTACTCGTGCTTTTAAAGAGGTTATTGCTGTCTTACCTTTATATAGGAGTTGTTTCTTCCCAGCTTCTTATTAAAACTTTCTCGGAAACCCACAAGTAAGTGTTGTAATAGCTTTCTTAGCTTTATTCTCACTGATAAGATATATGTGATTTTTTAAAAGGCAGAACTAGCTAATCAATCAAAACATACAGCTGTAATCTGATTTTAGAGCAACTGCGTGATAAGAGTAGGCCTAGGAGAAATCATTTCTTATCACAGTGGGATAACATGCAAATGAAATGTAAACTTCAGGCTCCCTCACCTCGCAGAATGTCAGAGAAATGCCAAGCAGAACATTTATGAATGGGAAAGCCAATGGTGGTGTTATATTTTCTCTTGGGTTATTCTCCATCTCATTTTCATAAGAGACAAAATAGCTCTAAACATTTCTAAATATTTCACTCCATAGAGCCCAAATCCCAAACTTAAAATATCTACCGACTGGCCACAGAGAAGATTTTAAAAAGAAAATAGAAGAATCAATTTTATTGGAAAATTACCTCGGGGTAGTTTTCCCAGGGGTAAAATACGGGCCGCTTGCTCTGCAATGCAGTTGAACCTATTTACGCAAAGGCTGGGCAATTCTTTGTTGGCTATGTCATGGCAGGTGTCGCACTTCACGGACAGTTGGACCAGAGGACCCCTGGGGAAGGTCCCACCAGTTCTAAGATTCTTGTAAATGAAACACATGAATAGTGATTGCCTTCGGTCTTAGCAAAGTCCACCAGACTGTCTCGCAAAGCACCAGGACCGGTGACCTAACCCTCCAGCACTGTGTCAGAGGGTTCTTCAGCCTTCCCCAGACCCACTTCCCCGCTGCTGCAGACCAGGACAGGCAACTAGCTGGGAATAATACTTCAAGAAAAACCAGAGAAACCACAGTCATTAAAAATGGGTCACCACTTCAAGAAATGAGTTAGGAAATGGTAGCTGAACCTAAAATGTGAAAGCCCTACGGCTCTCCTCACTATTTTGAAAAATAGCTGATATGCAACAGATGCAATTTTATCAGCACAAATTCCACAATTCTTTCTTTCAACTCGGAGTCCAAATGCCGGCCCCACTGGCCAGTGCTGATGTACCATGCACCTCCCAGAGCCCTGCAGGTTGCTCCTAGACAAGTGGAGCTTGTGGCTCCCCACCTAGAGCGGTGCTGGGCTTTTAATCCATCGTCCTCTTTTCCCTTACCTGTCTAACAAGTACTCCTTGAGTGTCTACAATGTGCCACACACTGCTGTAGATGCTCAGGATGAAGGAAGATAGATAAGATTTCTGCTCTCTTACAGCTTACACTCTAGTGGGAGAAAGGTGCAGTAAAATAATGAACAGATAAGAAATTAATAGAAATAATTGCTGTGAGGAAAATAAAACATGAAGGTGAGAAAGAGAGGTCCTGGGTAACTTCTTTAGAACAGGTGCTGAGGGAGGCCTCTCTAAGGATTGCCCTGAATGGTGAGAAGAAGCCAGCCATACTCAGATCTGGGCCAGGACATTCAAGGCAGAGGGAACAGCGGAGGCCACAAGGAGCAAACCTGGATGTGCTCGAGGAACATAAGGAAAGCCAGGGCGCTGGTGTGTCGTGAAGGAGGGAGAATGTGGTATGAGAGGAGCTCAGAAGAAGAGGCAGCTGTGCTGACTGGAGAGTGACTGAGTTGACTGCGCTTTGGACTTACTGTGCAGGCACAGCCTCGGGTGTTTGGATAAATGGCATTTCAGGACAACCACAGCTGCTGCCCCTACTGGTTGATCTGGATCTTATTCCAGGTACCAGTTTGGAGCCAGCTATAGTTACGGTTGGCAGGAACGGTCAAAATCCCCTCAGAATGACCCCTCACCTATGAGCTTTGCATTTGAAAAGTCAGCTGGGAAAGAAACATACCTGTCCTTCATCAACACTGAAAACCCCATGAAGTGTCCATTTTCTCTGGGCTTGTAAGTGCAGGTCCAATATTTCAAAATCTCCCAAATGCTGGTAATTTTTCCCATTATATCTCTGAAACCCATAGGAGGGTTTTCCTCAGAGTCCCACCACAACAGCACTCTCTGTTGACCTGAACAATTTTAAAACGTCATATTTACAGCTAACTAAAGAACAGCCTAGAAGGGGAATGACATCATTGGATGGAATTTTAGTGCCTGCCACAGCCTCAGGCTCTGCCACATTCAGCTCCACTTCCCCTTGATATGGATTTTTCTCCCCTAAACTTCCTACAGTACATTTATATCCTATTTATAAAGGCCGGGGGAAAATTCATAGCTTTAGAAAATAGTTTTGAATGAGAAACAATCAAAAGGCATCTGAAGAGAATCTTGCTGGGACTTGGTGCTTTGGGAGGAGGGTGTCCAGACACCAGTGGCTAGCTCACCCACACATGGAGCAAAGTCGGGCCCAGATCACTCCTGACCTTCTGCTCCCATCTTTTCCTGTGGCAGTTTCATTTTAGAAGCGAGTGTCCTCCTGCTTTGGCCTCTGCCCTGTGTCTCAGTCTTGCTCTGAGCTGACTACCAGCCAGTCCTGTCAGGTCACCCCAGGTGATGGTTCAGCATATAGGATGGTGCATCAGTGGCGAGATCAATCTGAGCCCTGCTTCTAACAAGCAGTGTGTCTGGGACATGCAGCTCAATCTTTCCCAGCCGTGGTGCCTTACTTTTTAAAGCTGCCTGACTGAACTGCCAGCACTGCCATTGGACCAGAGCAGATTGTTAATGGCTTTCCTCATATGGGACACTCTAGTGGAATAGATGTTGAGAAGGATTGTGAGGCCCCCTTGGTGCAGAATGAGCAAGACTGTGTCCTGACCAAGAATCCAGAAATCTTCATCTCTGTGCTCTTTGTACTTTCCAATAAGTCTGGATGTTTCTCCTAGTTAGCCAGAGCATGCCAATGGAAAAAAAAATAAAATAGTTGCTCTGGCTGGGTAGCTCACTTGGTTAGAGTATTGTCCTGATACACCGAGGCAATGGGTTCAATCCCCGGTCAGGGCACATATAAGAATCAACCAATGAATGCACAAATAAGAGGAGCAACAAATTGATGTTTCTCTCTCTCTCTCTAATTCATTCATTCTGTCTGTCTTTCTTTCTTTCTCTCTCTCTCTCACTCTCAAATCAATCAATTAATTAAAAAAATTTAAAAAGAAATAGTTAACATTCAATTTTGTTTTCTTTTGTTTGAATTTCCAGACTAGATTCTTAAGAATCAGAAAAGAAAGAGTCTGAGGGGAGAAGAACATAGTGTATGCCATCATAAAGAAGAATAAGAGATGGATGAATAGGTTGGTGGCCCTCTCTCGTCCTCAGGAGGAGTGTGAGAGTCATCTGGGATGAGTGGAGGGGGAGCATAAGGTGATTCTGGACACAACTGTGGAGGCAGCCAGAGGCTATATAAAAAATCAGCTGAAACAGCAGGCACCACGGAGAGAGGCAGAGCGTGACTCAGCCTGATGCCCTGTTCACTGCCTGTGGCTCATCCAGAGAGGGATGCCCACGGTGATCCCAGATGTGGCCAAGCCTCCACCTAAACTGTCCTGTGGGAGACATCTCCCACTCTTGTCACTGTTCCAGGATACTAGCAAGCTCCTCCCTCATGAAATAGAGCAAAGAAATGATCTTGACTTACAGAGGGGTGAATGAGGTAGAAAAAAACAGATTAAGGCCAATGTGGGGCTGGATAGTGGGGGAAATAGGCCTTGTTAAACATACTGTATGATCAATTATAATGATTCACATGGGCACAGGAGGGTAATGGAGTTTGGGGAAATCCAATATGTGGCATCCTTCTCCCTAAGATGTAGAGCACAATCCAGGTACCTTGAGAGATAGACAAGCAGCTGGATCTGGGGAGTAGAAAACATGAGGCTTCGACCAAATGGCTTTAGGCCGTAGGTGGAATAAGCCTGAGTCACTTTGGTGGTTTGTAGGGCTTCGATGTGCCACATGGCTGGTTTTACTGTTATGTGATTGTCTTTTGACTGGTAGGGTTGGGGTAGCAGTTTTGAGCTTTACATTTTAGTAAGCATAGTCCGGTAGGGTTTTGACTTAGCAACTAATGACAACTTTATCTACAAGCAAGCAGCTGTTTTCACATAGGCAAGGCAAGAAGTGGCAGTCTTACAAATATGCAAGAGCTCTGTTGGCTTCAGCAAGCATAGGGAGGCTAGGCGAGGTTTTGATTAGAGGGAAAAGAGAATGTTTTCCTATGTCGGCTTTTAAGTATATGGAATGGAATATTTTTGTTGTTTATTGGCTGCAAATCTGCAGCCTAAGGCTTTAAAAATCAAAAGAAGCTACATTTCATGTGTCCTAAAAATCATTATATGTGAGATTCTAGCTTTAAAATGATGTGCCAGGCATTAATAGGTAGGGCAAATCAGCCACACAGCTTCTGGTCCTCTTTTATACTATTTTGAGAACTTAACAAGTCTATTACCAGGGATATAGAGAGAGATATTATGTAATGATAAATTGGTTAGTTCATCAAGAGGACAACTATATTGCATGAATATGAACCTAATAACAGAGTTTCAGAATCCATGAAATACACACCTATAGAACTGAAAGAAGAGGTAAGCCCACAATTACAAACACACTTCTCCCAGTAATTGATAGAAAAAGTAGACAGAAAATGAGTGAAAACGTAGGTCTTAAACAATATTATTGGTCAAGTGGACCTAATTGATATTTATAGAATACTTCACTCAAAACAATTGAATACATATTCTTTTCAAAATAGCAGAACACATGTTTTCAAACATGGAAGAGCCATCAAGAGTCTGAGTCATGAAATGTCTTAATAAATTTAAAGGCTCAAGTTCACACAAGAGAATTAACTTAGAGCACACATGGAATTAATTAGACATCAACAAGAGAAATGGATCTAGAAAATTCCAAATTAAAAACATATTTAAAAAAATACATGGGTCAAAGAAGACCTCACCAAAAATTAATGTTTTTGAATGGAATGATATTGAAAAGATAATATATCAAAAAACCTAAGACGTATGTAAAGCAGTGCTCAGAAGGAAGTTCATAGCATTAAATACTTTTAATATAAAAGAAGAAACATATCAAATGAAAAACCTAAACTTCCAAGAAGAGAGCAAACTAAGTCTACAGCAAAAAGCAAGTAGGATACAATAAAGATAATTGGAAATCAGTAAAATAGGAAATGGGCAAACAGTAGAGAAAAACAATGAAATCAAAAGCTATAGTAGGCTGTAATGGTCCCCTAAGATAGTCATGTTCTAATCTCTGGGACCTGGGAACACTCACATACTACTTTACATGGTAAAAGGGACTTTGTAGGTGTGATTATCCTTGATTATCTTGGTGGGCCCAAGTTAATCACAAGCATCTTTATTAGAGGGGGTCGGAGGATCAGAGAAATTGGTTACATTGACTGAAGGAACACATTGGAAGATGCGGGAAGGGGTCATGGGTCAAAGAACACAAGTAGCTTTTGGAAACTAAAAAAGGCAAGAAAATGTATTATCACCTCAGAACCTTTAGAAGAAATTGTGTCTGCCAATATGTTAACTTGAGCTCAGTGAAGTTGATTTTGGACTTCTGACTTCCAGAACTGTAAGGTAATAAATTTGTGTTGTTTTAAGCTACTAAGTTTGTGGTAATTTATTATAGTAGCAAGAAGAAACTAATATAATAATCCTTTGAAAGATCAATAAAACAGATAAACCTCAAGTCAGACTTATCAGGAAAACAAGAGAGAAGATACAAGTTATCAATGTCAGGAATAAAAAAGAAGGATGGCTTCAGATTCTCCAGACATTAAAAGGATAGTGAAAGAAAATTATGAACAACATATGTCAATAAATTCTACAACTTAAATGAAATGGGCAATTTCCTTGTTTGACCCAAATTGCCATAGTCTTGTCCAAAAAAATAGATAACCTAAAAAGATAGATAAATAACCTGTATCTATTAAAGGAATTGAATTTCTAATTGAAAAACTTACAACAAAAACAGCAACAACAAAAAGAATTCCAAGCCCCGATAGCTTCACTGTGAATTGTTCCAAACAATTAAAGAAGAAATAATACCAATGCTTTAGAAATTCTTCTATAAAATAGAGAAGAAAGTAATGCTTCTCAGTTCACTTTATGGGGTCAGCATTACCTTAATGCCAGAATCAGACAAAAATATTACCAAAAAAAAAGAAAGCTATACATCAATAATTTTCATGAATACAGATGTAAAACTTTTCAACACAACTTTAGCAGGTTGAATCCAACAAAATACAAAAAGGCTAACATATATTGACCAACTAAGGTTTATCCCAAAAGCTCGAGGTTGATTCAATGTTTTTAGATGAAAAAGGCTCTCTCATAGAAGCAGATAACAAGTGGAAACTGAAATTTTAAAATACCATTTTATATATAATAACATTGGAAAACATGAAATAATTAAGATAAATTTACAAAATGCATTAAGACCGGTGCACTGAAAAATAAAAGTACTGTTGAAAAAAACATTTAATGACTTAAATTAATAGAAATATATCATGTTCAGAGATTGGAAGACTCAATATTTCTTTTTTCCAAATTGATTTTTAAGTTCCAAGCAATTCCGATATAAATTCCTGTCAAGATTCTGTAGAAATTAACAACATGACTCTAAAATGTATAAGATAATGCAAAGTCCTGGAAGAAAAAATAATTTTTTAAAAGAATAACAAATCTGAAGGGCTACCCTAATTTTAAGACTTTGAATGAAACTACGTATAATAATGATGATGGGGCATTGGCATAAGAACAGACATAGTGGTATATATCAGGGGACCAGAATATATGAGCAATTGATTTTTGACAAAAGCACCAAGGTAACTCAGTGAAGAAGAAATAGGGTTTTTGTTTTGTTTTGTTTTTAATACAGGCGGTGCTAGAACAAAAATTACATGGAGAAAAACTACTTTGACTTTTATGTCACACCAAGTATAAAAATTAATTCGAAAGAATCATAGACCTAAATACAAGAGGTAAACTAAAAAACTTCTGGAAAAAAAACTTAGGAAAAGCATTTTTTGTGACCTTTGAATAGGCCCAATTTTTGTAGATGGGAACTTGAACACCAACATTAAATACTTCTGCTCTTTAAACAGCATTGTTAAGAAATACAAAGGCTAACCAGAGCTTGAGAGAAGATATTTGTAAAGCACATATTCAGCAAAATTATTTGTTTTCAGAATACATAAAGAATGCTTACCATTCACTACTAAGAAGAGACAACTTGATTTATAAAAAAATAGGCCAAAGATTAAAAGGTACTTCACAGAAAAAGATGGATACTTGGGAAATAAGCCCATAAAAAGATGTTCAACATCATTAGCCATTAGGAAAATGCAAGTTAAAACCAAAATGAGATAATATGACATATATACTAGAGTGACTGATACTAAAAAGACTATCAGAGTCAAATGGTGAGACACAGTGGAGCAACTAGAACACTCATACACTGCTGATGGTAATGCAAGGTGATGACATCCTTTAGAAAACAGTTGGGAAGTTTGTTTAAAAGTTAATTATATACTTACAATATGGTTTAGTAATACCTTTCCTAGGTATTTATGCAAAAGAATTAAAAGTGTGTTTATAGAAAGACTTGCATGTGTATGTTCAGGTCGTGTTACTAAAAATTGCTCCAAACTGGAAATTACCCAAATGTCTATTAACTGGTTACTGGACAAAAAAAATTTTGGGATCATGGGATATTATTCAAAGATAAAATTGAGCTACCACTGATAGATATAACAATATAGATGAATCTCAAAAGCATATGGTAAATGAATGAAACCAGACCTATAAGACTACACGCTGTAGAATTTATTTACATAAAGCTCTAAAAGAAGTAAATATACAGTGACAGAGAACAAAACAGTGAATTCTTTGACCTGCGGATATGTAACAAGGAATATCAGGGTCCCCCCAAACAGGGAAGTTCCTTCACTAACCTGGCTGGGGGAAGAGAAAACACAGCAGGGCCATTGAGAGTTACTTTGCATATCTAAAGAACTTGGCCAGTGTTTCAGTAATGTTAAGTAGCAGTGCCTGCTGCACTTAAAGCCAGGGAAATGGGCATGACTCTAACTCCTGAAGTAGCCAGAGGGGCTTGGAGGCCGCTCCTATGCCACAGGGCCATGCCTGCCCAGGCTAACAATGGCAGCCAAGAAGGGCAGGTGTAACCCACTGTGGGAGGAGTCAGAAATGCGGTTATGGAGGAAGATCCATGCCAAGATTTAAACTCAAGTATTGGGGCAGCATTGCTCTCTCTTAACCATGTGGTTTGGGAGCAGAGAAGGCTGTCTTGGCCATGGGAATTGGAAGAATGCAGAAGGAGCCCCCCGCCCCCGGCCCACAATAAGGATGTGGTTTTGAATTAAGAGCAGGAGCCTAGCTAAGCATGGATGACTGGAAAAAGCCAGAATACAGGTGGGAATCTGCCTAGCTAAACTACAGAATTCTATTTCTTTTCCTCAGAGACAGTATCTCTGTCTGGCCTGGTTTGGTAAGCGGGGCAGCACTTTGTGTTTGCAGGTGTTTTTTATTCTAAAGGCAGTGGGATTTAACAGCAGAATTCTGCCATTATTCTAAACCTGTATAACGTTTGAATAAATAGTTCTTTTCCTTTTCATAAGACTTTGGCATTCGGAGTCATCGTTCTTATCGGTGGTGGGCAATAGAACTCAGAGCAACAGTTATTCAGTTACAGGTTGCGGAAGGGTAGTAACTTCAAAGAGATACAAAGGATTTTGGAGAGATGATAGAAATATTCTGTATCTTGACCATCCTGGTGATCACATGAGTGTATACATTTGTCAAAACTCATCAAACTGTATACTTACAATGGTGTTTTTTCCCCCAAAGATTTTAGTTATTTTTTAGAAAGAGGAGAAGAGAGGGGAAAGAGGGAAAGAAACATCAATGTTATCAATTCATCAATGTATTAAACATTGATTGATTGCCCATTGCACACCCGCAAGTGGGGTCCTGGCCCACAACCCAGGCACATGCTCTGACCTGGAATCAAACTGGTAACCTTTTGGTTCGTGGTCTGGTGCTCAACCTACTTAGCCACACCATCCAGGGCTACAGTGGAGATTTTTAAAATGGAGATTTTTAAAAAATCCTCACCAAAGGATATGTTTATTGATTTTAGAGAGAGAAGAAGGGGGAGGAGGGAGAGAGAGAGAGAAAGAGAGAGAAACCTCAATGTGAGAGAGAAACATCAATTGGTTGCCTCCTATTTGCGCCTGGAGACTGGGGATGAAACCTGCAATCCAGATTTGTGCCCTGACTAGAGAGCAAACCCACAACTCTTTGCTGCGTGGGACAATGCTCCCACTGACTGAGCCACCCAGCCAGGGCGGCGGTGAATTTTACTGCATGTAAATTGTACCTCAACGAAGGTGATTAAAAGAACAATTGTTAAATTCATTTGAAGAGACGAGAACAAAGAGAATAGTGCATTTTAATCATATTCCACTGCAGCAGAACAAGATGGAGCTCGAAGAAAGGCTGCTCAGAACCTGGACAATTCAAAAGCTGGGGAAATACCGATCTTGAGGACACGCCAGAGTCTTGTTTCTCGCTGGGCCCTGGAGCACAGGTTTTGGAAGCAGCGGCAGCTGCTTCCATTCAAGACTCTCCTGAGAATGATTTTCCTACTGAAACTAATGTGAGATAAGGGAGAAAACTTCCCTTGGAGGCAGACTTCTTGGGTCTGAATATTTTCACAACAAGAAACAGTGACAACTACCACTGTGGCAGAGGACTGAAAATGCCTCTCCACAAGAGATAGAAGAGACTAAGTCCCGGGGTGGAACCTAAATTCACTTCAGCAGCAAGGGCTCCACGACAAATAGAAATTAAGGTATTTTCTGTATGTTGGATGGGAAAGAAAGGCATCATAAAATAAGACCCAGTGCCTGGGACTGCCACCATTGCAGATTTCTAGACTTTGTTAGGAGGGAGCCATGTCTCAAATTCCACTCTCGGATTGCTGAGACAGAGTCCACTGATGGACTTTCTATCCCCTCCTCCTACTATGGTATCATAAAGGTCATGTTCCTCCAACAGAAACACAGAATGACCAGCATCGTGGCAAAGCTGCAATCAAGGATCCTGTCCCATTTCTGTCTGTTCAGTCTATTCTGTCTATTCCCTCAGACATCACAGAATCTCTGCTATGGTCTTTAGCAATAATAAGTAGAGGGTTCTGGGAATAAAATTTGTGTGGTATGTATCCTAACTGTTAAAGTTTGACTTGTTTTCTAAAACAAGTGGGTGTGAGATTGGTAGTTTGATAATCTTTAGTGTTCTCTTGAATCTCCTCAAAGGTGAGGCACATGTGAGTTGAAGTATTAATATCCTAAGAGAACTACACCTATTCCAGTGGAAGAGAACACAACTACAGCTGCTAAAAGAAGAACAGGTCTACTTAAATACGGACTCAGAAGACTAAGAAATTATGAAGAATGGGGTTTGGGACTTTAATATCTCTTGGCTTTTAACACGAAGGTAAAGTAATTTGATTTTAGACTTTAATATTCAGGGAATTTAATTTTGGAGTTGTAATTTCAACCTGGGAAATTCATGATGGGAGAAGGCTTATACTCAAATTTGGAATATTTTATTGTTGACATTTAATTGAAATATTTTAATGTTGTCATTTAATTTCACTGAAGAATCTCTAGTGAGCTATTTTTGGACCCTGAGGCAGGGTATAATTTAGGATGGGAAATAGATTAGGAAGTGCTCAAGTCCAATATAACTTTTGAGGTTTTAAGTTTATGTTATGATCCATTACACAGCTTTCCGGGCACAAAAGTCATCACTGTGCATTAAGAGTTCCATGAAAGTACAGAGACCAATATTAAGGGAGAAACCTCATGAAGTGGGAGCTATACTATTCCGGTAGACTGCTGACTCCTTCACTTGGATGGAGTGCTCCACTCCTGCTAGACCAGAATGAGGTGTTAAACCCAATGGAAGATGATAGAAGAAGCACTCCTTATTCCAGCCTATTGAATGAGCAACTCTAAAGAGGGCCCAGGTTTCTGTGTTTGTAACAAGCTCTCTAAGTGATTCTAATACATGCTCAAGTTGAAGAGCTGCTTGCGTGGTGCAACTCTGCTGGTCTCTTGCCACTTTCTTCCTTATTCCTGGTGAGTTGGAGAAAGATGGAGGAAAGATGGGAGTGACCTATCAAATTAAAGGATTTGAGAGAAGAAAGTGGGCATGGGAGGTGCTTCTGACACTTCTTGCTGTAGTCCCTTCTCATTTCTCTTTAAAAAAAGATTTTATTTATTTTTAGAGAGAGAGGGCAATGGAAGGAGAAAGAGAGGGAGAGAAACATCACTGTGTGGTTGCCTCTCATGTGCCCCCTACTGGGAACCTGGTGGCAACCCAGGCGTGTGCCCTGATTGGGAATGGAACCAGTGACCCTTTGGTTTGTAGGCCAGTGCTCAGTCCACTGAGCCACACCAGCCAGGGCTCATTTCTCTTTCTTTGGGAACTGCCTCACTCCAAAAAATATGCAGTTTTGGCCTATTCCTCCCTGTCATGTGGCAAGCCTAAAGGACAGGCACTGTCCCCAATTGGAGAGGCTTGAAACCTGGGAAGTTTATTTCAGGCAACAGTAATAAGTCCATTTGCTTTCCATGCCCAAACCAGGTTCCCAAGAGCTGTATCATTAATAGTTGATTTACAGCTGTCTGACTCCTGTATTTACCTCTCATTTGGTCCTGAGCTTGGGCAGGCAAAAGAGATGGTGCTAATTGGATCTTCTCAGGGAGGAGTGTGGCACATGTGCCATCCTTAAATTAGGCTAATTGGGATGTTTTGAACCCTACTAAGCACCCTGATCTGTGAAGGTGAGAGAAGAAAACAGAAATTATTTACTAAGGCCTGCTCTCTGAATGTTGTCAGAACATTTCTTAACAGCTCCATTACCATGAATTCATTTACTTTAAAAAAAAAATTATTGATTGATTTTAGAGAGGGAGAAGAAGCGGGGTTTGGGGGGAGAGAGACATCAATTTTTATTGTCCTGCCATCAGTGCATTCATTCATTGGTTGCTTCTTATATATGCCCTGACTGGGGATTGAACCCACAACCTTGGTGTATTGGGACAATGCTCTAAACAGCTGAGCTGCCCAGCCAGTGCTGAATTCATTTGTTTTTAAGAAACAGAGCCAAGGAAAAGAATATTATTCACATTATAGGTTGGGACTCTCCATGAGGAAGTGGCAAAGACTCAAATTAGTTCATTACATGGTCTGTTAGACTTAGATGTGCTTTTAAAAGTAACAGCTCATGTCAACTTTTAGTCTCCTGGAATATATATGGGATATACTATTATCCATTTATGATCACATATCAAGAGTCATTTGAACTTAGGAGAGTTCTAAAATGGAAGACATTTCCAAAATTGGATAGAGACAAGCAGCTAGAAAACTTCTTCAACCTGATTTTCAAGTTTTATGATTGCAAACATGTACATTTCCCTTTCTATGACAATGTTTTGTGATTAACTGTGCAATTTCTTTTCTTTTTATAGCCCCTGGGTCTCTAAGATTAAATTAGCTACATGTCAATACATTCTATGTTTTTATTATTTCAACAAAACTTTGCTACTTCCTAAGATTAATCGCCGAAGTTTAGATGAGGACACAGCCTCAGGGACGAAGATAAAATATGATGGTAGTTAGTGCAGGCTTTCATGCCTGATTGAATATTTTCCTAGTGAATTGGTTCCTTAACATTCCTCCTAAAGTGTAGATTTGGTTGGAATCAGCCATTATGATAATAAACATGCAGAACCTGGAAATACAAATAATCTAGTTCAATCACTCACTGGGATCTTGTGCAATTTGGTCCAGCACTGAGGTCCACCTTCATGTGGATGAAGTTAGGAAGAAGGCCAATAGTGACAGCAAAATCCGTCAGGGTTGATGCCTAGAGAGAAAATCAGATCAGAGTAATATTGCAGTCCATCCTGGGCTTATAAACATGTTATGCTAATTATGCTCCAAAACTTCATTTATTATCAGTTGTTCAGACCTTAAAAAATTTGAAAGTCATCTTTTCTACAGGGATTAGGCCCCTTGTCTAGCCCACAGGGCCATTTAATCCAAAATGACTGCACATTTAGAATGAAATACTATACGTTTGCAATAAAAAGTAGTGTTATTGCAGCACTGTAATTCAGCCAAACAAAAGAGATAATAAATATCATATAGCTCTTGTTTATTTTGAATGTTTTCAAGGATAAAGGGAAGGAAAAATAATTTTGATAAAATTCTGAACAGGATTTTTATGCACTTTCAAGTGCTCTAGAATTTGATAACACTGATACCTTCAGGGTAGTTTTCTTTTACCAAAAATTTCTAGAAAATGTAAAGTAATTGCTTCTGTTTTTCAAAATAAAGTTATTTTTAAAGGAGAAAAATGTTTCCTTAAGCTATCCAGGCCAGAGTTGAAAGAGCAGAGGGAGAGCTGGGGTGCGTGAGTGCGTGTGTGTATGTGTGTGTGTCTTAAATGTGACAAATAGATTTGCTTAGATAGAATTAACTGAGTCTGAAAGCTGGGAAGTCTAAAGAAAAGTAAAGAGGATGGCATGGGCAGTCCCCTGGAGGCAATTTATAAGTGAAAAGAAAGAAAATTTTGTTGAATGAATGAATTTCTTAAATTGCCCTTAGATGGTGTTCACCTAGGGCCGTGCCACTTCTTGATTTTTGGGAAACTCAAGCAGCCTCCAGGAGGCTGTGTGCCAGGCGCTTTGCAAATGTCCTTTGTGCTTATAAGGGAGCTTATAAGGTGAGTGTTCATAACTAGGAAGGTGCCAGCAAATTGATTTGCACATCAGCTAGACCAGCTAAATTTTGTCCATGCCAGTTCCTTGTAGCCATGGGTAGCATTCAGAGGCAAATTTGAAGCCTCTAGATCCTCATGGTGTCTTGGACCCACTACTGAATTCTTAGCCTGTATTGATATATCCTCTTTTTTTTATGGGCTCAGCCAGCATCTCGTTGTCAGGGCAGTCAAAGCACTGAGGGGAAGAACTGCCTTTTTACAAATTGCTCATGAATTTTCAAGCATGCCTGTTGGCCGCTGATAGTGGCAGCTTCCTTAGACCTCCTACTGGATAATGCTCTTCGACATGGTTGCTGAAGAGGAAGCAAATGAACTGAACTCCTTGTCCAGCACGTCAGATCAAAAGCAAACAGGCAGGACTGCGCCAAGTTTAAGTCAGGAAAATGGCCCTAAGGAAATGAATATAAGTGTAAACACCTCTGCTCTCTGAGAGGCCAGGCAGTCCCTATCGGTTCTGTGATGACATCTGCTGCAGAGCACATCATCCTGGAGCTGAAAACGAATTTCAGAAAAGGCAGATCTGTAGGGGTCAGAGCTCAGCTAGGAGTTCTGAGCCATAGCAAAGTGTCAGAGAGAACCCCAGTGGACAGGAGACAAGAACTATCATAGGATTCATTTCTGAATTGCAAGATGAGTATGAAATACTTGTGTTTTACAGAGATTCATAATTAGCAATCAAATTCCTTTGTAAACAGAACACTGCATTCCTGTTCGCCATGCTTTAAGTGCCTTTTGAGAATCAAGTCTCACAGAGTGGGTTAATTCTGAGCCACTTCTGTAAATGAGTTTCCTAAGACTTTCAGAGGAAAGCCCCGAATCCAGCTTTTAGAAGGGCAAGCGCATACAAATGGAAACTCTGATCCTCTGATAGCATCTGGCATTTCCCATTTGTCCTACTTATTTCCAAATTAAACTTTCTACAAAAATCTTCTGGAGAAGTTCAATGATAAGCTTTCATTCTTTTCCTGTGGATGTCAGCAGTGGTCAAAGGCCTTATCCCAAAATTAATAGTGAAAAGCTGTCCTGATTGATAACCTAAAGCACTCACCAAGTCCCAAACTAGTTCAGGGAGTTTTGTGATAAACACGCATGTATCTGTGAATACACAGAGCACTTGGCTGCACTCTGGTTCTAATCTTCCCTCAGTCAGGGCTTTGGGACACCCCAGGCTATTATTATGAAGGTCAAGTTCCTAGCAGTGCCTAAGCATTTGAGGTTAGCATTCATTCTGGTCTTTTTTTTCCTTTTCCTCTACCTGTATTATCACTCTGGCTTCCTTTTTCATCCCTAGGAAGTAGGCTTCCAAATCACTCCTGGGATGAGTTGATAATTGATGGGTCCTGTTCCTGTGAGGATTATTTTCTCTTCTTCCTTTCCATAAAATCCCCTTAGGTTCCAAATCGTGGGACTAGGGAAAATCTCCCTGCTCCCTATCCTTTCCCCCTCTGAACATCTCTGGCATCTAGCTTTGTAGAAAAGGTAACACACAAAATTGACACAGTCACTTTGCGAAACTGGAAGTATCTGCAAAAGCTGATTAGGTATACATCCTATGACCCAGCAGTTCTACCACTTGGTACAGTATATACCCAACAAAAATGGGTATATGTGTGCACAGAAGAAATGTACCTGAATGCTCATACTGGCACTGTTCAGAATGATAAAAAGCTGAAATCAACCCATCATAAGTAATTGATTAAAAATTGTGGTGTATTTATAAATAAAATACAGCAATGAGAATGAACAAACTACAACAGCAGCATTATCTACCTTCACAAACATAATGTGGAGCAAAAGAAGCCAGACATAAGAATATATACTGTGTGTATGGGTGTGTATATTTCAAAATAGACAAAACTAATCTATGGTGTTCCAAATCAGAATAGCAGGGATGTAAGTGCTAGTTATATTACAATAAAATTTTACTTTAAAAGAAAAACCAAAACACTAAAATTATTCTGAGACACATTCATCTTTTTCCAAAAATAGAACCATTTTTGCACAAAACTTAACCAAATAGCAAACTTAGTTCCACCAATGAACAAGGAAGCTATCAGCAGTTATGATTATTAGCATAAGCAGTAAAGCTTAGCACCTAGCTAACGGCATTTCTAGAAGAGGTAAGCATAAGACCTACAAAATTTTAACAAACATTTGAGAACTAATGTGCACCAGGCATTGTGTCAGGTCCTGGGGTTAAAGCAATGTCCTTAGGGAACTTTTTGTCTATTCCATTTCTAGACTTTCTTAGTCTCCTACCTTGTTCCACCCAGGCGCCACCTCACACACTCTGCTGAGCCTACCATGTTTTGCCACATTCTTCTCTTTTCTCCTGTGACTATGTCAACTTTCCACGCATAGGACCACACAACAATGGAGTTGAAACTGCTAGGGCTCTGGGGTAAGAAGCCAAGTGAGAACTGGATTTTAGAGATCCCTAGGGGATCCCTAGTCCCCTTCCGCCTCCCAGATGCATGGATCTCAACCACTGCAACCTCTGTTCAGCTACTCATTGCAAAAGCTAAGCTGATACCTGAAAACTCAACTTATATTTGCATTCTGGATGATGTATTAACATTTCAGGTCTCTACATAATGTGTTAATGGACCAAATTAATTTGAAGAGTTATACCCATGTTGCAGAAAACATTCAGCCATTCAGAAGTGTTACTAGTAAAGTAAGAATTTCTTAGAAATATGCTTGTTGTTTTGATACTGAGATATGCAAACTCTGTGCTTCCAAACTTGGGGCCCCTGGATCTCTAGGTAGGAACTAGGTCCTTAAATTATTTGCAGAATGTTAAAAAGCCTCACAGAAATTGCATACCAATACAATAATGTTTAAAGCTAGGCAAAGGTGTGAATTTTTATGTTTGACTAGAAATAATCTTTGTGTAGTACACTTGGTCATTGCATGTAGATCACAAGTTCTGATGGGATTTTTTCTATAACTTTGATACATGTACATTGGTAAACAAATGAATAATTATTTAACAGGTGGAATTTTCTCAAAAGATAAATTTCAAAATGTGATGCCCCAGGGTTTAATAAAATACTAACATGTCTTCTAGGTAGTGAAAAATTTGGCAACTTCTGATGTAGTTTAAGGTTTTTTCCCTTCTACAGGACCAGCAGAGGGCACTGGAACTAAGTTATTCCCTCTGATCCGTTCTTGTTTCAAGGGCACAAGAGAACAAGAGAGAGGATGATTAGAGTAGAGGAAGAGGCCACTGCAGACTGAAGAGTGACCACACTGGAAGGCAGGTTCATTTCATGCATGAGTTTTTAAGGAGTAGGGAACATAGCATGCAACAAGGAAGGAGCAGTTTTTTGATGGCAGTACTGTTTTATGGTCTATAGTTGCCTCCATTGTTCAGAAATAAGCGATTCCTAATGTTTGTCCATTTAGGGCATAGCTCAAGGAATGAGCCCACATCTGACTTCCTAAAATATCATTGTCATCAAAGGGAGCAGGTCTGAGCATCGTGAAACAGTGAAGTTGTCTCGGCTTTTATGGGCTTGATTCTTCCTCCTCTGTCTTCCTCTACTCCTCCAAGGATCACCCTGGTGGAATTATTTCAGGTATAAATAAGTAGGAAAGGGAGGTTCTTTTTGTTGGGGGTGGGGTGGGGTATAAACCTCTCACTTCTCTTCCTGCACAAAACAAAGATGGAAAGTGTAGCCTGCCCTGCTGTCCCGAAGAGAGCTCTGTCTTAGGGAACAAATATGGTCAAGAACAGTCTGGACACCATGATTTCATTCCCTCTTCATGACTGATTTTGTTTCTGGAGAAACTGAACTTAGCCATCTTGTCTCACTGGTTTTTATAACTATACTTCCCACTGATTACTATTCTACAGACTCACATCAAGTTTTATTAAGGCACTCAACCTACTTAATTATAAGAATTCTTGTGCTCATTATTTCTGTATGTCTTAAGTGTTCCCACAGTGTTCAAATTTGTTTGCTCAAGCTGGATACTTAACTTCCAAACTCATTTTATTTATTTGAACTTTTAAAATGTGTTTTTCTTTTTTCCTTCTATTTTGAATAAGTACTAGATGACTAGAATTGTCACCCTCATGTTCTGAGTCCTCATAAGAGAACTAGAATGGACAAGGCCATTGTAGGTAACCTACAGTCCCTTCTATGGCATCCCTTAATCCTCAGATATCTTCCTTATATGTGAATATATCCAGCGATGGAGTCGGGGAGAGCGCTTCAACAAATAGGGCAGAATTTCTGGTTAATTCTGATGTTAAATAGAAACCTGCTTCTTTGAATTATCCAATAATAAATGCAAGTTCTGATGTTCTCCCCCTTAATTGTCCTTCAAATATTCAAAAATCACTATCCAATTTCCCCTCTAATTTTCTCTTCTCTGAAGCCTGAAGATCTCCAAGATCTTTAACAATGTCATCATGATCAAAAGTTTTATATTTGTCAGTATCTCTGAAAATAAACTGTCCATATTCTTCTACCGGACAAGGAGATTGCTAGATTCTTGGGGATTCAAGGAGCTTGGTCTGGTGTGGAGGTAAGTCTGGAGTGATCACGGGGCTGCAGAGTTTGCAACCAAGAGGAAACCAAAAACAGACAACATTAGACAAAGCTTGGACCCAAGGCCAATCTGATAATTCAAGTGCAGCACCCGAATCTAATGTAACTGGGCCCAGAAGCAGAAACCAGCTAAGAGGTGGGTTTAGAGCAGAGTGCAAACACTCCCTGAAGTACTGGGACAGCTTCTGTTGCATCACTGTGGGTTTGACCAGCCTCTCTTAGCTTCAACTGAGTGCATCTTCAAAAGACCCATACCGTAGTGGCTGATGATTACTTTATGATGATCAGCTGATGATAAAGGTTTGCTCTTCATGTGGAGATATTTCAGTAAATATTTCACATATTTTCTCTGTCACACAGAGGGCAGGCACAGGGGTTTTGCTGACACTGCTTCTGACACCAAATGTGTGGGTTTTCCCACACCACTTCTCCAATTCTCTGACACCAACTGGTTTTCCAACAATTCAATCCAATTTTAACACTATCTGGTTTTAGTGCAGACCCCACAATTTAAAGGCTCAGTCCCGTCCCTCTCGACTGTCCCCACTTCAGACAGCTGCAAAGGGGCTGACCAAGCTTCTGTTTTCCTGACTACAAATTTTGGGATTTCCATGACTCCCCTCCTTGGGTTCAGTAATTCACTTGAGTGACTTACAGAACTCAAAAAAATATTTAATGTTTACCAGTTTATTATAAAGGATAAAATTCAGGAATAGCCCAATGGAAAGTAAGCATAGCACAAGGTATGGGAATGAGGGGTGCTGAGCGTCCATGGCCTCTCTGGGCATGCTGCTCCCCCAGTACATCAGTGTTTTGCCAACCCTGAAGCTCTCGAATAGAAGCTCTTTGTTGAAGAGATTTGATATCCCAGTCCCTAGCTTCCTTCCCCTTCCCAGAGGTTCGGGTGGGCTCATGCTGTAATTACTGTGTTTAGTCTTTTTGGCGACTAGCCTCCATCCGGAAACTACCCAGATGCCCTCACCCTAAGTCACCGCATTAACCTAAACACAGGTGTGATCCAAGTAGGCTCATTACTTTAAACGAAAAAAGGCACTCCTATCACTAAGGAAATTCCAAGTGTTTCAGGAGCTCTGTGCCAGGAACCACCCAAAACAAATACCGAATATATTTTTTTTATTACATCACAGGGTGACAGCAAGGTAGCCTGTGATCTTAAAGTTCAAGTTTTCCTTTGAGACAGAAATTAGAAAAACCAAACATGCAATGAGGGGAGCCCATTGGCTCCCATACTTGAGGAAAAACCTGGGAATGTGTGATGGGTAATCTTCAGGAACACTTGAGCTCTAGAAACATTAAACCAGGTTTGGTGTCTGGAACAGATGTCAACATTTGCTGGTCTAAGGCTGTAACCTTATCAATATATATAATTTGAAAAAATCCTGCTCAAAAAAGAAAGGATATAGTCATCCTATGGGAGATAAAAAAAGTAATTGTATGGCTGAGTTTGTTAAGCACATTGCAGGGGAGAGGAAAAAATCTGGATCTAGGTGATGTGAATGTTTAAAATATCTCAGAGGTGCTTTCCATTGTGGAGCAGGGATAGTTCGTCAGACCTGTGCACATTTGAGTAAAATATTTCCCATGATTCTCCATTTCCCTGTGGTTTGATTCCATGCTTACCAAACAGGGCACTGGCCAAGAGTCAGCTTTTCAGGTTTCTTGATTCTAAGAAGTCACTATGGTCAGTAAATGTGGATCTGGTCTTGTGGATCTTGGAAAGGGATAGGTCCAATTGGTAAATTAATGTATTTTCATTCTCCTTCATATGCAGAAAGATTACGGTTTGCATGTCAGCCACATACATAGCTTAAATAACTGCTTATAGGCCCATGACTCCCTAATCTACAACCGCTGGCTAGCCCTCTCTTTAATACATCATCACATGCAAATTCACACATGCAAGTCACACACATAACTTCAACTCAACAAGTCCAAAACTGGACTTGACAAAAACTTTCCCCTACCAATTTCCTTGAATGTCTCTACTGCAGTGAATTGCACCATCTGGTTGCCCAAGGCAACAGCCTAAGAGGCATCTTAGCCTCCACAACATCCTCCCTCAGCTTTTGGAATTAACTACCAAATGCTGCCCATCTCATGTTGTCCTCTCTCATCTGCCCCTTCTTGACAGGATCACTGCGTTAGCTCTGGCCTCATCACCCCATCCAGAATCACTGCTTTATCTTCCACGCATGCTCCTGTGCTGCATTCTGCCCCCTGCTGCCAGAATAATGCTGCTAAAATGTGAATCAACTCAGGTCAATTTTATGCTTAAACTTATTCAGTAACTTTTGTGATTTCAGACTTCTCCACATAGCCCCAAGAATTCTCATGATTTGATGCCCACCACATCCCAAGTTCCTCTGCAAAAGACATTCTATATCCCAGGCTTCCTTAAAATTTCTTGAATGCACCATGCAGCTTTGTACCTAGGTTGCCTAAAACCAATTGATTCCTCTCCCCTCACCGAGATGAAACTCGGTGTAGTTTCATCTTCCAGACAGGCCCCTCCCTCATTGTACTAAAATCTTTTGTCTTTCTCCAGAAAGCCTTCTCCACAGCCTCCCTTTAATCTACCTCCCTCAATTTTGGAAACCCTGGACTTTTCCTCCAGTGACATTACGGTATTTTCTATGCCATAAGGTACTGCTGCAGTCTCTGTTACCCATCTTACACCCACGATCTCTTGAAGGGAAGGGATCTAACATGGTTAAATAAGTAAATAAAAGAGTGTAATAGCTCTTGTCAAATGTTTAAAGATTATGTAACAAATTAATGATTTATCTTGAAATCATGAAGAAAGAGTAACTTTTGGAGGATCAAAAGTTATAGGAGGCTGATTTTGATTATTTTTATGAATACTTATTTCTAACAAATAGCGCTCCCTTTGAATTAAATTAGTTGTTTACAAGAGAATTTTAGGTAGAGCTTGAACCCTATTGTAGAGTTGTTATTGAGGGCGTTAGAACATCACATGGGGATTGGACTCTGGTTATATGGCTGGTCACCAGACACACAGTAGGATTGAACTTCCCACCCTCTTTTAAGTGAGGCATCAATGTGTGATTGATTTTGGCTAAAGGAATGTGAACAAAAATGATGCGTGCCACTTACAAGGAGATTCCAACTGCTTTGGTCATCATGGAAGCCATGTCGAGGTGATGGTTTTATTAGCCTGAGGCCCTGAGTGACCCCCATTTGAAGACCCCCCCTCTGCTGACTTGTGTTGGACATGTTGTGGGAGTGAGAAATCATCTTACGTGTTAAGGCACAGAGATGTGGGTGGATTTGTTTCAAGAGTGTAACCTACTCTATTTTGATTGGGAGTACTCCTATAGTCCCATGCGAAGCTATGCTTCTGTGCCTCTGGGACAGGAAAGAGAGGGATTGAGGAGGACTCACTGGGACAGGGAGAGCTTGGTGCTTGCAGTGGGGTTCTGGGAAGGCAATGGCATGAGAAGATCTCACGGGAACAATGGAGAAGAAGGCACAGACATAATGTAGGTTCTCACAGTTTTGTCTTGGCTCAGACCTGTGGGCTTATAAGGGAACTCTTTCAGGAAAGTTATGGTAAAGAAATCTCTATAGGAACTTGAGACCAATAGACCATATTCTGCTGTGTACCATGTGTCAGACAGAACTATTGTCTCAAGATGGAGCTACAGGTTTCCTGTCTGGCCAAGTTGATTGGCCATCCACTGTTGCTGCTGGGCCAGGAAGGGAGGGACTCTGCTTGGGGCTGAACTTCAAAATATGTCAAGAGCCTCGGGGTCAGAGGACTCAGTTCTTGCCTCGGACACCAGCTGTGTGACTTTGGGCCTGCCACTTAGACTGGTTGAGCCTCAGCTTCCTCATAAATAAGGAGATTAGAAAAATATCCCTTCTGCCTCACAGGAATTTTATGGCAATCAGGAGATAATGTGCCTGCAAGAGCTTTGTAAATTGAAAATCACTAATCAGATATCAGAGACTGTCACTCTTATTCTTCCATTAATATTCTCAGCCTCTGCACGCTTCGCCCGCTCTTTCCTTCTTTCATATGCCTTTGATGATGTTCTTTAGGTACCAGGTAAAGATTGTACAGGTAAATTTTTTCTTTTAATAGTACTTTTATGTACACAGTCCTACCCACTCTACGCTGTTACCAATCTCCCAGTGGAAATTTTCTTCTTGGCTTTAATAACCCAAACTTCACAAGACATGCATATTTCTTAAAAACAGTTTTGGTTGTTGACATTTTAAAAATGTACATTACATGTCCCCCCATTCCAATCAGTCCACTACATTTAACAAAATGACATGAAGGAGAAGTCTTGCAAACAGAGTTGACAGAACCCCAGAATTCCGCATGTGGAACAGCCTCGCTGGCACCGAGAGGCCATGTCACCGGTTGTACAAAAGCACCATTTGTCAGCAACCTTAGCAATTGTTTGTGATGAGGGAATGACGTATTAAGCATTTTACACTCTAATATGAGAGTGTGTTACTTCCAGGTGTTTTAGTTCTGTTTTAAGAAAGTGAACGGGCATTTTGGTTTCAGGTATACTGGGAAGTTTTCCACTTAAAATAATAAGAGAAAGGTTCTGCATTGTGTTTTTGCAGGAAAGCCAGACAGAATACTGGCTTTAAGCACAAGAAAAAAAATGCCCTATTATTTGATTTTGATCCTCCCCATTTGTAAAATTGAAATGTATGAGGCTCGCAGGAGTTTAAAATTTTTCTCAGAGTCCCACAGCATCTTGTGAGGAATGAATCCTAGGAGATTCTGACATGTCTGTGCTTATAGCTTGGTCTGCTCTCCCTTGGGCAATCCTGGGCTGGGCCTGTGTTCTCCTGTGAGGCTCTGCTGGGGGCTGTGTCTCTGTGTAGAGATTGCTCTGCATAGAGCTGTCCCTCCCTTTCTCACCTTCCCTCCCCAGCCCTGGGAGAGCTCAGGTGCTTGGGGTGGGGGCTGACCTTTCAAGTGACCTGAACATGAAATTTTGTGTCTTCATCACCTTGGGCTGCTATATCAAATTACCATAGACTGGGTGTCTTAAACAACAATCATTTATTACTCCCAGTGCTAGAGGCTGGCAATCCGAGGTCAGGGCACCAGCTTAGTTGGTTCTTTTTAAGGGCTCTCTTCCTGGTTTGCAAGTGTGTCTTCAAATGAGGAGACAGAAGCTGTAGTCTCTTTCCCTTCTTATAAGGACACCAATCCCATCATGGGGACTCTACCTTCCCGATCTTATCTGTCCTCATAATATCCTACTGAAAGGTAAAGTTTCAACTAATGTAAATTTTTTGTGGGGCGGGGGGAGGACACAAACATACAATCCATAACATCCTGGGACATGTTTTTATCTGCACAGATACCAGCTAAATTCTCTTCACTAGTATTTTCTCTGAACTTCACCTTGTGTCGAAGCCTGAGTTCTCAGATTGATTAACCATTGGGAGATGGTAGAAATTATTTGAAAATTGTATTAGCCAAAACAGTGAACTAACATATCTTAGAGAATGTTTGACTGTGGGAAAAAGAAACCCAATCAACTAATTTAAATTAAGAAAAAAAGATGAGTTGTTAGAAAAATAAAGTGACAGCTATAGAACCCATGGGATGGACATATAGCCAGGGCTCTCAAAGGGTCCAAAACAGGATCAGGTGGCCCGGCAGCTGCCATCTCTCCCCCATAGTATCACCTCTATG
This sequence comes from Pteronotus mesoamericanus, assembly GCF_021234165.1. Taxonomy (NCBI): domain Eukaryota; kingdom Metazoa; phylum Chordata; class Mammalia; order Chiroptera; family Mormoopidae; genus Pteronotus; species Pteronotus mesoamericanus. Next base: position 2,425,986 of record NW_026555170.1, read on the forward strand.
TGCCTCTGGGCAAAGTCTCCTTTCATCCCTCTGTTTGCTACCACCTTTCTCTGCTTCATTGGAACTCAGGTGAGGTATTGTCCCTTCAGCTTTAAAAGTCCCCAACAGAGAGTGATAGTGGCCTTTGTATACCAATTCCAAATTCTTGAGAGGCAGAAGCTAACTGATAGCACATGAGTCAGATCCTCACCCTGATTTGATCAGTTATCACTGTAGAGGGATTTTGGAAATACAGGCTACAGGGGTCTATCCTCCCAGAAGGTAGAAATGAACACACAGGAGACAGATGTTTGGTTGGACAAACAGTCTCCCAAACAGAAAAGCAACTATAAACATGTTTCATATTTCCTTCTTGGCTCTAAGGGGAAATGGGGAAATAGAAAAAGGAAAGAAAAAAATAAAAGACAGATATGGCTTTTAAATATACATATATTTATGTTTATAGAAAAACATATGTATGTATATATTCATACATACATACATATCTTTAGACATTTGGGATTGTGTTTTTAATAAAATAAGACCTTCTCCCCACCCCATTCCCTGCCCTTTCCTTGTGCCAGCCTCACTGCCTTGGACAGAGGGCTCCCTTAGGGCTGAAGTCAGCAGGGGAGATGTGTTTCTTGGAATGCAGGTGACCCGGATGAAGGGAGCGCACGGAATCATGCTAACGTAGGGTACGGGGTGAGGTTCTGAAAGGTAGCAGAAATGATGATAACATCTGTGAAGTCGCTTTTGTAAGTGTTCATCTCCTTTTTCATTAATAACCTTGAGGGCCAGAATAGTGTCTGATTTATTTATCTATCATCCTAGCCCTTAATAATAATACATTCTTTTTTTTTTTTAAATATCCACGCACCTTTATCCTTTATTTGCTCAACAAATATTCATTTAAAATGTCCTTTATTTCAGTCATGAAACTGGGAATCAAGAATAGAAAGATGAGTTATAACCTGGTCTTTTCTTTTTTAATAATAATATATTCTTGCACACAAATGGCGGCAACAAATATTGGTTGAATAAATTAATAAATTAAAATTTTAGAGAACTAAGAAAAATTGTTCTCAGTTGGTTTGATATAGTATTTTTAGTGCAGAAAGTGGACTTTAATAAATGTCTTGCCCTCAAGAACTCAAATATTTGTCAACAATGTAAGTGTTGAGGGACAACTTTAATTTTTACCCTTTTTAAAAAGAGAATCATTATTTCTATAGATAACTTTTTCTTGAGGTTTGACTTACAACTAATTTTTAACATTTCATGTTGAACAAGGGCATACTCTTTGCTTAATTTTCACTTGGAATATTTACTGTATATTTTGTATACTGTATATTCCATCAAACAACCTCAAAGCTTTCTAAGTTATTTTACTCCTAAATGAGTTCTGATTGTAACCATTACACAAAATAGGCTGCATCTAATATTGGCTAGAGCAATTTGTTTTTTATATTGAATTTGTACCCTATCAACTTGCTAAACTAATTTAATAGCTATAGTAGCCTTTTTATAGCTTCCTTAGCATTTTCTATATATGCTCATATTATCTGTGAATAAAAACAATTTTACTTAACTGTCTTCCAAGAAAGGCAAACACTCTTTAAAGGAATGCAACAAATCCAACACTCAGCTATCTAAACTTAATAATGTTCAACATCCAGTTAAAAGTTGTTAGATATTCAAAGAAGCAGAGGAATGTGATGCAAAATCAATAGAAGAATCAGTCAATAGAAACCGACCCGGAAACAAGACAGATAATTGAAGAAGCAGACAAGGACTTTAGCTTTTAAGGAAAACCTGTGAATAGCTTTAGCTTTTAAGGAGAAACCTGGGAGATATAAAAAAGAGAAACAAATGGAACTTATAGAGATGAAAAGTATAGTATCTTAAATTTGAAAAAACTAATTGGCAGGAATTAATACAGCCAAAATTATTGGCTGGTTTCTGCACACCCCTCCCCGCCACCCGCAAGACCCCAGCCAGGCCACTGTCCCTCCCTTTGATTCCCTCTGCCTCGGCTGAACCAAAACAGGCTCAGACTTGACTCTTTCCCACCTGGAATTCAGGAGGCAAGAACCGATGGAGGCTGGGGGCTGTCAGTTCCACCGCCTGCAGTGTTCTGTGATCATCTCTCATTCTGAAACATGGGGCTACTCCCCACTCTATATTTTAGAGAGGAAAGGAAGGAAGTGCTTTAGGTGATTATTTTTATAACTTGTTTTAATTTGATCTTTTTTCTTTTTTAACTTTATTTTTATTGTTGGCTCTATTACAGATGTCCCCATTTTCTCTCCCTTTGCCCACCTTGACCCAGCCCCGGTCCCCACTTCTTTCTGGCCATCACCACACTGTGTCTGTGTCTATGTGTCATGCATATTTGATCTTTTTTTCCTTTGGTACTGTTTATTTCAATCAGTTTCCAGTGTTATTAATCAGCTATTTCATGATCCTCAGCCTTTTTTCGCTTAGAATATAAATGATAGATTCAAAGACAGAAACCTTAGGAGGACTCCTGGTCTTAAGTTGAGAGTTGCTCAAACCTTCTTTCCCCACAGGTTTTTATGTAAAATATAACCATTTGGCCTCTGCTATTAGAATTAGAGCATTAAGAGTCACAATGGTTAAAAATGACCTTGGAATATCCCACTGTTATAGGCATATACAGAGGAGATGAAAATTGGATCATAAAAGCCTATTTCCCAATTTTCAAAAAAGTTCTTCCAGCATCTTTGCATGAGAGCTTGTGTGACTAATAGGCTATAAATAAATATAACTTTTATGCATTATGCAGCATGTAGTTTGACTGGAACTGAGACAAATGAGGCAAATAGATACTCTATTCAGAATCAACAGAATCTTTAATGATAAAGTTCAGCTAAAGCATATACAATTTTCCTAAGTCTAAACCCATGTGAAGGAAGTAGTTTTAGAAAACCCTTATGTGCAGATGTTAAAGTTCATGTATTTTTATTTATCCTTTTGTAAGCTATGAGAAAAATTGCAAATCTATAGAAGCACCTAAGGAAATTGGTATGCCTTCCTCAAAACATATTATTTCAAGGGGATTCTCTTAAGTCACCCATATCTGTCCTATTTCTATTTTCATAGTCTTTTTTTTTTTAGTCTTTTTTTTTTAATTTACTTTTTAAATACATTTGTCTCTGCCTCCCCCCCACCTCTTTCCCTTGCCCCCTCCCACCTTCCCTCCCTCAGCTCTTCCCCTTTGGTTTTGTCCATGAGTCCTTGCTATATGTTCCTTGACTTTCCCCTTCCCTTCCCTTTCCCTGCCCCCCGCTTCTCTCTTGTCTCTGTTGATTTCTTTTCCTTTCAGTGTTGCTGGTCATATTTTCCTTGCATCTTTGCATTGTTGGTTAGGTTCCGCTTATAGGTGAGATCATATGGTATTTGTCTTTCGCCCCCTGGCTTATTTCGCTTAGCATGATGCTCTCCAGTTCCATCCATGCTGTCGCAAAGCTTAGTACTTCTTTTTTTCTTTCTGCTGCGTAGTACTCCATTGTGTATATGTACCATAATTTTTTGATCCAATCATCTACTAATGGGCATTTAGGTTGCTTCCAAGACTTGGCTATTGTAAATTGTGCTGCTATGAACATTGGGGTGCATAGGTTCTTTTGTATTGGCGTTTTGGTGTTCTCAGGGTATAGTCCCAGCAGTGGAATCGCTGGATCAAAAGGCAGTTCCATTTTCAGCTTTCTGAGGAAATTCCACACTGCTTTCCATAGTGGCTGCACCAGTCTGCATTCCCACCAACAGTGGACTAGGGTTCCCTTTTCTCCACAGCCTCGCCAGCACCTGTTGTTTGTGGATCTGTTTATGATGGCCATTCTGACCGGTGTGAGATGGTACCTCATGGTGGTTTTGATCTGCAATTCTCTGATGGCTAGTGATGCCAAGCATCCTTTCAAATGCCTCTGGGCCCTCTGTATCTCCTCCTTAGAAAAGCATCTGCCCAGGTCCTTTGCCCATTTTTTGATTGGATCATTTGTCTTCTTGGAGTAGAGTCGAGTGAGTTCTTTATATATCTTGGAGATCAAACCTCTATCTGATGTATCATTAGCAAATATATTTTCCCATACGGTTGGCTCCCTTTTCATTTTGCTGATGTTTTCTTTTGCCGTTCAGAAGCTTCTTATTTTGATGAGGTCCCACTTGTTTATTCTTTCCTTTATGTCCCTTGCTTTAGGAGACATATCAGTGAAAAAATTGCTGTGTGGGATATCTGAGAGTTTCCTGCCAATGTTCTCCTCGAGGACTTTGATGGTGTTGCGACTTATATTTAAGTCTTTTATCCATCTTGAGTTTATTTTTGTGTATGGTGTCAGCTGATGATCCAATTTCAATTTTTTGCATGTAGACGTCCAGCTCTCCCAACACCATTTGTTGAAGAGGCTGTTATTGCTCCATTTTATGCTTCTGCCCCCTTTGTCGAATATTAGATGTCCATAGAGACCTGGGCTTATTTCTGGGCTTTCAATTCTGTTCCACTGGTCTATGGGTCTGTTCTTGTGCCAGTACCAGATTGTTTTGAGTATGGTGGCTTTGTAGTAGAGTTTGATGTCCGGTATTGTGATCCCTCCTACTTTGTGTTTCTTTCTCAAAATTGCTGCGGCTATTCGGGGTCGTTTATGGTTCCATATAAATTTTTGAAATGTCTGTTCTATTTCTGTGAAATACGTCATTGGTATCTTAATAGGGATTGCATTGAATCTATAAATTGTTTTAGGTAGTATGGACATTTTGAGGATATTAATTCTTCCAATCCATGAGCACGGTATATGCTTCCATTTATTTGTGTCTTCCTTAATTTCTTTTTTCAATGTTGTATAGTTTTCTGCATACAGATCTTTTGTGTCTTTGGTTAAATTTATGCCTCGGTACTTTATCTTTTTTCTTGCTATATCGAATGGTATATTTTTTCTGATTTCTTCTTCTTCTATTGCATTGCTGGTGTACAAAAACGCCTTTGATTTCTGAATGTTGACTTTGTATCCTGCTGTTTTGCCAAATTCATTTATTAGGTTGAGTAGTTTTTTGGTAGAGTCTACAGGGTTCTCTATGTACACTATCATGTCATCTGCAAACAATGGTAGTTTTACTTCCTCCTTTCCTATTTGGATGCCTTTTATCTCTTTCTCTTGTCTGACCGCTGTGGCTAGGACTTCCAATATGACGTTGAAAAGAAGCGGTGAGAGCGGACATCCTTGTCGTGTTCCCGATCTTAGTGGGAAAGCTTTCAGTTTTTGCCCGTTGAGTATGATATTAGCTGTAGGTTTTTCATATATGGCCTTTATTACGTTGAGGAATGCCCCATTTATTCCCACCATTTTGCTGAGTGTTTTGATCATAAATGGGTGCTGTACCTTGTCAAATGCTTTTTCTGCATCTATCGAGATGATCATGTGGTTTTTTTTCTTTTCTTTTATTGATGTGGTGTATCACGTTTACTGATTTGCGTATATTGAACCATCCCTGCATCCCTGGGATGAATCCCACTTGATCGTGGTGGATAATCTTTTGAATGTATTGCTGGATGCGGTTTGCCAATATTTTGTTGAGGATTTTAGCATCTGTGTTCATCAGCGAAATTGGCCTGTAGTTTTCTTTCTTTGTAGGGTCTTTATCTGGTTTTGGGATCAGGGTGATGCTGGCCTCATAGAAAGAGTCTGGGAGTCTTCCCTCCTCTTGGATTTTTTGGAATAGTCTGAGAAGGACAGGGGTTAGCTCTTCCTTAAATGTTTTGTAAAATTCTCCTGGGAAACCGTCTGGCCCTGGGCTTTTGTGTGCTGGGAGTTTCTTGATTACTGCTTCAATTTCCCCAGCTGTTATCGGTCTGTTCAAGCTTTCTGTTTCTTCCTCCTTCAGTGTTGGAAGATTATACTTTTCTAAAAATTTGTCCATTTCATCAAGATTTTCAAATTTCTTGGCATGTAATTGTTCATAATAGTTTCTGATGATCATTTGTATTTCTGTGGTATCAGTTGTTATTTCTCCTCTTTCATTTCTGATATTATTAATTTGGGTCCTCTCCCTTTTTGTCTTGATGAGTCTGCTTAATGGCTTGTCAATTTTATGTATCTTCTCAAAGAACCAGCTTCTGGATTGGTTGATCCTCTGAATTGTTCTTTTTGTCTCTATGTCATTCAGTTCTGCTCTAATCTTGACTATTTCCTTCCTTCTACTTGCTCTGGGATTTATTTGTTGTTGTTTCTCCAGTTCTTGAAGTTGTAGTGTTAGGTCTTTTATTTGAAATGTTTCTATCTTTTTAAGGTAAGCCTGTATTGCTATGAACTTCCCTCTCAGGACCGCCTTTGCTGTGTCCCATAGGTTTTGGACTGTTGTCTGTTCATTTTCATTTGTTTCCAGAAATTTTTTGATTTCTTCTCTTATCTCATTATTGACCCATTCATTGTTTAATAGTGTACTGTTCAGTCTCCATGAGTTTGCAAGTTTTTGAAGTTTCTCTTTGAGGTTGATTTCGAGTTTCAAGGCCTTGTGGTCTGAGAAAAAGTTTGGTATTATTTCAACTTTCCTGAATTTGCTGAGGCTTGCTTTGTGTCCTATCATGTGGTCTATCTTTGAAAAACTGCCATGAGCATTTGAAAAGAATGTGTATTTTTCTTCTTTGGGATGTAAGGTTCTATATATGTCAGTTAAGTCTCTTTGATTCAGTGTGTCATTCAGCGCCACGATATGTTTATTAATGTTTTGTTTGGAAGATCTGTCCATTTTTGACAGTGGGGTGTTGAAATCCCCTACTATCAGTGTGTTGCTGTCTATATCTTTTTTGAAGTCATCCCACAATTTCCTTATAAACTTGGGGGCTCCTATATTGGGAGCATATAAGTTTACAATGTTGATGTCTTCTTGATAGATTCTTCCTTTAAGTATGATAAAGTGCCCCTCTGGGTCTCTCTTTATGGCCTTTGCTTTGAAATCTACTTTGTCTGATACAAGTATGGCAACGCCAGCCTTTTTCTCATGTCCATTTGCTTGGAATATTGTTTTCCATCCCTTTACTTTCAATCTGTGTAGGTCTTTTGCTCTGAGGTGGGTCTCTTGTAGGCAGCATATGTGTGGGTCATGTTTTCTTGTCCATTCAGCTACCCTGTGTCTTTTGATTGGGGCATTTAGTCCATTCACATTGAGAGATATTACTGATAGAAACTTACTCATCTTTTCTCTTTGTACTTGTGTTCCTCTCTGTCTCATTCTTTTCCTTCATCTGCTTAAACCAGACCCCTTAGCATATCTTGGTGTGCTGGTTTGGTAGAGATGTATTCTTTTAGCTTTCTTTTGTCTGGGAAACTCCGTATTTCTCCTTCGATTTTAATGGAGAGCCTAGCTGGGTAGAGCAGCCTTGGCTGTAGGCCCTTGCTTTTCATGGCTTGGAATATTTGTTGCCATTCCCTTCTGGCTTGTAGTGTTTCTGTTGAGAAGTCAGCTCCTAGGCGTATCGGGGCCCCCTTGTATGTTACTTTCTCCTTCTCCCTTGCTGCCTTGAGGATTCTCTCTTTGTCTTTGACATTTGCCATTTTAATGATGATGTGTCTTGGAGTGGACCTCCTTGGGTCCCTCTTGAGTGGGGTCCTCTGTGCCTCCTGGATCCATGAGAGCCTTTCTCTCCTCAAATTAGGGAAATTTTCCATCATTACTTTTTCGAGGAGTTTCTCTATTCCTTGCTCCTCTTCTTCTCCTTCTGGAATCCCTATTATACGGATATTATTGCATTTCAGGTTGTCCTGCATTTCCCTAAATGCTTCTTCATTCTTTTTGAGCCGTTTTTCCATTTCTTGTTCTTTCTGGGAGCTTTTTTCTACCTTGTCCTCCATCTCACTGATTCGATCCTCAGCTTCATCCAGCCTGCTTTGGATTCCTTCTACTGTGTTCTTCAATTCAGAAATGGTATTCTTCATATCCTCTTGTGTCTTCTTGATAGTTTCTATGTCCTTTTCCAGGCTGATGTAGTTTGCTGTAAGATCCTGATAGTTTCTCTGCAGTTTCTCATAGTTCTCTTTGAGCTGGCTGAGCTCATTGAGCTTCCTTAGAACCATTGTTTTGAATTCCATATCTGATAATTCCCTTGCCTCTATTTCATTGAGCTCTCTCTGTGGGGAGTCCCCTTTTCCACTCATTTGAGGGGAACTTCTTTTTCTTCCCATTTTTGTGAGAGTCTGTTAAGTATTTTTGTCCTTTACTTTTCTTTCTGGGCTTGCCTCTGATGATGTCAGTTGTTGACCCTATAGGGCCTTGGGTTGTTTGTTTGAGCCTTTCAACAGTCTAATGCCTGTGTCTGACTCCTGCTTGGAGCAGCTCTGTGACCCCTTCGGTCAGGGCTGAGCTATTTTTTGGGATCTCTCTGCGCTCTCACGCGGGCTCCTTGAGCGCGTTCCCAGCGCGGCAGGGTCCCCCACCTGCCTGGGCTCGCATGTGCTTGCCCCAGACCAGGGGGCTTATTCGCGACCTCCCGTACTCATCTGGCCTCCCTGACACACGAGCTTCGCGGCACTGGTCAGTTTAGGGTGTTCTATTGTGTGTTTTCCCCGCTTTTGGCTCTTTGGGTGCGTTGCTTGCCCTCGCCAAATGGGGACTACGGAAATGGGAGGAAATCAGCTCTAGGACTCTCCGGTTAATCCTGTTTCTGGTCTCTCCTCCAGGGACTCTGGGCAGCTCTACTTATTTTGTGGGCTGCTCCGCAATCGCGGCGGGTAGGTCAGTTTATGCCTGCACTTGTCCCTCTGTGCACTCCCTCGCAGGCCGTATGGGTGCCAGTCTGTGTGAGGCCTTGCTGGCAGGTGCAAGCGTTTGCCAGCCTGCGTGGGTCACACACACGCTCGCCAACCCTCGCCGGTCACTCGGCGCAAGTGTGCGCGCCTGCTCTGGGTGTTTTGGGGGTGTCTATATTTGCTTCTCAGCTTTTGGCTCTTTGGGGGTGTGGCCTCTTCCCGCGCAATGGAGACTACGGCAAGGAGAAGGAGTCGGGACTCCCCGGTTCCTCCTCCCGTTCTTTCCCCAATGCCTCCATTTTTAGTCTCCCCTCAGGGGCCTCTGGGCAGTTCTGTGACCCCTTCGGCCAGGGATCCAACCCCTGTGCGGACTGCGTTTCAATCGCAGGCAGTCTGGTTCATGCGCACCCCGCTTCTGCCTCTTTGGGGTCGCGCCTTTCCAGCCCACAATGGAGACTACCGAACGGGGAGGGAGTCGGGAATCCCCGGTTCCTCCTCCCGTTCTTTCCCCAACGCCACTGTCTCCAGTCTCTCCTCAAGGCTCTCCCAGCCAGTCTGCACTCAGTCCCGTAGCTCACACGCGTACAAGCTGTGTGCGGAGCGCACAAAAGGCAGGTTAATTGATTCCCTTATGCCTGAGCGAGATGGTAGCTGCAGAGTGGGAAGTGCGTTATCACCCGGGCTCCACTGGCCGCCGTGTCAGTTCTCTTCACAAAGTTTTCCTCACCAGTCTTTTCCCAGGCACCAGCCCACCCTGCTGCCGCCTCTACCCAGCGATCAAGGAGGGTGGCTGCCGCTGCAACTTTTCTATTTTCATAGTCTTTTAATTTACTTTAAATAGGCAATACATTCACATGGTTCAAAAAAATCACATGTAAGTATATACATCTATTTACAGGTGTGTGCACATGTGAGTATACAGTAAAATGTCTCTTTCTAAGCCCTGTTCCCCATCTGCTCAGATTCATACCACCAATGGCACCACTATTTATTAATTGCTTGCTCATATTCATCAGTATGTCCTTTTTAAAATTCAAGATGACACCAATATAGATTCTTTTTTCCCCACCTTTTTACCCAAAAGGGAACATACAATACACTGTTGTGTACCAGTGGCCTGCCAAGGGCAGGCCAGTGGAAGTGTCCAATGGGGCTTAACAGAAACATCAGCAATTGACTAGAACACAGACCAATAAAAGAGTTTTGGAGGAAAGACTATTGACCTATATTGGTTAGAATTATTGAGACATGGTTATTAAAAAAAAAGCAGGCCAATTTTTAGTCCATTTTAAATTGGTTTTCAATTTCTACAATGAACCCCTGATTGCCTACATCAGTGACATAATGCTCTTACCACTCGGTTCCTAGTATGCCACTTTCTTCAATATCCTACAGATTTTTCCATAATAGTAGAGAAAGAACATCTCTCCTGGGATGTGTGCCCTGGCAGTGGCCTGTGAGATGCTGGGGCATCTTCTTCTGCTGCATGGATGGTTTCAGACCATGCCTTCTCTTCCTCAGGGATCTGCGGCATGGACATGTGGGCCAGAACGCTTGTGGACCAGAGGCCCTGGAAGATGTGTGGCCAGGCAGCAGGCCCCAGGGTCCCCAGAATGGGAAGTGGTGGTGGCTGGCAGTACAGGCCATGCACACAGCCTCCAGGCAGAAGCCTGAGTCCCAACAGTGATGGTCGGTTGGCTTAAATGATCGTGCAGTGGCTGCCTGCAGTTTACCAAAGGACAGTGTTTTTAAATGAGAGAAGGAACTGTGTGTGTAGCCTTGGGTGTCTCTGGCAGAGGGTCGGTTTTTTTTTTCTCTGGGTGTTTTGGAGTGGATGAGACCTGAGGCAGAAGCCTGCCATTCTTTCAAAATTGTGTAGTTTTTGAACAAACAACTCCTTTCCTTTTTCACCAAACCTCTGCCTCTTGAATTTGGCTATGGGCAGTGAGCAGCAGAACCCCAATCCCTGTTTGGTAACATTTCTACTCCAAGGTTGCAGGTTCAGTCCCCAGTCAGGGCATATACAAGAATCAATCAGTGAATGCATGAATAAGTGAAACAACAAATTGGTGTTTCTTTCTCTCTCAATAAAATCAATAAAAATAAATGTAAAAAACGAAAAGAACATGTGGAGGGTAGATTTGGCCTGAGGGCCAGGTTTGCCCCACTTCCCCATCTAGAAGATCAGCCCTTCTTTCAAGAAAAATAATCAGCAGAAGATTAGATATTGAATACACACAATATGTTTGGCACTGAGAAGGCTTTCCATGCATTCTCATTTAACTTTTTAAACATTTTTTGGGTAAGCATTATTGTACACAATTATGGAGCACTCAAATGATGCTCGGATTGTCACATAGCAGTATGGCTGAAAACATGGTGTGTCAGATCCTAAAACTCATATTTTTCCATTCCACTAATCCGAATAATAAGGGGTGTGGGATGAAGGGTTTGTACAGTACATGGAGAAAGGAATGGAATGTATGAAGGAGACTACTTGTGTGCCCTAGGGGATCTTGGGGTTTTCCATTTGTGCACTGAGAATCACATTTGGTTTGATAATAAAATAATATCTGCAGTTATTATTTGAGATGTTATCTGGGCTCTCGTTATTTTATGTGCACTGAAAAAGGAAAAAATGTTCTCAATTAGACAATAACATGCCAGTGATTATAGGATTCACTCCTGTTAAAACGAGGTTAAAATGTGAAGCATTGTGCACTTTGGAATCAATGAGATATTACCATCAATAGCATATTATGTGCTTTATTTCACTCCCTCACATTAACTCTGAGAAGTCCTGTTGTTTTCATTCTACCAATGAGAAAATAGAGGTTCAGAGAATTTGAGTCATTTGACAAGATTTCCTAGCCAATGAATATCAAAACTAGGTGTCAAACACAGATCTGTTTGACTGTACATGATCTTTTTGCATATCATTCTGCTTTCTTGGGAGGTGAAAACAAACAAGCAAAGAAAAAGAAAACAAGAAGAATGTAAAGAGGATTTCTTTACCAGTTTCCACAATTTTATAAGATACAATCCTTATAATAATTTCCTTACTTTACATCACTCATAGTGGCTCTGCTTTCCCAATTGAACTCTAAATAATAGAGATATTAATACTGGAAGTAGGTCCAGGAAAGACTAAACTTAGATTCTATAAATTGGCCTGGACTATCTCCTACTGTTTCTCTAATCTGAATTCAGTCATACCTTAGTACTCGTCAACTTCAGAACTCGTCAATCCCTGTACTCATTGCATTTTAGGGAGAAAAAAAAATGTTTCAGCATTTGGTGCTTGCTTGGGATTTATCACATCTGCTAGAACCTGTATGAGTCACGACATTGCCCCATCAAGAGACAAATGCTTCATCATTTGGTACTCGTTGGTTTTGGCCCTTGTGGAATGAATTAACGCTGAGTACCGTAGTACCACTCTATATTTTAAGGTATTACCCTATTGTAAGTGGTAAAGAATGTCAGTTGTAAATTGTATGTCATCATTTATGGCATGCAGTAGCACACCTGTTACTTAAATTACTACCTGTAGATATCTGTAATAACAGGCAAGGCTTTACGTGTCCAAGTATTTGCTGGCATGGAACATATTAGTGGAAATAAGTAGTTTAATGGGGTTAATTGCTTTTAAGAGCACTAAAGAACTTAGGACAAGAAAGTGATGAGTTTTGGGTTTTAAATTATGGTGTAGGTAAGGACCCACAAATCTTCAATAATTGCCATAGAAGAAACTCTTATTTTATGTAGCCTCATGTTTGAGATTTCTAAATTTAAATCAATGTGTAATCCTGGGGGTGGCTTGCAATACATTTCCAATTCCCAACCTGGCAGGGTCTCTTATATAAAATTAAGTATCAATTGGCTCTCTGAAAATTGGGTTAAGTACATATTTGGGGGAGATTATGATGAAAATTGGACCTTGAGCCCCTAAATTTCCCCACTCCCCCTCGGCCATATCAGCAGCCCACCTTTTCCAGTCTGACGAGGTTAGTCTTCCCTGGGTTGAACAATCTGTAAAGTACCCCTGAGATAGGTACTTTGCATGGGACTGCTGAACCCCCTCCCCACCTTTCTTTATTGCTTCTCCAATAGATCTATAACCAGTTTCAAGTCCCAGTAGGTCTCACAGGTAAGTGTGGCCCATGAGGAACTTCAGTGAACACCAAAACAATTGCAATAGTTTTGCTAATTTATATCAACAGAAACATGAATGGGCATGGATCTTAAGGGTGTTGCTGTAGGGTAGAAGGAAAGTAGTAACACTGGACCAGGATGACTCTGTTGATGGCATGAACTAAGTAGAGATTCTAATGTCAGTGTATTAGATGAAGCATATTGAAGTGGCTCTAACTATTTGCCTAGTTGGTTGAATTGAATTATAGACCCTTATTGAGTGAAGTTGAGATGTCAGACCTCCTTTGGTATACTGTGAAGGAAGGCATCCAAAGCTGAGGGAAATCAGAAGATGGACTGGTTTACTTACCCCAGAAGTGTGTCTTAGGAGGGTGCAGAGACTCCTTGCATCAAAGCTGTGAGAAATATATTAAGGAGGGGGAGCACTGGCATCTTTGAGGTACTGTCGTGGCTGTTTGCTGCCCAGCTGGAATGACTGTGGGAACTGCTGCTATTGAACTGGGATCCCTGAGTTCCAAGGTGATGATCTCCAGGTGGATGAAGCTACCAGAAATAAGGTGAGGTTGGTTACGTTAATGGATACCAGAGTTGAAACAGAAGTCAAGATAGTTTGACAAATAAAGGTGTTCCTAAAACTGAAATAGATGCACCACCTAGTAAAGGCATAGTTGATTTGCGTAAGTGGAAGCATCCTCGGTCTGGTTAACAGTGGTCTTGATTATCACAAGGCACTGCAACCAATCCTCAGATTTAGCGTTCACTGACCCAGAGCTCCTTGAATGCAGAGAACTAAGTGCCCTTAATGGAAGGTCCTTGTTACATTGCCAAAAATTTGTACTGTATCTCTTCCGCCTTGCCTTCCCCAGAGCTACTGTGGCCATCTCCCAGAGTGACTATAAATTAGAGGAAAAAAAAAAATCTGAGAAATAATCATCTCTTTTTGTTCAGTCACTGGGCACTGGTTCTGAATTGATACTAATTTCTAAATATCCAACAGCCTCTGTGAACCACCAGTCACGGGAGGGGCTTATGGAGGTGATCAACAAGGCTTTGGCATGGATCCATCTCTTAGTTTAAGTGTGTGTGCGTGCGCGCGCACGCACGCCATATTTAGTTCTATGTAATTTTATCACATGTGTGGGTTCATGTAACCACCACAATAGTCAAGATATAAGACAGTTCCATCACCATAAGTATTCCATGTGCTGCTCTTTTATAGCCACACTGCCTTCTTCCCTCCAGCGGCCCACCACCACGTCCCTAACCCCTTGCAACTTTTTCTCTATAATATTGTCATTTCAAGAATGTTATATAAATGGACACATTTCATATGTAACTTTTTGTAAATGTATAGTAAATATTTTAAAATTCACTGTCTGATTTTATTTGTATGTAAAATATTGTACAATTTAATTTTTTTGTCAGTGTAATGTGTAAACCTGCTAAATTCACATTTACTTTTAGTAGCTTTTTTGTAGATTCCTTGGGATTTTCTATAGATGATCATGCTACCTGCATATAAAGACAATTTTCTTTTTTACTTTTTAAATTATATGCCATTCATTTCTTCTTGTTTTGTTCCTCTTGCTAAGTCCTGCAGTGCAATGCTGAGTAAGAGTGGTGAGAATGACATTTTTACTTCATTTAAGGAAAAAGCATTCAGTCTTTTACCGTAATGTATGAAGTTAGACAGTTATTTGTAGATGCCCTTTATCAGGTTGAAGAAGTTCCCTTCTATTCCTTGTTTGCTAATTTTTAAAAAGAAAATCATGAATGGATGCTGGCTTTTATTAAAGACTTTTTCTGATTGGATCGAGAAGATCATATAGTTTTCCCTTTTTAGTTTGTTAATATGGCAAATTATAGGAATTGATATTTGAATGTTTAACTTTATAATCCTAGGATGAGGTCTATCAAATTCTGATGTATTATTCCTCTCTATGTTGTTATGTTTGATTTTCTAAAATCTTTTATTGCAGCAGGGAGCCCTTAAAATTGTTCTCTGGGATACCTGCCTCCTGGTACGTATGCTGTTGTGTAATCTCCTTCTCTTGAAGTGTGGGCTAGACTGACTGAATCATTTCTACTTTATAGAACATTATAGAAGTAATAGAAAGCCACTTTCACGATTAGGTTGTTAAAATAATGTGGCTTCTTCTCTTTGGTCATTTTCCTCTCTCCGTCCCTCCGTCCCTCCCTCCCTCCCTCCTTCTCTTCTATGCTTCTTTCCTTTCTTCCTCTCGAAAGTGCTTGTGCTTGTCTTTTGCATTGAAAGAAGCAAGATGGCATATTGTATGTAACTCTATGGAGGGACCCACATAGTCTATAATGAACTGAGACCTCAGTGTGTGTGGAATGGGAGTTTGTCAACAACTACGTGAGTGAGCTTGGAAGTGGATCCTGTAGCCCCAGTCAAGTCTTCAGATGAGACCACAGCTTGAGTCAACAGCTTGACTAAACCTCACGGGTGGAATTGAAACAGGAGCACTTAGCTAAGTCACAATTGGATTTTTGACTCACAGAAATTGTGAGTTTTAATGCATTAGGTTTTGGGGTAATTTGTTTTGCAGCAATAACTAATACAATGTTCAGGAGGGATATTTGTCTGTTTCCTTTTGCTGTAATATGTTTGTCTGCTTTTGGTACCAGAGCAATACGGGCCTCAAAGAAGGTGCTGGGAAATGAGCCCTTTTATTCTATTTTTAAAGAAGTTTTGATAGAATTGGTATTACTTTTTTCTTTAATGTTTGATAGAATTCACCTTTGAAGCTTTCTGAGTCTGAAGCTTTGTTTGAAGGAAGATGTGTAATTACATGACATAGTGCTCTAAAGAACACATTTTTTGAATAAGTTTGATAGTTTGTGTCTTTTAAGGAATTTGTCCATTTTACCTAATTTGTCAAAATTATAGCATAAAGTTATTCATATATTACCATATTATACTTTTTAAAAAATCCTTACCAGAGGACACTTTTTTCATTGCTTTCTAGAGAAAGAGGAAAGGAAGGGAGAGAGAGAAACATCGACTGGTTGCCTCCTGTATGCACCAAGATAGGGGGTGGGACCCACAACCCAAGCATGGGCCCTGACCAGGAATTGAGTCCTCAACGTTTTCATTACAGGATGAAGCTCCAACCAACTGAGCTGCACCAGCCAGGGCCTTGTTATCCTTTTTAATAGGTGTAGAATCTGTAGTAATGTTGCTTCTCTCATTGCTGATGTTGGTAATTTGGGTTGTCTTTCTCTTTTTTCCTGATCTGGCTGCTTAGAAATTTATCAATTGTATTGATCTCAAATAACCAAGTTTGCCTTCATTGATTTTCTCTATTGTTTTATAATTTTTAATTCTTGTTTTTTATTCTTATTATTTTCTTTCTTCTGCTTACTTTGTGTTTTTTTTATAGTTTTTTATGGTGGGTTCTTTCTTAGATCATTGGTTTGAGACTTCGTTTCTAATTTTTGGTATATCTATTTTGAGTTATTGATTTTTATAGAGGCATATTTAGAACTGTTTTCCTAGAGATTTCTAACTTTTATCTTTATATATGGAAACAATCCCCTATAATGCTTCTTAGAAAAACAAATATTCTGGTTTTAATATAATCTCATCAGCTCTGTTTTGGTCTACCAGGTATATCTTTTTTTCATCACTTTATTTCTAATCCTATGCCCTGAATGCCTCCCCAACCAGCACCCTCCAACCCTTAGTTCATGTTCATGGGTCACACATACAAGTTCTTTGGCTTCAGCATTTCCTATACTACTCTTAACCTCCCCCTGTCTATTTTGTACCTACTATTTATGCTTCTTATTCCCTGTACCTTTTCCGCCATTCTCCTCTTTCCCCCTCCCCTCTGATAACTTTCCATGTGATCTTCATTTCTGTGATTCTGTTCCTGTTCTAGTTGTTTGCTTAGTTTGCTTTTGTTTTTGTTTTGTTTTAGGTTCAGTTGTTTATAGCTATGAGTTTGTTGTCATTTTACTGTTCATAGTTTTGATCTTCTTTTTCTTAGATAAGTCCCTTTAACATTTTATATAATAAGGGCTTGGTGATGACGAACTCCTTTAACTTTACCTTCTCTGGGAAGCACTTTATCTGCCCTTCCATCCTAAATGATAGCTTCCCTGGAGAAAGTAATCTTGGATGTACGTCCTTGCTTTTCATGACTTTAAATACTTCTTTCCAGCTCCTTCTTGCCTACAAGGTTTCTTTTGAGAAATCAGATGATAGTCGTACGGGAACTCCTTTGTAGGACTTCTCTTTCTTCTTGTAGGAAACTGCCTCCTTTTCTTTTACTGCTTTTAAGATTCTCTCCTTATCTTTCATCTTGGGTAATGTCATTATGATGTGCCTTGGTGTGTACTTCCTTGGGTCCAACTTTTTGGGACCCTCTGAGCTTCCTGGATCTCCTGGAAGTCTATTTCCTTCACCAGATTGGGGAAGCTCTCTTTCATTATTTTTTCAAATAAGTTTTCAATTTCTTGCTCTTCCTCTTCTCCTTCTGGCACCCCTATGATTCAGATGTTGGAACATTTAAAGTTGTCCCAGAGTTTCCTAAACCTCTCCTCATTTTTTTGAATTCTTGTTTCTTCATTCTGTTCTGGATGAATGTTTATCTCTTCCTTATGCTCCAAGTCATTGATTTGAGTCCCAGTTTCCTTTCCTTTACTATAGGTACCCTGTATATTTTTCTTTATTTCACTTTGCATAACCTTCACTTTTTCCTCCATTTTGCAACCATACCTAACCATTTCTGTGAGCATCCAGATTAGCAGTGTTTTGAACTCTGCATCTGGTAGGTTGCATACCTGTTCATCTCTTAGTTCTATTTTTGGAGCTTTGATCTTTTCTTTCATTTGGGGCATATTTCTTTGTTTGAGCATGCGTGTTACATTGGAAGGGGCAGAGCCTTCAGTATTTGCCAGAGTACTGTGATGAACAAAGGAGAGTACTCCTTTCAGAGTACGGAGCATTGTGCTCCTTTATGAGGGGGAGAGGTCCAAGAGGGAACAATGTCACTTGCTTGGTTCTCGGCTGGCTTTTAGTCACTTCCCCTGATACCCACAAGTGAGTTGGTTCCTTCTGGTACTGATTACTGGGCGGGTGGGTTTGTGTACATTCTAGGACCCTGTGGGTCTCTCCAATGAACTCTCCTGTGAGACTGGGAGTTTGTCCCACTGCCACACCCCCAACAAGTTTTTACAGCCAGAGCTTTTGAGGCTTTCTTTTCCCAGACTGGAACCTTGGATTGTGTGGTCTGTCTCTCTCCCCTGCTATTGTTCCTGGTTTGTCTGCACACAAATGTGAGACCATGAGGTCTGCCAGCCACCACCTTGCGCTCCCAGTCCTCTAGGCTCCGCCTTGCTGTGTGTCTTCTCCACCCCAGCTGCCTGTCTCCACCCCTCCTACCAGTCTGGATGAATGTTTCTTCTTTAACTGCTTGGTTATTGGACTTCCATACAGTTTGATTTCTGACAGTTCTGGTTTTTTTTTTAATTTGTTGTCCTTCTTCTGGTTGTGCAAGGAGGTAGAGTGTACCTACCTATGCCTCCATCTTGGCTGGAAGTCCTGTTCAACATTCTTAAGAGGAAGCAAATATTAGGCTGAATTCATTCTAAAAATCTGATGATATTTATCTTTTAACTGTTGAGTTCATTTACCATTTCTTTAACTGCTGTTAAATTTTAAATTAGTTGTACTAACTTCTTTTACAGTCTGCATTTTTTACTTCTTTCCGTTTTGCTTTTGTGATTGAGTTTTTAAATATTTTCCTTTCTCTTTTTACTAGTGTAGAAACAATACATTATATATATATTTTTGTGGTTTTAACCCCACTTCTTGAATTTTATTTTTGCACTTAGCAGAACATCAGACACCTTGTTTCATGTATGAACAGGGCTTCCTAAGGACACTGCAGAGGATAAGGACTGGATAATTTGTTTATTCTGTATTTTAGCTGGAGCCCATTTGAAGTTCTCTGATATTCATCTTTACTTGAAAACATTGTTTTGATGTCCATTGTATTTAGTATTTAGTTATAGGGTTTCTGGGCTCTCTCCTGTATGCCTGAGGACATCTTGTTTTTTTTTTTTTGGTTGTTTGTTTGTTTGTTTTAATTGTGCTCCTGCTTGAAGGTGGTAGGAGTAAAGTAGCAGGGAAGTAAAACATTGAGGGGAGGTGGATTCCAGTTTCTCGGCGGTGAGAGATGGCAGGGCACGGGTTCTTGTTTTGCTTTCTGGCTTCTCCTTTAAGCTCTTTGCAGGTTTGACGACAGCTGGCCTTGTGTTGTTCACTGTTCTGTCTCACCTCCTTTCAGCAGCCTCCCCATTGGTCCAGGAGCCACGCTAGGCGTTAGTCAAGCCATCCTTTTCCCATGGGTTTGGGTAAAGTCCCTTAAATATGGAATACTTTTCTTATTTTTCACAATACTTTGTGATGCAGCCAGTCTCTCTACCAGCAAAAAGCATGGCTGGCCTGCAACAGGTAGCTCTATGCATCTTAGAATCAAATCTGTCATTGGCAATCTTCCGATATCTGGTGGGATATTGGAGGAGGCCTGTGTAACACCAACTCTCCTTTTCATGTGCCTACATAGAAATAGTTTGATTTGTGGTTGCTGCCAGGAATGGAGTGAGGTGGCTGTTCTGATCCAGTGTGGCAAGAGTCAGAGGGCCCCGGACCAAGATGTCTTTTATGCACTTCCATCTGTGGTTTCTATTAATTGGTGGGGGGTGGGTGGGAGGGCTGTGTTATTCAATAGTCTTCATTTAGCCTTCAGGTTCTGAAACCAATGTTTTCCTAGGTAATGACTCTCCTTTTAAATTGCTCCTTATTCCTGTATTACCTTACATCTTAACACAACCATCTGGGAAAAATGTTCTCCTTCTCCTAGATGCTAACCATGGTTGATATAAATTACAATAGAATATTTGGCTTGTCTATTGATGCTGCTATGGTGGAGGGATCTAAGCACCAAGGTCTCTTGTGAAGGACTGACTATTCAGTGCTCGTAAGGTGAATGTCATGAAAGGAAGAGGGGGTAGATCTCCCAGAGCAAATATCTCTAACTTAAATGCAAAACTCACATTGTCAAGGCTTGGACAATAGTGGTGCTCTTCTAACAGAAGTCTAATTTATACCATGCACAGATAGGTGGATTAAATACATAGTCAAGAGCTCTGGAATCAGACTGTGTTGGAATTCTTGTGCCATCCCTCATTAGCTTAGTGATTTTGGGCATGGTTCTTCATATCTCTTAGGCCTCTCTCCACTCATTTATAAAATGGGCATGAGAATGGTGAGGATTAGATAAGAGAATTGTTTTTGTAGAGCATGAGGCATAGTAAGTACTAAAGGTTAATTAGTATTAGTTTTATTGGCCCCCAAGGTCACTTACTTCTTCCAGAAGTTTGTTAACTAGAATTGTCTTCCTTTAAGTGGTGTTAGCACTCTAAGTAGCCAAAGGAACTAAAGAGCACCTCCCAGCACTTCCAGAATAGTCTCCCACCTGCTCCAACTCTGTTATAATATCTGAGAGATTCTGAGGCCCTCCACTTTGTTTCCAGAGGAGCAGTGGGTCTGAGACCTCACTTTCCCAGCTTTGTTAAATGTTATACTGCAATTTATACTCAGGAAACTGAGGGCTGGGGTGGTTAATTGCCTCCACATTTTGTGTTCTGGGACCTCATGTGCAATTATTTCTGTGTGTCCTTCCAGTTGTTCAACTCCTCCCTGGTTTTATGGTCCCCTCCCTCCCCCTTTTTAATTTATTCTGAATTCTTGATAATGACATGAAACATGAATGGCACTATCTTTCCCAGTCTCAAGCTTTTATTCCTTCTCGCCTACTATCATATGAGTTCTTTCAATGACAACACTTGTGTCAGTCTGGATATCAGAAGTCTGCATTCCTCTCAGCCCCTGGGTTTCTGGATAAAATGCCTTTCACTCACTCACATTATTATAAATTCCTGTATGCTAATGAAATATCTGAAAAAGAAATAAAGAAAACTATCCATTCACAATAGCATAAAAGCAATAAAATACTTAGGAATAAATTTAACCAGAGTAGTGAAATATCCTTACAATGAAAACAAGACTTAAATGAAAGGAACTGAAGAAGACAAACAAATGAAAAATCATCCCATGTTAATGAGTTTAAAGATTTAATATTGTTAAAATGGCCATATTACTCAAAGGTTTCTATAGATTTGATGCATTTCCTCAAGATTCCAATGATATTTTTCATAGAAATAGAACAAACAATCTTAAAATTGGTATGGAACCACAAAACATCCTAAATAGCCAAAGAAATTCTGAGAAAGAAAAAAGTTGAAGGCACCATGATTCCTGATTTCAAACTATCTTAGAAGATATAGTAATCAAAACTGTATGGTACTGGCATAAAAATTAACTGCTGTCAGCACCCCAGAAGCTTCTTTGTGACCTTTCCAAAGACTACCTTTCTTTTCCCTAAATGTAATCTTTGCCCTGACTTCTATCATCTTAGGTTAATTTTGCCTATTTATTTAAAACTTTATAGAAATAGAGCCAATCAGTATATACTTTTTAGTGCCTGGCTTCTTTCATTCAAGTAATGGTTTCAGAGACTCATCTGTGTTGTTGTGTGGAATGTTGCTCCTTCATTCTTATTGATGATTAGTGTTCCTTTGTGGTTATTCTATAATTTATATGTGCATTCTGCTGGATATTAGAATTTGTGCATTTCTAGTTTTTGCTATTGGGAATAAAGCTGCTATGAACTTTCATATTCATACCTTTGGTACATAAATGTATGCATTTCTGTTGAATGTATGTTTAAAATGCCATTTCTGTGCTCAACATAAGCATATGTTAAGCAAAACACTTGTTCCAGAATGCTCGTCCCACACCCATCAGTAGTGTACGAAAGATTTGGTATTCATGGCATAACTTGGTAACACTTGGTATTGTCAGAACGTTTTATTTTAGCCACTTCTGTCATTGTGTAGAGGTATCTTAATGCGATTTTCAATTTGTATTTCCCTGAACTAATACTGTTGAAAAATATTTTGCTTGCTTATCAGCCATTTATTATCCTGGCTTGTAAAGGGTGTGTTTAAGATTTTGTTCACTTAAGAAAATTACATTGCCTGTATTTAGCTTATTGGTTTGTAAAAGATTTTTATATTCTGGATATGAGTCCTTTGTCAAATATATGCATTGTAAATGATTGTTCTTTCTTTGTAGATTGTCTTTTCACCCTCTTGTCTTTTTTATTAAATATTTTATTATTGTTCTATTATAGTTGTCCCAATTTTCCCCCCTTTGCTTCCCTCAGGGCATCCCACCCCCCATTCCCACAGTCAATTCCCACTCTGTTGTCCATGTCCATGGGTCCTTCATACATGTTTTTTGACTAGTGTCTTCCCTTTCTTTCCACCCTTATCCCCCTCTCCCCTCCCTTCTGGTTGCTGTCAGTCTGTTCCTTGTTTCCATGCCTATGGTTCTCGTATGCTCATTTGTTTGTTTGTTTTGTTTATTAGGTTTCTCTTGTAGGTGAGATCTCATGGTATTTATCTTTCACTGCCTGGCTTATTTCACTTAGCATAATACTCTCCAGTTCCATCCATGCTGTCATGAAAGGTAGGAGTTCCTTCTTTCTTTCTGCTGCCTAATATGCCATTGTGTAAATGTACCATGATTTTTTGGTCCACTTGTTTACTGATAGGCAGTTAGGTTGTTTCCAGCATTTGGCTATTATAAACAATGCTGTTATGCACATTGGGGTGCATAAGTTCTTTTGAATTGGTGATCTGGGATTCTTAGGGTATAATCCCAACAGTGGAGTTGCCGGGTAAAAAGCAGTTCCATTTGTAGTTATTTGAGAAAATTCCATACTGTTTTCCACAGTGGCTGCATCAGTCTGCATTCCCACCCACAGGACACTAGGGTTCCCTTTTACCCACATCTTTGCCAGCACTTGTTCATTGATTTATTAATTATAGCTATTCTGAGCAGTGTGAGATGATATCTCATTGTGATTTTAGTTTGCATCTCTCTGATGGTTAGTTATGTTGAGCATTTTTCATATGTCTATGGGCCCTCTGTATGTCCTCCTTGGATAAGTGTATATTCAGGTCCTTTGCCCATCTTTTAATTGAATTGTTTGATTTCCTTGTGCTGAGTCATACAAGTTCTTTGTATATTTTGGTGATCAAAACTTTGTCTGATGTATCATTGGCAAATATGTTATCCCATAAAGTTGGTTCCCTTTTCATTTTGCTGATGTTTTCTTAAGACGTGCAGAAGCTTTTTAATTTGATGTAGCCTCATTTAAGTTTTTCATTTATTTCCCTTGCCCTACAAGATATATTGGCAAAAATATTTCTGCATAGGATATATGAAATTTTATTGTTTATGTTTTCCTCTGGAACTTTTATGGTGTCACAACTTATAATTAAGTCTCTTATTCATTTTGAGTTTATTCTGGTGTATGGTGTATGTTGGTGGTCTAGTTTTATACTTTTACATGTACCAGTCCAGTTTTCCCAATATCACTTTTTGAAGAAGCTATTTTTACTCCATTGTATGCTCCTTTGTCAAATATTAATTGATCATAGAGACATGGGTTTATTTCTGGGCTCCTTATTCTGTTCCATTGATCTATGTGCCTATTTTTATGCCAGTACCAGACTGTTTTGATTACAGTGGCCTTGTAGTATAGTTTGATATCAGGTATTGTGATCCCTCTTACTTTGGTCTTCTTTGTCAAGATTGCTGAGATTATTCAGGGTCTTTTGCTTCCATATAAATTTTTGAAATATTTGCTTTAAATCTGCAAAATATGTCATTGGTATTTTAATAGAAATTGTGTTGAATCGATAGATTGCTTTGGGTAGTATGGACATTTTAATGATGTTAATTCTTCCAATCCATGAAAATAGTATATGCTTCCATTTATTTGTATGTCCCTCAATTTTTTTCTTTGGTGTTCTGTACTTTTCTGAGTATAGGTCTTTTGCCTCCTTGGTTAAATTTATGCATAGGTACTTTATTTTTCTGTTACTATAGTAAATGGGATTTTCGTCCTAGTTTCTGTTTCTGGTATGTCATTGTTGGTGTACAGACATGCCCCTGATTTCTGAATATTGACTCTGTATCCCACTATTTTGCAAATTCACTTATTAGATCAAGAAGTTTTTTGGTGGAGGCTATAGGGATTTCTATGTACACTATCATGTCACTACAAATAGTGACAGTTTTACTTCTTCCTTTCCTATTTGTATACCTATATTTCTTTTTCTTGTCTGATTGCTATTGCTAGATTTCCAGTACTGTGTTGAACAGAAGTAGTAAAAGTAGACACCCTTGTCTTGTTTCCCCTTGTTAAGGGGAAAGATTTTAGTTTTTGCCCATTGAGTATAATATTGGATGTATGTTTCTAATACGTGGCCTTTATTATGTTGAGTTATGCTTCCTTTACTCACACTTTGCTGAGTGTTTTTATCATAAATGGGTGATGTGTTTTATCACATGCTTTTTCAGCATCTATTGATATGATCATGTGATTTTTGTTTCTCCTGTTGTTTATGTGATATATTACACTTATTGATTTGTGAATATTATATCATCCTTGCCTCCTTGAGATAAATCCCACTTGCTCATGATCTTTTTAACATATTGCTGGATCTGGACTGCCAATATTTTGTTGAGAATTTTAGTGTTCATGTTCATCAGAGATATTGGCCTATAGTTTTCTCTCTTTGTTGTTATCTTTACCTGGTTTTGGAATTAGGATAGTACTGGCCTTGTTGAAAGGTTTGGGAAGCTTCCCTCTTCCTAAATTTTTTGGAATAGTTTGAGAAAAATAGGAGTTGGTTCGTATTTAAATGTTTGGTAAATTTCACCTCTGAAGTCATCTGGTCCAGGGCTTTTGTGTGCCAGGAGTTTTTTGATTCCTGCTTCAATTTCACTAGTTGTTTGGTCTTTAGGGTTGCTTCTTATCTTTTGCTTTTGCAAATTGTACTGCGGTGAACAACTCATTCTTTTGTAATATTCTATTTGTGCAAAGTACTTGTAGGATAAGTTCCCAAATATGGAATGCTGGGACAAAGGTCATGTACATTTGTAATTTTGATAGAAATTGGCAGATTTATTCTCTACAAGAGAGAATAAATTTATACTCTCACCAACAATATGTGAGTGCTTGTTTCTCCACAGCTTTGCCAAGAGTGTTATCAAAATTGTTCTACATTTCCTAACCTGATATGTGAAAAATATGTTTCTCAGTGTATTTTTAATTTAGATTTTTATTTCAAGGTTGGACATCATTTCATTTCTTAAAAATAACACTTTATTTATATTTTTCTTTCTGTCTACTCTCTGTACATATGCTCTTTTTTCTATTGTCTGATTATTTTTCCTTGTCCATTTCTACTTCTTTACATTGAGGGAGAGTAGTCCTTTGCAGTATGTGTCACAACTAAATAGGATCCAGTTATCATTTGTGTTTTAACCTTCCTTGTGGTATTTCTGATCAGGAGGAAGTTAATATGTGTGTACAGTTGAATTTGTCAAAATTTTCATTGTGACTTCTGGAGTTGGAATCATGCTTTTCTTCTGTGAACATCAGGTACCTCAGAATGACAAAGTAGTTGCTGAGGAAAAATTTTTTCTATATGGACATATTCCATCTAATAACTAGAAAACAAAAGATAGGATCTGGATATCACCTCTGCAAGTCCTGGTGGCTTAGTGAATCTGGATACTGATAACCAATGGCTGCTAACATCACAAAAAGGGAGATGAGCAGACTTTATTTGCCTCCTGAAAGAAATAGAGAAAATCATTCATGAAGCGGTCTTGGCAAAATAGTACATCTGAATCTGATCAAACCTATAGATCTAATGATCAATTTACAAGAAACACAGATAGGAATAAAGTATGAACACAAATATCCCTTCTTCTCTATGAAAAATTTGTACTTGGTTTAGCTCTATTTCCTTGAAGACTACTAGTTCCCCACCCACTGTTGAGTCTGAGGAGCCAAAAGCTAAGCTAAATCCATCCCAGAAAGGTCAGGTTAACCAATTGTTGGGTTTTCAGAACATTTTATTTCTTCCTGGTTAATAACAAGCCCAGATCCTATTACTCTGCAGGGAAAAGCAGTATCCATTTCCAGGGACTCCTGGGAAAACATTGCCTAATGGAATTGCATGAGCCCTTATAAGCTCAAGTCTTTTTCTGAAACCCTTTCCCTGTGCACCCATTAAGTCTGCAGAGCAAATCCTTATTAAACTGATAGCTATTATTCAAAACAGCTTACATTTCAAAGCAATTACTATTCCCCAGCCAACTGAATGCCCAATTAGTCTCTAATAAAAACATCACCTAGTACAAAGCCCAGCAGAGAAAGGTATTTACCAAATCCTTTATTGCCCAATTCGTTTAACTTGGGTGACTTACATGATATTTATGCCAACTTTTTTTCCTAAAATACAACTCATGGGTTGAGTATATAAGAATGATCTTGATTAACTCCCTTGTTAGAAAGATTACTCGTTCACAACGGGGAAGGCAAATGCTGTATTTCATTTGTCCTCACATTATCCCTGTCAAGAACAGGAGAACTGGTCACCATGATTATTTCAACATAGACTCAAATTAGGGCTACAATCATGCAAATGTTCTTGCCCTGTCCCAACTCCTAATGGCCTTCTCTCCTCAGTGTGGGAGTGTAGACAGCCTGGGACAGCTGTCCTCCTGTGAACATCAGCACAAGGAGCAACTGATTGGGAAACTCCATGGGGGACACTTGCATAGGACACAAACAGGATTGTATTGGGCTTCTTAAAATGTAATTATAACTAAGAGGGTTATTTTATAAACAAAATATCAATGTGGATACCCTTAAATGGATTTAAGCAATTCCTCAAATCCCCACGTCAACCCTTGTGAGCTCCTTCGTGACCAACATTTCCTCCCACCGGAGAGCTGGCCGGCGCTCTTTCTCAGGAGGGTCCTGGTAAACTCTCCACGTCCTGCTCCTCTATCATTGTGTGTCGGTATTTGTCCTTTTTAAATTTATATTGCAGAGAACTCAGAATATTCCCTTCTTGAAGTATGCTATACACAACTCTTCAGGTGAGAGAGATTTTCTCTGTTTGTTACGAATTCTAAGAAGGGCACTTTGCCTGCTGCCTATGGGGATGACCGCGCTGCTCTCCTCTCACTTTCACTAACTGCCTTGGGCTCGTGAATGGCACCGCCTTCTTGCTTTTGCTTTCTGGGTTGTGCTGCTCCACTTCTCCCCCCAACTGTCTTTTTGCGTATTTGTGTGTATCCTATTGTTCATTTTGAGTTCTCTGCATGGGGGGGCAAGTGCTGTGTTTTTGAGACTGCAGTGAGCTGTTTTGGAACAGCATGGAATTGGAAATTGAAAGACCTGAGTTCAAATTTCAGTTTTGTTTTCCACCAGACATATGACTTTGAACAGTTCCATTAATGTTTATGGTTCTCACTTCTAAAATATCTTAAACAGGAACATTACTAACCTTGTAGAATTTTGTGATGATTAAGTGAGATATTCTATCATATTCCTAATGCATACATAGTCCATGCTTAATACTGTATTTCATTGATTGTGGCACTATTGATTATAAAACACACCACTACTGGTTGATAATATGTTCTGGGAGCCAGATTTAACATTAGAAAAAGAATATGTACCAGAATATCCTGTGCATCCAAAAAAAAGCTGGTGATTTGGAAAAGTGGACAAGAACAACAACAGGAGGATAGAGTTCCAAGGAAAAACTTTACTGAGTTTTGGTTGGCGCAGCCTAAACCTTCAGATAGAAGACTGACTAAAATGTACAGTTCTTTTGAACTCTGTTTTGGTTTCCCATTATTTCTGGCTATATTAGATAAGACTATTTTAACTACTAGTAAAAGAAAGGAACCAAGAGCTTTCAAGGATTACTCACAAAGTCCAAGGTGAAACAAATGGCCTGAAACTGCTGCCCTGGCCTAGGACACCTGTTTAGGTGGCTCTTACTGCCTCTGCTCCAGGCACTGGGATGAAAGTTCTGTGCTCTTTCCCTTCTGCGTTTATTTGCTTTTGTTCCCATGCAGGAGAGGTAGGATTAATGTGCTGAGATTTGGGTGTTGGTTTGTGGGGAAAGAAACACGAAAACTTCTTGGTCTTCTCTGTTTCAGGCCTTATGTCAGTCTCTAATCTAGACAAAGGAATTCTCTGGCCACACAGGGACAACATGGGCTTGGAGGCAGCCCAATGAATGTATGACTTAAGGACCCTGGAGCCTGTGTCTGACTTTCTTCAGTGCCTTTTCATCTACAATGTCTGGTGTATATGCATGAAGAAAAAGACAGAATGTAGTGAATAAAAGAGTCATCTTAGGAATTTCTATGGCTGAAAGGAACAGAAACAATATTTTTAAATTCAGAGGCATCTAGAAGATCTGAGATAAATGTATGCTGTTCCTTAGCCTTCTCTCTTAGTTCCACCTCTGCCACCACTCCAGCAATACTTCCCCTTATTCTAATTCCTTTAAGCATCCAAGGAAGTTTCAGACTGTTGAAGAGAGATTCTAGGCATAACTTCTTTTCCAGCCTTGGTAGAACAAATCGTCTCAGGACTTTGCCGACAAAATCTTTGGGCTGAAGGTCCACCAGATTGTTTACATCCATCTAAAATGCATCCAACTATTTCCACATCTATCAAACCATTTACCATGAAGCAGCTTGTGGCTTCTTTCACCAGGGAGGCCAAGGTCAAAGGAGGAAAAGAGGGATGGGCATCAAGGCCAGTGGCTGTTCAGTCTTGCCTCAAGTTGGCAGTTCTCAAAGAATTAGCAGCTTCGTACCTCATGAAGAAAGATATCTAGTGGTTGTTGGGTTTGCGTTTAGAAGGGATGGAAACAGGTAGACACAACGATGAAAACAGACCAGAATGCATGGGCTTGTGCCTCGGCAATATCTTCAAGGTCAGCATGACACCAGAATAAGGTCTTTGCCTTTACAAGGCCAATTTCAACTAACTATATCCTGAAGCCGGGGGAATCCAATGGGCATGAGATTCTTAGGGCAGAAATAAAATCATTTCTCTACCTTTTGCTCTAAACTCTGGAAACTCCCAGCTTGCTCACCAAACTGCTACATTTGTGTTTGCTGATGCAGAAGAATAGCACTTTCCTATAGCATACCACCAGATGGTAATTGGATTCTAATAATAGAACAAAATACAGAGAATTCCCACTGCTTGGCTGGGTTTTAACTGATGTGACAGCAGAGAGCCAGCTTATCCATGATGTGCCTGCGTAGGGAACGAGCTGTGAACGTGTTGGCTGGTTAAGTTCTCTTAGAAATGCCAGGTATGGGGAGGAGTCACACAGTTATTGGTTGAGGTGTCCTTGGGGCTCCAGCCTCCCCTTTTTGAGTTGATAGTAGATGATTGTCTGTTCCTTACATTCTCCAAAATCCCCAAGGGAGTTTGGGCTCCTGCATTTGAAGGCAGCTCCCTCCCTTCTCTGCCATCCTCTGTGGGAGGCAGGCTTCTGGAACCAGGGCTCCAACCTCAGGAAGGAGCCAATTTCTCCTTCTGCCACCTTATCCCAAGCACATGGTGACTCTCAGGAAGGCCTCTGCCAGGAAACATAAAATGCCCTGGATGGAACTGGTTTTCCTCAGGGCCTTAACTCCAATTTTTGGAAAAGATGGTAATTATGCAAATTAGGTGTGGAACTATGCAGCATGGAGCACATCTCAATTTATCTATTGCTACCTAGAGGACGTTTTCTTAGGGAAGCTTCTCAGCACAGGCCAGTCATGAGAAACTTGGACTCCTCTGAAAAAATAGGGCCAGCTGATCAATGTAACTTCTGTGTTTCAGAGATCATTTCTGAAAATAGGCCCATGATGGCAATCTACTAGATGAGGGCCCACCTACTGAAGACCTAGGATTACAAAGGCACTTAAGAGAATCACTGATTTCTTGATGAATATTACAATATTGGTGCTTAATAGCACTGTTGTAGGGGCCAGCAAACAAACAAACAATATCAGGACCTGAGGTCTCTGTCCTAAAGGTAACTACAACCTGAATCATAGGCTGAGCCTCAGAAATCACCTAGAGCAGCTTTCTCTGTGTGTAGATGAGGAAAATGAAGATCATATAAGTAAAGTGGCTGGTTTAAAGTCATGAAACTAAGTTGTACAAGAATCAGGTTTGGCATCTAAAATACAACTTATATGAGTAATTATATTCACAGTGCAAATCTAAACTATGGGTGCAGCTGGAATAAACTGGAGGAGGAAGGAGGATGTGAGAGTAGGGGGAGGGTCAGAACTCCAGTGTCTTCATTTCTGATCTCTTGGTTAGTCATGTGAGGGGCAATAGATGGCCCAGCAGATGGTTTGGAGAACTGGAATGCAGACACTCACAGAGGAGAGCAAACCCCACATGTGTGGCCTTTACAATCTCTTTGCTGTGCACATTCAGGGAGATCACTTTGGACTGAGCAATGATGGAAGGCCTCCTGGAGTTAGAAGCATTTGAACTAAACCTTGAAGGATGGCCATAATTCAGGTGAGGAGCAACTGTTAGACCAGCAGGCCTAGCCTGGGCTGAGAGGTGCATT
Source organism: Pteronotus mesoamericanus (assembly GCF_021234165.1). NCBI lineage: Eukaryota > Metazoa > Chordata > Mammalia > Chiroptera > Mormoopidae > Pteronotus > Pteronotus mesoamericanus. The sequence continues at coordinate 2,456,522 of NW_026555170.1, forward strand.
TCTGGACGTAGGTGGAAGGACTGGAGTTAGTATGAAGCTTGGTACCCCTTTCAGTGTCGCTAGAGAGAGAGCTTAATGCCTGCCTTATTTAAGAAAAACATTAAAAGTGCTCAAAGCAATCAGGTTCAATCATCAGTACCAAGAATGAGAAAGTCAATTATCTGAGGCAGTGGTAGGAAGGACTCAAAAATGTTGCCTGTTATAAAAAGTTAAGTTTTGCCTTGAATCTGGGTATTTATATGGATGTGAGTGTATATGGAGATCCCTCTCTGCAGGACATGAAAACTTTTCGAAGATTGATATAATAATAGAATTTCTGTGTTGATTTTGGTGACTGAATATGGGCAGGAAGGAAATATCTGATAAGGAGCAGAGGCTGGCGCTCATGGAATTAGATGTTCTTTGGGGCTTGGGTTAGCGAATACATTACTTGGGAAGTTGCATATACAGATGTTTCCTGCCTAACATGACCTAATATGAGATGATGGCTCCCTTTCTTGAACCATCCCCAAAGATGTCACATAAACAAGCTTGATGTACCTAATAACATGGGTGGGGGGAGGTGAAAAGATCCTGGGGAGGCAGAATGTGATTGGGTCTCGGTATGTGTGTGTGTTGGGGGCGGTGGGGGGGTGTGTGTATAGCAGGAGTGGGGGAAGTGAGTGGGAAGAGGGATAGAGGATCTGTTGTCAACTTTGGAAACAGATTACAGAAAAGTTTTCCAGTTGTATCCTGCTCATTTTTACATTGCTAGGGGCAAAAAATTGCTTGTCAGGTAGAAAAACAGTTTTGCTGGCCCAGTACCAGCCAGAAACTTCAGGGTAACAACAGAGAAGAACGCTGGGTGGAGTGCAGGTAATAAATCAGGGCACCTAGGCGGAGAGCAGATAATAAATCAGGGCAGGGGAAGGCCTGCTTCCAGAGGCTCCCTCATTCTCAGGCCTCCTCGGTCCACAGTGTAAGAGTTAAGAGCATGGGTTCTAAAGCCAATGACCCAGATTTTAATCTTGTCTCCACCACGCACTGCTCTGTGACTTTGGGAAAGTTGCTTCTGCTCTCAGTCACGTCTATTTTTGTTTTCTCATTTCTAAAATGGACATAGTAATTCTACACAACTCTTAGGATGGTTTAAAAGATTCAATCCATATAAAAGTATTTAAAACTGATATATGCTAAGGGCTCAAGAAATGTTAGCTGTTATTTTGAAGACTGGAGGAAGTTGCCTCGAGTGGCAGTGCTGCTTTTTTCGGGAGTTTGGGAGTAAATAGGGAACGGTGCAGCCCAGAGGTATGGTCTTAACACACTGTCTGTGTCCTAAACCAGCAGAAGAGGCACAAACAAGGCCATGAGCTTTTCCTCTTTCTTCCAGATACCCACTATGAGCCAAGGCTGTTGACACTTCCAGGGTAACATGAGTCATGGAGAACAGGTGACTATACATCTACACTCTCAAAGAAAAGCAACAAAGGGAAATTGTATACTAGGGGATGCAGACTTAATAAACCAGACAAAATCGGATTTAAAATAAGCATAGGAAATATCCTCAATAGGATAAGGGAGGCTTTTGGAACCATGAAGAAAGAACAGTCAAAGAAAACCTGACTAAAGTTTCTAGAAATGAAAAATATGACTGTTAAAATAAGGAACTCAATGGTTCATTTGGATAATAGAACGGATATTGCCATGGAATGAACAAATAAAATAAATAATTAGGTCAACAACTCTCCCAGAAGATTCTAAGATATATTAAAACAATTGAACCTATAAAAATAAAAGTTAAGAGGGATGGAGGATAAAAATAGAAGTTAAGATCTGTAAGTTAGGAATATCAGAAGAAGAGAGTAAAAATAAGTGCAGTGAAGACAATGCTGGACAATAGTGAGAAAAATGTTTCCAGAATTAAAGGAGGATGTGGTAGATTTGACAGCAATGCTCCCAAATCGTTCCATCTCCTGATATCCATGGTGTTCGGTACTCTCCTCCACACTGATTCTAAGCTTGGCCAACTGGCTTATTTTGGCCAATGGGACAAGTGAAAATTGATGCAGAGACTTTAAAAGTGCTGGACACTTTCTTTGGTGGGGGCGCCTTTTAGAAGCCTGAGCTACCGTGTGAACAAACCCAAGTTAACTGAATGGAAAACGTGGCCCAGTTGATCCATTTTTCCAGCTGACATCCAGCAGAACCATTTAGCTGATTAACAGTTGACTACAGAGGAACTGCCAGCAGAAGCCAACCCAAATTACCAACCTATAAAATAAAAGTTGATAAAAGTTAATGCTTTAAGCATTTACATTTTAGTGTGTTTGTTACACAGCAATAGAAAGCTGATATAAAGTATGTTAATATCTTAGACTGAAAATGCTTGTACTGGGTTAGACAGGAGAGGTCTAAACACACATGCACACACACGCACACATGCCTAAAACAAGGACATAAAAGGCAAAATTCTAAAGTCTTTTGGAGAAAAAAATTGCAGACCATCTTCCTAGGAAAAGAAGCAGATCGACATCAGAATTTTCAAAAATTTTGTATATAACAAAAAATTGATAATATTTTTAAAGTATAAAAAAAAGAACTTTAATCCAAAATTTCATATCTAACTAATCATTTAAATATGAGGGTAAAATAAAGATATTCTCAGTCATACTAGGCCCCAGAAGATTTAATATATAAAACTGCATGGAAATCATTAGAATAATTATTTCAGGAGGAAGAGAAATGAAAACCAAAGGCTGTGGATATGAGTGAGAAAATAAAACTAAATTTAAGTTCTGTCTGCATAAGCACTGAAGAACAGAAGAAAGAATGGAGGAAGAAAGGTAAGGAGGGAGGAGTGGATATATTCTGAATAATCCAGATGTAAAATTTTGATTAAACTTGAAGGCCTAAGCAGAAAGTTTGGGCCAACAGTAATGTAATCCAGGGCAGGAAGTGAGCCTGAAACAGGTTCTAAGGAAGATTGTTCTAATATGCCTCAGACATGCTGCAAACAGCTGCACCAATTAAAAGGCAATTAAATGTGTAATAAATGGAAATGCTACAAAGTTGTTCTGTAAAAAAGTCTAGATGGGAATTGCCAGAGTGGCCTAGCTGACTGAGCAATGTGGGCCAAAATGAAGATTACCGGTTTTTTTAGCTGGTGTGCCCCCGTGCAACACCAGTGAAGTACCTTTAAAAAATGACAACTCAGCCTTGGCCAGGTGGCTCAGTTGGTTGGAACGTTGTCCCATACACCAAAAGTTTGTGGGTTTGATTCCTAGTCAGGGAGAGTATGGGAGACAACCAATCAATGCCTCTCTCTCTCTCTCTCTTTCCTCCCCGCTTTCTTCCTAAAATCAATAAACATATCCCAAATAAGGATTAAAAACATGAAAAAGAAAAAGAAAAACGACAACTCAAAACCAGCTCTTTTCAGAGCATGTAGAGTGGTGTGATTTCTGCAGGCCCCAGGCATGGGAGAGGAAGGAATGCAAAGCACAAGAATGGGGGTGCGTTGGGGCGTGGAAGGCCGCGGTGAGAGCAAGGCTGCTTGGCACGCTCTCTTGGCCTAGAGGCTATGAATCTGAGCATTAAATGGTATGAGGAGTGGGATAGAGGCAGCAGAACATAAAAATGATGTTTTGAACTAATAAAAGCAACTAATCATCTAGTAAGAAACATTCAGACTGTAGCAGTCAGCACTCTCCCCTTTGGAGAAGGCCCATCCCATCTTTTCTGCCCAATTTCATCGCTTCTATTGTCCAGGAAAAAGATGTTCAGGTTAAATCCTAATATTTCAAATATTTATCACCCAGTTCTATATTACATGTGTCTCGAGTACTAGATAGCAGAGCAAATCAAGGTTTTAATCAGAGAAACAGAACCGCTATTCCTCATGGGATAAAGGGTTTATTATAGGAAGTAGACCTAACTTTATTGTGGGAGAATATGGACAGGGGAAGGTCCAGGAAGAAGATGGAGAATCAGAGAAAGTCAATATCCAGTCTGTATGAAACATCAAGCGTATCTGGCCTCCAAAATGGGACTTAGCAAAGGAGAAGGTCATGGGAGATACGTGGGCTGCTCTGCCTCTGTGCGTCTGCCGGCAAATCTCTGAGAGAGACCTGGAGATGTCCTTGTCAACACGATCAACAAGAAGAAGAGCTGGATGCAGAGGGGAGGAGAGTGAGGATGAGCTGGAATTCACTGGCACCTCCCCAATTTTCAGTCGCCACACCTAATCTTGACCTTCAGCAATTAGCTAATGCTGCTTCACTTCTGCCCTCCAAATCCCATGCAAGGTCCTCTTTCGGCCAACTCTCAGCCAGAACCATGTAAGGAAGGGGTTTTAGCAGACAACTTAATGGAATTGGTGCAGGACAAAATATCCCCCAGGGTGAGTAGTGATGACTAGAATGATCTGGTTCAAGCTGAGATTTCAGACTAGTGTGCAGGGTGGGTCTGAGAAGCTAAGAGAAGGAAATAGGGATCCAGAACCAGGTCAAGATACTAAAGGGGCATGTCGCAGAAAAGTGGGTTGCTCTGAATAAGTACATTTCTGGGAAGATAAAACTGGCTTTATTTCACCATGGGTCTGAGGCAATGCTCACTTTGAGCAATCAGTTGTGTTTGCTTGAAGGAGGGTCTGGTTCCTAGATGTTAAAAGGTTTCTCACCCATTAGAATATCTTGTAACCTGGTCTATATAATCAGGACTACTCTCTGTCGAAGCACTGAGACAGGGCTAACATAACAGGTTGGCTGGAGCCACCTAAATTCAAGTACCTCTCAATGACAGATGCATTTCCTTTACCTCAAGTTTTAGAATGACAATAAAAGGAGGTACTTGCGAGGGGCTCAATTACATTATGAATTAATTCTGTACAAGTTCGTAAGTAGGTAAAGACTTGTAGATACATAAAATAAGCACTCTATGAATAAAACTCTGTGTTCATCAGCTACCATTTTTTTCTAACCCAAGCATTAACTACTAACTCAGGTTATTATAACAACTTAGGTATGAGTTTACACTTGGCCAGGAAAGGGTAAGGAAACGTTTTTGTAGGGTTGTCTGGGCTCTGCAGATAGTAGACTAGAATGACTGACCCAGACAAGGGCAGGCTTATGATTACAAATTCTCACAGGAAACCTTTTGTAAAATTTCTAACTAGAATCCATGTCAAGGTAGGCCAGCTTCCTTGTCTCCTTTAGCTGGTGAGATGATTTCTCTTCTCTACTGTGTCTTTTCAAAGGGTGTAGGCCTTTAGGGGACCTGAATTTATGTGGGGCCTCCCACTCCCTTCTTGCCTGGGCCTAAGGCTTGGTTTCCTCTCCCAGCACCGCAGTTAAAACCCAAACACTTTAGTTCCTGAAGTGGGGTACTCATTCTTATTTTGGTTCACATCTCTTCTTGCAATGCCTGCTTGGAATTTCCCTACTTTCTTTGGACCTCAACCATGCCTTTAAAAAATACTTGCTATAGTTTAGGTTGTATTTTCAGGGGCTTTGCATGAGTTGTTCAGTGGTTTTAGAATTCCAGATTTCTAGAGAATGAAATTGCCAAGATGATCACTGAAATTTCTTCCACAATGCTGTGCTGTTACACACTGCAGCACCGTCCTGGAATTCTAAAGACTATCCAGAATCTATGTCTTATCTGCTTGGAGTGTGGGGTGCGAGGTGGCCTCATTACATTATCCTACATGCATTTGATTGTCAGGGTTTTTTTGAAACAGTGAAAGATAGCTTTTGTTCTTGAGCTTTCACTCTTTGAGTGTATTGGTAGTGAGAATCCTAATCATGACTGATCTTTCTGAAGGCAAAGGACCAACTAGCTCTCAGTTTAGGTGTCTTAGGGCTCATTTGTGGTTTTGAAGCTCCACATTAATGATCAGTTGAGTAATGGAGATAAGCTCCTGGGAATTCCTGGCTCTAGCAAACCATCTTCTCTTCTTTCCAGGTGCATTGAAGATAACTCGAGCCCACAAGTCAATGTGCCTATTTAGGTTAATAACCAGTCAGTGCTAAAGAGGCAGGATTAGAAAATAAGCTTTTTTTTTTTTTTTTTTTTTTAAATTTTCTTCAGTCGTAGCTGGACACATTGAAATGGAGGTTTGAATTGCTCTTTTTAAACATTTATTCAGATGCTTCTTCTATGAAAATAATAAGCAGATCTTATTTGAGAAAGAGTATGAGAGTGGAGACAAAATTTATTAATTCAATAAATATTCATTGTGCATCTCCTCTGCCTGTATCAGGCATGAAAAGGAAAGTCATGGTAAAACAGAAGATCAAAGGAGACTGGTAGATAAAGGGCTGTTCTGGACCTATGTTTGCTAATTGGAGTAAATGGGTTCAAACCAAGGACTGAGTACCTCCAATGAATGCACTCTTGCATATGTGCATTACTGGATACTTGAGACAGGTGAGTGGGGTTGCAGAGAGAGGGAAAATATAGTCCCTAGAAGGATTTCTTATTGCAAACCTGATGCAATAGTCCAAAGTACCTAAAATTAGATGATGTGTGAAATAGAAGTCACCATTCTATTCATTCTAGGACAGCATCAATAAACCAAATCTTCATGAGATAAAAAATAAATACAAAGAAAGATTATGAGTACCATTATGTACTTTTAAGTTATGTGTAACTCTATTTCTCTTGTCATTTTACGTTCCTTTATAATCCACTTGATTGGTGGGTAAGTGTAGGCTTCTTGGTTTCCCTCGGGCTCTGACACCAGCAGGTATCTCCTTACCATCCCAGCGCTACCATCCGCTCTCTTTCTTTTCTCTACCACCTTTGCTTCCACTGGTGTTCAACCAATGGTGGTTATTATTACAATTTTTTTTTTAGTACAGCCCTTTCATATTGAAACTTTCTAGAACACTATGTTCTCTCTCCTTGTGAGTAAGGGCAGCAAGAGATTAAGCAAAGTGGATAGAGTATAATCTTCATGAGACCAGAGACAGTATCTATTTAGTTCATTGCTATATTTTCAGGACCTTATTTTCCAGTGTCTTGAAAGTAGTGGGTGCTCAATAAATAGTAGTCGACCAAATGAATAAATGGATGAGCGAGTGGCTAAGGAAAGGAGAACTGTAGGAAAGGCTGTTACAGAGAAGTTTATGGGAGTCCCTGCCAGGTGTAACATCTCCACACAAGAGGCATCTTTAAAGATAAATAGCTTTCTTAGGCCATTTAGATGGATATGGATCTGCAGCCTCCTACAGACCAATGAAGTTCTTTCAGGTTCCTGACACCTGAAAACAGATGGACGTCAAACCATGGTCATTAAGAAAAACAGGGAGGTGGGATACTTACCTGGCAGGGGAGACACCATGATCACGAAGGTGTGGTTTTCCCAATGTAAGGCTTATCCATTGCACTCCAGATGTGCTGACTCCTGTGATTTCCCCAAAAAAGAAAAAAAAAGAAAAGAAAAGAAAAAAGAAAAACAGGGAGGTGACACTGGCAAGATGTAAAAAAAAAAGAAGTGTAAGGAAGAATATCAGTGCATCTTCCTTCTGCAATGTCATCAGCCTCACCAGCGGTCTTGGCGGCAGCAATACCACCGCCAGGCAAATGGACTGAAAGTTCACATGCTGAATTGTCCCGCTGAATACCGCAGAAAGGAGAAGTGAATGACACTGCAGTCTACTTCCAGAAGCTCAGAGAGCCCTTCTGTCATTCTGCTTCACATGGACCACAAACTCACAACTAATAGCTGTGTCTGCATTTTCCCTTTCCCTTGAAGAGATATTGCTGAACTTCCTTTCCAAGCTCCTAATTAAATCATACGTTGGTTGTGAACAAAATTATTAACCAATAAATAAATGTAATTTACATAAATACAAAGTTATATAAATAAAACAAACATCAAAAGAGACGAAAATATAACTACATAATTTTGTATCCAGACAAACTGAAGTACCTTCCAAGAGTAGAGGTGGGGGAAAGAGGTGGCTTGGGGAGAGGGGGATGGGGAGGAAAGAAGGGACTCTGATAGAGTAAGAGTTAGGAAACGCAGCAGTGATTAAAACTTGCCTAGTCATAAAATTCCCTTAAACTGGGCTCTTCAAAATATCCCCATTAATTAAGATAAAGCTCCCACAGATGTTCAACCAGTTTAAGCAGTTGAATTAGTAGAACATCTAAATGTTTCCATTATGAAAAGAGATACTCTCTCATTCAGAAGCAATAATGTGCTGTTTCACATTGATTGATTCCCTTGGGAGTGAGACCAGGGAACTTCAGTAATTATTTTCCTCTGTGATGTTATTGCAATGATAAAGTTAAAAGGTAAAATGGCTGAGGTAAATTTTGTGTTGACTTCCTATAAATTCTTACTCCCACAAATTCCTCACTTTACTGCAATCTGACTTATCTTCCCCAGATCCATCACTAAACAATGTTAAGATATGCTAAGCTATTTTAAGACCACCATGACCCTAACTTTTACCAAGTACAAAAACCCACACTTTTATTTCTGAACGTCTCTGCAGAATTCGACAATACTCATTTTAACTCTTCCTCTCTTGGCTTTCTCAAGCCACTTCCCTTGATACCTAAAATCATGTCTAGGTCCCCTTTAAGACAATCCTCTTCCTTTGCTGACCTTTCCATGTTGCTGCTCCCTGCTGCCATCCTTGGCCTGTCATTGTCTCACCCTACTCACTATTCCCAGGGATCTTATCCTTTCTCATGGAGTCAACCACTGTCTCTGGGTTTGGCTGCTCCCCTCATTTTATCATCATAAACCCAACTGTCCTATGGGAATTTTCAACTCAAATTTAAGATGTCTAAAAATGCACTATCATCTTTCCTCTTTGCACAGCCACCCTTACACCTTCTGCAGGACTGACAGGTGCTAGCTACTGCACAGAGACCAGTGCCAGTCACCAGTGCTGGTCCTCAGGCCAGGGAATATATAAATGTCAGCATGGGCCAGGAATTTTCTGGGTCAGCCCCAATTTAATTTTTTAATCCAGATAATTAATTGATCTATTTAATACAATTAATATTCATGCTTTTGTAGCATATAAACAAGTTTCTAAACAACAAAAAGAAACTTTTTCTTAGACTGTGAGACCCAATTTGGGTTTGGAAAATTATTGTTCTGTACACACTAAATCAAAGTACAATAGTAAGTTGGCACTGTGATTTATATAACTGCCCTTTATGTGCTTGATTAGTGTGAATCAATTCCTTGGGTACCTGTACAAAGAAATTTAGTTGCTAACTTTTCAAGGCTGGTGCTCTGACTTTTTAGAGTGCTCAGCAATGTGAAGTCACTTCCTAAAGCCTAGCTTGAGATGATAATATACAGTGACAATTTATTGAGCTCCCAGTGTGGGTCAGGCTCTGTTGTGGCCACTTTGCAGTTACTACTTTAATTTTATAATGACCCTACCAAATACCTTATCCCTTTCATACAGATGATGACACTGGTACTTAAGCCACTAGTGTGTTGGGATCAGCTTATATGGGCTATGAGAGCCAATGGTATAAATATCTTTCTAACCTTGCATTCAGTGATGTCATATTGGTAGCTTAAAATCAGACATTGTGGGAGTATTTACAGCACAAAGACTGGCACATGGGACAAATCAGGGCCTTATTTATTTATTGGAAAAGTGTGTTGTTAAAAACTTACCAGTACACCACAGTTTACAGCTAATAACCAGCCAAGCCACAGTTTAAACTCTGATCTGTCAGTCTCCAAACTCTTGTTCTCTCTCCCTGCATTAGAAGTCACTGGCTGAGCATTGGGTGGTGTGGCTCAGTGGACTGGGCATCATCCTGCAAACCAAAATGCTGCTAGTTCAATTCCCTGTCAGCACACGTCTGGGTTCTGGGCCAGGTCTCCGGTTGGGAGTATGCAAGAGATAACCAATCAGTGTTTCTCTCCCTCTCTTTCTCCCTCTCTTCCCCTCTCTCTAAAAATAAATAAACTCTTTTTTTAAAAAGTCACTGGCCGAGGTCAGTATCCAGTGCTCCCCAAAGGCCCTAATGCTCTCCTTCTAGAAGATGTTCCCCTTCCCTAACTAAATTCTGTTAACTCAAAATAGGAAGCAAAGTTCAGCCAGGGGCTATCCAGAATTCCCTTTATTCTGTTTCAACTCCTGCCAGAAACGAAAGTCAAATAACAAAACTGTTTGAGAAAAAGCAGAAAGACAGAGACAATTTGGATTCTGTTAGTTCAGTATCCGTGAATAAGTGCAAAGGAGGAACTGGATAAACCGTTAGTTCTCAAATGCTTTGAGGAGCTCCACTGGAGAGCTCTTTCACTTGGCAGTGAGAAGAAGGACCCCATGGAAGCCTTAATCAACACCATCTAATTAAGGAGATGGAGTTTAATCTCTGGGCCAAGTGTCCATCTGCTTCCCATTTCCAATCATTTAGCACACATTAGAAGTGAACACAACATAAACTCAGAGCAACCTCAGCGATGCATTACTTCCATCGCTGGGCGATGGGGCGCGGGTACTCCTGGATGCTTACTTCCAAGATAGGAGTATGCCAAGAATCAAACTTCTAAGAAGATAATGGAATGGGCCAAATGCCCTTCTAAAATCTGGCATGGATATGGAGTCTGATATTGAGAAAGTGACCTTTAATAAATAACTCCATTTTTAATGACACTGGACTCTCCTCTGGCTAATATGATATAACAATCCCAAGGCAATATTTAATAGCTTTGCATATTTATTTTGCATTTTTTTTTACAGTCCTTTTCTTTGTATGTTAGTTCTGTCTTTGGTTTTAAATTCCTAGAATAGAGACTATATCTCTTCAGTCCTCATAATAGTAAGTTGTATGCTTTTTGCACAATAAGTAAGTTCTTGGCTACTTTGTTTAAAGTAAGTGAGCGGGGATGGTAAGAGTGGGGATGGCAATAGCATAAGACAGAGTCCTCACACTCAACACGGAAACCACCCTCATGACCCCTTCTCAGTCAGTAAACGTGTCAAATTGTCTGCTCAGGAACAATCAGGCCAAAATACAAGTCTTGAAAGAAAGCAGAGGAAGCCTCTCTTTCTAATGAACCTGGCAAGTGTGGTCCATGGGAAGCACTTGCCCTTTGAGGACTAGCAGTGACATGTTAAACATTAATGACAGCACAATCAAGATGTTGGCAAGACTAGACTCTAACCTGGAGGTTCTGGGGAATAGTCTGCTAATCATTCATGTTGTTGGCAGGATTCAGTGCCTTGCAGCTGGAGGCCTGAGGTCTCCGTTTCCTTACTGCTGTCATTCTGTTTCTCACATGCATCCTCCATCTTCAAAACAGCACTGGGTCATTGAGTCCTTGTGCTTCATTCTCTTTGACTTGCCTTTCTGCTGTCAGCTGGAGAAAATGCTGCTTCTAAGGGGCTCAGGTGAATAGACCGGCTCTTTCTGATTAGCAATCTTTTTTTTTTTAAAGCTTTTATTTACTTATTTTTAGAGAGAGGAAGGGAGGGAAGAAGAGAGGGAGAGAAAAATCAATGTGTGGTTGTCTCTCACACGCCCCCTATGGGGAACCTGGTCCACAACTCATGGACAGGTGCCCTAGACTGGGAATTGAACTGGTGGCCCTTCATCTTGTAGGCCGGTACTCAATCCACTGAGCTACACTAGCCAGGCTCTGATTACTAATCTTAATCACATCTGCAGGATCCCTTTGCTGTATTACAGAGCGTAATTACATGCATGGTTGTTGTGGGGGTGATGCATTGTGGGGAGCACGGGGCGCGGGTACTCCTGGATCTGAGGGTTACTGTCTGGAGCCAGCTGAGGAGGGAGCAGGGCTCTGAATCCCACAGTGCCTGTCCCAGAGTTGTCACAGATGGGAGGGAATAAACACGAGTTGTCGCAAACACTTCTCTGTTTGCCAGGAGAGGGGACATGGCAACTTCCCTGTAGTGGAGAAGGCCCCAAGACCCTGTGTCCAAAGGCTTTTATTGAGAACCGTATGCACAGGGGTATGGATGCAAAGCTCATCAATCAATGTCAAAAGGCTATGTTTACAGAAAACAAATAGAGACCATAGATAACAATTGAAGGAACACAAGAGATCTGCCTCAGGTCAGGGTCTATGAATAATGTAAATCTTCTTCCCAGTATGAGCCAGTTATCACCGCTTTTGAGGGAAGAACAAGCATGCTCAGAGGAACTTGCTTCTAGGCTTGATTGTCCCCAGGAACCACCCGATCCTGCTTGGGGCTGTACCTGCCTTTAGTATTGTTTCAAGCCTGAGCCAGGCGAGCGGGGCAGAGCCACCAAGAGATAAGGAGACTTCTTTCAGATAGAATGAGGACTCTGGCCCTCTCCAAGCTGAGCTGAGGGGTGCCGGCCTTTTTGTCCTTTCTCCGTCCCCCAGGTCCTTGTCTGCTGCCATACCTGCCGATGACTGTCTTACGGTCGTTTTCTCCATATGAGAAAAACTTACCCATCGTGGATCACTGACCATCACAGGGCCAAGCAGGGTGATGTGAGGGGGACAGGGGTTGCACCCCTGCCGGGGGGACAGGTTTTGTCTCCTTAGTGGCCTGTTTTCCCAAGGCCTTCTTGATTAGCTCCAGCTCCAGGGGTCCTCTCGCCTGTCGTCAAGACTACAGTTCCTGAAACCAGACGGGGCGTTTCCCAACACATGGTATCTCATCATGGTCACAGGTTCCCCCCACACTCACAGTGGGAGACTATACAAGGCTGAGGGTCACTGGGGTCATTCTTAGAATTCTGCTTCCCACAGACAGGTCATGGGTGGGATTGCTCACCCAAGCAATTTGGAAGAGGTGAGAGGTGTGATGTCGGGTGTGTCCGGTGTGATAAGGGCTGAAGCATGGTCAATGACTTGGGAGGAGCAGCCTAGCCAGAGACCCCTCCCAGGTTAACTGTTAATCATTGCTTATCTGTTCCTGTAGCCCGTTTTCACATCCCTTCCCCCGCCTGGGTAGCACATCAATCTCATCAATCTCCCACCTGAATGCTAATCCCTTCCCCCCACCTGGGAAGCCCATCCGTTTCCCGCCCGTAATGCTAGGGCTTATAAACCCCTATCTAACCCCGATTCGGGGCTCAGAATTTGGAGACTGCCTCCTCTGAGCCCGCGCGTGTGAATAAAGGCTTACTCCGTTCCCTGAATCGTGTCTTGAGTCTGGCTTTCCGTAACATGTCCAGTGTGATGGGCTGAAGCATGGTCAATGACTTGAGCCCAAGGAAAGTCAAGAGGGCAGCGGGGCCAAACTTGGAGACAACAGCTCGGCTTTTCCTGTGGTGTGTTTGTGGGTAGGAGAGGCAATGTGAGCAAGGAGAGTAGTGGGAGGGAGAGTTGCCACAAGGGGAGGGCGGCGGGGAGTTACCTGTTACATACAAGCACTTTAAACAAACAGCCCAGTGGGTCTACAAAGAATATTTCCTTTCTTGGGACAACCAGAGCTCCTGCAGTTACCCTTTTAGCCCATATATTCAAGAGCATCCCCATTCTCTGCAGCCTATCTTTCAAAGCCTTTCCTTTACAGGTTCCCACTTATATTCCAGCCATATTCCTCACAAATCCTGCTAACGCATCTTCTGCTGAAATTTTAGTAGAACTGGTACATAATTGGACTGATGGCAGCCAAGGTTTCCCTAAAGAATCGCCGGCGATGCTGTTACCCTGGTGAATTTACAGTGATCTGGGGTCTATCTCCAGTCTTTAGGCTCACAGACTTGGTTTTGCCAGCACTTCAAATGCAGGCCACACCCAGGGTAGTACTCAAATACACACTAATAATATTTGCTGCCTATGTTTCCCTTGCCGCATGTACTGACCTCAGCCTTTCTTCCACTGGCTAACCTCTGTTATGTCTGGAGTTTCCAGAGTCTCAACTTTGGCTTAGGAGGTCCTCCTTCCCAGGCCCCTGTGAGGGCTCCCTTTTCCCAACAACTGTAGTGGACCAGCTACTCGTTTGTAGGGCTCAGTACAAAATGAAAATGAGGGCTCTTGTTAAAAAATGATTAAGAATTTCAAGATGGTGACTGGAGAGTATCGAAGCGATGTGGAGTCCTGTGTTGCTGCACAGCTCAATGCTTGATAAGCTGCAGGGCCTCCCCGTTCTGCCCACTCTTACTCCTGTTCTCGCCCATATGTCAAGTCCTCCAAAACTGCTTTTGAATGACAACCAAGGATCTCAGATATGTACTGAAATTATAATATATGGTGCTCTTGAAAGTTCTTTAAATCCAGAAACATTGCTTTGAGAGGAAGTCCTTGGCATAATGCCTGCTATAGAAACGGTAACAAACATGTCTAGTACTTTACACAGAAAATGGCAACTTGATATAGAAAAAATCACCCAGACTTTGAAATATAGAATACTAGTGGGCAAGATCACAAAAGTTGCACATACTATGGAAGGTGAGGCACTGCTCTTTGGACCTGCAATATAATCTTGGGAAAGAGGAGAGAGGAAAAAAAGAAAAAAGAAAAAAAAGAATCCCTACCTAGCAAACATAAGGCTTTTAAGTTTGGATGCCTGCTTCTTCCAAGGGTGCCAAAGGCATTCTCAAAAGCACCTTGGAGTAGGCCTGGCACAGTGAGTCTGGGGTGGAGGAGCAGGACAGGGGTGGGATAGGAACTGTTTTTAAAACAACAGCCACCTAATGAACGTGGATAATTAGCAAGGTTGCACTGCCTTGCCATCCTGGGCCCGAGGCGCAGTGAGAATTATGAAATGGCCGCTGGCAGATGAATGGGGATTGTCTCCACCATCTGTCTTCCAAATGATCCTGCAGGTACAGCTATTATTTCAGTCAGACACTGGCAGGCGGGCAATTGTTCACAGCCTCTGTAAAGAATAGGGGCTGTCAAGCGTTTGGTGAGTGCTACAGCTTCCCACGGATACATTTTCAGCTTGTCGGAGTCATTAAAATGTGGAGGGGATGCAGGGCATGTGACTGACCCAGACTTTTAGTTCCTTTTCCCCCCACCTCGGCCACTGCTCCTCTCTGTTTTTTCCTCCTTATCATGCCCCTCACCCCAGCCTTCTTTTCCTCACCCCTTTCTCCTCCTTTTACTTTTTTCACTTCTTCTCACAAAACTACACAAAAATCTTGGGAGAAAATTTACTGTTGCCTCAGTAAAGCTGACTCCTCGAGGTAGAACGCGCAAGGAGACGAGATTAAAACCACTGCAGCTCAATAAGAGGTCAGTTCCGGAATCCTGGTAGATTCTCCCAGGGAAGGAGAGATACAAAGGGGAGTTAAAAATGCAGAGAAGAGGCACCAAAAAAAGACACATGCCATTAAACACTCTGAATTCTGGCTAACAGATTGGCCAGAAGATAAGAAAACCCAGCAAGGAGACATGGAATCAAACCAACGTCCGCCAGAAGTAGGTGTGAACTTAAGCCCACGAAATAGCTTCCTTTAGTATGATAAATGTGCTCATTTGTCAGCATTTTACTTTTCATCCCTTTGTGGACCAATTTGAGTGACATGATTCGGCCCACACCTGGTTTGACATGAAGGCTGGGTTTGAAGCTCCACACATAGCGCTCACCTTCGCACTGCAAAGTGCACCTCCTGGCACAGACTCGGAGCTGAGTAGGGAGAGCCTCACTAGCTCACCTCCCACTTGGAGCAGGAAGTGGCTTTGAAAGGATAACGCCCTGAGAATCAAGTTCAAATGTGAAATCAAACAATTGCTCTTTAAGCCTGGTAAATATGGCAAGAAAACTAGAACTTACTGTTTCCCTCCACCCTGTTTATATTTCACTTTGCTTATATTCTTATATTTGTCCTCTTCAACTCTTTCTTCTCTTCCCCTCCCCAACTCTCTACCCCTCCCACCACCCTGCTCTGAAGAAATGCTTAAAACAAAACAAAATAAAGAATCTTCTCCTCAGTTGCTGCTGAAGCAGATGCCATACATTAAGATCACCGTATCTCATTAGATAATGTAATTTAAGTTTCCTCACTTCAACGTTGCCAAGAAGAGAATCTGAGTACTGTATGTCAAGTATTATTGAAATGTCTGTTTTACTCACAATCAACTGAAAATGTTCTCTACTAAGATTTTTGTGGCATAATAACTTGGGGATCATTTTAAATTCTGCTTTGAGATTCAAGCTCAAAGCTATTTGTAAGAGGGTATGGCGTGTCCAGTGGCTTCCTGTCTAACGCCCTATCATTCAAGTGACTGTGAATGAGGCTTTATCATGAAGCCGGGCACCTTGGACAATGAAAGGATGAAAGTTCCTATTCATGGTTACATCAGGACAGCAGACATAAACCTGGACTGTCCCAGACAAGCCTGGGGGCATGGCCCCTGCTCCTCACGGGAAGGCTGAATAAGAAGAGGGGTATTTTATTGTTAGCAAGGGTCATTATCTCCTCTGAGTGCCTGAAGCCCTAGCAGAACTTGTAATCCACTTGGAATTTAGTATATTCTACCTTAACATTTTATTTCTCTTTATATGGATTTGTCCTGGAGGTTGGGGTCTGAGTTGCTATTTCCATCCCTTAGGCGAGATCCAGAAATCCCAAATGTACTTGTTAATGACAACCAAGTTTGGCCTGAGAGGAGCTCTTGGTTCTCTCTGGTTTTAGAGGGACATGCCCGCCTCCCCCACCACCCCAACTTGTGGGAGATCCTTCCGGAGAGTTTACACATCACCTTGGGGGTTAAGGACTGGGTTAGTACCCTATTGCTTCTGTAACACATTAGCACAGATTTAGTAGCTTAAGCCAACACAGGTTTGTTATTGTATAGTTCTGAAAATTGGAAGTTCTCTAATCCAGGTTTTGGTAAGGCTGTGTTCCTTCTGGAAGCTCGAGAGCAGAATCTGTTTCCTTATTTTTTCTAGCTTCTGGAGGCTGCCAGCTTTCCTTGGTTTGGGGCCCCTTCTTCCATCTTCAAAGCCAGCAGTTTAGTATTTTTCAACTTCTGTCTCTGTATTCATCATCATATTACTTTTTTCTGACTCTAACCTGCTTGCCTCTTTGATTACACGGGGCTTACCCAAGTGCCCAGGATAATCTCCTTATCTCAGTATACTTAATCACATCTGCAAATCCCTTTTGCCATGCAAGGCAACAGTATTCACAGGTTCTAGGGACTGGGACGTGCTCACCTTTGGGGGGCATTATTCAGCCTACCACAAAGACCCTCTCAAGCCAGCCTCTGAGGCTGTTTCATTAGGTACTTTGTTATCTAAATGTCACAGCCATCATTAATGTTCCTCGTAGGTCTGTCTTCAGTGCTCCTGAACAAGGAAATACATTCCTTGTAAGGAAGCCGGGGGAGTGAGCTCCAGCACATGGGGGAGGCTACCGAAGTGCCTTTGACTTGGTCAAAGAAGCAAAGAGAAATTCTCTCCCAGGGGGCTTAGACATTCACTTGCTGGGGCTGAGCACATACACTCCAGGTCTCTTCCAGCTCTTGGTGTGCACACCTTCGTGTATCTACCTGCATGGTTAACATACATACTTCTCCTGAGCAGGGTGAGGCAGGAAACCTTCAGAAAACAGTGGAGATACCTGGAATGTAAAGGGTCATCACCACACCCTCTCCCCAGGTCTGCTCCTCCTGCTCTCTGCCCTACCCTGGCCCCCGACTCCATCTGACTTGACTGGAAAGTACCAGCTGTGCTGTTGGCATCTGTATTTCAGAAGAAAAAAGTTAGCACACTCCCCCACAACCACTACCATGGGGTTTCGGTGGTCAAGTCTGTTGATGTCACCTATGTCTTAGGCTCTCATTCTTGCCTGCTGTTCCAGGGATGTCATGCACTCACGTTCTTTATTCTTCATGACCAGTCAGGGGTTTAGTCTTTGTACAAAATGCAGTGGCAGAGCTCACAGGTGCCTATAGTTTCAATAGCTTTTCCCCAATAGTGTATTGTGAAAAGACCTCAGATTTCTCACACCTAAACACACAAAAACCACCACAATTAAGTTAACATGCTGTTGTATGCCTACAGTATGCAGATCACCATGCAGAGTACATAATATGTACGATTTCATTTAATCTTTAAAATAACCCTGTGAAAGGAAAATATGCATATACACAGATATGCGCATACAGGCATATACACACTTCTTGGCAGTTCTGGGTCCAGAAAAAAGTATTCAAAGATTAAACAAATAGACTAAAAAGAATATTAAAGAAAAAGAAAAATATTTTCCCTTGGTCTTTTCTTGAATGGGGGAGGACCTGCTAAAACATTACAGTAACATGCCGTCATTTATGTATGCTGTGAATTGAACGTTCATGTGTTTCTGCCTGTGCTGAATTCCTGCGTTGAATCCTAATCCCCAGTGTGATGGTATTTGGGGGTGGAGCCTTCAGGAGGTAGTTAAGATTAGATTAGGTCCTGAGTGTCAGGCCCTCAGGATGCAGTTAATAGCCTTATAAAAAGAGAAAGAGACAGGTGAGCTCCTTCTCCTGCCACATAAGGATAGGGCAAGAACGTAGCCTTCTACAGGCCAGGAAGAAGGCCCTCACCAAGAACCAAATCTGCGCCAGCACTTGTTATAGCGGCCCAAGCTGTCTGAGACAATGTATTCATTTAATAGATGAACATATTTATTGAGTATTTACTAATGTGTGCTCTTAGATATGCAGACATAATTGAGATTCAGTCACAGTGTTCTAGGAGCTACCTGTCTAGCAAGAAAGGTATCTCATATCTATACTATATAGCAGAATGTGTCAGAGTATCAAGAAAAAAGCAAAAAGCAATGGGCATGCATAGGAAGAAGTGGTTGGTTACTTCAGCCTGGCAAAAAACTGGGTGGGGGGGGGGCGCGGATTTTGGGGAAAAAGATACTGAATGTGGCCCTGCAAGACAGACAGGATTTAAATGGATCTGAGAGGGATGGCAACCCAGGCTCCGCATCCAGTGCAACCAAGGCATGGAGGTTAGAAAAGAGATGGCCTCGCGCCGTGGAGTTAGGACTGAGCTATTGTATGTGAACGTGAGGAGTAGGTTGGAAAAGAGGCTGGAGTTAGATCACATAGGGCCTTGCCTGCCAGATGGTGGAATTCAGATTTTATTTTGCAGATAATGAGTATGCTCTAGAAAGTTCTGAGCAGAAAAGTGACATGAATGAGGAGTCAAAGAAAATGGCAGTCAAAGAGGCAGACGTTACCTAGTGATATGTTTTATTTAGTTCAAATGGTATGTTTTATATTTAAAAAAAAAAATTTACTCCTTGTTTCTCTTTTAAAAAGCTGAAGAACCTGGAAGTGTTGGCCTGCCTCCTATGTGGCCGCAATGACTTAGCCACAGTCCACACTTCGCTTTATTGTCTTTTATAAATCTATTTCTTCCCATGTTATTCCCTGTTTGGCTTTTGTTGGCATGTGAATTTGTGAGCTCTGACATAAATGATCGAATCTGTCCTAAAAATAAATCTGACAGGACTGAGAGGCAGGTTTGGCTAAGGGAGGTAAGAAAATGCTACTGCAGTCTCTAATCTGTGCTGCAGCCCTCAACTCATTTTGGGTTGGATTTGATTTTCACATTTACCTTTCCCCACGGAGTAGGAAGTAGAACTATTTGAGATTAGGTATGAATATCTTATTGTCCCTCTTCCCTAGGAATATCCCTGCCACAGTATGTACAAAACGCATTGCATAGAGACTATTGATAAATGTTGACCACTTTGAGTAGTTCAGGTAAACATGGGTGAAGGTTGAACGTGGTCAGTGGTAGTGATGGAAAAACACATGCAGCAATGTCTGTATACAAAAATATATTTGACAGACTCCTACTACTTGCATGGATTATATTAACACAGATTATTAACTATCTTAATGTGATTTTCTGATCACATTTTATCCTGCACAATCCCATGACATATGCACTACTATTATTCCTAGTTTATAATTGTAAAAAGGAAGAGGAAATTGAGCAGAGCTGGGTTTTAAGCTTGCAAAGAATGTTGAGAGAAGGAAAACAGGCTTGTGAGGAGAGAAGATGAGTTCAGATTTGAACCTATTGACCTATGTGAAAATGTCCAGCAGAAAGTCAGAAATTCACTTTCAGGAAAAAGGTCAAGGTTAAAGTAGCATTATTGCATAAAAATTAAAAAAAATCAGTTCATGGAATGAATCCATTGACTTTGGAAAAATGTGAACAGAGAAGAGGGGAAGTACAGAAGTTGTGAGAAAATAGCTCTTAGGGTTTGGAAAGGGGGCAAATGAGAAAGTGAGAAACTCCAGGGCTACTGCAGAGACATGGGACTTTTGGCTGGGATATCCCTGAGCTATCGCGGGTGATGGGGGAAATCAGACTTGTAAGGGCTAGTGAGCGGAGACCACTCTCGTGTGGAATTTGTTTTGCAGGGGTGGAGAGGGATGTGAGTGGCCGGGCAAGAAGTTTGTGTCTTCATGGGTAGTGACTGCAAGGAAAAGTTCTTAACAGGCTTTGTGGTAGAGGAGAGAGACATGTATCCCCTGACTGAAGGAAAAGTGGAAATGAAGAGACTAAGAATAGAAAAAATTGAGGTCGTTGTTGACGAAGAACGGTTTTCAAAGAAGCAGAAGGAAGTGGGGATCAAAGGCTCCAGAGGAGGGGATCCTCCTTTAGCAGGTGGAAAGGTGTTAAGATTGGGGGTGTAAGGGAGGCCAAGGAGCTTAGAGAAGGAGCCGGGGGGGAAGTGAAGTCATTTTAAGTAGGCTAGCACTAATCTTGGCGAAGCTGGAAATTAGATCATTTGCTGGAAGTTAGGGATTTATCAAAAGAGACTTGGGGAGAATGGTAAAGGGCTGGAGTAGATGCTGGGCCAAATTGCCTGAGATGATATGTCAGGCCCGATCCAGGAAGCGGAGAAAAACTGTGCCAGTGATTGGAACAAGAAAAATTTAACATAAATCATTGTTAATTAGTTAAAAGTAATTAACCACGAAGGGGTTCAGAAGCAGCAGGTGCAATGTTCACAATCTAGCTCCTCCAGCATCACAAAGCCAGGCAAAAAAGAGTGGGTTTTCAAACTCAGAAACAGTGAATTGATAACTGGCATAGATGAATCAATATAGGGGATAAAGAATTTTATAGCTTAGAAAACGATTATTTCTTCTTTCTTTTTCACATTCAGATTCCCAGAGAAAAGGGAAATACTGAAAAGTCAAGGAAAAGGCATCGCTGTGCTAGTTGGATGGGGCCATGGGAGGACCTGCCAGGATCAAATAAGAAAGAGAAAAGTAAAAAGGCAGAGTTTATTTATTTTATTCACTTATTTTGAGAATCTAAGTGACTCTGGAAAACTGCTTTCTGCCTTCCAGAGGCTGAAGAAACTAAGAAGCAGGATCTGCATGTGAAACAGCGGGGAGGGCCGGGCAGCCAAAGAACAGCAGCACCTGAGCCGGGGGCGCCCCGGCATTAGGGGGCAGGTACGAGCAATTTGAATCTTGATAAATGTTGACAATTTGCCTTAAAAAATGTGGTCTCAATTTATACTTCCATTCGGTAGTATTTGACTATCAAGGATCTTCAAGCTTCTGAAGTCTACCTTTTAAAAAATTTGCATTTCTCTAACTATGACTGAGGTTCAGTGTCTTTTCATATGTTTAGCTATTTGGATTTTTTTTCTGTGAATTCCCGTTGGTGTCCTGCATGGTGGCTTTAAGTGGAGGACAGGTTCTCTTCTGTAATAAGCCTGTCCTAAGTGTCGAGTAAATCCTAAGTCTTGATGCAAGCTGGTGAACATCATAGATAGACGTGCTCCTGACTTCTCAGAGCTGAATGTGTTGCGGGCGAGACAAAGAAGAAAACATGTATAAATACACATGCTAATAATTTCTATGAAAGGAAAGAAGGGGTGCTGTGCGGGGAAACAGCAAGTGGACACCCCAAAATGAGGTTTCCTCCTGTCGGTGCAGTGGTCAGAGAAAATCTTTCTGAGGACACATTGAAGTAGAGACGTGATACATGAGAAATGTCAGTCATGTGAAGAGCTGGGGCAAGAGTACTCTTGGCATCAGAGACAGCATGTGTGAGTATTTTCAGGGTCAAAAGAATCTTGTACATTTGGGTAAGTAAAAGATGGCCAGACCACTTAAAACACAGTGAGGGACAAGCCAGGGTCTATTCACAGTCTTGACTATTCCTCCTGAATTCAGGGGAAGAGGTCTCTATAGGCCTAAGGAGGCCTGGGCACTATAATCAGGGCTTTGTTTTCTTAGAGAAAAACTCTACATTGAAATTTAGGTCAAGGTGTTTTGTGGGTTTGCATGTAGAATGAAGGCTTGTGGGGACTATTAGAAGCTGACATCTTCTCTAGGCAAGACTGCTTTTGTGTTATTCCTCACAAAGAATGGGTTCAGATGGCTCCTGAAAGGAGATTCAGCCCTTTTCTCCAACGACCCCTTCCCATCACTCATGCTCTGTAAGGATGATGTCTGTTAGAGGTAACGGTTATATCCCTTGTGTGGCGATAGTGGCCTCCTTTGGCCTTTTCTCCACTTTCATTCCGCAGGGAGGAGGGACTGAATAAGGGGAAAAATGGAGTAAGACCCCAAAGAAAGCCCAGTGTGGAGGACTGTGGTTTCCATTCCCTTCCTCTTTGAAGTGTCCTCAAGCTCTAATGTACCTGGTGAGTGGAATGTGTGTGAGGGCCACCATGTGTGTATGTGTGTGTGTACGCACTTGTGTGTGTGTGAGAGAGAGAGAGAGAGAGAGAGAGAGAGTCTCACTCACCATGGAGAACCTGTTGGAGCTCAGAAGAACAGAGGCATGAGCAAGGTGGCTTAGACAAATTCAGTATTAGGCTTCAGGGGAGACAGTTGTGCCTCCTTCCAGTCCTTTCTCTTGCTTTTCCCACAGGGAGGGTGGGGTCAGGTGAGGCACCCCCAAAAAGGAGCACTGAGCTGGCTGCCCAGGTCTCCCCTCATTGCGATAACATATGCCACTCCCAGCCAGTGGAGCTGAGGAGTGTCACATCTTTCCTGTGCCTGAAAGAATGTCTTTGGGTTGCATCCTTCCATCAGTATCCTGTTTCTCTGGAAGAACTATTGGTATTATCATTCATTTTTACTCAGTGAATTCCCAAGACTTTGGCCATTTCTATGACCCTCTCCTTGTTAATCTTACATTAGAGCAACCAGACACCAGAAAGACCTGAATGTGCTTCCAGCCGCTATACATGGGGAGGGAATGTCTGACCCCTCTGTTTTGTTTGTTTTCAAGGAGTCTTCCCCAGGTGGGTGGAGACCCCCCTCTCCATCAGGATGTCAGAACTCTCAAGAGTTACTTGTGGTCCTGGGGTGAGCTGCATCCAGGCCAACCTGCCCGGCATGGTGCCCTCCCTTAGCCCCTGGGATGCCCTGCATCTATTCCCTTGAGGGTGGTCTATCCCCCCAGCGCTATCCCCTGCCCTGAGCAGTTTGGGGCTGTCTCTTACTGCTATTGCCTTTGTTCCACTTCCTATAATGGCAAGTGACATCAGACTCTGTGGGGGGTTCCTTTTCTTGGGAGAGGAGAAAACAAGTGATGACCCCACCTAGTACTACAGGACCAGACCTGTAGGGGAACAGGAGGTGGTAGATAAAGGAATCCCTAGGTCTTGGATGGGGACAGTGGAAGGCGAAGTTTCCGCCTCCTCTTCAACACTTTGTACTTCCCAGAGCTCTTTCACATTCCACATTTCACTTCACTCACCAAGACTCTGAGGCAGGCAGGGTGGAGATTATTTCCCTTTGAAACATGAAGAACCACTTACAGAAAAATTATGTAATTAGCCTGAAGACCAAAAGCTAATGACAAAACCAGGAGGCTCTCTGCTAGGAAGGATTCTAGTTAATTTTCTTTTTAAAAAGAAATTCACCTAGCTTACAACTTGTTTAAAAAAAATAATGCATAATGCAATTTTTAGAAGAGTCCAGTTTGGAATTTGGGATGGGGCAGGTCCACTATTGTAACCAGCCAGATCCTTTTTGCCTGGACAAATGATCTATTTTCCAAAGAATGTTGGGTTTACTTGGACATCATAAATAGTAGCACCATGACAACTAAGGGATAACAGTATGCCAACAGCTGCGTTTTTCTGGGGACTTCTTTCCTTCTTTTAGCTGAATGCTTAAAGATGCTTCTAGGAAAGGTGTGCTATCATTGATTCGCTCTTTAGTGAGATATTAGTTACTTCCTTTTTTCTCTTAGGGCTCTTTTCACTCTAGGCCCAGGTTGAATTTGTGGAGTAAATGGTTCTCTTTTAAGTTACTCTCTATTGAAGTCATCTAGAAATTGTTTGAGTAGCAGCATCCTTGGAATCACACTCATACATCTGTAGGTCAACCTTGAGCTCCTTTTTGAAAGAGGGGCATGAATTACTATCCAAAGAACATGTCGAATAATATCCCAGACCAAAGAACCACTCACTTCTATTCCCACAGCTGATTATATAGGCACGAAGGTCAATTTCTCTCAGTCCTTTCTCTTTTGACATTTGTCTTTGTAACTTTCCTCTAGAAAATGGCCCCACTGGGTGCCTTTAGGCCAGGACCCTCTCCTTACCCTAGAAGTGGGATATTCGAGATGTCCAGGGATCTATGTCCCTAGGCCATACAAATGGTCAAAGAGGCCTGCATAACATCTGATCATGTGCCATGTGCCAACATGGATTTAAGGATAACACATCCACATTCTTAGAGCCAACAGCACAGCCTGGCAGCACCACAGCCTGTAAGGTTTACTACTTTATTTTGGATCCTTCACGGAGGAGTCGCTTCTGCTGAGTTGGCACACATGGAACCTTTTGTGCCAGAGACAGAGCTAAAGGCTTCATGTTCATTATTTCACTCAATCCTTATGATAACCTGTGTAGTAAATAGCTACTCCCATTTTAAAACTAAGAAAATAGGCACAGGGAGTCAGTAACTTCACTGAGGCTACCCACTTGGTAAAACTGGAGCTGGAATTTGAAGCAGAGCAGGTCCTCCTGGGATCATTCATTACCCACTATGCAATGCTGTGTCCAGTGAACTTCACCAGAGGGCACCCTGCTCACATTCACTTCAGTTAAAGGTGTTGTGTTTTACTTTTCCTCCTGGGGATCAGGGTGGAGTAAAGTTTACACATTCCTTTTCCCCCTCCACAGTTTCTGTCCAAATGCCAAGGCTCTTTCAATATTGGAAAATTTTAGGCCAATTTAAACGGGTCCACCAGTATCAATCACTGTAAGTCCAGGTCTAAAAGAATAAAACTCCTAGAAGGAAGCCATCGTACTATGACTAAAAAAGCATGTTCAATAGTAGGAGCTGGATTTTTCTTCCTGGGGCAGTGAAAAAGAAGATTGGTTTTAAGAACAACTTACAGAAAGTTTCAGGTTTCAGTTGCCAAGGATGTGGTATTATAATTAAACAGAGCATCTGGCGCACATGGTCAGAGCATGTAAAGGGATCTTCAGAAATGGCGAATCATCCTAGCCAATGTTTTATATCTCAGGGTAAAGTTGAGAATTCGTGGCTCATTTTTCTCTTTTCTATGTCATCTCAGAGTGGCAAAGCAATTGGGATGCAGTGTCATAAGACAAAAGTTCTTATCTAATGTTTTTCAGTGACATCTGGGACTTGTAGAACTGGCAATTCCTGCCCAGCTTCTGACACATCCAAGTGTGGATGTTTGATGGGGCCAGGTTCCATTTAAGTGGGCATTCTTGACTTCAGCTGGTTGAGTACAAGAGGACAAGAAAAACTATACATGTTCTATAAAAAAATCTTCACTTCATTAGGGAGGATGAAGAACATTTAAAATGTCTAAGAGACGCAATGTGAGAGCAGTGACAACACACCTCAGCAGTGGACTCAGAATCTCTTAGGTCTGTTTGCTGGTTCCTGTGGGACTGAGGGAAGCCAGGTAGCTTTGTTCATACCAGCCCATCTGCAGCAGTGCCCAGTGGGATGGGCCACCAAAGCAGATCCACCCCCTGAAGACCTTTGATGCCCAGGACATGACTCATCAGCAGAAATAAGAAAATGTGGACCACTGCCTGCCAAGATGGAGGCATAGGGAGATATACTTTGCCTCCCTGCACAACCAAAAAAAGGACAACAAAAAAAAAATTAAAAACAAAAAATAACCAGAACTGCCAGAAAATCAAACTGGAAGTCTGACAACCAAGGAGTTAAAGAAGAAACATTCATTCAGACTGATAGGAGGGGCAGAGATGGGCAGCTGGGGATGAGAGGATGTGGCAAGGCAGTGGCTGATGGACCAGGTGGCCCCACATTTGAGTGTGGATAAACTGGGAGAAACAACAGGGGAGTGAGACAGACTGTACAACCCAGGGTTCCAGCATGGGAAAAGAAAGCCTCAAAACCTATGGAGATAAAAACCTGCGGGCGTTGTGGCGGTGAGACAAACTCCCAGCCTCACAGGAGAGTTCAGTGGAGAGACCCACAGGGTCCTAGAACATACATAGACCCATCCACCTGGGAATCAGCACCAGAAGAGCCCAGTGTGCTTGTATGTAGTGGGGGAAGTGACTGAAAGCCTGCCGGTGGCTGAGTAAGTGGCATTGTTCCCTCTCTGACCCCTCCCCGACACACAGCGTCATAACGCAGTGACCTGGGTTGCCCTGTCCTGGTGAAAGCTAAGGCTCCACCCCTTACAACATAGCAAGTGCTCCAAGACAAAGAAATATGGCCCAAATGAAAGAATAGATCAAAATTCCAAAAATAGAACTAAGTGATGAGGAGACAGCCAACCCAGCAGATGCAGAATTCAAAACACTGGTAATCATGATGCTCATAGAAATGGTTGCATAAGGTTACAAAGTAGGGGAAAAAGTGAAGGCTCTGCAAAGTAAAATAAAGAAAAATATATAGGGAACCAACAGTGAAGGGAAAGAAACTGGGACTCAAATTAACAATTTGGAGCAGAAGGAAGAAATAAACATTCAATCAGAACAGAACGAAGAAGCACGAATTCAAAAAAATTAGGAGAGGCTTAGGAATCTCAGGGACAACTTTAAACGTTCCAACACCTGAATCATAGGGGTGCCAGTAGGAGAAGAGGAAGAGCAAGAAATTGAAAACTTACTTGAAAAAATAACAAAGGAGAACTTCCCCAATCTGGCCAAGGAAATAAACTTCCAGGAAAGCCAGGAAGCCCAGAGGGTCCCCAAGAAGTTGGACCCAAGGAAATACACACCAAGGCACATCATAATGACATTACCCAAGATGAAAGATAAGGAGAGAATCTTGAAAGCAGCAAAAGAAAAGGAGACAGTTACCTACAAAGGAGTTCCTGTAATACTATCATCTGATTTCTCAAAAGAAACCTTGCAGGCAAGAAGGGGCTAGAAAGAAGTATTCAGTCATGAAAAGCAAGGACTCACATCCAAGATTACTCTTTCCAGTGAAGTTATCATTTAGGATGGAAGGGCAGATAAAGTGCTTCCCAGAGAAGGTAAAGTTAAAGGAGTTCATCATCACCAAGCCCTTATTATATGAAATGTTATAGGGACTTATCCAAGAAAAAGATCACGGTCAAAAATATGAATAGCAAAATGACAACTATCATTGCACTGACAACAGCAAACCCACAACCATCAACAACTGAAACTAAAAAAACCAAAACCAAAACCAAACTAAGCCAACAGCTAGAACTGGAACAGGATCAAAGAAATGGAGATCACATTGGAGGGTTATCAGTGGGGAGGAGGAAGCGGGAAAAGGGGGGAAAAGGTACAGGGAATAAGCAGCATAAATAGTAGATACAAAATAGGGGGAGGTTAAGAATAGTATAGGAAATGGAGAGGCCAAAGAACTTACATGTATGACCCACGGACATGAACTAAGGTGGAGGGGATGCTGGTGGGAGGGGGCGCAGGGCAGAGGGGGATAGTGGGGAGAAAAAAATGGGAAAATTGTAATAGCACAATCAATAAAATATACTTAAAAAAAAAAAGAAAATGTGGCAGAAAACTTCAGTGGAGGAAGGGGTGGAAAATGAAACAATGACTCAGGGAATCCTGAGGCTTCAGATGAGACTCAAGGGAGAGAATGTAATGGGGGTCACGGCGGAGGCTACATTACAGCAGTCATCGAGTATAAATGCAAATTACATTTAATTTCCTTGACAGCTTTAATCTGATGATTTAAGTGCAGTAAGCATCTAGGGAAGCCATATGCCCTACCATCCAGGGACTGCTGGGGTCATTTCTTTTTTTTTTCAAGACGACTAGCAACACCAAGAAGGCAAATTTGGGAGTAAAATGTGTGCATTTCTAAAAACTCCAAAAGTGACTGACATGCCATAGCCGGGGCTGAGGAACTGCTGTGATCAGCTGTAAATCAGTGCATCAGGTGTAGAAAGGGGTCAGGAAGCAAGATGGGCACAGAGAGGAAAGAGATGACGGCTCAAAGGTTGGGTGGGGGATACACATGAAGATCAATTTTGTGTCAGACTGGTTTTGGCTATACCAAATCTGTTCATATGTAATTTCTGGATTTTCAAAACACAAACTAAAGGAAAATCCATCTTTTGCACCATCTTGTTAAAAAAGGACTGTTGGTGCATTCATATTTAGAGAAATAAAGTGAGACTTGCCTTGTGGGTGGGTGAATTGGGTTCCCAGACCCAACCCTACCATGGGGAGAGGTTTCCACATACCAACAGACAATTCTCAGACCCGAGCAAGGTGTCAGAGAATTCAACTCTATTCTGACACTATCTATTGGAGATATAGCCTCAGATTCCCCAGGTTAAGGGCTTAGCCCTACAACATTGCCCCACACCCTAGTACACATTTCAGGTGCCAAACTCAAGTCCAGGTTACTGGTGCTTCTGACCAACTGGCCAGAAATTGGAGGTTCCAGCAAACCCCTCCAACTCAGAATGCCAATATTGTCATCTGAACTTCTGACTGACTGGCTAAACAGCTGAAGTTCCTACTGTTCATGTAGGTAGCTAGCTAGTTATTAACATTGGAAGGGAGCAAATGGAATCAGACATAAAGACTGACTAAGATGCTGCAGCTTCACAGGCTCCCCAGGGCACAGCTGTATCCTTTACCAAAGGGACTTCATCCCGAAGTGGGCAGAAAGAACTGCTTTCCAATCTCTCTGGAGGACAACTGGCCTGTTAGCTTGGATTACTGCGGGAAGGGATAAAACAGCAGGGGAAATTCCTTTGTTGGATGCATTCACAGTAGAAGCCAGGATGGCGCAAGTGTAGGTAAGCACGTACTCAGTAGAAGCCAGGTGACAAGGCAAAACTATGGGGCATGTACAGTAGGAACCAAAGTGGTGACATGAAGTGGAGGAGGCTAGCCTGGGAAAATCTGGGGGAAAAAATTGGATAGGATAAGGTCATGAAACCACAGAAGATCCAAGAAAGTGACTGGATAGGAGGAGGGCCCAGAGAAAAACCAGTGAAAAATTAGGAAAAAGATTGGTTAGTTTGAAAGAAAGCTTACCCCTTCCCAAGACCTAGGCGATATAATCAAAGCTTAACAAAGGGCCAAGGCTCATTCATATACGTGGTCTCTCTCTGTAGCTGCCACGAGGGTCTGGTAGCAGCATGGGCCCAAGTGCAGGTTGACTCACAGGTTCAAGTGCAGCACTGGTCTCGGCCCGTGTGCCATCAGGTCTTGGTGGTGGATGTAGAGATGGGGAAATGAGATGCAGAGAAGTTCTGTATCTTTGGATCTTGGCTTGGGTGCAGGTCTGAGGCCCCAGAGGCTGGACTTCTTCCTCAGTGGGACAGAGCTGAGCCACCCAGTCATGGGTGAGACATTGGGCAGCTGGAGGTAGTCCATTGTATTTGCTCCAATAAATCTTGATACAATTGCTTGTATCCTCCTATGCGTGAGTCCCCGAAATACTTTCTCACAGTCCTGTGGAAGAATCCTATTTCCATCAGCAATACTACACCACCATCCTTGGGTTCAGTTAATTTGCTAGAAAGGCTCACAGAGAAATATCTTACTGGATCACTGGTCTGAAAAGGGTATAACTCAGGAATAGCCGGATGGAAGAGGTGCATAGGGCAAGGTACGAAGAAAGGGCAAGGTGCTTCTACGCCACAAACCTCTTCCTGCTTCTTTGCGCGGTCACCAGCTCAGTTCTCCAAACCTTATCCTCTTCAGTTTTGGTGGAGGCTTTGTTACATCGTCATGACTGATTAATCATTGGCCACTGGCAATTGATTCAACCTCTAGGCCCACTCCCTTCCCTGGAGGTGTGGGGGTGCTGGGGCTGAAAGTTCTAACCCTCTAATCATGTGGTTCGTTGTACTTTCCAAAAGCCAGATCATTAACATAATAAAAGACACCCTTCCTCACTCTCAACACTTAGGAAATTCTAAGAGTTTCAGGCGCTTTGAGCCAGCACTTCCTCCTGTCTCAAGTCTTTACATTTCTCATGTTCTCATAATGGCCTATGTGTGGTACTTCAAAGTTTTATTGACCTCTAGAAATACTGTCATCTACCTAGTCATATCCAGATGGGCAAAAAGATGTCACAGCTCTTGATGACAGCTGTGTGCATGCTTATGTGAACATGCAACATATGCTCAGCTACCACCCAAGCTCACCCACGGAAGGTGAAGAGGCACACAGAACAGTATCAACAGGAAATAATGAAGCCGAGGGTCCCCATGATTTTGATTTGTGACTACAGCTTTAGAAATCATCCCGCCTGCCCCTTCACCACATCTCATAGACTTCGCCTTTCCCCTTGATAATCCTTAACCCTTGCGTCAGTAGAAGACAATGGCCTGGACCTGACCTATGGTCACAAGGACAAGGTCTGGACCTCTGACAGGCTACAGGTGACATGGCCTATGTTATGCTTCAGCTCCTGAGCACTAAGGTGGCCCTCCCTAGCAGCTTTCCCACGAAATCAGAAAGAGGGACTCTGGAGCTGACCTCAGAGCTGTCCTCAAGACCTGAATGAGTGATTTATTACCTTATGTCACCTTGGACCTGTCAGCTTCTAACATGACCTGGAACCCCTAACCCATAGTGTCTTGTGATTTTGCCTTACATAATTTGAAATCTAACACAGCATCAAAGAGTCCAGTCTTTCAGTGCAGGAATTAGCCCATACTCTGGGTTGGTCAATTCTACCACAAACTACTTCCTTCCTCCACTGCAGACAGCAGCTTGTGTATTTCTTTCAGATGTATTTCAGCTTCTTTTCAGAAATGGTGCATGCAGGTGGACAGACTCAAATATTGAGGTTCGACAACAATAAAACTCAAACATTTCCATTTCTGTTTGAAATGTATTTCTGGTATTTTTCTCCCCCTTCTTCTTTTATCCTGCTCTTACCCTTAATCTGTTTGTTTAGGCAGAGGATGACTATGATGTCAATATTTTTCTCATTGACAGCAAGGGGAAAAGGCACCATTGATTTTTCTGAGAACACGAATCATGTTAATCCTCCCATAAAATTTGAGTTTGGTTGTGATGTAATTACTAACAAATAAAAATTATATTAAGGAAAAAAGATCACTTTTGCAAGGCACTTGGTTTATAATTAGTTCACAAGAACTGGTGCCTTTAAATACATAATTAACTTAAGGCTGGGTCCTCATTTAGATCAACCATCCACCCATTTTTTTTTTTCCTCTGAAAAGTGGAGACTGCAGTGTTCTCTTCTACTTGCAGT
Organism: Pteronotus mesoamericanus; assembly: GCF_021234165.1. Taxonomy (NCBI): domain Eukaryota; kingdom Metazoa; phylum Chordata; class Mammalia; order Chiroptera; family Mormoopidae; genus Pteronotus; species Pteronotus mesoamericanus. Next base: position 2,488,086 of record NW_026555170.1, read on the forward strand.
CCTCCCAGGAAATATTTCGATGTCCTGACTGTGTTACGGAGTGGCCATGACAACCCAGAGATGGCGATCGTGCTATGGCAACCACCTAAGTTGGTTCCCTCAAAAGCAAGTGCAACAAATTGCATTTACTCTTCCATAAAAGTAAATCGACATAATTTGATCAAATCTTCTTTCTAATTTAACAGGTAGGTCATGAAACCACTCTGCTGAATGAGGGCACATGCTATCCTGAGTACTTGAGTTGAGCACACCACTAACATCAGCACAGAGGTAACTATTAATTGGCTTAATTGCTCTGACCATGAGAATAAAAAAATACTGAACTCTTGTTGGATAGAATCCCATCATCATAATGTTATGCAACTTTATCATAATGCTAATCCTAGTTCTTTGGTCTCCCATAGGCACGTAAGATCTTCCATTAGCATCCAAAGTACAATGATGCCTATCTATTTGGTAGTGTTTCTATAGATATTAGAAATAACTGAGAGAAACACACTTTCATCACAGAGTTAAAGTATTTAATGACAAAATTAGAGTTCGCTACAATAGTGAATCATGAGCAGGTGTTACTCATCTCTGAAAGAAACAAAAATTATATGACATCTCAGAGAACTTCTGGGGAACTAACTGTACGACAGACATCAGTGGTGTCACAATTCTAAAACTCAAAAGAGAAATCTATCTTTAATGTCTCATTAAGGGCATTCTGTAAATATTTTTACATAAATGCACAATCTTTGCTAGCCACAAAAGTAGTATCAAGACAGATTTCACTGTAATTTGAAGTCTAACACATAATCATTATCTTTTCAGAGCTTAAAAAATGTTAACTACTGATCCTGCTACATTTTACAAATACATTCTTTAATATGAAACATTAACCTGAATAACTGTATACTTCCTGTACACAGATATCTAGTAATACTAGGGAAGAAGACTACGGCTACATTCCAGGAAGTAATAACACTGGGAAATTTCTTTTCATTATGTGTTGTCAATACAATTTAAGAAGTCCTTCACAAAAACACAGTACCCCAAAAACTCATAGTGAAGTGCAGAAATGAAACAAACAGATATTAACTGTCTCCTAGCAAGCTCGACCAAATGAATTGGTCCCAAATCATGTGAGTCATTTTACCGATTTCCTCTAGGTCAGATTTTATTAATATTTTGTATTGCAGCACCTTCTACAAAAGGAGAGCAAAGAACTTCATGTGTGTCATCCCCGGGCTGCTGTGCAGCAGCTCAGGAGGTTGAGGAGGGACAGGGCCTGCGGCTCTGGCCTCTCCGGGGGGTGAAGTCCTGTGTCTGACTCTGACCCTGGGAGGTCAAGGGCATGACTGTGGCCTGAAAGCAAATCAATAGAGGAAGCCAATTCAGATAGGTCTTCTTCTAATCCAGGCTATTTCCAATAAAACTTACGTCTAAAAGGATAAACAGAGAGTGGGGAAAGATGCGGAATACTTACATTTATGAAGAGTAACTATCACAATTCAACCAGGGAGGAAGAATCTCAAATTTCACAGTATGCTTATGACCTCATCCTCTGCTACCTTAGAAGCAGCTCTGCAGAGCTGTTGCTAGATAGTTGGCAACAAATTGTATTTTTGAGTTTGGCCTATTGTCAGGGGGTTTTAGAGTCACCCTTTCAATTTTTTATACCAACTATCTACCTCTGAAGCTAGAATTCAGTTTGGGAAGATTAACGTGTGTGTTCTGAAATGGTATCTGCAAACAAAATCTCTTTGGAGTGATAGTTTGGGTTTGCCTTAGAAATTATAAATGCTTGTAATGGTACTCATCAGACACAAAGTTTCTTGTTTCTTTAAACTTTTTACACACCAAAAGAAAAGTACATCATATTATAGTAAACTTACATAGTTTACCATATAAATTTTACAGTCTTCTAGAACTGGATCATCTCCCTAAGAGGATTCAGAAATTTGTCTCCAGCAAATCTCATCACCCTTTTGACACAAACTACTAAGATAATCACCGCTGTGCCTCCCCCCCCCCGCCCCCCATAACCCATCTTTCTGTCTCCCTGGGAATGCTCTATCAGGAGAATTTAAGCTACTTAAATCAGCATAAATAATCCAGAAGTCACCTTACACTGCTACGAAAGAGGCTACAATACACATGGATTCAATTGGCTCCACGAATAGGAAGAGACAAAAAAGGTCCCGAAGATTCAGGCAGCTTAAAAATCAATGCGCTGCAGTGGGAGGCTGGCAATGTGTCTGAATGCACAGCTTGCCTCCTGTTTCAAGAAGACAAAGCATGGCTTTTATGTTTAGCATGTTAAACCCTCTAAGAAATGAACTCCCAGACTCTAAACCCAGTGCTATCTTGAGTAATACAAAACCACATGTGTGTACCAACTATTTTCAATTTGACTGCAACGGAAAGGCTTCATGGCTGCTGTCTTCCGTCAGCCCTGGCAAGCTGCAATTGCTGGGAAATGCAATTTGTCAAGAAACCCAAACTTGAAATTACATTAAATAAACAGACAGCAATAACAACATCAAAACTCCCCAAAATCTGATACTAGGGAACTGAAAGCCATTTCCCAAGGACATTGTGAGGGTGTTTCTAAAATAGACATGACTTTGTAAAAAGAAAAGAAAAAAGATTTTAAATGTAGTATGTTTTCACATTATCAGTTACGCGGACCTTTATCTGGACAAATCAATTCTTGATAAAAATCCAAGTTCTTTTCAATACCAGCTACCGGAATTTGGGACAATGACAAAAGAAAGCAGCAGCCATAAGTGCACAAAGGTTTTTCAGTAGCTTTTTCTTTGGTCTTTAATCTCAAATTTTTATCCTTCATATGATAATTTCAAATAATCAGCCTAGAAACAAGTATTCGGACAGCTCAAACAGGAGATTTCTATCTGTGATTCTGATTTGTTGTTTTGAATGCTAGTGATGGCTCATGCTAAAGATTATTACATAAAAAGCAAAAATCTGAGACTGCTCTTTCCCGTGATAACTCCAATTGTTTTCCATAATACAGATTTATTTCTCAGGATATAGAATCTTAACCTTCAAATTAAGAGCAGCTGGGATATTGAGTGAACCCAATCACTGCTTGCCTTTATTTCCAACCAGGAAAAATAACATCTGATGTCACCATATTAAAATGTCTTCCTGCTTAATATCAGGAAAAAACACATGATGCCAGCTTAGGCCCAACTCAGTGTATCATTTGGTCCAAATTTCATATTCAAACTACCACACACACACAAACCCCCCCTCTAAAAACAAGGAAAACATACAAACATGTACACACGGTGGAAAAAACAAAAACAAATTGAAGCTATTGCTATTGCAGCATTCTTAGCAAGATGTAAAAACACCACGTTTTTTTAATATTAACAGAAAAACAGATTAACATATCAAAAGAAAACAAAAACCTTAGATGTCCATATATCATTGGAAAAAAGAAGCAAGTGGAGGTCCGGAATTCTTGTAAAAACTGCTGAACAGACTCTTCCATTTCTCTTAAGAGGGTCACCAGGACAGGCAGTTTCTCAACATTTGTGCTTCATGGCAAGCTAAGGAGAGAGAGGCATGAGACAAGGAAGACGTTGTTAAGCGGCGGGAGAATTCAATGCGTGCTCCGTCCCACGTCCACAATAGGAAGCAGCACCGAGATTCTGCCTGCTGGGGCAGATCACCATTACTACGCACGGTGGCATCTAGTGAAAGTGCAACGTTTTTCCAAATCGCCTGTGGAACCCTGCATTTGTTACTCCTCCTCACAGTAATTTTGTCAGTGTACGTGTTCAGGTGGGGGAGAGCGCTAGGTGGTGTTCCCTCATTCCACCCAAGAAACGCCTGGAAACGCCACTGCACAGGCAGCGTGAGGGACCTCCCCTTGGAACAGGTCGGGAATAGAACTCAGACCTCTGGGCTCCCGGGTTACTAGGCATCCAGGAAACCCAATGCTCTTCAACTGTTAAGCATTTCCTGACATCTGCTACAGCATTTAAAATCAACAATGGTAGAGAAACAATTTTCAATAATCCATTCAGTATCCAACCTGGACATTCAATCAAGTCCAAGGCGCTGGACTAGACCCTGTTAGGGCTGAACAACAGACCAAGTCCAGACCTTGATTTACTCCTCCTGTTAGGTAGCAGCTAGGAATGAGCAGCCAGAGGGGAAATAAAGGCAGAGCCCTCGCCATTACAATCTAACAAAGAAAGGAGGCTAGAAGCAAAAGGAAGACATGTCTCACCAATGAACTCAGCAGTCCTGAGCTTCGTTTGATAAGATTGCCAGATGCCCCGAGCATTACAAGCAAAATAGCACAGGAGGGAGGGGAGTCCTTGAGATTGTGCTGGGAAGGGGGGGCTTCCGAAAGCTTCTGCAGCAATCTCACTAAGATTGCCAAGTGTCCTAGCGTCACGAGCAGGAGGAAGGGGAACAGTCCTTGAGATTCGGTACTGGGAGAGGGGGCCACTGTAGCAATGTTACTAAGACAAAGAGCTTTTACTAACTGAGAAAGCCTTTGTAGCCATGGAGGAGGGGTACTTCTAGAAGCCAGCTAAGGTATATAAACCCTGAACCCCAATAGTTGTAACAGCAATGTAACTTTTGCTCAAGTGCATAAATAAACTATCTTATTTCCACCGCGGGTGTTGGTCTCTTGCTTGAATTCATCTCTTGCGGGGAAACAAGAACTGAGGCAGCTGGGGGCGGGGGGTGGGTGGAGAACGACCTCCTGACTCGGGTCTCTCTCTCTCCCATCCCTAATAAACCCACTGGTATTTGAGAAATGTGGTTTATTGAAATGTTAGATCTTAATAAATGGGACCACCAAATACTACTGTATCATTCAAAATCTTCCTCAGCCCAGCTGGAGCCCTTAATGATATATTTAAGGAAATGAATGCAGGTACAGAACATAAAATTAAATATGGCTTTGCTTTCCTTAGCCAGATTCTTACCAAGAAGCCCAGAAGGCAGAGTTGAGGTTGAGCTGTAATTCTTTATATGCCCAGAGTTTGATATTGGGGATCAATCCCTGCATTTGGGGCCAGAGGGACAGGGGTAGGTGGCAGGGCTCTGGGACTGAGAATGTTTTTTGAGCAAAGAACAGGTGATTCCATGCAGGCAATAACTTTGTAGAAAGCCCTGTCATCTGCCTCAGGACCAGGTTCTTGGCCCTTGAAGAAGTAGCAAGGGCCCCCTCCCCCGTCCCCCGCCACTTCCACCAGGAGGTGCTGCATCGCTCCGGAAGAAATCATCGAGGATTCATGTCCCCAGCGTAACCCACAAGTCTAGGCTCCCCTTCCCCTTCTTGATGTCTCTGACAAAGAAGCTATAAACCTGGTGCTACCACCTCAGCTAGGTCACCTGCAAGAGCTGCACCAACGTATTTCCTGCAGCTGGTGCACCCGGGCCAAGTCAGCACAGGAAGGAGAGGGGACTGTGGACTGAACCCTCGTGTTACTCAACTAATCTCTGCTTGGGCAACCTCGGCTGAAAGAGCTCCAGCGCCTCTGTCTGGAGAAGAAGCCTAGGGAAAGACCACATGCCTTCTGGAGAGCTGACCCCAAGAGCCAGTCAACTGTCAGACATGTTTGTGAAGTCCCAAGTATGCCCAGGCTGTATACGAAGTGCTGTGGATTTCTGCCATGAAGGTTGGAGGTGGTTTATAACTCCTGACCTCAAACAGTTTATGGGAAACAAGGTGGATGGAAATGTCCGAGACAGGGCTCTCCCTTAGATCCCTCCCACTCCCCAGCCACACTCAGAGCCCCTCTGCTGTGTGGCCCTACTTCTTGCTCTGTCTTCTAGTTTTTTATACGTTATTTAGCAATGTGGAACATTCACATCAACACAGAGCTGTTAAGTGTTGTGCATAATGAGTAACTGTCATAAATATTTGATCAGTGCTGCTGTCCTGTCACTCACGCAGCTGTTAACCTTCAGCTAGTGTGCTGGTGCCAATTCACCCAGTCATTAGTCTTCGGCAGCTGCTCACACCAGGCCCTGGTTACCGCTGCAGTGAGTCTGGACCCACAGAAGGGAGTCCTGGCCACATGGGGTGTGGCCAGCCCAGCTTTGCAGAAATATAGCTGGACTGGATTGGACATTCTGCTATTTGAGATATTTTGTGCAGAGAGTCAGAAAGCGGCATGGTTTCCATGCTACTGAGGTTTTTAATTCCTTGGGAGCTAGGAGCTCAGAATATGGAAGGCAGGGTACTGTTGCTTCCCTGCTACAAGTCTGACCTTGAATTCTAAAGTCACAACTGCTCTGTACCTCCTGTCTATAAATATCATCTCCAGCTCGAGTGCTATGGATCAATTTAGAAATTAGAATTCCTGCAGGAGTTTAACATTTCCTTTTGACATATTTTGTTTTATTAATATGCCACAGAAAGCTGTCTCTTATTATTAATAATTAATAATAATAATTAAAAAATAATTACTCATACTGGGGTACTTTTTAAGAGGCCTGGACCTTTGAGGTCCCTTCTGGCTCAGGGACCCAAAGGAAGCACACAGACAAAGGACAGAGGCAGCCACTCCCTGCCAGTGAGATGCCACTTACCACTCTCTCCCCCACAAGCGTGGATTTGTGCAAAACAGGGCAGATCACCATTCCTATCTTTGAGAAATGTCATCCGAGGATGCCGAGGTGTGGGTCCCGCTCTCGCCTGCTGACTCACTGCCCATGGCGGGCCTCAGAGCGTTGCCCGCGCTGCTACACTGTGCTTTGGGGGCAGGGGAACATGAGCAGGTCTGCTCTGTGGCTGAGCTACACTTTCCTAAGGGCTGAGACTGTGCCAAGCCCACAGCTCAGGAAGGAACCACACTTCCTCAAGCCAGGCTGAGCCAAGCTGGGGGAGAAGGGGTTGCAGGGGCATTTTCCATCTGCTGTACAGAAGACAAGCACCCATATACCTTGATGGCAGGGTTGTGCAAAGGTGATCCACTCTCTGACATACACAGGTCATTGCAGGAGAACTGGGGGAAATTAAAAAGCTGGAGACCCTTTTCTACTGCAATCTAGAAAGGTGGGTCCTATGCTTCAGCTAGAGTTGCATGCCCTTGTTCAACCAGGACACACAAAGAACTGTCACCTAGAATTGCCAGTCTCTGCTCAGGGCTCTAATACACGCACTGAGTCTCTACTTGTGAATGCAGTCTGCTCCTTATGAGTCAACACAGCCCCGTGTGTCTGAGGGGTTGGAAAGTCTGGCCTCCACCTCCGAACTCTTTCTTCACCAGCAGGCCTGTGAAACGGCATCTTCATGGTCAGCCTACACCGATGGGTTCAAACCAGGAAGTCCCAGCCTCTGAGAAAATAACCATACCTTACCTAAAGAGATCAATCTCCTTATTAGGAATCCTGCCACTGCTGGTGAGTCACAAGCACACACCCCGCTTTGTGAAAAATGGCAAGTCTGGCTCCAGCAGTGTCTCCCTCACACTCCCTCAACAGACACTAGCAGCCCTCCCCCTTGGAACACCCACCAGAGGGGAGGTCACTGGCTCCAGCCATCCTCCCGGTGGTCAAAGCCAGAAGCCCTTTTGCCTTTGGTGGGCTAATCTGTTTCTGTTCTGATGGATCCTGTTTCAAGGGCTGCTTCGTGTTTAGAAAGCATCAGCATTTAACAGGAGGCCCTGCCACCTGCCTTTGGAGCCCACAACATCTCCTCCAATCCTCCCATCCCTGTGTTAGGACCTTCAAGCCTATTTCTATCACTCCCCTCCACCCCGCACACTGTGCCCGTTATGAGACCAAATAGGGTAGGTTCAGTAGAAACAAATCTTATGGACATAACTATAACTCACATTAACTTAGATTTATATGTGCCAGGCATTGTGCTAATAATAGATTTAGACGTTTGAAGTAATTTGGTTCTCTCAATACCCTGGAAGATAGGTGTACTAGCGTTAATTAGCCATATTTGACTGATGAGGAAACTGGAGTTTAGAGAAATTCAGCACTTGCCCAAGGTCACTGATGAGTAAATCTCTGAGATGGCAAATCAAACAAAAGATGTTAACTACTATACAATACGGTCTTCCCAACTACTTTGCAAACTTGGCCACAACATCAGGGAAACAGGGTGACCGGGGCCAAGAATTCTGGCCATCTGGTTAGGTTGTCCAGTCCAATGTTTGCATAAGTTCCTCTGAGGGGGATGCCTGCATGGATGACCTCCCGGTATTGTCTGCTCCAACTTAGGAAGAGCGATTTCACAGGCGTCCTTGGTAACCTGGTTCATGGTTTAATCATTAACCAAAGTTCTTGTTTTAGCAGAATTTTATCAGCGCCCTATTATTGATCACTCTATTCTGCGTCAGATCCAAAAGAGAATTACCTGTGCTATCACCCTTCCCAGACTTGAAGACAATCACAAATTATGCTCTTTAGCCTTCTCTTCCCCAAATCAACACTTTAAATGCTTCCCCAGACTTCCCCTGTCCACTCCCGATTTAAATGACTACAGTTCTGCTGTTATAAATGACGCAGGGGGCCAGGGGGCTGGAATCCTGGCATATTCTTCTCATCGTTATTTCTGTACTATGAAGGCTGGAGAAGGGACCAAGGGACAAGAGAAGAGTAAATCTGAGCTCGCTCCCTCTGTGACAACGACAGTAAGCAGAGGCTCTGGCCTCCAGCAGGATGGCCTGTGTTTTCAAACAGATCTGCCACCTCACCTCCAGGGAACCCCAAGGGACTCCCGAGGCAGTGGTGCAGTAATACCCCGTCACGACAGAGAAGTGGTAACACAACAAGACAGGTCTGTGCAAAGGGGATGCAGAAAGGGAAGGCAGGGAGCACCCATTTGAAATCGACCTGCAGTCTGGGCCAAGCCTGAGCCCCAAGCCTGAGCTCAGCTGCGATTTTTCTTGTTATTTTCCAGGTTGTCTAATCTTGTTTCCTCAGCAAAAGCGGGGTTTTCTGTTGAAGCAAAATTTCCCCCCCAGAGGTCACCTGAAAGGTGTATCTGTAGAGCCAGATCATGAGTCTGAGATGCTAGCAGTTATCAGTAGAAGCTGTTTCTGGAAACCTAAATTCAAATCGCTAGCCAGAGAAAAACTGCCCTTTGATCTAAAGCACAGGAACAGCAGTAAATCCTTTTTATCACCTGACCAACAGGGACTCTCTGGCCTTTGGTTTGTGACTGCCTTAGATAACTGGCTGCCAGTAAAAACTCCCCCTGCCCCCTCTGAAAGCCACATTCTTAGCAAGTGTGTGAAGGTGGATGTGTGCACCCACCACCACAGTCACGTGGGAAGTGCTTTTTTTCTGGACTCGGGATGGGAGGGAATATTGCGGGCAGCTCTGCACCAGTCAGGTCGGCCTTAGAGGTCCACGCCCCTTGCAGAGGGAGACCAGCGCTGAGATGCCCTGTGCCCCAGGATGAAAGTTTGGTTTTCGTAAGATGAAAAGATAACACAGGATGCTAAGCTCAGGACCAGAAAGAGACGGCAAGGAAAAGCAAGCACAAGCAGCCCAAAGTCCTCTCAAGAACTGGCCAATGGAAGAGGGATATTCTGATATCTTCCTCCCTCCCTGACGCTGTTCCCTGAGACTTGAGCCCTAAACTTCTGGGGAGGAATTAAAGGTGGTCCACATTTCTCAAAGGTCCACGGTCAGAGATAGGAATGAAGACATCAGAAAGGATATTACCAAAGAAACAGGGACAGGAAGGAATCCTTCATGACTCTGGTACTTAATAAGTAGCAGACAGAAATTGCATAGGGAGGGAAGGCCTGATTTTGTATCTTCCATCATGGGAGACATAGTTTCCCAGCATCAAAGCTCCATGACGGTCCAGAGCTGAGATCTCTGCCATCTGCAGGACCCACCTTGTGTGCAGTTTCTGCAAACTGCTGGGCGCTGTTCTTCATGTCCTCTGTCTTCTCCTCTGCTCGGCCTAACCGCTCCCCGCGCTCGTTCAAGGCCTGGCTTGCTTTCTGTACGGCACTGGTCACGCTGTCGGCCGCCGAATGGAGGATGCTGTTTCCTGAAGAAAGACAGCAAGCGCGTCAGAAGCTGGCTCGGCTGACCTACAGTGACAGATCCCTGCCTGGGGTGAGCATCCTGTGAGAGCAAGAAGGGTCACATTATAGAAAGGCCTCCAGGTCTAGGAAACAAGTCAACATTTCTTCTGACTGGGGCTGACTGACTCACTTGTAGGAAAAACACCTGTTGACTGCAGGGCCTAGGCAAAGGCTGAAAGCTTCTCTCACAAACCCAGCACCAGCACACCACTTATTTCCACTCTCCTGGCATTCTGTTTGGGGAAAGGACTAGGTCCGCATGGATTTAGAACTTGGTTTGCAAATGGAAATGGAAATCCTGACAAGTTCAGAGAATTAGGCAAGCTTAATGAGACATATCTAGATCTTACGTGCCCTTCCTCTTGACCTGGGGTTTAGGTGAATAACCTCAGGAAAATGGGGGCACAGAACTTTTCCAGATATAACGCTCTATATTCCCTTCAATTCTTCCCTTCTCTTCCCTTCCATTTTACCCCTTCATCCTTCCACGTATGGCTCCCTGTAAGCAGCTCTGAATCAACCTCAAAGTCCGGAGTAGATGTGCCACTGACCAACCTTGAATCCTGAGCTGCATCTTGGCTGGCTGGGCCTCCTTGCCTCTAATCTCTAGTATTTGAAATATGGAGCCTCAGCGCCACACTTGGTCAGCAGGTGGAAAACAGTGAACCAGCCTGAGAAGAAACTTAGCACTCCCAGATTCAGGAGTGATGACAACGAGGAAGTTGGAAGCCATCATGTTTCAAAGGGCCAGGCACCCTTGACATCCACTTGCCAGGACTAGGAAACAATTCAACAGCAAAAACTCTCAGATGCATAATCCACTGAGAACAAGCATCTTGCAAAATGACAACTGAAGGAAATTTATACCTGTATTTTGTTAACACTGAGTGGAAAATTTAATGGCATTTAATGTAATAGCTTTATGTCTTTGAATAAGTTTACATCATTTAACTCTGTACCTGGGATGGATACATCTAGCCACAGACAGCTTTTAATAGAAATGTAATTTCCTCTGGTCTCATCTGCAAAGGCTTACTAACTTCTCCTCTGTGGGAACAGTCTGTGGCTTGCGGAAAAGGATCTCAGACAAAGAAAGTGCCTGGCCCAGAGGAAGCACTTCATAAATTGTTTACCATTTTTCTTCTTTTAGGGTGGATTTCAAGGGCTTCCACTATGCACTAAAGGAAGGGGCATGGGGTTAACTTAGTATTACTCAGCGGCATCAAGCACTACAATGAATCAAGACAAACTGGCCTACATGAACAGGGACGAGAGGAGATGAGGCTCTGGAGAAACCCAGTTGAATGCAAGAGCTGGAATGGAAGGTCTAGGTCTTCAGAACAGATTTGGGAGGGGAAATCTTGGTCCCCTTTTGCATTTACGTCGTACTCACAGTGTGACCCTGTCATCACGGCCTAACATTTCAATAGCATTTTGCAGTCATAAATCTCCTTCACAAATATATCATTTGACCATCACAAACATTCTACTGAGAAGTCTGAGACTAGCTGAGGTTAAGTGGCTTTCACAAGATCATGTCACCAGGGATGGGACACAGCCAGCACTGGAACCTGGTTTTCCAAACCTTTCCTTATTCTGCACCTTCCTCTTTGCAGATATGGTGTTGGTCCTAGGGAGCAATTACTATGCCAGAATTGTAAGCAGACAAGCACAGATAGGTTTTGACAGGTTATTTCCCAAGGTAATGCCTGACTGTTTCTGCCCTTAAGGCATTCCTCTTAGTAAATGAAGAGTTATGGTCCATGCTGCATTGCAAGTCAAACGTTCCCAAGAAGGAAGAGGGCAATGGGGTGGTATGGGAAGATGGAGAAGGGACTAGAAGGTGAAGGAGAGTCGGGGAGGGCACAAGAAAATCTCCTCCCATTCCTGCTTCCTTCCAAATACCCAAAGCTTAGCCACCAGAGGCTGGGAGCCAAGAATCTGCAACTTCACAGCTAGGAATAGCTGCATTAAAGCAAAGGGATTTTAGAGTTAGCTTTCACACAATTAAGAGGGTATATAAGCAGGTCTTGTCTTTTCCCACTGGAATTGAGCCTCACAATATTTTCCAAGTTCAGACATACCTGGCTTCTGAAATGATCCTGCTATACGCATAAGCCATACTGCTTTCTTGTCGTGACTTCCGTAACGCTAATCCTGTACATGATATCAGATAACACTGCACCCTGTTTTATGGGCTACAATTTAACCAATAGTCATTATAACTAAAAAAAGAACCAACTAAAAGAGGGAACCAAAGGCTGTCTTCACTATTCAAAGATGGCACTGCTGACCACTATCAATGGAAAATCCACCTTTAGTTATTTTCAGGCACAAGGATAGATTTGAACAAATCGTGTTGCCTCAGTTGAAATGACCTCTTCTGGTTTCATTTCTATCCATATTTCAGGCCCAGTGAGGTCCTATCACCTTTCACCAAGCTGAAGGACAACTCCATTTTTTTCTTCCCCTCAACTCCAGGATAACTGTCTATATTTGCCTTGGGTGCTTAATCAAGTACAGTCGTGAGCAACTCTTCTACCTCATTTCTTCACCTGTAGATGCAGCGACTTCCCGGCTCAACTATAAATTCCTCAAGGACACTGCTTGACTCTACTGTCCATTCCCTAAACCTTGAAATTTCTCTTCTTGGCTTAGGTCTCCTGCTTGCTTACTTTCTTCTGTCTCTGGGATCTTTTTGCTAATGCTGTAGTTCCAGGGTTCTGGCCTTGGCAATCTGTCTTATGCACTCTATAGGCTCTCCCCGGGACAGTATTACTCAACTCGTGGCTTCAGTGGCCACCACATTTTTCTCTTTAGCTGGATTGTGCTGCTGAGCTTCAGGCCCTTTTGTGCTTTCTTACTAGCGAACTCCAGGTGAGTGACCCAAAGTCATCTTGAAATTCATATGTCTAATCCTGACCCTATTGTCTTTCCCTTCACACCTGTTTTTCCTTTGGGACGTCCTGCTCGGGGACTAACCGCACTATCTGCCCAGGTCTTCAATTCAGAAGCCTGGGAGTCCAGTCTAGATTCCTCCCTCATTTTTACCCAGACAACTAAAGGTCACCTCCTACACAGCTCTCTGCTCTCTACTATTCTCATTATCTCTGTATTAACCCAATTCCTTAAGCCTTCAGAGTTCTAGTGACAGCCTTCTGTCTAACTGTTCACATGCCTTTTCTGGTCCGTCTTCCACACTTTTAAATTTTTAAAAAGGCACATTTATTACCCCCTCCTTGCTACTTCAACATAAAACTGAGACTTGTGCTCTCCTTCTTTCTCTCAGCTTATCTCTTGGAACCACATCCATTTTCCCTCCTACCTAGTATTTTCTAATTCTATGCCTTGCCAAAATTTTCACCAATGTGTCATGTTTCTTTTACTATATGCCTTTGTAGTTACTGCTACCTCTGTCTGGAACTCTGCTTCTTATCTTGGCCCTCCCACTTACTCCAAATGCTTCAATATACTTCAGGCCTCTTTCCTAGAAATCCTTGTCATACCCAGCCCATTCTACCCCCTGCTACTCCCAAAACACACATTATCTGTGTCTGTTTCAAATGGTGTATTTATTTTCCTGCATGTCATTGTTGGATATATAGACTGAGCTCCTGGAGGGTAGAAACTGTGCCTTTCTCACTTCTGATTACCAATCCATGGCACACAGTAGACCCTTAATAAATGCTGGCTGACTTAGAGGCAGCAAGTATGCATCATCCCTCTTAGGGTCTCTTTAGGCCTTAGCAGAGAGCAGACAGCATAAGTGATGCTGTCACGTGATTTAACTAGGTTGTGAAATTCTTAATCTGTCAAATGGCTAAGGGTTTCGTCTGTGTCTAGTGAAGTCAACTACCTCCTTTAGAGACTGTTGCAGGAATTCAATGAATTAAGTAAACAACAAAATGCAAAAAAGGAAATAGTTTTGCTACAGCAAAAGAGGACATTTATAAAAAATTTGCTGTTACTAACCTGAAAATAAACAACCGTAAAGTATAAAAGTAACAGAAGTTAAATAGCTTAATAAATCCAATGCAAAAATGACAGTTGCCTGAACACTTACTATTTCTAGGCATTTAATAAAATCTGCTCTTCACAACAATGTTATGTGGTGGGCATATCATTATTTTTAAAATCCCATTTTTACAGATGGAAGCAGCAATGTAAAGAGAGAGGTTTAACAACGTGCCAGGAATTGCACAGTAAATGAATAGTGGAGCTAGGCTTTGAACCCCAGAAGTCCAGCTCCAGGGCCCGTTCTCCTGCTCATTGTGTTAACTGGCTCTCCGCGGGAATTTTCTTTCACTGAGATTAACGACACAGTCCGCATTAATGTATACAATGAGACTTTAGTGTGGCAGTTCTTAATGCATTTCTTAAAATCACAATATAAAACAAAACATCCTGTCCTTATTATAAGTTAAAAAAACTTACTGTAGAAAATTTAGAATACGCATTATAAAAAGGCAATAAAATCATGTAATATCCAACTGCTTAGAGATAACCATAATTTATGTTTGTTGTGTATTTTATTGTAGTAATTTTTCTGTTTATGCTTTTCTGAAACATGGTTGAAACCATACTATATGTGAGCAGGGACCCCCCCATCCCCAAACCAGAATTATCTTCTGGAGAGCAGGCCCCTTATAGTACAAGCTTCTCCCACTGGGTGAGTGTTCTAGGAACACATCAGTATCAGTGTTCCAGCTGTATTTGGCGTCAGTGAATTTTTTTGAAGATACTTTCAATGCATTTGCCCATTTCATGGCAGGTGATTTACAAATGCAAACCCAAACCGGCATGACCCCTGTGTCCTACCATCCCTCTTCACCCAATCTTGCCCTGAGTGACCTTTTTTTTTATTTCCTGGATGGAAAAAAATCCTCAAAGGGCAGCGTTTTCCCCATGTAGAAGATGTTAAACCAAAAAATGGCAGAAGCACTAAACGGCATAAAAATTGATGAGTTCCAAAATTTTTTTGAGCACTGGAAAAAACGTCTTGATAGGTCATTGCATGAAATGGAGGGTACTTTGAAGGTGACTGAAGTTTAAACATGCAAGAATAAATAAACATTTTTTATAAATAAATTCTATTTTTGGGGTCCCCCCTCATATACTTAATTATTTATCCAACTGTGGGTACTTTCCATGTCATGAAAAATTGTTTGAAAATACTGTTTATAATGGCTGCATTAAATTATTGCAACTTATTCATAACTATTACCCTTTTAGACATTTGGTGTGTTTCTAAAAGTCTTACTTTTTAAAATAAGGCTGCAGTTATCTTCTTGCACTTATAAACACACACACGAGCACACACATTTGCCCGCATTTCTGATAATTCCTAAAAATACAAGTGCTGATTCAAATGACATACACACTTTTGAGTGTTCTGGTGGATGCTGAAAATGGCTTCCTTGAAAGATTTGTTCAATATTCAGAACTATTCATTTGAGTGCATACTATGTGCCAGTCACTGGTATGTTGACACAACTGGCAGAATGACTTTAAGGGAGTGATTTAACTTTTCTGATCTTTAATTTCCACATCTGTAAAATGAGCATCATGCCATCTGCCTCATGCGGCTGTTGTGGAAATACACAGTGTCTGTAGTGCTCAATGGACACCTGTCCCTCCATCTCCCTAAGACCACCTCTTCTCTCTAAAAACTACAGAAAAATGGCACAATACCACCTAATTCCATTGCATGTCTCCCTCTCTTCCCTCCTATCTCAGGGCTAAATGTCATGAGGTTTGCAGAACGCATTTCTAAGATATCTTTTATACCCGCTGTGTGTAGCTCAGGGTGTTGCTTAGACAAGGAGTTGAAGACCTATTCATCAAATTGGTGAGTATGATTTGTATATAGGATTCCTGACTCAAAAGTTGGGGTCCACCATAATGTGTTGAGTTAAATCTGGTCTCCCAGAGCAGACAGAACAGTAATTTTCTCTACATAGACAGATGCATATTAATACCACATTTACTCATGCAGTCTGAAAAGAGGCTGTCAACCACAACAAATAATGTCAACTACCTTTTGAATTATAGTCTCTAGAGAGTACAGGACAGACCATTCTTACTTCGTTGATGTTGCATTCACATCAGCTCCACTCAATATGTGCTTTTAAAAATATATATGCTGGCATCTTTTCTGTGAAATGATTTAGATGACTGAGAGAGTAACCTGAGGTAAAGCTTTTAACATTGTATCATTGTTTAAAAATCACAATTAAATATTTTAAGTGTACATAAATATGAGTGAAAAGTGTAAAATATATTGACAAGTAACAACAGAACAGAAAAAAAGAGGAAGGATTTTAAAAAGTATACAAAATACTCCAATAACCCAAATATCGACATAATTTCTTCTGATTATCCTAGACTTCAGGCTGTATCTTGGTAATCAAATTACTAATTCTATCGCTGGTAAACAGGAACCTTACATAGAATTACAGAAGCTAATTTCTGTATCAAATAAATACATAGATATACATATTTGAAATGTAAAATACTCATCCTGAGTATCTTTGAGAAAAAGATAGTGGAAAAGTGTTATAAATATAAATGATCAGTAAGTATATACCAATCTATACTCAGTGCTGATTAAGCATGCTCACCTCAGAGCACTCTTTTAAAATGAAATCTGTGAATAGTTTTGCTTGGACTACTTCTACTTCATAATCAATTAACCACTTAGGAATATCTGTTCAATAAGTCCCATTTTCCCAAACTAACTTAGAAAAAACCCAATTACGTAAAAACATATATATAATTTTACATATTTTATGTAAAAATATATACATAATTCAGAAAAGTTCTGAATATTGAAAAATACAAAGAGGATTTGGGTTCTAATACAATAAACTCTCAAAAATTGGCAGGGAGATCTATTATATTAAATCTGTTAATAACTGTTAATAACTATCATATCATATATCCAAAGTATTCAATAATAATCTATTTTTCAGTAGATTAAATAGTCCCTATTCTATTCTAATCTATGTATTAATTTTCTTAACAAAACCATTTCGTGGTTAGACAGAAGGGACAATTAAGTCTGGGCTAGACAGGCCAATATCGCTGATGAACAAAGGTACTAAAATCCTCGACAAAATATTGGCAAACAACATCCAGCAATATATTAAAAAGATCATACACCACAATCAAGTGGGATTCATCCCAGGGATGCAAGGATGGTACAACATTTGCAAATCAATAAATGTTAATACCTCACATAAAAGGAAAGAAGAAAAATCACATGATCATATCAATAGATGTGAAAAAAGCATTTGATAAGGTACAGCACCCATTTATGATAAAAACATTGAGCAAAGAGGGAGTAGAAGGAGCATACCTCAACATAATAAAGGCCATACATGAGAAACCTACAGCCAACATTATACTTAACGGGCAAAAACTCAAAGCTTTCCCACTAAATCTGGGACAAGACAAGGATGTTCGCTTTTACCACTTCTATTCCACATAGTATTGGAAAAGTCCTAGCCATAGTGACCAGGGAAGAAAAAGAAATAAAAGGCATCCAAATTGGAAGGGAGGAAGTAAAACTGTCATTGTTTGCAGATGACATGATAGTGTACATAGAAAACTCTATTGACTCCACCAAAAAACTACTCCACCTAGTAAGTAAATTTGGCAAGGCAGTGGGATACAAAGTCAATATTCAGAAATCGAAGGCATTTTTGTACACTAACAATGAAATATCAGAAACAGAAATTAGGAAAAAAAAATCCCATTTACTATAGCAATAAGAAAAATAAAGTACCTAGAAATAAACCTAACCAAGGAGGCAAAAGACCTGTACTCAGAAAACTACACAACACTGAAGAAAGAAATTAAGGAAGACACAAGTAAATGGAAGCATATGCTGTATTTATGGATTGGAAGAATTAACATCATCAAAATGTCCAAATTACCCAAAGCAATTTATAGATTCAAAGCAATCCCTATTAAAATACCAGTGACATATTTCACATATACAGAACAAGCATTTCAAAA
Source organism: Pteronotus mesoamericanus (assembly GCF_021234165.1). NCBI lineage: Eukaryota > Metazoa > Chordata > Mammalia > Chiroptera > Mormoopidae > Pteronotus > Pteronotus mesoamericanus. The sequence goes on from NW_026555170.1 coordinate 2,506,148, forward strand.
ATTTATATGGAACCATAAATGATCCTAAATAGCCTCAGCAATTTTGAGGAAGAACAAAGTAGGAGGGATCACAATACCTGATGTCAAACTATATTACAAGGCCACTGTAATCAAAACAGTCTGGTATTGGCACAAGAACAGACACATAGATCAATGGAACAAAATAGAGACCAGAAAAAATAAACCCATGTCTCTATGGTCAATTAATATTTGACAAAGGGTGAAGAAGCATTAAATGGAAAAATAGCCTCTTCAACAAATGGTGTTGGGAGATCTGAATAGCTACATGCAAAAAAAAAGAAAAAAGAAATTCAACCACCAACTTACACCATACACAAAAATAAACTCAAGATGGATAAAAAACTTAAATATAAGTCACAACACCATAAAAGTACTAGAGGCAGGAAACATAGGCAGGAAAATCTCAGGTATTCCACATTTTTTCACTGATACAATATTTTCACCAATATGTCCCCTAGAGCAAGGGACATAAAGGAAAGAGCAAACAAATGGGACTTCATCAAAATAAAAAGCTTCTGCACAGCTAAAGAAAACAACACCAAAATGAAAAGGAAACCAACCATATGGGAAAATATATTTGCCAATGACACCTTGGATGAGGGTTTGATCTCCAAAATATATAAAGAACTCACACGACTCCAATCCAAAAAGACAAAGAGTCTTTGAACAGACACTTCTCCAAGGTGGACATACACAGGGCCCAGAGACATATGAAAGGACGATCAGCATCACTAGCCATCAGAAAAATGCAAATTAAAACCACAATGAGATACCACTTCACACTGGTCAGAATGGCCATCATAAACAAATCAACAAACAACAAGTGCTGGCAAGGTTGTGGAGAAAAGGGACCCCTAGTACATTGTTGGTGGAAATGCAGACTGGTGCAGCCAGTGTGGAAAATAGTTTGGAATTTCCTCAAAAAACTAAAAATGGAACTGTGTTTTGACCCAGCAATTCCACTGCTGGGATTATACCCTAAGAATCCTGAAACACCAATTCAAAAGAACTTATGCAGCCCAGGGTTCCATCAGAAAATGAGTGGATCAAAAAACTATGGTACATTTACACAATGGAATACTACGCAGCAGAAAGAAAGAAGGAACTCCTACCCTTTGTGACAGCATGGGTGTAACTGGAGAGCATTATACTAAGTGAAATAAGCAAGGCGGTGAAAGACAAATACCACATGATCTCACCTATAATTGGAACCTAATAAACAAAACAAACAAGCAAGCAACATATAACCAGAGACACTGAAATAAAGAAGAAACTGAAAGTAACCAGAGGGGAAGGCGGAAGGGGAAAGAAGGGGAAGGGTCATCAGGGAACATGTATAAAGGACCCATGGACAAATCCAAAGGGGTGTAGGATTGAGGGTGGGGCAAGGGAAAATGGTCGTGGGAAAATGGAGACAACTATATTTAAAGAACAATAAAAAAAAAAAGACAAAAACAAAGTCTGGGGCAGTATTAGTGATATTTAAATTAAGTTTACTGGATGCAAATTTATGGGGTTCAACCAAGACTTTTCATTTTCTACTTTCGATCTTCATCTTGCTCAGTGTGTCTACTACTAGAGGACATACACACAAAAGAAAAGTCTCATGGAAACTTGTTCCCTGACCGTGGGATCCCTTCTTAGTTCTAGAGCCACTCTGAACCACTTATACATTATTCTGCTCCAGAGATGAGCTCCCATTCCACCCTCATTGGTGGTAATTTGGTTACATTGGAATCATGATGTTTCCAAGGAGTTTCTGCTTAGTCCTGTGACTTACACTAAACCTTTCACAAATGAATAATAACTGAAATAATAATGATGCTATTAACTTTCACTTCTACAGAGTGATTAAATGCAAAGGCCTATCCAGTGAAACACACTAGCTCTTAATTCATAGACTCCATTAATTATCTGTGAGCGTGGGTAAATGTCCAAGCTCTTTCAACATTACATTGACTAATCAACACTAATCACACCGTTGCACTTCAATGTTGGACAACCTCTAGAATCCCCTTGTAAGATGGAGGTTCTTTCAAAAGGTAAAATTTCATTTGTACTTCTGTGGTACTGACTAATCAGTAGACTCTGTTACACATACAGGTTATGTTACAGTGAGCCTTTCTAGAAGGATTAGTTGTTAACTGATGTTGGACACAGATGCAGCATGAATACCAGCCAGTCACTCATAGAGACAGCTGTTATTCACAGACTGCCTAACCTGTGCAGGTGCTATGGTAAATTGTCAAATTCCTCAAAGGAAATATTCTTACCCAGGGAGCTGAAATAGCTTATCCAACATCACCCAGATCTTGACCCTAAAGCATTTTTTATTATTTTTTAAATTTTTTATTGTTTTTAATATTTAAGGTTTACAACATGATGATTTGATGTACATATACTACCTAGTAAAATGATTACTATAATCTAATTAACATATCTGGAAATCTAAAGCAAATTTCCAGTGTTCAATATAGTATTATTAACTTCAGTCATCATGCTATGCATTAGATCTCTAGACTTATTCACCCTATATAACTCTTTAACTGTATACCCTTGGACCAACATCTGTCTATTTACCCATATCCCTGCCCATGGGAGCCACACACACACACAAAGAAAACAATACATGATCTCACTTATATATGGAGTCTAAAAAAGTCAAATACATAGAAGCTCAGAGTTGATTCCAATGCTCTTAATGACTATATCAGCATTTCCCAAAGTGACTGTGTGGTTTTAAAAAATCCTAAATAAAAAAATGGAATTCTATTACAAAGTGACTTTGTGAAATACCAAATTACTTGGTTCTTTAATTGCAGAACTTTGGAATGTATGCTAATGCAAATTGTCAATCAAAATAAGGTTGGGGTAGAAGCAGGAGAAATCTGTTAGCGGCATTTCCCAAACATAATTATTTACAAGGTCCTTGTGCACAGAATCTACTTAGGGAAATGCTACAATAAGCAATACTGACTTCTAAGTTAAAGGAAGAAAAATAAATAAATCCAGGCTGTCCTCATCAATTTAATAATAGATGGACAAGTCATGTAATTACATTAAAAAGGCTTGCTTTATAGAAGCAGCAGAACAGATATAGCCTGTTGAATGGCAGTTCCATGAATTATCTTTTGTCTCAAGTTGGTGGCTAATTTCAGGGACCATGAAGCTTTTTGTTGCCTGCAGCTGGATGGCAAAGGAAAATGGATTCAGAACTCAGGAGTACTTTGTAAACCTATAAGCTCAAAAGCCTGTTTGAAAGAGACCTTGGAGTTATCTATTGCTGGCGTTACCAAAGGAAGAATGGACCATTCTACATTCCGGTGCGATGTTAAGGTGATTGAGCCTGTTTTTAAGTCACAGGCATACCCTATAGCCAGGGACACAGGAGAATGTCTATGCTCCCTTCCTGTCCGATGGAAGCCTATGAGTTCATACTCTTCTCAAACTCACAGTCTGTATATTCCCAGTGGCAAGGGCTAAATGTTTAGGATTCTGTTCATGTCCTTGAAACACCTGAACTCAGGATATGTGGAGAAATTCAGCAGTCCTTTAATAGTCATTTAAACTCAGTCATATGAACATGTTCTTATAAAAAATATAGAGTATCAGCAGAAGGAATTCAAGGAAACTTCTTTTTGTTCTCTTTTGTTCAGAGAATACAGGCTCTCAGGAGGGTAGCTGAAATGTAACTTGAAAAAATGAACGCTTGTTTTGATATTGAAACCTTGAGTCCCTCTAAATTTGGTAAAATGGATTTTGTTCCCTGTCTTTGGATGTATTGCCACAAACTGCCTATGATCTATGGCTTTCTGCTTTCATTAAGGTGGAAGCTAGTGACTTCTACTTTAATAACTACACTTTCAGGTCCTGAAATATACAATTTGAAAACCCTCTACAATGCTACTGGGCAAAACTAATTCTCTTCAAGATGTGGAGCCTGCTGCTTACTAGCCGTGTGACCTTGAACCAATAACTTACCCCACATCTCTCTGTGCTTCAGTCTGTTTCCTCACCTGTCTCACTCGTCCTCATACTAAATGGAGGTTGGTCTAGTACCTACCTCATAAGGTTGTTGTGAGGACTAAATGCGGTCATGTATAAGCGGGATCCTTAGAACAGTGTCTGACACATAGTAGTCACTCAACTTCAGCCATTACTAAAGAGATAAGCTTTAGTTTTCTGGCACTAAAGAGTCTTCCTATTAAGCTTTCCATTTTAGCTCATTTTTCCTTCTCTACTTTCATTTACCATAACATTCTTGAAAGAAGAGTCTGTTCTTATGGACACCTCTTCTACTTTCCAGCCACTTTAACCTTTCAGGGAAGTGGCTTCCACATCACTCTACTAACACTGCCTCTCAGCCTCACCAATGACCTCTCAAGACCATTGCCTATTTTAAGTTTCAGCCACTGGACCACATGTGGACTGACCACTCCTTTTAAAAATTGCTCTTTCCCTGGGCTTCTAACACACTATTTCTTGATTCCTACCATTACTTTGATAATTCCCAATCAGTTTCATTCTTTTCTTGGTTAGGAATATGAGATCAGAAAGGTCTAGGTTTAGGTCTGTCTCTGCCACTAGCTATGTGACCTCGGGTAAATTATTTAATCTCTATGAGCCTTTGTTTTCTCATTGGCACGATGGTGATAACAATAGTACCTATTTTTCATAAACTCTATTGTGAGAATTGAATAAAATATATACTCAGCATAGTATTAGTAACACAGGATGAACTCAATACATACTGCATTAATAGTACTATCTGATTCATTCTGCACATTTATTGTAGAATAAACATGGGCCAGGCACTGTCCACACTTGCCTGCTTCTAAAGTTTTACCTTAATATTAACGTACTGTTTCCCTTCCACCCTCCATCTGACCTCCTCTTGAATTCCTTGTGTTAAATGGCCCTCTGTCTACCCAGGGTCCTATGTTCAATTTACCTTTAACTGTAACTTCTCTGTCATACCCCACAGCCAGGTGTTCACGTAGCCCAGAGCATTTATTTCAGTGAGGGCTCTTCTGTCAACCTTCAACTGTTTCTAGTCCCTGCCAGGTCTTAGTGGACCATCACAGCAGCCTGGTGGCTTTCCTGCCACGGGTCTTGGTTCTCTAATACCTCATCCTCTTTCTATACTACTGACTTGATCATGCCCCTTCCTTGTCTCAACCCTTTGTTAGCTCACCCATTACACAGCAAAACCAATGAAAGGGACCCTTCTTGGTCTAATTGCTAAGCTACTCACCTGTCACCTGCCACAGACCCCAATCTCTAATTCCTGCCTCATGGTTTCTTGACAAATTTTAGAAAATTGTTCAAGTTTTATCAGTTTCTTACTCTAGGTAGAGTACAGCTTATCATAGATAAATGCAATGTAAATAAAAAGCTTGACAAGGAACACTCTGTCCAGCTCTGTCCCAAAGGGTGTACAAACATTAGCAATAGCACTTAACGTTTTTTTTTTTTTTTGCAACATTAGTATTCAAATGCAAACCTAGCACTTAGGTTTTGGTGCCTAACACTGCTTTCTGCTAGAAGAAAGCAAAGTTCTTTTGAAAATAGAGATTTGCATGTCTCAGGGCAAGAAAAACTCAGATAGGCCTGAAATACCTTGTTATCGCCATACAATAATAATGATACTTTTAAAGATGGTAGAGATAGTACTAAAAGCAAAAAGAAGCAAGTCTAAAGCAGGTTCTATTGGACAAGTTGTGATATTTAGAACATCAAGAATAATAAAATGATTATAACAATGATGATAATAATTATAACTATTATAATATGCAATTATATATTATAATGTAATTATATATTATAATGTATGATATATAATTATGCAATTATAATAATTTTATATAACTTTGTGAAAGCCATAACTTATATTAATAGTGACTTAATATGAAATATTGGTACAAAAATGAAGTTGAAATACAATACAAAATGGATAATTGTTTTATTTTGTTTTATTGTTTTATTATATTGATTTTAAAAAGTAAAGAATGTTTTATTGATTTTAAGAAGAGTATTAAAATATTTGAGTATTTTCTTTCTTCTAAGTATTTACCTATATATAAAAGTGTAATCTGTTTACACTTTTGTGTAAACACCATACACTTACCTATGTAAGATGTGATGGGTAAAAATATCATTCCAGAAAAGACTGAGTAGAAAGAGTGGCAGTGATGCATTCCACAGCCAGGGACACAGGAGAGTGCCCGATGCCCCCTTCCTGTCCTATGGAAGCCTATGAGTTCATACTCTTCTCAGACTCACAGTCCCTGTATTCCCAGTGGCAAGGATCAAACATTTAAGGAAGAAGTGCTTTCTCTTCTTTAGAAATTGGCTATCGGTTCAGACTAGATCACATATGTTAGGGAAGAAACTTCTAGATAATTTAACAAATTATGACATTAATAAGGAATTTTTATTTTTCCAACAATGCTAACATAGCAGATTCATTTATAATAATAACATGGCAGAGGATTATGTAATGCTGATCAAGCAAAGCAAATGATACACTGTTCTGGGAGAAAACCCATGAAGTTGAAAATACCGGACTCATGTAAAAACCATGGGCATAAATAATGTTACTGATGTGAAGCATAAAGTTCAATTATGGAAGGGACCCAGTGAAATATCCAGGTTTGAATCACTTTGGGGGAAGAAACCAGAACAAACAGTTAAAAAGCTACTACGGTAGTTCAAATAAGAGATAATGGTACTAGAATGATGTCAGTGGAGATAACAGAAATGGTAATATTTAAGATACATAATGATGGGCTGAATATGGGAGGTGAGGGAAAAAGAAGAATAGCAAGTGAATCCCAACTTCCTGATCTGAGCAAGGGTGGTATACAGTGGTGCGATTTACAAGAGTGAAACAGCTGTCAAAAAACCAAATTTCCTTGAAGGGTGAGCAGATATGAAAATCAAGTATTTCATTTTGGATAAGGTTATGCTTAAGTTGCCTGTGAGACATCCAAGTGAAGTCAATAGGGAAATACAGGTATTCCTGTACGAAGCTCTGCAGAGAAGCCTGGGATGGAGATAAAAGTTGTAAGTCAATGGCAGAGAGAGAATGGGAACGGATAAATTCACCTAGCGAGCAATACTAAAGAGAGAAGGGAGGGGATTAGTAAACCTTTCCTTTAGGAATTTTAACATTCAGAGGATGGTTCAGAGAAAAGTGCCTGCAAAGAATGCAAAGAGTAAATGATCTGAGAGGCAGGAGAAAAACCAAGATGAATTTGGCACAGTGGAAGTCAGGACAATTTGACAAAAAGATGGCTACAAGAATGCTAAGACAATTCCATGGAGAGAAGAAACAGTCTTTTCAACAAATGGTGCAGGGACAACTGGAAATTCCATGCAAAAGAATGAAACTGGGCCCTACCTCACACTATATACAATTTAACTCAAAGTGGATCAAAGACCTAAACATAAGAGCTAACATTTAAAACCCTTAGAGAAAACACAGGCATAGATCTTCATGAAGTTCAACGAGGCAATGGTTTCTTAGAGAGGGCATTACAAACACAAGCAACAAAAGAAAAGAGGATAACTTGGACCTCAGCAAAATTAGAAAGAAGGTTGTGCTCCCTCCTCTCTGCTTCATTAGGTACTTTATTCATGCCTCCATTACTGTATTTAACACATTATAATTATTTGTCTAAGTATTTGTTTAGTCAATCAGTGTGAATCTCTTAAATTTCCTTGACTGTCTCCTCTCTATTTGTATACTTGGTGCCTAACAGGGTATCAGATTCATACATCACATGCACCATGTGGCTGGCACTACTGTATGAAAATAAAACACAATTTTAAAATACAAACAGGAAATAAAGCTATAAAGCGTAGAAAAATATAGAGAAAGGTCATCAAGAATAAAGCTCACTAAGACTAATTTATTAACATGAAACGGGAAATTAAATGGTCTTAGAATAGTATAAGAGGTTAAGTGGTTTGAGGCTCTATGAATCAAGAACAAGGTATGAGGTTAAATATCCTTCACAATAAACAAAAATAAATTTACTTGCTCTTTGACTTAAGAAAATATGTATGCTACATTTAGTATGTGTCCAGCCCCAATTGGTTCTTAGAGATGTTTTACTTCAAACTAATTTAAATTGTGCTTCAAACTTATTGTCTTTAAGTAATTAGGTTCTTAGGGAATTTAGCATCACTTCCTCTCATAAAACACCCTGTTGCTTTACATTAGAAAACAACTTAGGGATCATCTAGTTCCCAGAAGAGAAAAGTGGTCAGAGTGGTAAGAGAAGGATTTGCTCAAGGTCACATCCCACGGAATAGCAGAGGTGGCCCTAGGAGCCATGTTTGCTGACCTGGAGCTCAGTGAGGCCTTCTCCTCACCCATGGTCTTCCAGGTTTAAGAAAAACACACATGGGAGCTGAGCAGGGAAGCTGAGAATCTGGCAATCGATTTCCTTAAAACAATTCATGCTTGTGTCCCTTTGGAAAGTGTTACCCTTACCTTTCGGAGAACTTCCCCGCATTGAGCACGTGCAATTATACCAGTTTGGTTATGATACCATAATCATAATAGCCAAGAGAAAAAATCACACACTTCAAGGAGAAATGTATACACATCACCAGGAGTATCTCACATGGTCAATTTACATGTCCAAAGCACTGTAGAATTGTAAAGAACCGTTTCAATTACTCAATGCTTTCCTGTCTGACAGTTCAGTCCTTAAAATGGCAATATGACTAACATCAAAAGAGGCACAGGAGCTCTGCCTGGTGTGGCTCAGTGGACTGAGCGCCAGCCTGCAAACCAAGAGGTCGCTGGTTCCATTTCTGGCCAGGGCACATGCCTAGGTTGCGGGTATGGTCCCCAGCTGGGGGGTGTGTGAGAGGCAATCACACACAGATGTTTCTCTCCCTCTCTTTCTCCTTCCCTTACCCTCTCTTGAAAATTAAATAAAATCTTAAAAAGAAAGATGCACAGGAAATCTGTTATCTTGAGCAGGAGAAATGAGACAGAAAATTTAACAAAGATCATCTGCTAAATTTAAGGTGAAATATGCTGAGTATAACAAAAATTTTCTATTATAGTCACCGAGGTCACTTTACTATTGGAGTAAGTCATTACTGTTGTAGTTAAATCCTATTATTTAGGAGATAATAAAGAGAATCAAGTCAGTCTGCAGCCTTGACCTAGTTCATTTTATGATATTGGCATCTGAAAATTTCAAAGTTTGGGTCAACTATGCCTCAGACACTGTCATCTAGGGTAACAGAATTCAGTACACAGTCGTTAAAACTACAGCTATCTCACCTATAAGTAGAACCTAATCAACAGACAAAACAATAAAACAAACAAGCAAGCAAAATATAATCAGCAACACTGAAATAAAAAACAAACAAACTGACAATAACCAGAGGGGAAAAGGGAGGCAGGTAATGGGGGAAAAGAAAGGGAAGGGTCTAGTCATGGAACATGTATAAAAGACCCATGGACAAAGTCAAAATGGGGAAGGATTGAGGGTGGGAGGTGGGAGTGGGTGGGGCAGGGTAAAGTAGTGGCAGGAAAATGGAGACAACTGTACTTGAAAAACAATAAAAAAAGATTTAAAAGAGCAACAAGAAACTATAGCTTCTTTTTCTGACTCTGCCCAATGCTGGCACCCGCATGAACTTGAGAGTCATTGAATTTGTTTGTTGTTTTAATGTGGTGACTGCAAAACTGAGTATCTTTTCTCATACATTAAAAATATGGTGAAAAATACAGTGACGATTTTTTACCATCTCTCTGGTATGACACTTAACAATTTTGAAATTGAAATGAAATCCCAATGGGTTTCATGACTATTCATTAGTCATTCTATGATCTTAAACGTATTTTGTTTGATTACTAATGAATTCCTGTTACACATTTTGTTTCCTAAGAAGGATGTTCTGTAAACTCCTGCCAACTGGTCATTAAAATCCACTACGATTATTATCAATCAGATAAAATTGCTACCAATTACACAGAGGAATTAATCCACACTGCATCATTTTAAACACAAACACTTTCAATTCAAATTGAAGGCTGCTCAATCAACTGAAGATCTATATTATCAAAGTTACAAATCCAACCCATTTCCTTTTGTACTATTATTATTAGGGACTATGATTTGCCAAGTGCCTGCTATGTGCCAGAAACTGTGCTAAATACTTTATGGCAATTATTCTATAAACCTTAATGGCTACCCTTTAAGACGGATAGTATTATTCCTGTCTTTAAATTGATGAAACCCAGAAATTCACCTAAGATTATACTGCTAGTCAATAATAGGATCTTGATTTGAATTCAAGTCTTGTTTGTATCATGAAAGTTTCGAAAGTTTCTTAAGGGTAGTCCTTGTGAGGTGAAATCTTAAAGTATCAGGAGTAGATTTTCATTTGTTCCATCCTCACGGTGTTAAACTTACACCTAGGTATTGAGAAAAGCATTCACACGCTGTCTTCCTCTACTTGATGTCTCCTCCTCTTTCCAATAGCTTGGTTACTAAGCCACATCCTCTTCCAGGAATGCAGCTCTGATTTCTTCAGGCTGAGCAAGAGATTCTGTTTATGCTTACCACAGCACCCTTTGCATTACTTTGATGAAACATTTACTATAATGCACCCAAACTGTTAGTTTACTTCTATGTCCACCTCATTACACTAGGAGCTTTGGATCACAGGGGTAGCCCTTCTACTTTTCAGCACATCCAGGGCATGACGCTTATCATTTAGTAGCTGCTCAATAATGCTTCTTGAATGAATAGTGAATTGATAAAGAATGAAAGATGTTTTGGTTTTATAAAGATGTGATGAGGTTGCTATTTATGTTGAAACTCTTATTTTCATTGGCATTCATCTTGCATTATGTTATTCTAATTGGCATACAGAAAGGATCAACTTCTGGACACACTGAAATAGAATTCCAGTTATACAGCATTTTTCTATATTGTTGTAGATTTTATATTCTATCAGGTATGTAATGATATACAAAATACAAATTCAGGATATTTGATTAATATGGAAAAAATTACTTTCAATAGAAACAGTAGTATTTCCAAAATTGTTGTTATGGTTCTGGTAGGAAAAAAATGACACATAAAGTGAACGAAAACCCAAACAGATTTTGCTCTTCCTGTGTTTACTCTATTTAGAATATGAAGGCAGGCATGTTTTTTTCACACCTCCTCTGTTTAAATAACACACTTTTAAAAGGATTAAGCACTGGAAACCCAATTTAGAAGAATAGACTTTTAGTATATTTCTTCCTTAGCCAACCTATGGGTTAAAATGTTAACAGAATCAAGTTTAAAAGATAAAGATTCTCATCAATTTAAAAATATTTTGTATTTCACTCATTAAGTTTTCCAAGTGTCATTTTATAAAACCATTTACCATCCTTGCTGTGGGAAGGATCCTTATATATTGAAGAATGAATAATCCTCATACTTTTAAGGTGTGTGACTTTTACATGAGTGATAAAGATGGTAATGTTTCTTGGAATTTATAGGGTGGAGAGAGCACATGGTGCTGAAGGAATAAAGATCTAGCTGGGGAGGGACCAATGAGAGAAAGTAAGGTGACCAGTGATTAGACTAATGCAAATATTCAGGAAAAGATGACAAGGGCCTGAGCTAAAATGGTAAAGATGGGAATAAAAAGGTAATTTTAAGAGACATTGAGGGAGTGCTCAGGAGGGTAAGGGAGGTTGTTAGAGCGACTGGTTTGCAGACAATGTATCATCTATATTTAAAGGGAAAAAGCAGTCTCTAGGTTGGTAACTTACGATAAAATCAAAGTTCAAGTTACCTGATTTGGAATCACAAATCTCAAAAAGTACTTCTCAAGACTTTTCTCCACGATACACATAGTGGGTTTGGCACAAGGTAATGCTCTGTGCTCACAAAACTGTGTTCTAGTTTCTTATTCCTGGATACATAGGAAGTATCTGTTTTTCAGCCTTCCTTGAAGCTGGGTTGTTACTAAGGCCAGCAGGCTGAAAGCAGAAGCAGTGAATGTCACTTCTGGGCTGAAGTGATGAGAGGCCCGCGGTGGGGGCTTCCCTCTTTTCTCCTGTGGAATCTCCTTCGGGAAGGTGCTTGTTGAGATGGTGGATCACCACCTAAGTCACCACTTAGACGTTCATTGTGCTAGAGACGGACTGGACTCACAGACCCGCTGGAATGAGAAGTAACATCTTATTTGTTAAGCCACTGAGATTATTAGGTATGTTTGTTATTGCAGCATAACCAAGAGTTTGGATGAATAAAAGGGGTGATATTTATACTTTCAAAACATTGAGGAGAGTACCCAGTTTTAGAAGAACTCCCTGAAAATGTTTTAACTAAAGCAAATCAAGTCAATGGTATCATTTTTGTGTATGAGGGTGGCAGGAGTGAAACTCATAAATGTAATTTATAAGCATGTAATGAATGAAATTAGCCACTTAAAGATTTTTTAAATATTATTTTAGAAGGAAAAATATATAGATTATCTCTTAGTCAGCTCAGGCTGCTGTAACAAAAATACCATAAATTGGGTGGCTTAAACAACAGAAGTTTGTTTCTCAGAGTTCTACGGGTGGGGAAGTGTGAGACGGAAGTGCCCACATGGCTGGGTTCTCACGAGAATCCTCTCCGTGGGTTGCAGGTGGCCATCTTCTTGCTATGTCCTCACATGGCAGAGAGAGGAAGCGAGCTCTCTCCAGTCTCTTCTTTTTTCTGATACTTGAATTTTATTTTATTTTACTTTTTATTGTATTTTTTCCATTACCATTTATCCCACTTACACCCCTCTTCCACCTGCAATCACCACACTGTTGTCCATGAGCCCTTTTCCCTTTTTTCTTGATCCCTCCACCCACTTCCCCCCAGTCTGCACCATGGCTGTCAACCTGCTCTCTAATCCCATCATGAAGGCTCCATGCTCCTGATCTAATTACCTCTGAAAGGCCCTGTCTCCTAATTCCAGCCCACTGGAGGTGAGGATTTCAACAAATGCATTATGAAGGGGATACAAACATGAAGTCCAAAATGTTACCTAATTAAAAAAAATTTACTTTTTAGAAAGTTTTTTCCTCATTCCCATAGTATAAGAACAAAAAAGTAGATGCTATTGAAAAATAAGCATTAACAAACCAAATTTTACGGTGTGAAATATAAGAACATAGACTTTATATACTAATATAAATATGGTCATTAAATATCCCATTTTCTGCTTTGAACTTCTGACCATAGCTATTCTTTTCTTTTTTTTAATCCTCACTGGAGGATGTTTCTTCATCATTTTTAGAGAGAGAGGGAGAGAGAGAAACATTGATGTGAGAGAGAAGCATTGACAGGTTGCTTCCATATGCACCCCAACCGGGGATCAAATCTGCAACCTAGGTACATGCCCTGACTGGGGATCAAACCCACAACCTTTTGGTTTATGGGATGATGCTCCAACCAACAGAGCCACACTGGTCAGGGCCAAAGCTACTCTTTCTTTTTTTTTTTTAAAGTTTTTATTTATTTATTTTCAGAGAGAGGGGAAGGGAGGGAGGAACATCAATGTGTGAGGGAAACATCAATAGGTTGCCTCTAGCACGCCCCCATCTGGGGACCTGCCCCCACGACCCAGGCATGACTGGTAATCAATGGGCAACCTTTCAGTTGCCAGGCCAGCACTCAATCCATCGAGCCACACAAGCCAGGGCATAAATCTACTCTTAATAACAATAATCACAGTGCCATTTCCCTCTTGTGCTGCGTGGATGAAAACACCTATTTTCCATGTGCTTTTGCATTAAATATGCATCCATGGATAAACTAAAAGAAAAAAAATGGCAGTAAGGTAAAAAAAATCCTGTACTGCACAAGTGTGACTATATATTTCAGTCACCATGGCTATTAATTAGGGGGACATCTGAGCAAGCCACCAGAAATACCTTTGCTCACCATTAAGTGAGTAACATCCTAGAAGGTATATAAAAAATTATACTCAAAGTTCAGTATTTTAATGATTTTTAATAAGACTATTGGCAACATGCAAACTGGTGCTACTCTATTCGGTACAAAAGGGGACTTTGTAAGTATAAAATATTTATTTTTCATTCAAGACCTGGTCAAAAACATATGGATAAATGACAGTTGAAAACTCACAACTCAGAAGTGAAAATTAACAACCAGTTAAAAGGGTATCTATTAATTAACAGACTAAATTTTCTTTATGTCAGTTCTGGTAATAGGGAACAAGAAGGGTGGAAGTAGGGATAAAGGCCAAGTAAAAAGGCAAGATGAATGGAAAATATCTTTTTCTTAATTCTTTAAATTTTTAGGAAAAAAATCTAGCTTCAAGTAAAATCTTACAGGAGTCTAATTAGGCACTTTTATTGCAGGATGAAGCTATAATTAAAGCTTTACCTTATATGGCTTCCTAACTTGCAGCTGCAAGCTGAATGTTTTAACATATCATCATATTGGTATTAGATTGACAAAATGTAGTAATCATTTCCTTTTGTGTACTGGAAGACATCAAGACCATGCATATTTTAATTCATATGTTAGCTGATATAGACATAATTATTAGAGGTTATAGGGAATGTATGGCATTGCAATTTTTTTTTATTCCCCTCTTTTTACATAATTGAATGCTTGCTTATTTTGAATAAATGTAACTTGACACAAATGAGCTAAAACAAGGACTTGAAACAGCAGGGGAGATGGAAGAAAATAGGACAAATTCTTAGGCTCCACAGAACATAGAAAACTTGACAATTCTTAAAGATGAGCTCTGTAAACTTGAGTGGCCATCTCATAGTTATTTTCACAGAAATATTTGAATTTATATTCTTGTAAGAAGCTAGACCACTGTCTTTCTTGGTTTAAGTTCAGGAATAGAAGCATATCCAGCATTTGAAATCTGACATTTTATTGCCACCTAACTATACTCTGCAGTGGCATAATCACATGTTAAATTCTTCCACACATACACGTCAGTCAAAAGCAAGAAAAGAAAAAGCCAGCAAAAGGTGGTGGTGGGCAGGAGGAAGTATGTGAGCTGGCTGGAACTCAGGCTGAGTCCTCAGGACTCTGGGGCTGAGTCCAGTAGAGCACCTACCAGCACAGTCACCCAGAGCTCTGCTACGTGGGGACTTGTGTTCATTTCAGTGAAGGGCTAGGACAGACTTTATCTGTAAAATTAAATAAAAAGGCAACACATGAGTAGGGCACATAATACTGCTATTAATCAAAGAAGCCTAGTGTATTGCTCTACAATAACTAGCTGTAGATGAGCACGTTTATCTTGGACTTTCCCATATGAAGGGAGATCTGCTGGAAAGACTAGGTCATTTCTGGGGAGTATAAGTGTTAGAGATGCCCTGGTGAGCTAAAGGTGGCTGGAAATAGAAACTAGAAAGAAAGAGCAACAGCTAATGAGCTCTTGAGTTTGGCAACCAAAAGAATCTTTTCATTCTTGTTAAACTCTCAAGGAAGATCTGGATTTAGGTTCCTAACTGAGAGCTTCACTCGCTTTTAAATGAGCAAACATATTTGCATGGTCTGCAGTTGTGGAATTGAGTAGTATGTCTGCAAAATTAGTGATTTTGGTTGCTCCAAGAAGCGGGAATATCTGTGCTTTCAGATTCCTCCTTATCACCTCGGTGCTGCATACACCCACTGAGCCCCACAGGCCCTGAAAGGAGAGACCATAACGCTGTAAGCTGACCTCTTCTTTTGCCACCACTCTCTGGAAAATGACTACCAAGGAGGTGCCTTACTCGAAGGATCATCAGTATGAGCTCTACTCTGAAGTGGCCTATAATCTTTGTGCATTTCTCTCAGAAGCTGCCTTCACTGACTCCATCCCTATGAGAAGACTTGAGAAGATCATGCAGTGCTGCTGAGGGTTAGTGTAGAACTGCCCTTGGTTGACCTTAACTCTTTAAAATCTGAATTTGGCTGGCTAAACCTGTATCAAGATAAACTTTTGTCTTTGTTTCTGTTCATATAAAAAGAAGTGAAAATGTAGAAATGAACATTTGTAGGATGAATTTTATTTTTTTAAAGGCTAGTATACATGAGAGCGCTTCTTTGTCTTATTATTAAGTACATAGCATCTAATTCCTTTTAGAATGTACTGAGAGGGACAGGATTGAGATTAAAGGGTCCATTGGTCTAAATAAAATAAAACAAAAACTACAAAAGCCATTAAAAAAAGAACAGAAAAAAGAAAAAGAAAGTCCAGATCATCCAGGTCCAACAGGTCTTAAAAATGAAGGCTGGAAACATTATAGAGATTTCCCTTCTCAACTGGGAACCTGGCCAAGCAACCCTACAGGGACTTGAGTTCTGTGATTATGAGTGAAAGTTGCATTGTTTGCCCCTGTTTGCCCTCTTTCTGTTCTGTCCTCTAATTTTAGACATACTGGCCTAAACAGCATCCCTTAACAAAAGGATCAGCAGAGCAAGCGCTCAAGTCCTAAATTTGACATTTCCCACACTAAGAGAAAGAAGTAAGATTCCCTACCACCATCTTGCAGGTTAGTAGCTTTTATGTAATCATGAAAAAATATTATAGGGGACTAGAACCATATCACTTCTAATTTCTTTATAATATATGACATTTCAATTTTCAAAGGACACCAAAGCCTATTATTAAATGATCTAAAAAAATAATGCTATTTCTGACTAGCTAAAGACTTACTGGAAATTATTACTCTGGGCAGGGGTGAGCAAACTTTTTCTGTAAAGGGGCAAATAGTAAATATTTTAGATTTCTTGAGCCATAAATGTCTCTGGCACAATTATTCAACTCTGCTGTTGTAGCAAGAAGGCAGCCATAAGCAATATGTAAATGAGTGGGAATGGTTGTGTTTCAATAAAACTTTATCTATATAAATGAACTGGATTTGGCCTGAGACCTGCACTTTGTGTAGTTCTGCTTTAGAGTCATAATGAATAAGTTATCATGAATGACTAGTACCAGCACACAACCAATTTATACAACATAGGATGTTGCTCTACATTAGAAAATAACTAGCGATGGGCAAAAGAGAGTTTTACTCATTATCTAAATAAGCCAAAATTTGGAATAGATGTTCTAGAAATAGGGTATTATAACCCACAAAGAAAAAAAATTTCAGTTAATGCTTGCTTCTATGTTTAATGAATCACATTTCCTGAGAAGGTGACTATTCTTAAAAACCTAAGAAGTATAATAGCCATATCTATGGTGTGACTTGTAATTCTTTAAAAATAAAAGTACTAAGTTAATATATACTAAAGACATACTCTGTGCCAGACACTATTCAAAATGATCTACCAGGATTAACTAATTTCATCTTCACAACAACTCTGTGAGGTAGGTACTATTATCCTTACTTACAGATGGGAAACAGAGGGCCAGTAAACAAACTGGTGGAGACCATAAAGCTAGTAGGTGAAAGAAGTCGGATTCAAACCTAGGCATTCTTGCACCTCAATCTGTGATCTTAATCACTACCCTTCAGATGGGCAGAGGAAAAGGAAGGCAAGTCAATGCTCAGCCCTGGGAATTCCACCTCATAGAAACACGCTTGGCGTGCTAGGCTCTTTACCCTGTGTAGGATAGTGTGCCTCGTGTTTTACCTATGATATCTAAATTAATGCTACCCATAGTGCCATATAGGAAGAATTGTTACCTTATTTTACAAAACAAAAACCATGGCATAGGAAGGTTAAGAATTGTGTAAGGGCATACACCTAGTAAGTGATGGAACCACCTATGCTGGTTCTGTTGGGACTACCATTTTGAAAAGAAGGGGATCACTTTCTGAACAGTATTTGCAGGAGGTTCACATTCCTGAGGAAGAAACAGGACGCCATTCCAGACTAGCAGGCAGCGGGCATTCTCTTCGTGATGCAGGGCTATGTATGTGACAGGCCTCTTGAAACTTTTTCCCCCCAAGTGAGAGCTGTACCACAGGATTGAGAAGAATTCAGTTGCTTTTCTCCTCATCAACAGATTGAAACCTGCAAAGGTGGTTTTGACTGTGTGGTTCTTTATTCAGTTTCTTTTTCCTTGCTTGTCCAGGCATCATGCAAAACTGAGTCCATCAAACTCCCTGAGCTTTCCTAGCATCTGGGCATTGTTCCAAAGAGGGGATTATTGGCATATACTTTGGGTCATGTTCATTGTTCTGACTTGACTTAGATTACAGTTATGAAAACTTTCTTGGAACCTACCTTGACCTTTACTGTGTTTGTCAGCCCTTCTCCAAATATAGGGGATTGTAATTAGAGATAGCTACTCATCTCATCAGATAGTTTTGCACTCCTATATTTTCCTATTTGAGTTTGGATAACATTCAAGAGAGGAAATTTTTTTTTGTATTTTATCATTTTAAAATCAGAAGTCTAACAGATGCAACTATTATTTTTTTTCCCTGTAAAAGCCAAATTAATCAGTGATTCTTTCATTTGCAGATCAGACTTCAGCCTGATTACCTACCCCCTGATCACATACACGTACTCCTTGTTAATTATGTCCAGAATTTTAGTTCCAGTTTTTCTAAGGAGTCAAAATAAATTTAAAATATCATTTGGCAATTAAATTTGACAATGTAGTGTTTACTATATTTGTGATCACTGTTGTCTCCTACATTCTACTCCTTCCCTTTGGGTTCACTTTGATTCATGTTGACGTACATCATTTAGTAGTTCAGCAGGGGTTGGGAAGTACCAAATAATCTTTGTCTGAAAATATTTGTTTTTCTTTTATTTCTATATTATAATTTTGCTGGGTATGATATTTTAGATTGACAGTTATTTTTAGAAATTAATTTATTAACTTCTGCCCTCTCTTGTTGCTAATCATAAGCCATCAATTTATCTTTATCACTGTAGGAAACTCTTTTATTTTTTAGCATTTTTTAAGATTTTCTTTTTCCTCAATATTTTGTCACTTCATTATGCTTTTGTTTCAGTATAGTTTTGTTTCCTTTTCAAGTGTGGCTCTTGGTGATATCCTCAATCTGTCTTCAGTTCTCAAAAAGTTTTTAGCTATTATCTTTTGGAATATTGCTTTTCCAGAATTCTCATATCCTCTTCTTCAAAACTCCTATCAAATAAATGGTAGAGTCTATTATTCTATCTTCCATGTACAACTGTTCCTTTATATTCTTCATGTCTCTGTACTACAAATTTCTCATTATCTTCCAATTCATTAATTCTGTCTTCGATTATGTCCAGCCTAGAGTTTTTTCTATCAGTTGAGTGTATTTCAAAGACTATATCTTTTAGTTTACAGAATTATTTTCCCCACTACTACCTCATCTTTCCATTTGGTTTTGTTTTTGTTTTATAACACTTTGTTCTTTTTTCTAATTCCTTTATTTTGAGTATCGTAAACATACTTATTTAAAAGCCATTTTCAAATTGCTCAATTATTTCCACTTCACTTGGAATGAATTCAACCCTAAACTGTTTTTCCCCCCATACACTATAGGATATTTGCATGTTCATTCTTTTTAAGTGGGAAATTTTAACTTCTTCCTCCTTCTTATCATGTTCAATTCTCCTTATGTATAATTTTATTTTTTCCTGTACTGGTCCCTGAGGCACCAGGACTTAAAGTGATGGTCTGAGGATTCTGTCTGGGGTGCCATTCAGGATGTCACAGAGCCAGTCCAAAGCTAGTGGGTTGCTGGTCCAGGTCTTGAGTGGAAAGCTATGTCTGCTTTTCTTCTTACCTCCCCAGGAATGCAGATAACTTATAAGCCACTGCCCCACAGTGTAGCTTGTTTGCAGACTCCTTGCTTGGGCAGGGAAGCTTTGGTCCCAAACAGTGAATGTGGCTTTGGTCTCCTGCTTTGCATGGGGTACTTCTAGTCACTGTTACAGAATAGAATTCAAACTACTTATTTCCAGATCTATAGCCCAGTAGGCAAACAGTTTCATTCCTACTACTTTCTGATTCTGTTAATGTTTTTATTTTATGCACATAATTAACTTTTTCTCCCTGAAAGTGATTGTATCTTTCAGATTTTCTCTATTTTGTATGTGGTAGTGCTGAGGGAGTCTCAAAATATAAGTTTACAAGGTCAATTTGCTCCAAAACTCAATTTTCAAAACATTCACTGTTAGCAGTATAACAATCCAAAAACTTTACAACGTTCAGCAGTGTTAAAACTTATCTTTCCCTTTGTTTTCACTGGCTGATTATGCTGATTATGTCTTACAGATTCTCTTATTCATCTAAGCCTGGCTAATTGAAAATAAATGGCCTTAAATGACCAATTTCAATTTCTCCATTTATAACAGGGGAAAAAGGTTAGAAAGCAGCACCAATGCAGTGGTCCTATCTATTATTATCTGTTTTAGGACTTAAAACTTCTGCAGTTTTTACCTAATCTTAATTAGAGAAAAATCGAGCTATTTGTGTAGACATAGACTTAGCTTTTAAGGGATGAAGCTGAGGTGTATAATAGGTTCAAAAGAGGGGAGGTATAACTTTGGAATTATTCTCTTAATCATCATTGAAGAGAGCTTTACCACATTCTTCCAAGCCTTTTATTTCTCAGAAGAAGAGTTAAGTAACTTGTCCACATACCAGAAACTCAAACTCAGATCTGTGCATTCAAAGCTTTTTTCTTTTTAATGTGTATCATACCATATCAGGAAGATAAGGCTTAAGAAATATAGCTTAAACATAGATACAGAGGACAAACTAATGGTTGCCAGATGGAAGGGGGCTGGGGGACTGAGGAAAAGGTGAAGTAATTAAAAAGTACAAATTGACAGTTACAAAATAGTCATGAGGATGTAGAGTACAGCAAAAGGTACAAAGTCAGTGGTATTGTAATAATGATGTATGATGCCAGGCGGGTACTAGACTTATTCGGGGTGCTAGACCACTATGCTGTACACCAGAAACTAATATAATATTAAATGTCAACTATAATTGAAAAATGAAAAAAGTTTAATAAAGTTAAACATTTTTTTTAATTTATTTTTTTTAATTGAATTGATTTGGGTGGCACTGGTTAATGAAATTATATAGGTTTCAGGTGTACAGTTCTATAATGTATCATCTGTATATTGTATTGTGTGTTCACCACCCCAGGTCAAATCTCCTTCCATCACCATTTATCCCCCCTTAGCCTCTTCCCCCTCCCCCATCCCTTTCCCTCTGGTAATCACCATTCTGCTGTCTGTGTCTATGAGGTATTTTTTTCTTAATCCCTTTCATCTTTTCCACCCAGCCCTGCAACCCCTCTCCTCTCAAAAGAACAAAATAAAACCAAAAAACAACAAACAACAACAACAAAAACCCTTCTATGAGGGGCTGACTGTACATGTGGGGAGATGCCAAACAAACAAAAAACATGGGAAAAAGCATACACACTTAGAAAAGATAAAAAACTGTTGAATTAACGTGGTAATTGCATCTCAGGTGCTCATATTGAATCACCTCTAACTGTATGTCAAGTAAAAGAGATAACTCCAACCAGCTTACTTGAACTTGCCTGTAATGAGTATGTGTCAGGTAAACATGACATTGACACTTTATATCAAGGCTGAAAAGGGAATTGTCAGTCTCTCAGGAGGATATCACCAAGTTATTTACAAGTAGGACATTATAATTTTCTGAGGTGTCAGGAAGTATCAAGGGAAATGATGGCTTTTTAATAAAAGCAAATGTCCTACAATAACTTCATCACCCAAAGCTTTAAATTTTAAGTACTCTAAGACTTCCTAGACACTGATAAAGAACCTTGGTTAATTATTAAGATAAAACAAATCCCTTAAGTAAAGAGAAAGGGCCCCGCTGGTAAAGTGAGCAACTTCTGGATAATGTTGCACATGGCAGGCCCTGGGTCTTCATAAAAAGTTTGTGTGTTTCTAAATTTAAATGTCCTAAATTGTAATAGATAAGTACAAGTAACACAGTCTATGGGAAGTATTTCAATGTACATTTTATGAAAGAGAGAAATTAAATGTAGGACAATATTATGCAATAGGCGTATATGATAGCTTTGGGAATTGTTTAGAGAAATGGTATGGTAGGGAGAGTAATGGCTTCTTGAAGTCCATGCTCTAATTCTTGGAACCTGTGAAATAAGTTACCTTATGTGGTAAAAGGGTCTTTGCAAATGTGATTAAGGATCTTCAGAAGGGAAGATTATTTTGGATCATCTGGTGGACCTAATATAACCATAGGGTCCTAATAAGAGGTAGGAGCGTTAAGAGACAGAGAAAGAGATATGAAGGTGCTACACTGGGGACTTTGAAAATGGAGAAAAAGACCGCACATCATGGAACATAAGCAGCCTCTAGAAGGTGGAAAAGACAAGGAAACAAATTATTCCTTAAAGCCTCCAGAAGGAACATGGCCCTATGATCCACTCTAAACTTCTGACCTCTAGAACAATGAACTAATTTTGTGTTGCTTTAGCCACTAAATTTGTTGTAATTTGCTACAGCATTAGTAGGAAGCTAATACAAATAGCCAATATGGTAAACTTAACTGTGGCTAGAAACATTAAAATACGCATTAAGATGAACATTTGCTTCTAAATGATGTAAGCCTTTAGAAATACAATATATGCTATCTTATTCAAGTTTAAAAGTCAAAAGCTTGAAGAAAATTCACAAGGATAATGTATTGACACTATAAAAACTTTCTTAGAATTGCAAAAGTGTTTTTCTCCACTTTAGGTAGTATCTAAAGACCCCCAATATTCCTGGAAATCAACCATCAGGACAAGCTTTTGGCTTTTATCACGGATGTGTGAGTCTACTCCGACCTTGTGGAAAACACTTTTTTTCATGTTTCAACCTCTTATAATTGGAACTGGGAAGAAGATCAATAAAATCAACCAACTGTAAAAATAAAGTCCATAGGAGAGAGTGAACATTGATAGAGGGAATGATATATAATAGTATAAATGATCACAAGGAGATTAGCTCTTGTGCAATATTTATATGTGAATCATGGAATGCCCCTGACTTTTGCCTACTATATTCTGTCCTGTTTAATTCTCCTTGCTGTAAGAGGCATATGGCTGATTCTGACCAAAATGTTCTCAGATTCAATGATGGAGATAGATATTAATTCCACTTTAAAGTTCTTTTCTACTGGGCATAGTATTATGAGAAATTATGTCAATTACATTTACAATAGATTTTCTCAGTGTCAATAATCAGTTTCTGCTTAGTCATCTACACTCAAAAATAGTTTGAGCCTTCCTTACTATTATTTTGTCCTTTTGACATTGACTGTTAATTTAAATAAAAGAAAAATACATACTTTTCCATAAATTGTACCCAGAGTTTAAAAGTGTGCACGTGCACACAAACACACTTGCCATCTCACAATTTAACCACTCAAAAATTGGACATACTAAATAAGTCCCTAAGTTAACGAAGATTTGTCCTCATTTTTCTTTCTCCTAAAACATGTATTTTACCCCAATATAACAATACTCTTATTTTCTTGCTTTCTTGCCACTCATGCATTGCAACTGAAATGTTTATGATGAATGCGAACTCACAATTAGAAAATGTTGAAACAGATATTCTTTCCCTTTCACAGGTATAACCTAGTGAATGGTTCATGGAATCTAAAGCACATCACCATTGGATCCTATGCTCATATAGAGCTAGAACAAAAAACCAAACCAAACCCACCAACAGCTAAGCCAGCGTTACTTTTTTTATTTGTTTACTTGAGGATGAGAGAGGCCTACAGATGGGCAGTACAATGGATAAAGGCGAACCAGAGCATGTGGATAAGCCACAGATTTGTAAGGGGATCCTTGGTAGACCAGCCACTCCCATTATTAAGAAAGCCAGTAAGCTGGTCAGACAGGAGGACAGATTTTAAACAGCTTCCTGTTAGACTTTGTTATTCCTCTTCTAGTTCTTGAGACCCTGAAGCTTTTTACTCTCCCTCCATAAATGGGAGCCTTTGCTCTGCCTGGTGTCCCCAAGAGTCCCTGCCTTTCTTAGCAGTTTGTTTCATATATTTTTTCCGTGTGCATCTCTGAATGGTTAACCTAACATTATGCCTTTGAGAGCTCCATCTCAGCTTACCTTCAAGTCCTAATAATTGTTTGGCCATCATAAAATTTATGTGCCTACACAACAATAAACTTCTTTTGTTTTCCATATTTGTAGATGCCCCTGAAGGTTGCCAGAAAAAATACAGAACACAATAAAACTTGCATTTCAGATAAACAGTGGAAAATTTTTTAGTATAAGTATGTCCCATGCAATATTTGTGATATTGGACATATACTAAAAACCCTACTCATTGTTGATCTGAAATGCAAATTTTACTGTCTTCTGTTTTTGTTTCTTAAATCTGTCAACCCCTAATTGCCTTGCTTCTTGCAGGACACCCAATGAACCCAATCCTGGGTAGGCACATCGCAAGTAGAAAAGTGAGGAACATTTGGTCTTACAGATCAGTGTCCAAATTTCAAAAAACTACCACTGCTAAATCTAGAGATTTAACCTTACTTTAATAATAGAAGTTTCTAGAAGCTTAGGATATAAAGTAGGAATAAAACACATTTTATTTAGCACTCCACTAAAGGTTTTACACATCTCATATTCCTGTGTTGTCTCTCAGATGCTTTTCACAAGTTCCTTATCTCTATTTCAGGTAAGGAATAGGCCTTTGATTCTGAAAATTATGTTCTGACCTACTGTCCAAAAGGTATATGCTCTGAGTGGTTTCCCCAGAAGTAGGGATGATTGTGACAAAAAACTAAATGACCATTTTTAGAACTGGTTACTGTTCTTGAGAATTTAAGCTTCCCCTCACTAAAATTCCATGTAATTTTTAGTTCTTGATGTTTCTGTGTTACAGCAGAGCAGCAACCTTTAAATGCCAGCTGATAATTTTTGTTTTTCTTGGTCTATGTCAACTAAGAAAAATAAGAACAATGGAGTAAGTTTTTTTTAAAAAATAAAGGTAAATGTTTTCTTAAGGAACAGTGTTTTATTCTCACAGATTATGTCCTTTTCATCATTAGCATGAAATCTTCTTTTCCAAAATTATGGTAACACTCATTTTGAAGAATTTTTTATAGGTTCTTACATAGAAAACTGGTTGGCAAACTTATTGTCTCCTAAATTTAAAAAAAAATTGTACTTGTTTGTAAATCTAAAATTATAGACATCAGGCAGCATGGCTTTTATGTCTACTTCAGAAATACCACTTCACCTGTAACAATATTATACAATTTTACCTTTGATCCCTGTATCTCCATTTTGGCTGTGGAAAGAAAACTGAACTCGAAGAAATATTTTTGGCTGAAGATATGTAGGTGGGAAAAGAATATTTCTATTATAAAATTCAAGACACATGTTTTTTTCTTTCCTACAAGGAGAGCTGAATGATGTGTCCTGATCTCTGACACAGTGTTATTTGATATAATTTTTTAAATTATTTTTTATTTTGTTGTTTATGCTATTACAGTGGCCCACTTTTTCCCCTTATGCCCCCCTCCACCCAGTCCACTCCCCACTTCCATAATCAGTCCCCTCACCATTGTCCATGTCCATGGGTCCTTCATGTGTGGCCTGACTAATCCCTTCACCTTCTTCCAGTCCGTCCCGGCCTCTCCCCTCCCCACTTGGCAGCTGTCAGTCTATTCAATGATTCTATGCCTCTGGTTCAATTTTGCTCATTGGTTTATTTTGTTCATTAGATTCCTTTTATAAGTGAGATTGTATGGCATTTGTTTTTCACTGACTGGCTTATTTCACTTGGCTTAATAGTCTATAATTTCAACATCATTGTTTTGGTAAGACAGTAAGCAGTAACATATATACTCAATAAATGTCAAACATGAACTACAACACATTCAGCATTCTATAAACCATTGCAAACAACTCAGTATTCCAGACATTGGAAATGTCAATAATACAGCTCAGCCCACTTCCACCTGGAACAAAGAAATTACTGTTTTGTTTGTTTGTTTGTTTGTTTGTTTGTTTTTTTTGGCAATTTGTATGGCCAAGATGAATTAGGAAAGTCCAAGGACATTTGTCACTTTTTTCATAAGATAAGGGGCTTTTGATAAACACCCTGGAAGAAGTCATGCAATATGAGTACACATACTGCAACCTTCAAGTTTTTAATAGAATATTTAGACAATTACTGGCACTTTGCAAAAATGTCATCTGATTGAATATTTTAAAATTCACTTTAATCCCCAACCATCCCTTCAAGGTATACATTACTACCCACAATGCAGAAAAGCATAGAGAGGCTAATATAATAATGTCACAGGGCTAATGAGTGATGCCATCAAGGGCGGGGGGTGAGCTAATCCAGTCCACTCTTTCCACCGTATCAGGTGTGCAGTTACTTACATCTTCCAGTTGCACCTGGAAGTAGGAATGGCTCTCACCTATTGCAGATTACTTAACCATGGGGTAGACTAAATGTGTCCATGATTCTTGTCAAGCCCATAAATGATACTTCAGAAGGATCCTTATGAGCCGTGGTTTGGTTCAAGACTTAGATGGAGAGGTATAATCCAAAAGTGTTTAATATACAAGTCACTCCTGGCTTAGGATGACTAACCATAACCCACCAGCTGTTTCACAGCATGCATTTCAGTGTATCTTACAGCCAAAGAGCAATGAAAAAGACAAAAATCACATCTGTGACCCAATTTTTCTTCTTTTTCTTTAGTTACTAGTCATTTATATCATGCACAGAACTGGATGGAACCTAAGGAAATAGTCCTCGGTTACTTCAATTTTCTCACTTAAAGCGTCTGTTTTTGATTCACCTCGTGGGAACAGGATGAGATTCAATGGCTGACTCAGAAAATATGGTAATGTTGTCCTAAATTTAAACAATAAATACATAAAAGATTCAGATCCAGAGACATCTTGCAGCTTCTGCTAAAATGTCCTGCTCCTAATAGTGCTCAGCTGATGTCAGGTGGTTGTCAGTAGTTCATGCAGCACTGTAAACATCAAAACTGCTTGATGCAGTAGTTACGCTACTGGGATTCCAATAACTAAAACAAAAAAATATCCCCTAAACCAGAGTTTCCAACTGTATAATTTAAATACTTGTACTGTTATTTTTATTGATGTAATTTTTTGTTTCTTAATTTCTTACTTTCTCCAAAAAGTTTCTATAACCCAAGTCTTCATGAAATATCATGCTGTCTAGGAAAAGATGGTGTTGGGTGCAATGAAGAGATTGAAGTAACACAAGAGTGGATGATACATCTGAGTGTATACATATACATGGTTAATACAATTAAAAGCTATTTATGGAGAACTTTCAAACAGAATTTTTAATGTGATCCTCATAGATACAGAGGCAGTCAAAAGTAGATTTACAATTGTGAGTACATGAAACACAGTTTATTCTTGTATTATTATTTATTAATTATTGTATTATTTGTTATTATTGTTATCTACCTTTGTTCACTCCTGTCTATTGTAAACTGGTGTTATCTCCTCTTCACTTAGTTGAATCAATATAAGGAGAAGGAGGCTTGTCCTTGTTAAGGGAATCTGAAAGTCATGGATGGGAATAAGGGACTGGCCTTGACTGAGCACTAGGTCTATCCCTTATTAGCTGTGGGATCTTGGACAAGATCCTCTTGGATCATTTTCCTGGTTTGTGCCATGGTAGAAGACAACTGAAGTGTGTTATAATGCTACTTCTTCAAGGATAACAAAAATAGTCACCAGAGGACCTATGACATGGACTCCTCGATCAAAAGAACTGTAAGGAACACTTTGCGGCCCTCTCACATCAGTGAACCAGCTAGGCAGGGTGGCCCCCTCTTCTGCACTGCATCTACATGTCAGCATCAAGAGGCAGCAATATGGCAGTTTTAATACGATTGAACTCCTATGTGAATTATAATCTCTAATCCCAAATCAGGGCAAAATTACACATGAATTTATTCTTAAGAAATAAGCCCTGGTGGGAGGAGGTGTAGAAGTGTGAGGTTCACACTTCACAAAGCCATTATTCATTGACAGTAAACCTTAAAATAGAAGGAAAAAATATAAAAATTAAAGTACAGTCAATCATAATGCCACTTAACAATGGGATATGTTCTGAGAAATGCAATGTTAGGTAATTCCATCACTGTGCAAACACCTTGAAGTGCAGAGTTACACAAGCCTAGATAGTCTAGCCTAGTGCACCCCCAGGCTTTCGGGTACAGACGACTTCTCCTGGGCTACAAATCTCTACAGCTTGTTGCTGTACTGAATACTGTAGGCAACTGTAACACAATGGTAAATATTTGTGTATCTAAACATACCTAAACACAGAAAAGGTACCATAAAAATACAGTGTAAAAGGTAAAATATGGTCCACACCTGTATATGGCGCTGGCCATGAATGGAGCCTGCAGGGCTGGAAGGTTGCTTTGGGTGAGTCAGTGAGTAAGTGACAAGTGAATGAGAAGACCTGGGACATTGCCATACACTACTGTAGACTTTATAAACATTGTACACGTAGGTTATACTAAATTTACAAAACAACAAGAGTAAATCAAGCACAAGAGAAAATGATGCAATTAAGAGATGTGTTTAATAATGGAGTGTATGAGGCTGCTGGTGTGACACGGCATACTCTTTTATAGCAAACTTTTTCTATAGGTAGAAAGAGTACACTCTATAATAATGATAAAAAGTATAGTATAGCCCCTGGCTTGGTGGCTTGGTTGGTTGGAGTGTCGTCCTGTGCACCAAAGGTTGCAGGTTTGATCCCTGGTCAGGGCACATACCTAGGTTGCAGATTCAATACCCGGTTGGGGTGTGTATGGGACAATGGATCAGTTTCTCTCTCTCCCTCCCCCTCGTTCTCTTTCTCTAAAATTAATAAATGTATCCTCAGGTGAGGATTCAAAAAAGTGTAGTAAATGCATAAACCAATAACATAGTTGTTTATATATCATTATCAAATATTATATAGTGTACATAATACTATGTGCTATACTTTTATATAACTGTTAGCAGCTGTAGGTTCTTTACACCAGAATCTCCACAAGCTTGTGAGTAATGCGTTGCACTACAATATTAGGATGGCTATGGTGGTACTGGGCAATAGGAATTTTTTGGCTCATTATACTCTTATGGGACCACGACTGTACACGCAGTCTATTGTTGACCTAAATGTCATTATGCTGCATTTGACTATACTATACTAATATATTGGAGTAAGAATGACCATATTGATCACTTTTTCTTTTATAAGAACCCTGTTACAAACATGTGCTCATTTTATAATTTATTTATTACCTTACCTTACACATGCCCATGGTGGGGCACTCACAGGTGAAATATTTGCATGTCTCACTCAGGGATGACCTTGCATTGTTTGGAAGAAAAGTACAATACAGAGTCACACTTTGAATCTTACAATTCTATTCCATCCTCAGGGAGTCCAGATTAAAGCCATTTAGTTTCCCTTCAGCACACCAATCAGAGGGCCAGACTGCTATGAAGGAGACATCAGAGACGTGTGTCCCTGGAATTCTAATAGAGCTCAGAAGTCTGGGTTTTATCCCGTCATCTGAAGGGCTGTACACAAATGGGCAATGCTTAAGAAATACCTTTTGCTGATGATAAAATTTCAAAATAGCCTGTTTCCTGGAAATATCTGCCATATTCCAAATTCTGAATATAGCTAACATTAAATAAAATTGTGTGGATTAACTGTTGCAGTAAGAAAGAAGAGCTCATTCATCCCACCCTTGTCTATCTGGCAACTGCTAACCATCCTTTAAAATACAGCTCAGTGATCAGCTTGGTGTTACTGCATTTTTTTTTTTTTAATACACGTTTACATCTGATGTCCCCCAGAAAGATGCAAAGTTGACAAAGGTGTCTACTTTGTTGTTAGATATCCACAGACACATGGTGCTGAGTAAATTTGAGTAAGTTTGGCTTGAAGAATATATCCTTTATTTCTTGCAAATAATTTATAACAATTATAGAAAAAGAAAACAGGTTTGTTAAGAATCCACTTTGTGGTTCTAACACAGAGGTTGCAAATACCACTAAAGATTTCCATAGTTCACAGTATTAGCTAAAAAAATAAAAATAACAGATCAACAGTAATCACTACAAAAGTTCAGTGTAAATAATATAGCAATGGGGAGCCATGTAGGATTTCCTCACATTTTACTGTGGAAGAAAGAAGACAGCAAAAGAACAAAGTCCCCCTTGGGACCTTGACTTAAGGTGTCACACCCATTATCTAAACTGTTGCTACTATTTGAGGCAGAATATGTTTCTTTGAAATGAATTAGTTGAATACAAGTCTCTTTTCTGGAGTCTAAAGTTCTACCCATGTGATTAACTCTGAGGCATCTTTGAAGTACAAATGTGTTATCACACATATAACAATATAAAATCATCTCTGTTTACAGTAAACAGAGAGAACAGAGCAATCATCTCAGAAGAAGTATGTGTGACGTACAAGAACCTAAGACTTCACTCTTAGCAGTCAAGACTGGCTCTAACCCTCTGCCTTCAATCTCTGTAGGTTGCTTGGTAACTAAATGAATAGCTTTGCATTTTTTAAAGTGGTGGCTTTTAATGAACTAAAAGAGAAGCAGAGTGAAGGTTAGGAATGACCATGGCTGAAGGACTCCGTCCTAGCGTACTGGTCTTCTAACCATCCAGAGAAGAAGAGATGCTGACAGAGGCACGAGAAGAAACCACTGCTCCCCCGTCATGCTCTCTAGAGCATCCTGCCCTCTTCCAGTGTGTGAGGGCCTTCACTCAGCCTTGCAGCCTTTACACGTGTCTCTTGGATACTATAGCTGGCATCAGAGGATCCAAACTTCGCAGGCTGTCCTCTGGAGATAAGGAAATATGTCTGGAGAGACAATTTCAATCATTCCATACAACCCATTTCTGTGTAACTGCCTCTCCCCAAGAGAAAAAGAAAAAGCTGTCATGTAGCATATACATAATCAATACGTACAAGAAAAGAACAGCATGGAGTTGTAGATACTTAAGTGATGATCCTATTTGAACTGATATTAAAAAAAAGGATGGTTCAGTGGGAGTCAGGCAGACTTTTCCCAGTCCTCTCATCTTGGGAAAGTCATTCAGACTCGGTGGGTCTCAGGTTTCCCAAAGACAGGATTGGACCAGATGCGCAGCACCAGAGAGGTATTCCCAGCCTGGGTGCCATCATCTTCCCCATTCACTAAAATAGCCTCACTTTCATCTCTTTAATATAAGGAAGTTCTGAGAAACAAAAACAAACAAAAAACCCCCAAAGCGAGATGATTTTAAAAGTCCCTGGTGACTCCATCATTCTTAGGTCCAAAAAACTTGCTTAAAAGTTATCTTAATGATATACTTGTGTTAAAACTAGGGAAAAAGTTAAAACTACCCATAATCTCTAGCCCTCTCTTCTTTCCTCCCTTGTTTAATATCTGGGAATGTGCTGGCTAAAATATTTTCAAAAATTCTTGCACAACTCCAGGAGGCACTCTTCATGCCGAAGATAATACCGATGGTATTCCTGGAGCATGGCACTCCGTGTCCCTGATGAAAGGGCCCTTAGGGAACTTCCTAGGGAAGAGTGAGCCTGTGTTTGAATCCCACCTGTGCCACTTACTAGCTATGTGACCCTTGGCAAGCCATTTAATAATCTCTCTGATTCTATTTCCTTCTCTGTAAAATGGAGATAATACATTGTACTTCCAAAGGCTGCTGTAAAAGCTAAGTGAGATAACATGTAAAGAATCTGGTGTAGAGCAGCAAACCAGCACCAACAGCAGTTCTCTAAAATCACAAAAACAACCACATTTCACAGCACACAAAAACAATTGTGTCTAGTACTTGTGGCCCACACTATGAGAAGAAACCAAAAAATATTGTGAAATTGGGAACATATCTCATTTAAAATGAAGATCTGAAGATGGGGTGGGTACTCCAGAAGTTAAAGGGGTCAAAATGTAGTGACCTGAGAACCACCCAATTTTTAAGTCTTGTAATTCTGATAACTGGGAGAAAGGAAGACTAATCAGCATGCTAGTTTATTAGAGTGTGTTGATACAACTGTTATCAAGGATAAGCAACTGTTTAAATAAGACATGCTGCACTTGTTGAGGACATGAGTACTGCCAACAAATTACAATGTACTTAATCCAAAATTTTTTTGCCTTCCTTTGGAAGCCAGGACCAGTCAACATGTAAGTGCACTAAAGCTTTTGATACTGAAATTAAAAAGTGATTAACATACACAATAAAGCTACACTTTAGGAATCATAGATTCTGAAAATGATAGTACTAGAAGGGATTTTAGATACTATCTGGTCTAACTTCTACATGCTTCACTTGGGAAAATTGAGGTCCAAAGAATTTGATAGATATACCTGCGGTTACAAAAGGAAGAGTCGATTCTGGCACTTGGTCTCATTAACTTACTATCTTACTGCAGGAAATCAATCTTTAGATTTATCCAATACACACAGCAACGACTGAACGTTGGATATATGGATTCCTGTCTCAACTCTGCACAATTTGGGGTTCGCAGGGCACTGGAAGACATCTGAAGGACTGGGTCAATGGCCGACAGAAGTGGCTGGTGGGACTGTGTGGGAAAGTCTGAGGATATTCAAGAAAGTAAATGAAGAGCACACAGAAAGGCTGTTGTGGATTTGGGTGGTGGCAAGTAGGGTCCATTAAGAGACCAAATATAGAATTAGTCTTCATATCCAGGATGTAGCACAGTGACTAGCACATAGTAGGTACTAAGTACTTATTTGTTGCATAACTGGATGATGAACCAAGAATGAATAAAATAAGGAAAGAACCTGTTCTGAGAAAAGAAGTGAGAACTTCAGAGACAACAGACAACTGCCTCGTACCATCCCTTAGGGGAGAGGAAGAGACAACCATCAGAGTGGTTCCTAACTTTAGCAGGAAGGGGGTAGCGCGTTTCCTTTGCAAGAGCGGTGGAGTGAGTCTGTTGCCCTCTTGCTTCCCCCTCACGTTTCCAACCTGCGGAAATGTGGAAGTTCCCACGGCAATTGTTCTGGCCCCTCTGCACTCAGGACAAAATGTGGAGAAGTGAAATGTTCAAGGGCAGTCTGCCTCAAAGGACAGTAGAAATTTCAAGTTCATAATGTCACATTAGTTTTATTATTACTATTATTTTTGCTTCTCAGAGTAAGACACAGATTTGCTTTGTCAAAGGGTAGTGTGTGTCACTTAAAGGTCTTGGGATTTGATTTAGAAGCAAGACTATACTCCCTTTTCTGTGTATGTTTGTGTTTCTGATAAAAGGTAGTTTAAGTGTAAAGATATAATTCACTTTATTAGTACATAATAATCTTGTCAGCAATAAATGTTCTTTGTGTCTGTGCATTATTTTTTTGTATCTATGGGTGTATGTATATATTTATGTACATATATATTCAATACATGAGCACAGAGGAATGTATGAAAGGATGGTCATCAAAATGTCGCTGTTGGCTATCTCAAGGCAGTGAGATTTCAACGGATTTAAAACATAAACCTTCCCAAACCCTATTTTTATTCCAAACTGTCACATTAGTTTCAGAGGAGGCTCTATGCTTAAGTGCTGGCCAAGCGAGCTAGTGACCATACCGACACCAGGGGGGAGAATGTTTCTGAGCGGACGCTTTCCATTTTCATGCGGCCTTCTGTGGGCCAAAGTCTGGTGCCCTGTCCTTTCTTCCAGGTCTGCTAAGGTTGGACTTTCAAAGAGGATTCATTTGATGAGCATTGATGCCACAGATGCGATAGGAAGCTATAGCTCATTAGATTTTCTAAATAGGAAGGGGTTGGTGTTTGATAGTCCCTTTCAACATCTGTGTGTAACATCTGGCCACTTTGAAATCAAGATGCACCGTTCATCAACCTCTTATATATTTTTCTAGGACTAAATAGAGAAACTGTAAGATGACTGTATATCAATGCCCAAGAAAGACCTGTCAAGGTTCTTATAATATAAGCAAGCTCCTGTTTAAGAGAAACGCTAACACTTCAGTGAACAATAAGCATTGGACAGTATCTTCTCCATACAACATCTAGCAGGCTAATGACAAAATGACAATAAGTATGTCAATTGCTGGGACAGGATAATAGAGTTCTGTCCCATGTTCATATGAAGATATGTATATAGGCCAAGAACATATGTAATTCTCTAATGTGACTTTCATTTGACCCTTGATTAAAATAAATATGGTATATTAAAATACAATTCTTTCAAAATCAGGAGATCTGGTCAGTGAAAAGACCAATGATATAAACACTGTTCTCCAACTCAGAGTAATTGGCAAGGCTTGTTTATTTTTAGCACAGTTTCAATTCCCTAAAAAGAAATACCACCTAAAAGAAATGTGTTAAGCACCCACTTAAACGTTTCTCATTAAGTTGCCAATTCTGGTACTTGGCCCCTTAAGGTTGGCTTACAGCACTCATCCTAACTCAGCTCTGCATGTCATTCCAGAGACAAAAGCCAGTTGAAAGAAAGGGATTACATCTATAAGAATTTATTGTAAAATATCTTGAGAAGTAACAGGAAAAAGCAACCCAGAAAACGGTATTCTGCAAAAAAATTACAGAAATGGTAGTAAAGAAACCAAACTGAAAGGTATTTCTAATAAAGGAACAGGTTTATTCTTATAGTACAAACAATCTCAGCTAAGTGGCTCATTCTTCTCAAGAGACCAGGTTTTGGATAAGAGTGAAAACACGCCGCTGTGTCCAGACTGGGTGTACAATGAACTATCTAACCTGGTTCTCATGCTCTCTAGCACCTTGACTCTTTTCTTTTCTTCTTTTGCCTTTATGCTGAGGAACACCTAACTTTTTATGTAAAAGTGAGTGTAAGGAAACAGGATGACGGAAGTCATACAAATGCCCACTCACCTCCCATGATTTTGGATTGGCAGTTAATAAACTCCGGCTTCCTGTCCGTAAGGTACCTCTGGCAGGTGTGGTGGAGGATCTGGAAGAAGGTGCATTTTTCTGAGGCTGTGCTGGCTACCCACTGGTCAAAAGCATTTTCAAACAACAAATCAAACTCTGCAGAATCCTGGAAAAAACAGTGAAATAACTACTGATGTCAGTGTATAAAAACTGCTGCTTCTAGCTTATGCCCAACATAAGACTCACAAAAGCTAACACATTTCTAAACTTTGATCCTAAACTTAAGGCTCATTTTTATTAGCATCCGGGTGCATGGAGAATCTACCTTTCTCTGTTTATCAGGGAAACCCCGGGTCTTACAGTATTTACAGATGTCCCTAGGAAGCTAGGATCACAGAAGTCCCTATAGCCTCCCACACATTGACTTGTGTCAAAATTCAGACTACATATCACCCTATCAATTACTTGGAACATAGTTCTTTCAGCACTAAACCATATTAATCTTGCCCCTAACCTTTGACAGGAAAATATTCCTCCCCATTATTTTAGCATATAGTTACAACTTACATGCAAAAGAGGGGAATGTATTTTGAATAAATAACTCTACCACAAAATATTTTTCATATTAAATCCAAATAGGTTCCTAAACTTTTAGGAGCTGTTTTATTTATTTGTTTGTTTGTTTGAAAACATCACCATTGGAGGCACGAGGAGGTATATACAGCTTGGATATGCATGGTTTTTCATGTTGATAACCATGGATATGATATCTGAGCTCTGGTCTTTGCATTTTAGTGATAAACATATTACTGGAGATAGCATTTCTTCAATCTGTACCCCCTTAGGTTTCTGCATCGAGCATGATGAAAATATTTATAATTCCCTGTAAGAAGGGCACAGAAATCAGAAAGTCTTAGCCACATAACTGAAATAGAGAAAGAGCTTTGTTAAAAAACAGCTCAGACAACCACCCCTACTGCCAAGGTCAATGAAAGGGCCATTGTGTGAAGAGAATGCCTTCACTCAGCACTCGACAGGCCACTCACCCGATTAGGATCGATGCCATTCACCTGGCGAAGCTGCTCAAGCATCCACTGTGATCTCCGCACAAACGACGTGGAGCCTTCAAACTGTTTGACCTTCGTAATGGATGCCTGTGTGGGTTTCTTGTTTGTCACTGCCAAGAAAAGACGACTTGGGTTAGTGGGTGTGCAGGTTGGTTTGTTTCCCCTGCTAGTAGTGCTTCTATCTCACAGGTACGTGCATATGCGAGATGGAAAAATACACATGCACAGAAACATGTATCTCAAGAGAATGAATACCGGTGCTGTTGGTGAGGGGTAAACTAAAAAGATATAGAAGTTATAATCTCTACACTCGAGCAGTTACAATACAATTATAATTTTAAGGGCTGCTTTGTTTATGTCTTCATCCATTCACATTGAATACAACTTAACCAAATAACACCAAGCACTTTTAAAGGAGGCTGCAAATGTACAATGACCAACTACAGAGAAAGAAACATACAGGGTGGACAGGCACCAGGTAGGGGTCACAGGGAAAGGCTGAATTTTACAGGAAGTAGAGGTTACTGGCTTCCCTAAGGAACTGCAATGCATACTTCTAATTTTATAGTCCAGTGTAAATATTTCAGGTTTCAGTGATAAGGAGTCATACTTCATTTAAAAAAAAAGAGAGAGAGAGAGAACAGTTTGGCTTTAAAATATAGTCCAGTTTGTATCGAGTTTGCATCTGGTTATGACTGTATCTGGCATTCTGGGGCCTCCTCCCACCAATATAAATTCCTGAGGTCACCAGACCTGCAGGACCAGGACAGTCCCCCCCTCAGCCATAGTTATGCTGACGATGGAGTGCCGCCTCGCAGACAGAAGTCCAGCACTAGTCGCCAGGAGGGAGTCACTTGGAATAGTTCTACATCTTCTTACCTCATGACTTAGAGATTCAGGGGTGGGGCGGTAGTCAAGTGTTTTGAAAGATCTTTCCCAGAAGCTCCTATGAACCTTGGCTATAGGAATCATAAGATTTAACAGATATGATGCTATAACAGGAACTAGGAAGAGAGGAAAGCATTACTTATCATAATGAATGCCATCCTCTTAAGACTGTACTTGAGTGGCATATTCTTTCTTCTTTTTTTTAGTTTTGAATATGTATTTTTATTTTTTTATTGTTGTCTAATAACAGTTGTCCCCATTTGCACCCCATCACTCTCCCCTGCCCTACCCACCCCCATCTCCCGCATTCAATCTTTCCCTGTCCCCCTGCCCATTGGCTTTGTCCATGGGTCCTTTATACATGTTCCTTGACTTGATCCTTCCCCTTCTTTCCCTCATTATTCCCCTCCCCTCTGGTCCCCTTTGTTCTTCATTTCCATGACTCTTTGATTCAAATAACCCCACAGATTCCACATTTTCAAATAACTATGCAGTTGCTCAACAGATGGCAAAGAGAATCCTTGAGGGATGAAGGAAAGAAAGCACCTACTCCGGTCCTGCTTGGTGGTAAGAAGACCCTCCTTTCGTGAGTGCCCGAGTTTATTGCATTAAAGGGTCTGGGGTCACGAAAGTAGGACCAAGAGGAGAACGAAACGTGGGTACCCTGCCTTTAGGTCTCTTCAGAGTCCTTGTGTTTCTAGGACTAAAGATTGTTTTTATGACTTCAGTACAATCTCACCTCTTTGCTCTTAACCAGAATTTAGCAAGTGTTCTTTTTTAATTTAAAATAATGCTTAGGTTTATTACCCATTATTTCATTTATATTTGGCTAAAAGCTTCTGAACATTTCACGCCAATTACATTTACTTTCATGGTTTAAAAGTCATCATCCCCTAATGCCCACAATCAGAGAAAATTTATCATTTTCTATTCACAAATGGCCTCTTTGGCCTACAACTCCAAGTACAGGCCTGTTAAGTCCCACCAGGAATAACTATTACCAGTCTGCTCAGGATCCAGGCCATACGTTTAATTCAATTCATTTATTTTTTGTGTCTCCTATGACACAAAGGGAAATCTAATAGGTTTCTCTGTTAGCCATGCCCTGCTCTTGTGTTTTAATGTTAAACAACACACCTGGAATATATGCAGGTCCTAAAACATGCTTAAAAGATTAAAGAATGCTTTTCAATAACAGGAAAACATGGGTTCCTGTATTAGACACACACCCCTAAACACAAAGATTTCCTCCTTTGTTTATGTAAATCACCCGACATTTAGGCATCCTGGGAAACATGAACATTTTCTTATAACTTTACTTAAAGCTGCCATGGACTCCTATTCTTACTTCTGGTCCATTTGTTTCCAAGTAGTTTACAGCATTACAAAAGCTCAAACACAATGCAAGATTACTGTGATTACTGGCATATTTAGCACTGGCACCTTAGAAAGGCAAATTCCATTGGAAGCTTGCCACTGAAATGAGAAGTCCAGGAACCCCACCCACATGACAAATGCCCCACAGAATTGCTCAACAGTGATCACACTGCAGAGTGGTCATTTTTAATGGAGGTAGTTACAACTCTATCCATTCCTGCCTTTTCCCTCCTATGGATTTATTCCTTGCCCAGTTCTTGGAATCTGGGTAGTGTTCTTGAGTACTGAGCCCAGTATAGTTTAATTTTTGTTTATTGCTATTATTTCCACCACCCCAGTTTCTATTTTGAAGCAGGCGTCTTAAAATTATAGTATGACATTCACATTATATAGAGTTAAATAAAGACTTCCCCTCCTGAAGTCAAAACACTTGAGCAAACACACAACTGCCACGCTTGACGAAGTCATGTTTTAATCCCTTCCTTGTTAAGAGGTTTTTGGGGTCCGTGGTTAATAAAAAATAAGTCAAACTCCAGGTGTCTAGTGAAAAACAGTAATTTATCATCTTCTTCCAAAGGAAAGCTAGTGGATAACATTCCTGGGAAGCAAAACCTAAAGACTTGGATCAGTAATAAAATAATGCTCTATGTCCTGCTACCCCCTACAATAGGTACCATATTCATTATTTTGAATAACTTTAAAGGCCAGATAACCAGGGCATTTTTGTCATGCCTTCAACATTCTTGATGAAAAGGCCAATATATGGGCATTTAAGGGGGTGGGATGGGCACGACACTCCCAGGTAATACCACCCAAATCAGCCCAGCCTCCTGGTTCTCCCTCCCAACTGCAACTCACAATCCCCTGGGAGTTTCCTAGCAAATACACCAAACCCGGTGAATCAATCTCTGGGACTGTGGCCCTGGCATCCATATTTAAACCTCCCAGCTGGTTCTGAGTGCTGAGACCAACACACTTGTGTATTTACTTGTTTAACAAATACATATGGTACCTTTATGAGACTGAAGACGCAGAAGTAAGTTTTGTGGGCAATTCAAAGATTAAATAATCTGTGGTCCTGAATCAAGAACCTGGGTGGGTTGGAGAATAACGCAAAACAGTATTGAAGCATAACAGCACAAATGACATAGGAGTCACCTGAGTTGCTGGGGAGGGAAAGGGGCTTTGAGGACCAAGGCCGAGCTGGGGAAAGTTAGGGAGATTTCACAAAACAGCCACATTCCAGTAAATACACCATTAGCCCTCACCTCGACTTATATAACCGGCTTGGCTACTCAAACTGAAATTCGGAAGACTGAGTCATCTTTCAAAAACTCCTCAATGGCATTCCAAAGCACGCAGAGTACAATCCAAGCTGCTCTCCATGACCTGCAAAGGCCTAGGTGATCTGGCTCTGCTCCTGGGAAACAGCAACCTTTTTCTACTTTTGGCAAAGGCTGGTCCCTTCATAGAAATACTCCTTTCCCACTTTTGTTTGTTTGTTTTTTCCTCCTTATGGTTGTCTCTTGTTCAGTATTCAGCTTCAGCTCACATGACAAATCCATAGGAAAAAAAAAATTCTGTGATCATTTTATTTAAATAGGTTCCCCCACAACGTTATTTCTTTCACTGGCAATTCCACTGCTGCAATTATACCCTAGGAATCCTGCAACGCCAATTCAAAAGAACCTATGCATGCCAATGTTCATAGCAGCCCAAGTTACAATAGCCACGTGCTGGAAGCAACCTAAGTGCCCATCAGTAGACAAGTGGATCAAAAAACTGTGCTACATTTATACAATGGAATACTACGCAGCAGAAAGAAGGAGCTCCTACCCTTCGTGAGAGCATGGGTGGAACTAGACAGCATTATGCTAAGTGAAATAAGCCAGGCAGTATAAGTCAAATACCATATGATCTCACCTATAAGTGGAACTTAATCCACAAAACAAGCAAACAAGCAAAATAAAACCAGAGATATTGAACAAGGAACAAACTGACAGTAACCAGATGGGAGGGATTAGGGGGATAATGGGGAAAGAAGGGGAAGGGTTGTCAAGGAACATGTATAAAGGACCCATGGACAAAGCCAAAGGGGGGAAGGATTGAGGGTGGGAGGTGGGCATGGGTGGGGTGGGGGAAGTGGTGGTAGGAAAATGGAGAAAACTATACTTGAACAATAAAAAAAAATTTAAAACAACAAAACAAAAGAAATTCTGTGATCATTTTATTCAAGTAGGTTCTCCCACAATGTTATTTCTTTTAGTGAACTCTGTTCATTTCAAAACAGATTTATTTCAAGCCTGGGATATAATAGTCAACTTTTGCTTCTCTGACATATTTGTGAAGAACGAAAACCAGATTACTATCATGTCCATTTAACATGTTAGATGTGGCTAAATCCCCACACTGATTTCTAAGCTACACTTACCAGCTTGTGATGTGGGACAGAATAAATTGACAGAATAACAAATTACATTTTTCATGGCATTTGAAACTTTAAAAAATCTCTTTTATACAGCTTCTGGCACAAGATGCCTCAACTTGCCAAAGTAATACTGTTAATGAATGGAAAAACTGCAACTTACCCAATGAACTTAAAAGTCTACTGCTCTTTCCGTTATAGCTTTTCGCTCCATTATCAAATGTAGCATTTTATTAGGTGTGGGATGCTCATTAAATAAGGATTAATTGAATCACTTTGTTCTAATAATGATACTACAGTTGTGATTCTGCCAATATCCTAAACTGTTACTTCCTTAACATTTCCCTTGAAATAAACTTGCTTTTTCACTTAAACAAGTTTAATGAAAAAAGTACAAGTTAGTCATAAATAGATGCAGCTCTGCCTACATTAAATTAAAAATAATGTAAAAATATAACTGAAAAGTAAAAAATTAAAAACATAGTGAAAACATAAATATTAATTTCAAATTAGAGAGTTGTCAGTGGAGGGCCTGGTCTCAGACATAGGCTGTGTGGTGAAATGGTGACTACGAAGGGTAGACAGGTATTAAAAATTATCACATTATAGATATGCTCCTAGATATAATCACAATGCTTAACCAGAAATGGCTTCTCAAAGACTACTGCTTGATAAGCAATGGAACACACTCAATAAGCCAAGAGTTGGGGTTATCCAAAACTAATGCTGTTTTTTCACTCATTCCCATTCCTGGAACTCACTGCTCTCCACGGTGGTATCTGAGGAAGGCAGAGACATGTGACCCAACCAAATCTGGGCTCTTCTGCTACCAGTTCTGATAAAAAAAGAATGTGGTTTCCATGGTTGCATGCCTCCTCTTCAGCCTTCACATAGACTTGATCTACCCTTCGGCTGAAGTTAAGAAGCAGTGGTAGGAACTATTAGGTCTGGAATATCATTGCTCAGGCTTTAGAAACATCGCTATGTCATGAACTAATGGCTTAGTGAGGTCTCTTAAAAAATGGTCCCTCTGGGAACCATTGTACAAAAATACAATAAGGCACTTAGTCAAGGAGTGGAGACCACTAGCCTTGCTTTTGTCCAATCAGAAAATTCTATTTAATTAAAAACCAATATGCTGGACTATAATAAAGAACCATTTTAGATCAAATGTGGTTTTGCTGTGAGTCAGGAATTGGTGAAGGAGTGAACAAAGACTGATGAGGAAAAGAAAGGCAGAAATACAAGTTATCTGCATATTATGCAAAAAAGTACAGGAATGCACACTGCTAGTGACTAAGTGGCCAGTCTTTCATTTCTAGGCCCAGTGGTGGAGAGATCACTTAAGAAAAAAACCAAACAAGTCACATCTTGCCCTGGTTGGTGCGGCTCAGTTGATTAGAGCATCATCCCATAAGCAAAGGGTTGTGGGTTCAATTCCTGGTCACAGGGCACATGGCTAGACTGCAGTTCGATCCCCAGTTGGGTACATATGGGTGGCAACCAATCGATGTTTCTCTCTCATACCAATGTTTCTCTCTCCTTTCCTTTCTCTCTAGAAGCAATAAAAAATAAATGTCCTCAGGTGAGGATAAAAATAAATAAAATAAAAATAAAAGAGTCACACGCTTCCCTCAGTCTCATTATTCACAGCATCACTTCTGAATCATTCCAAATAAGAAAATCAATTTTGTTTAATATACAAAATATTTAGTCTCAGTCTTAAAAGTATTACCTTAAAGAAAACAATCAGCATACAAACATGATTGTTCTACCTTTATATTCTTTTTTAAAATTTTGAATTATACTTTATTAATTATGCTGTTACAGTTGTCCCAATTTTTCCCCCTTTGACCTCCTCCACCCAGCACCCCTCACTCCCCCAAGTAATCCCCACAGCATTGTTTAAGTCCTTGGGTCATGCATATAAGTTCTTTGGCTGCTCCATTTCCTATGCTGTATTTACATCCCCATGGCTATTCTGCAACTACCTATTTGTACTTCCTAATCCCCTCACCTCTTCACTCATTCCCCTAAACTCACCTCCCATCTGGCAACCATCAAAATGCTCTTCATATCTAGGTTTCAGTCTCTGTTCTTCTTGTTTGCTTAGTTTGTTTTTTAGATTCAGTTGTTGATGGGTATCTATTTATTGCCATTTTGTTGTTCATAGTTTTGATCTTCTTTTTCCTAAGTAAGTCCCTTTAACATTTCATATCATAATGATTTAGTGATGATGGAACTACTTTAGCTTTTTCTTCTCTGGGAAGCTCTTTATCTATCCTACGATTCTAAATGATATCTTTGCTGGGTAGAGCAATCTTGGCTGTACGTGCCTACTTTCATAACTTTGAATATTTCTTGCCAATCCCTTCTAGCCTTCAAAGTTTCTTTAGAGAAATCAGCTGACAGTCTTGTGGGAATGCTCTTGTAGGTAACTAACTACTTTTCTCTTGCTGCTTTTAAGATTCTCTCTTTATCTTTAACATTGGCATTTTAACTATGATGTGTCTTGGAGTGGACCCCATTGCATCCATCTTGTTTGGGACTCTCTGTGCTTCCTGGACTTGCATTTCTGTTTCCTTCACCAAATTAGGGAAGTTTTCTTTCATTATTTTTTTCCAATAGATTTCCAATTTCTTGCTCTTCCTCTTCTCCTTCTGGCACCCCATGATGTGAATGTTAGAATGCTTGAAGTTGTCCCAGAGACTACTTACACTATCCTCTCTTTCTTCTGGATTCTTTTTTCTTCCTATTTTCTGATTGGGCTGTATTTTGCTTCCTTATGTTCCAAATCATTGATATAATTCTTGGCTTCATCCGCTCTACTGTTGTTTTCCTGTAAATTGTTCTTTATTTTAATTAGTGTATCCTTTTTTTCTGACTAGATCTTTCTTAAGCTGTTGAGTTCTTACTAAGGTCCTTGAGCATCTTTACAACCAGTGTTTTGAACTCTGCATCTGATACATTGCTTATCTCCAGTTTGTTTAGCTCTTTTTCTGGAGTTTTGATCTGTTCTTTTATTTAGGCCATGTTTCTTTGTCTCCTCATTTTGGCAGCCTCTCTGTGTTTGTTTCTATGTATTAGGTAAAGCTCCTTTGACTCTCTATCTTGGTAACATGCCCTAATATAGTAGGTATCCTGTAGAGTTCAGTGGCACAGCCTCCCCTATCACTCAAACTGGGTATTCAAGGTGTGCCCTTCATGGGGGCTGAGTACACCCTCCTCTTGTAGTTGAACCCTGATTGCTATTGGCAGGTCAATGGGCGGCATTTACCCAGGCCAGTCAGCCACAAGGACTGGCTGTGACCACTGACCTCCAATCTCCACCCTCTGTGGAGGATTAGTTGTGCAGGGGCAGTGTAGGGTAAGTGGAGGCAGTCTAGCTCCCTCACCCAGATGTATGGGTAACTTGAGGGAGCAGCCTCTCACAACCTTGAAGGAGTCTGATAAAGAAGTGTTCTCACAGCCTTGAGCCTAGGTCGCACGGTCTTGAGCTCAGGTGTGATAAACTGCCCTGTAGCCTTGAGTAGGCTCACATGCGCAGCTTGTGCTAGGTTACTTCATTTTCTGGCCTGCAGCCTGCTTTGTTTGGGGTTAGTATTTAAGGGGTAGGAGCTTTGGATGAGGGAGGGAGTTGGGCACCAGTAGAGACATAGGCTTGTGGCCTGTTTGACTCCCCAGACACGGGCTTGTGGCCTGTGTGACTCTCTCGAATAAAGGCATATCAAGCACCTCCACACCTCCATGCATCTTCTTCTGTATACCTGAGCCTCGAATGGACCTGTCCAGCCTAGAGAGGCTGCAACATGGGAAGGTAGATGGTACTCCAATGTGGTCTGTAGCTGTCCACTGGTGTGCAGTTTCTGGGGTTTCCCACATGGTACAGGCCAAGGTCAGCCCCCACCTGTGTTCTGTCCAGGGTCACCCTGCCTGAGCTAT
Source organism: Pteronotus mesoamericanus (assembly GCF_021234165.1). NCBI lineage: Eukaryota > Metazoa > Chordata > Mammalia > Chiroptera > Mormoopidae > Pteronotus > Pteronotus mesoamericanus. Next base: position 2,550,769 of record NW_026555170.1, read on the forward strand.
AGAACAATCAGAGATGGCTGCTACTTGTGCTGGGTTTGGAGATTCCCAGGTGAAGCCAAGCTGTGAATCTAGGCTGGCTGCTGCAATTGCTGGACCTGGGGCCACTTATCAAGAAATATTGGAGCTGGGGGCTCACTGAGGCTGGCTGTTACTTGTTTGAGAGGATTTAGGAAGTTGTGAAGCATGAGCCAAGACCAGCCATTCATATGGAAAAGCAGCTTGGGCGGGTCCATACCTTGGGCGGGGCAGAGCCTCTGGGGATCTCCAGGGTGGGGCAAACAGTGTCAGCCAGGTTGATGAAGTCTCAGATATGGCACCACCCTGATTGCTCTGTGGCTCTGTGGTGGGAGGGTTCAGAGAAGGGACAATGGCCTCTGCCCACCTTTCTTTTGAGAGAAACTTGTCTCCCAGCTCTTGCCTTGATGCTAGGCACTTCCCTTTCTCCCTGTATGCCACTGCTGCCTTTCAAGCTGCTATCCTGGTGCTGGAGTTCAGAGGGAGTGAGTCTGAGTAAGTCTGTGTGTGTGTGCCTTCTTTGAGAGGACCTGCTTGAGACTCCAGAAGTTTCTTCCACCGATTCAATCCCTGCTGGTTTTTGCAGCTAGAAGTTATGGGGACTTATCTTCCTGGCACTGGAACCCTGGGTTGGAGGGCCTGGTATGGGGCTGGGACACCTCACTCATGAAATATCCCTCCTGAATATTTATACACTACATGTGGATGTGGGACCAGCACATTCTGCATCTCTGTCCCTCCTACAAGTCTGGATGAATGTGATTTCTTTAATTCTGTAATTGTCAGACTTCCGTTCAGTTTGATAACTGCCAGCTCTGAGTGATAGCTGTTCTATATTTTATTTGAAATTTTGATGTGGTTGTGTGAGGAGGCGACCATGTTTACCTATGCCTCTTTTTTGACTGGAAGTCTACCGTGATATTCTCTATCTCATTTTTCATAGGTTTTTTTTTTTTTTTTTTTTTTACATACTTACTAACATTTGCACAAACATTTTTTATACATGTTAAATCAGTTTATAACTTTATGTGGTCATTTCTCTCTCTCAAAAAATGTATTTAAAAACAAATTGTTTCTATGTAGTTTATGTTGAGGCTAAGCACAGCTATGTACTTAAGATACCTTAAAATCTCATCATGCTTAGTCCTAGCATTATCTTATAGGCAAGTGAAGGTCAGTGCTTTGTGGTAAGCTTTAGCTCTCTGCTCTGTTGGAGTCTAATAGCTAGATACTTTGATTTCAACAAGACTGTTAATAAGAAATAATTTGCAGCAAGGAAAAAGTGATGTCCATGTAGAATCTTATTAGGGCTGCTCTTTGGCTCTGTTAGAGGTGGCAAAAAAAAAAAATCCTTTGAAATGTGGTTCAGGAAATAAAAGAAAAACTGAACATACCTTGGTGCTGATGTGGTAAAGAAATGAGTTAAGAGGGGAAGGTGAGAAACAATGATTTAGAACTGGTTTCCTTAATGCTCTTTCAAAATTCTAATGTATGATAAGTCTAGGTAGATTAACAGTATGTATGGAGAAATAAGTATCAGGTCTGAGGCTGCATCAGCAATTTTATCTGGTTGTAATTTTATCATCAGATGGCTGAATGATTACAAACTTAGAAGCAAAAATACCTAGACTGTTACCTCAACTACATTCAGAGTAGGGAAACACTATAGTTAGTGAGAAACAGCACGTGTGCTCTACACAGGGTTGACTGGTTGTTTCTCATATTATTTATCAAGGTATGCACTACCATTTAGGACGCAGTAAATGTTTAGCCTCCACAGGCTCCGACTAGACCAATTGATGAAATGGCCAAGTTTGTCTTTGGGGCCCTATCCTTCTCCTCCCCGTTAAGGTACTGGCCGGATTCCTGACAGGACCCAAAGGAACCTGAAAGGATATTCCTGAATCTTCATGTTTTTAGAAAGAAGTGTTTAATCCAAGTAAACAACAGACATAGCAACAGAAATGGTGGCATTTCAGTCATGAGCACAAGCTGGTGATTGAATAGTATAGTATAGGAACCTTCTAATACTTCACCTTCCTTTCTCCCATGCTGACTTTATGCTGTTGTTGTCATACATTTTACTTTTTTATATATGTTATAAACTCCATACCACATTGCCATTTGGAAGCAAGACTAGAGCACAGTCTTGGTGACAAGCTGGAAGAATAAGGACGACCTTCAACAGTCCCTGCTCCACTAACTCTAAAGGGGAGAAGCAGGGGGAACCAGGGAGACAGTTTTGAGGCATAAGGCAGACTCCCTCAGTCTACAGGAGGGATAATCACAAAGAATATTTTCCACACAAAATATTCCTTATTTGGTACCACTTAGTTTCTAGGCCTATAACTTCATCACATTCTTATCTCCAAAATGGAGAAGGAAGGCAAAGAGGGAGAGGAGAGTGAAAATCTAAGAAATTTCTCCAAAGGGATACTGAAAAAGGAACCATTTGTATGGGAACCTGCTTTCTGGTACAGTAATCTGGGTAAGCCCTTCAGTAGAAGGAGAATAAGAAACATCTTTCTTCAAGCATTTCTTGGGGATAATGCTTTTAACATGAAATTACAACACCATAGGGAAGTTAATTAACAACTACACATTAATAGAGCAAGCAACCTCCCTATACCAACTTTGTAGGAAGAACAATCTGGTTACAGCATTTCCAAATTACCAATAAGGAGACTGTATTATTTTGAAATGCACAATTTTTACGTTACATGCCAATATAAGATCTAGTTGTTACTTGTAAAACCTAGTCCATTCTCACTTTAATCTTCTTTACCCTGTTTATAATTTACTTTTTTTTAAACTGTAAAAATATGTAGATTTTGAAAGGGTATTCTACTTCTCAAGTCAACAACAGGTTCAGGGATTTGAACTATTTTCTTCTTAGATAACAGTGGTATATCCTGAGAACTAGGGAAAGCAGAGAAAATGGTAAAAATCAAGAAATTACAGAAATATCAGGAGACGACAAGGAAAGAAATTTGGTGTTTCATCTCTTTAAAGACCTCTTTTTCCTGCAATCCTTATTCTTGCAACCTCTCTCTTAAGCAATTGTTTGTTTCAGCCTCCCTAAAAACATGACTTGGGGCTTGAGATTCAGCAAGCCAAGGATTCCCATTGTGTTTGTTTTTTTAACTTCCGTAGATTTTTCCCCATAGACCTGAGGAGAAAATCAATTTGCATGCATTTTAAGTGAAGGATAAACATACAATTAATTTTAAAACCTGGTTAGTCTTAGTTGTTGTAAATTGATGTTTTATGTGGAAAGGGTATAACATGTCTGATTTATGTAGTGTAACTGTGAACAAGCAGACAAACAGGCCCAGGACAAGGACGTGAACGCCTAGAGCTGTGAGAGCCATGCTGGCTTTGGAGAGAGCTGAACCCCAACATCGAGTGCTGTGGTACACGATATAATGAACAGAAAGAGTTAACTACAGCCATAAAGTCGCATTCCATTCTTGCTTCCTCAACTGGGGAACAGATGTAAACATCATTTTTGATCTATTCTTAGGAGAGACTTACAAACAGAGCATATAAAGACAAAGGCATCAAAGAGGCAGCTACCTGACTTAAGAATGAATTAAATTACTCCATAAGAAGCTCAAAGGCTGGGAATAAGAACTTGAAAGAGAGACTCCTTTAATGTTATGCTCTCTTTTAACATTATCCATTAGCTACTGAAAAGTATAGGTTAAGCAGCAACTCTCTTAGGGAAATGTCATACTTGGTAGATATTTAATACATATTTTACCTGGAAGCTGTTAAAAAGCATTCTCAGAGCTCAGATACCCGCTCCAGCAAGAGGATATTGAATCACTTCTGCAGTCTCTACCTCCTCGTCCCTCAGCATCTCCGAAGCAGGCTCCTCACTCACCGCTGTGCAAGGGAAGGGCCCAGTGCTGTGCTCCCTGACACCCTGCACCCCACTGCTGGGCATAATCTTTTAATCTGGATATTTTTGTCTAAAAGAACCTCAGAAAGATGCTCTGTGGATATGGATCTTCTTCAATGTGAGAAGAGTATTCACCAAGGAGGCAGAGCAGAAGGGAATTTTCCAATGGACCAGGTAATAAACATATAATATCACTAGGTTTTTGGGAAAAAAACCAAAGCTGTTATTACTTAGCAAACATATGCTGTCAAATACAATTACAACTGTCAGTCTGGCAAAGACAGATTTACCTGCTCTCTCTGCTTTCCTCCCCCATCACCACCACTTACTACTTTTAATAATACATTTTAAATGAGGCTGTACATCACTAAGGTTCTAAAAAAAGTGAATGATGTCATGAAGAACTTGTCACCTTCAGTCTTTACTGTGTTAAATTGGGGGATAAAATCTGGCAATATGTTCTGGGTAAAATGAGTGCCAATTATATCATTGGAAATGATCTACAATTAAAATTAGCTTAATTTATTTTGGTAAACTCTAGGCAATATCTACTGAATGACCCAGCAATTCTAATCCTGTGTCTATACAACAGAAATGAGTTCTGTGTCCCCCCTTCTGCCAGAAACAATCAGAAATGCACAAAATATATGAAGCAATGACAGTGACCCCTGAGAGATGGGAGGTGAAGGAGGTGAGCCCCGGTGTGCTGCTTTGAGAGAGCTGTCCGGGCTGTGGAGCGAGGAGGAGGAGCCCAGGCAGAGACTGGCAGACTGCCTGGCCTGAAGAGTCAGAGCTCAGAGCCCAGCGAGACCAAGGTGATCAAAGTTCCCAGGACAGAGTGATGAAGAAGAGAGAACTCCAGAGATCCAGAGATTCGGCCTTGAGTAGTTAGCTGAGTACTTCTTGCCACTTGAGTGGGAGGAGGTTACCTGAGGCCAGAGAAAGAACCGCTCAGAGTGTATCAAGGAAACAATACTCCACACTCATGGAGGGCTGGGCATCGTGCCTGTGTCCACCAGCCAGACCAGAAAACCTCAAGATTCAGCAGGCACTGGCTAGAATACGCAGAGGACCTTGCCCTATCAGTGAGCATAATTAGTGCTAGAGTGAACAATGCTCTAGTCTTGCTTCCAAATGGCAATGTGGTATGAAGTAAAAATGTATGACATTTTTATAATATATATAAAAGAGTAAAATGTATGACAACAACAGCATAAAGTCAGGATGGGAGAAAGGAAGGTGAAGTATTAGAAGGTACCTATACTATACATGAAATAGTAGTATATCACTTGCAGGTAGAGCATGTAAGGTAAGTTAAAGATGTATACAAAAACTCTAAGCCATCAGGACAATAAAACAGAGTTTAGCTGTGATGGTTAATTTAATGCACCAACTTGGCAAGGTTGTGGTACCTAGATATTTGGTCAAACATTATTTTGGATGTTTCTGTGAGGATGTTTTTGGATAAGATTAACATTTAAATTGGGGGACTCTGAGTAATGAAGATTGTACTCCATAATGTGAGTGGATCTCATCTAATCAGCTGAAGATGGGGACAGAACAACAGACCGACTTCCCCAGAGCAAGGAGAAACTATGCCAGCAGTTGACCTTCAGACTTGGACTGCAACACTGGTTCTTTCCTGGGTCTCCAGGCTGCCAGACCACCCTGCGGATTTTGGACTTGACAGCCTCCATAATCACATGAATGAATCCCATAATTATATTCCTTTCTCTCTACATATACACACATCCTATTAGTCCTATTTCTCTGGAAAATCCTGATTAAAGAAAATAATTCCACTGACAGTAATATCAAAAAGAATAAAATACTTAGGACCATATTTAACCAAAGAAGTACAAGACTTGTATACTACAATCTGAAAGACATTGTTGGAAGAAATTAAATAAGACTTAAATAAATGTACAAACATTAGGATTGGAAGATTTAATATTGTTAAGAATGGCAATAATCCCCAAATTGATCTACAGATTCAAAGGAGAGACCTATTGTGGTCACGGGTTGGAAGACTCAGTATTATTAATATGTCAATTCTCCCCAGTATAATCTAGATTCAATCAAATTCTAGCAGGTTTTTTGGTAGAATATGACAACTTAATTATAAATATTCATATGGAAATGCACATGATCTAAAAGAGCAAAAATAACTCTGAAGGAAAAAAGGAACAAAGTTAAAAGACTTACACTATACGATTAAGATACTTGTGATTTATAAAACTAAACTAATCAAGACATTGTGGTATAGGCATCAAAACACAGAACAGAACAGAGAGTCCAAAAAGACCTATGTATATATGGAAAACTCGTTTTCAACAAAAGCACAAAAGGTAGTTTTTGTAGAAAGGATAGTTTTATTTACCAAGTGATACCAGAACAACTGGATATCTAAATGCAAAAAAGGCACTTCAGCTCATACTTTGTACTATATACAAAAATTAAGTGACAATGATTCAGAAACTTAAATGTAAAAGCCTAAAACTATAAGACTTTTAGGAGAAAACATAGAATTAAATCCTTGTGATCTTGGGTTAGGTAAGGCTTCTTATATATGGCACTAAAAGCACAATTTATGAAAGAATAAAATAAGTAGGGTCAAAACCGAAAACTTCTGCTCTTCAAGAGAATTAAAAGCCACAGACTGGGAGGAAATATTTGCAAATGCTGTCTGATAAAGAACTTATATCCAGAGTATATTTGTAAAAACTCTTGAACTCAATAAAAAGAAACAAACCAAGTTTTTTTTTAAAAAAAGAACAAAAGATTTAAACAGACACTTCACTAAAGAAGATGTGAATGGAAAAAAAAAAACACATTAAAAGATACTCAACATCATTAGTCATTAGGGAAATAGAAACTGAAACCACTATGAAGTTACATTACACACCCATTAGGATGGCTAAAATTCAAAAGATTGACCAAGTGTTAGCTTGCGCACAAATATTCAGAACAGCTTTATTTGTTATAGCCCAAAACTGGAAAAAATCCGAACTTTCATCTCAAAATAATTATGCTGAGTGAAAGTTTAGGAAAGGCACACTCAAGTATAGGGCATAACAAGTTAGCGGTTGCGTGCAGCTGTGGGCTGGGATAAGGGAACACTGGGGGCTGGGAAGGGACTACAAAGCTGTATGAGAAAATGTTTGGCCTGTATACATGTAAATGTATACATGAAAATGATTTCATGGGTGTATACATGTAAAAACTAACTAAATTGTATGGTTCAAATATATGACGTTTCCTACATGTCAATTATACCTCAATAAAGCTGTTAAAAAAAACTCACAAAACTAATCAACGGCAATTGTAGTCAAAATAGAGATTACCTTTGAGGGAGGCGGAAGGGAGCCTCCTAGGGTGCAGGCAAGGTTCTATATGAGTAATTGATATAAGTGACACTGACTCCTAAGTGAGGCTTCTCATGTAAAAACTCAGTGAATTGTATATTTAAGAGGTGTACACCTTACAATATGTGTTATACCTTAATAAAAAGTAAACCAATAATAATAATGATAATTATGGCAGGGTTTGAGAATTGTTAGCAAATTGAAATCCCCAACCTGGCTAAGTATATCTCAGCATTTGTCCCATCTAGTGCATTCCAAGATTACTTTGAGTAATAAAAGCACACCACCCACACCCAAAGAAACAGTGTGCAAATCTGGAAGTGGTCGTAGGCCACTTGGGCTGCTATAACAAAGTGTCACAGACTGGGATGCTTATGAAAAACCTAAGTTTATTTCCCATAGTCCTGGAGGGGCTGGGAAGTCCAAGATCAAGGCGCCAGAGGAAACAGTGTTTGGTGAGATCCCACATCCTGGTTCACGGTTTTCTTCTCCACTGTGTCCTCAAAGGGCAGAAGGGGAGAGGGAGCTCTCTGGGGTCTCTTTTTTTATATAAGGGCCATAATTTTATTCATGCAGGCTTCACATTCATGACCTAATCACCTTTTAAAGGTCCCCACCTCCAATCCATCACATTGGTTTTTAGGATTTCAACATATGAATTTGGGGCGGGGGTGGGGAAACAAACATTCAGTCTATAACAGAAGGGAATTTATTCAATACAATTTTGACACTTTTATAAAAAAAATCTACCTGTAGGACTTGAACTTATATCCTATCCTCAGAATTCTCCAGTTGGGTTTATGGTCCTTTTCCTGCGCCTCTCTTCTGGAACCTTTCTTCAATTACCCCTCTTCTTGGAAGCTTCCATTGCTCCCTCCTTTCAGACTTTTCCACTCTGCCTGTGAATGTGCTTAATGTTTTCTTTTCCTACGAGAATCTTCAACTGATAAGGTCAGCTCTCAAGCCCTATCCATTCTTTTGAGAAATGTGGTGGTAAGAGGAGAGAGTTACATGTGCTTAGTGACTCTGCTGCTTTACTACCCACTCACCACTTAATCTATCACTTCCCTGACCCCTTATCACATCTCCAAAAACTGGCCCAAGAAAATTAAAATGCCTCCAAATTATAAAACCCAATGGCTTTTTCTTCTATCCTCATCTTCTTGGTTTCATCGCACCCCTCCCTATAATCTAGGAATAGCTCAGGAACGGCCTTTGGGCATTCTTTGGGCACAACGGTTAGAGCCAAAACTCAAAGGTGGAAAGAGTTTGACAAGTTCATGGGGGAGAAAGAAGACCAAAGTAGCAAAATACTGAGAAGAGGAAAGAGCAAAGGAGGTCATGGATGTAGGCAAGTGCCAGATTATGAAGGTCCTGGAGTACATGGCTGCGAAAGCATGAAACAGGAGTGCAACAAGCACTCGTTTACTTTTAAAAAAATATTGGCCAACTGTTTATAGGGCAAACAGGTCATGGCAGGAGTGTGCATGAAAGCAGGGAAACTACTTAGGAATTTATACTGACTGCAGCAGTCCGGAGAGAGGTGACGGTGGCTTAGACCAGATGGCAACGGTAGAGATAGAAAGAAAAGGGGACAGCCTGTCCCACTCTCCATAGCTGTTGATGGCTGCCCCCCACCCCAAGGAAATCCTCAAGGTCAGTCATCACCGAGTCCTAGTCATCTTCATACCGCAAAGCCTAAGGCTACTGTAGGCCATTGTTCACTGAACATCACGCTTTGTAAAAGATGTGTCGTGTACTTCAGAGCACCTGGTAGGGTGCCCTACTCAGAGTCCTAACTCAAATATGTATCACAAGAAATCTCCATTCCCATCAGAAATAATCAAGGATTTTCTGTGTGTACTGATGACTGTGGTTAGTAATATCTCACTCACCCTACTCTCTTTCGGCCATGTCTGTTTTTCTTTCTGGGTCATTTAAGGCAATGTGGGGCCGGGGAAAAAAAAAGAATAACCAGGCACACCTGACTACCAATTCTGACGCGGTAAAGAGCTACTGCCCTTGCAGAGAAAGCCAGCACCTCTGTGACTTCTGCAAATTCCAAGGTGGAACACATTGTTATGCACTTCATTAGTATTTATGTAACAGCCTAGGGATCATTTCCGAAATAAATGGTGCCACCCATGTTAAATGATTCCTTCCTAAGAAAAAGCCCTGGGGATCTTTCAGCAGCACAGCCCTGATGAACGTTCAGAACAAAAGGAGTAAACAACCAACCCCGTGGTGCTAAATGAGTGGTGATATGCTCAGCTTTCTCCATTTAATTCCCCAGTGACAATTTTCACATAAATCAGACCATAATTGGAGGACAAACTGTCCTAAGGAGATGAGGCACAACTACTGATACATTAGCTCTTCTCAAAACTCAGCTGGTCATGAACCCTGCAGGCCTCCACTTGCTAGTCCCGGGTCATCTGTCCTCTCTCTCACACTCCCAGTCTAGATCAGAGGCTATTCTGCTAAGGCCAATCAGAATCAGACAGCAGTCAGCACACTGGGCCATTTCCCCACGCCAAAGAGAGAAGCTGCTGCTCCTAGGAAATGCTGGATGTGGCCATTAACCTGTTTCCCTGGGTCTCAGGGATAGAACTGAGTGCTTACCCAGTGTACACTATGGAGCGCAATCCCTCAGCTTTACTGTATGCCACTGTACCTCTTCCCCTGTGAAAGTAAAGCCATTGTCTGAAATAAATAAATAAAGTGCAGTAACAAGCATTATGGATATATGGCTCATGTGAAGCAGAGATCACATTTACTGAAGGAGCATGCGTGCCAGTAAGTGGACCTACTAACTTTGAATTCTCAAACCACTGGCATGAAATTAATTTGATACCAAAACTTCAGTCTATGTTGAGTGAAACTTGGGGCAGAAATCACCAATTTTGTATTACAAGGTACTCTATACTAGTTTTAAAACTAAACTTAGCACTTGTAACCAGGGGCCAAATATATGAGTTTCTTAGATCAACAAAACACTAAAAAATGTAACTTCCACTGGCTCCTAAAACACAATGCTTTGCATTCTTTTAATGTATAAGCTACGGTTCTGCTCAGTTTGTTATACCAATTTGATATAACTAAAGCTCACTTACTGATTTTACATGCATGGTTTGCACTTCTGTCTGTATAATCAATGTAATATAGAATTATAGAGTTGGAAGATGTCTCAAGATGTTTATTCTTCTATCCATACCTCGCCTTTGGGCATGTTACCGTCTCAGCTACTTTATATATATATATATATTTCTTTTTTTCCCCCCCAACTTCTTTACCTCCATAATAATAATTAACTCACCCTAATAGTTAAAAAGATGCATGATGAGAAACTCTCTTTTTAGATTGTAATTAAAGCCATTTTCATTTCACATTCTTAAAATACACCATTTATTTGGTTGCCAGTTTTGTCCTCATTAAAACCTTTCTAGTTCCTCCAGCCTTCCCAGATAGATCTTTTTTTTTTTTCTTTCTCTCTTCCAATCCCCACCTCCCGTGGACCTCCACGGATCCTGCTGTGTTTTCCATGTTCCCTGTTAGACATGGAGCCAGACACAAGTAGAACAGTTTAAAACTGGCCAACACAATGAACCAAGTTCACATTGAGCATCAGACTGATTTGGATTCCTATTTGAGTATGCTAGTATTTTTTAAAACCATGATTCCACATGCTTATATTCATCTTATTATTTACTGTGGGTATTTATACACCCAATGTTTGGCTACATTCTCAAAGAGATTAGAGAAAAATTTTAATTGATATTTTAAACTTATTTTTTCCCCTTACAAGCCACATCAACCAATATTTTGCATCCTATTATGTCCTTTTTGCCATTATTTCTGTATGGCAGGAATAGGCTCATTTTGAGTTCCTTGGGGGAGAGACGCTGTTTGCTCTCCTCACTAAAGAATTTAATAATGTACAGGGAAGTTTCTGCCTGTATCCCTCTCCAGCCCTCCCTTACATTCAAAGTACAGTAAAGTACCTAGCAGAGTTCCTTGCAAACATAAGCACCAATACTGAGTATCTGTTGAATGAAGGCCATGAATATCAGAGGACAGGGTTGTTGAAAATGGGAGGGTGTCATTGGAAATAAAGGTACAAAATGAAAGGCTGCACAAAGTCTATCTGTGTAGGTGTAATTGGTAGTTTGCCATGGTTTGAACAATTGCCACAGAGAGGATGAGTATGTGCTGTAGGTCTTGTTCTGTCAAACTGTGTATCAGGAATGTGCCAGATGACAATGTGAGGGGACAAAGATCATCAGATCTCTCATAATGCAGTAACCAGCTGGATATTTACTACCCACAGAAGCAAATGATAAAAGACCTCATCTCCATCACGTGGGCCGTCCATGCTGCTGCTGCTTAGCTAAGGCTCATGGCTGGATGGTGCCTGAGAGACTTATGATAAAACCGGTTTATATTTTACAAATGGTAAGATTGCTAACTCAGAAACTCTCATAACCTAACGTCTAGGCTATTCAAATATCATTGCCTAGGGCAATGAACTGAAAACACTCACCTCGCTCCGCTCATCTGAGTGTCTGGGACAAGTGAGATACCAGGTATTGCATCTACCTGAGGGTCTTGGCGCATAATCTGGCATCTCTTCATTGTTCCTTTAACGGCTAAAAGGATCAACTCCTTTATTATCTCTTCAGAGATCCCTATGGAAGGCTTTCTCGACCAGACATAAATTTGTACCAGCTTTTCTCCATTCGACTCCACAGGCCAAAATCTCCAGTGTCAACAGAGATTACCTAACCTAACCTTTGCTGAGCCTTCAGCATATCTTAGCACCAACAGGTGCTAACACTTCTGTGAAGACAGAAAACTCTCCAGGAACTATCACTATTAAACAGATAAACAGAGAAACTAAACTATGCCAAGATTCTCACAAAGATTCACTTGTCCCAATTTCAGTCTATCGACAAAGCTGCAGACTCCTAGGCTCTCTCTAGTATGAACTGGAAGTCCCAGTGGGCCTCAGAGGATACTCATTTATGAGTAAAACAAAAAGTAAAATATAAAAAAGTATAAAAGACAAGTCAACTCTGGCAGGTTCAGAATTACAAGTAAAGTGACAGGCCACGGACAGCCAAGTGTTTTATAAATGCACCTTTTCTTGGCTGCTGTGATTTCATACCTGCAGTCACTGGTCATACATGATGCTGGGCACGTGCATTTCGGACTGCCAAGGCACCTGTGACTCTGCAGCACGCGTCATGCAGCTGTTACAAAACCGTACGCACCAGCAAGACAGTGCCAGTTCTAAGTAGACTTTGAGGAAATGACTAACACACATAAAAGCACACTTTAGGGCCTGTGGTAATCACAAGGATAGAATGAATGCCTCTCTCCGATGTGCTTCCTCTGCTAAGGGCATCATTGTCATTGAGAGTTCTATGGGGTGAAGCCAGCGTGCACCCCACGTGTACTGCAAAGGCTGCCCTCGTGACACCGGGCCATCATCTCCATGTCCAAGCGTCCAGAAAGAAGTCTGTGCAAATGGCTCTGGGTGCAAGTTCTTCCCACTGCAGTCAATCATCTCGTCACACGCAGAAGATGCTATCCTGATGGATAAACCACTTAGAAGCCCTGACAATTCAAGTGTAAATTACACAACTGATTTTTAGAAAAACAAATGTTTAATTCTTTAAATAGATGCAAAGGATCCTAAGTGTCCTTGGGTACTGAATGCTCAGCTGGCCCCTGTCTATCCAGCCTCACTTTCTACTCCACCAGGGCCTTGGCACCACCAAAAAACTAGGTTCCTCCCAGGGCCCTGCACACATCATAGACCATCCTGTCTGCTCCATGTGACTCCTCAGCCTGGGACATCCTTAGGGCCACCTCCTGTATCTCTAAATTGTGCCTATCCTTCACAGGCCGAGTTCAGATCCACCCTCTGCCACAAGACTTTTGTTGGCAGTCCAGCCCACTCTCCCTCCTCTTCCCAAAACATCTATGCTATTTCTCTGTAACACTCATTTTAGAACTTTGATGTACTGAATCTAATTTAGGAACACAAACACACTGTTTGCAAGCAAATGATTTGCCCTCAACTGCCAACTTTTTAAAGTTTAATAAGTTAAACCTTGTTTTGTACATACAATATCATTCTACTCATATGCTCAGGAAGCCTTTTCCCCCTGTAAGTAGGGCAAAGTGAAGTTTCAGCTAAGTTTGTCAGAAATCATCACACATTCTCAGTTCAGAACACTTCAGGCTCCCTCAAATGAAAATGTTGATAATCCCTGATAATATTGTAGTAGGATCTTGTTGTTGTTTATTAATTAGTTTTTTGGCACTCCAGGCAAAATAAGATAGAGTTCCCGCTTCTCAAGGGTTTTCAGGTTACATTTAGATTTTTTAAAAAAATCAAGCAAAAATGGTAATTACCTTTCAGTTGCAGAGGAGGGTTTAACAGGCCTGACGGGCCACGATAGTTTTCACAGGAGGCAAACTCTAAAGAGAGACTACAAGAAAGGGAAAAACAGAATCCCCCAGAGAGAAGGAACAGAACACACTGAGAGTCACTCTCTCAGGTGTAAAATAAACATTAAAAAGTCCACACTTTCAGAGGGAAGAAAGTAAAGGTGGAAATGGCCACAGGTGACTGATTCAGGTTTCTCATGACATGGACAACTGAGAACAGGGACTTCCATGACTGGACTTGAGCCATTGTGGCGTCTTTATAGAAGGAAGTACAGGAGAGGTTGCTGCCTTCTGCCTGCCACGTTTGTTGTTTTCTCCTTTGTGCTGAACCACAACCATTAAGTTTCTCCCTTCTTCTGAGGGCTTCTCTGAAAAGATGTTCGTTCTGCAGGTGAATGTCCATCTCATTATTCCCTGATTAATGGGAACAATGAGGGTGTGGGGGAAGAACCCCTAAGGACAGTGTCCAAATATAACAGACAAAGCCATATCTGCCTGAACTCCTGTACACACTCTGTTCCCAAGACAATGTGTCTAACAACCCATAGAGCACTGCACCAACCACAGAGAGCTGGGATGCCTAATATTGATGATGTGTAGGCTCTGAAGATCTCCACTGTCAATTCTGCTGCCCTATAAATAAGGAAACATTTGTAGGATTGCACACTAAATTTAGCAATTACTGAGCACTCCAAAGGGTAGCTCAAACCTTAAGTAATGCCCATTCTTAAGAGAGAGGGAGAGGGAGAGAAACAGTGAGAGAGGAGAGAATATGCCTTCTCCTTGGGAAAATCCTCCCTTCCTCCTCCTTTTGAGGGTGCAAGGAAGTTTGATGGCCATGGCCTGAACTGAGGAGGTTAGGCTCCAGGCTGTATATCAAAGTTGGAGTTGACCAGAGGGAGAGTCACTCTGATTCTGATGTCCAGTGTTTACACCCTGATGTCAGATTTGTGTTCTAATGGAATTCATTATACTACTAGCCTCCATTTCTGGTTTCCACAGAGAGTTGTTCAGGCATGTTCAAAAGGTGACTGCCAAATGCCCTTTGCCCCAGTCCCACCCACGGGTACCCACCACATTATGCCCCAGGCTCCACCCTATCTACATTATCTTGGCCGCCATGTTTGAAAGGTTTTGGAGAAACACAGCTGAAACCAAAATTAGTTCCTAATGTCAAAAGCTCTGTTTACCACAATATAAGCCAAGCAGAAAGCTAGTGTATTTCATGCATTGTCATAGGTAGAAAGTTATCTTAATTGAAAGAAGAAAGTGAACTAAATGGCTATTTTTTAAATATATGAGTAAAGAGTTGTTGGCTGAGACAACCAAGTAATAGGAAATTTATGTAAGAATACATAATATATTTCCTCCTGGGAGCCTTAGAAAGTTTCCTTTAAAAAAACCACAGCCCAACCTATTGTCTCCAGAGAGGGAAGTATTCTCCCTCCTGACCACTTGTCAGAAGGGAATGTTCATTAAAACGGTTCTCCAGTGGAGGCCAAGGCTTTTGGTATTGAGTCACCCTGTAGTTCCTCACCTGTGCCATCATGGACCAAAACAGCATTACAGACCCAGGATTTGACCTAGAAACTAAGTGATCCCCTCTGTGAAGGAAGCTGCTTTACATGGGGAAGGAACCTGTGTCCAGAGAGAGAGAGAGAGAGAGAGAGAGAGAGAGAGAAAGAGGGATGGGGGCAGGGGAGGGTGGTAGAGAGCTCTGGTTCCTATGACCACCCTGCTTGTCTATGGGCATTTTCGACATGTGTCTTTTGCTGCTTAGGTCTTAATTTCATCATTCCTGGGCTGAAGCTAGACTGGAAGGACATGATGAGCCCCTTCTAATTTTAATGTCCTATGGCTCTATGGGTCACAGAAATACATGCTGCATTTTATGATGAATCCCACTAATATAGTGAGAAACAAACATAGGAAGATATTATGTAGATAAAAAAGGAAGGTTGATCTTTTCAAATAAAAACAGAAAATGGTCCTGACTGGTGTGGCTCAGTGGATTGAGTGCCAGACTGTGAATTGAAAAATCACTGGTTTGATTCCCAGTCCGGGAACATGCCTGGGTTGCAGGTCAAGTCCCCAACTGGGGGCGTGTGAGAGGCAACCTATTGATATATCTCTTGCAAGTTTCTCTCCCTCTCTTTCCCACTCCCTTCCTCTCTCTCTAAAAGTAAACAAATAAAATCTTTTTAAAAAACTCCAGAAAATGTAAAATATCTTTTCATTTAAAATGTTCAACACACAAGGGATATCTTCAATTCCTTCTCATTTTTCTAGACTCATCTGAGCTTCTTAATCAAAGAGAGTGTCAGACTGCTGTTTCTCTCTGCAAGGCTGATGAACTGCTGGGCTGAGGTGTGGTCAGAGGGGAGGTCTCTTGGCAGGAAGGGAGTTTCATGGCACGAGAAAACTATTCTGTTGGGAGTGGCAAAATGTTATGCTCCTCACTTTCCTAAATTTCCCCGGAGGGAGTCATAGCTGAATATGAGATGTTTATGTAAATTTTCTCCTTCACTTAAGAAGAATTTCAACTGCCAACACTTGGATCATAAAGCAGTGTGGCTATTTCATCTTCCTGGAAAAATCTGAAGGTGCAAATAATGTTTGGTCAATGAATACCTATTGAGTGCACACTGAGGAAAAAGTGATGCCCAAGGTGGAGGGAAGGGAGAAGAGATCAGAAGCGGAAATAAGGACCAAGTGATTCAAGCCCTACTCATCAGCCAGTTTGCCTCTTGGAAGGGAAAGCACAAGTCACTAAGTGCTAGCATACAAGGCAAGGTGTGATAAATCCCGCAATGAGTATTTCCTACCACCAGCAAGCATATAATCAGGCATCTGAAAGAGAGAAAGAGCATATCCTAAATGAAGAGAGGGAGTGGAGTAAAGGGCTGGTTTTGGGTGGATTCAGAACAGCTTCTCTGTGAAACAGGTGCCACCTGAGCTGCAGCCAGAAGGATGCACAGGGCTCAGGAGGATCAAGAAAACAGAAGCAAGGCAGATCTGATTTACCCCTCAAACCACCCCTGTGCCTCCATAACTAAAAAGATGGGCCTATTGACTGGGAAGGGCCACTTTGCAAGAAGAGAAATAAGACCACCCAGAGAGCAGCTAATTTCTTTTCGATTACCTTGACCTAGAATGAATTTTAAGACAGCCCAGTTCCTGGCCAAGAATCCTGGATACTCCTCTATTCTCAAACTCGATGTTTAGGAAGTAATATTTATACTAAAAAACAGAGCTCAAAGCTTCCTGGTTTTGTTTCCTGGCCTCAGAACAAAGGCCCCATTATTTTCTTGAAAAGGAAATTATTCCAGCGCCCCTGCCCAGGCTCCAATGACTCCAGTTTGCCCTTGGTTTTCTTCCTCTTCTTGAAAGGACACCCACAGTTATAACCTAACGCTAGTGCAGGACAGTTCAAGGGTTTGATGTAGAAGCAGCAAAGATGTGTTGTGTTCCTGCTGAAACCGTGGGAACAATGTTCCTGAGTGAGAACACTTAAAATCTTACTTCCTTTGCGATCTGTCATCCATTAACAGTTCAGCTGCAGGGCTAGGTTCATCTCATTTAAAATGTAAGTCAAGAGCCTAAAATTGGTAATTGGGCATTTAATTGGGTATGCAAAGGCACTTACTGGATTTTAACAGCTTCAACAGGTAATGTTTAAAAACATTAAAAATGAGAGCAATGATGAATCAGATGCAAATGGAAAGTGAATGAATTTTGGCAATGTAATTTAACACACAGCTCAGTAGTGTGTTTGAGGCGAAAATGTTGAGCTCAGTTGGTTTTCTTAAATTTTCTTCTATGCCAGGGGTTATAAAATATTTTAACTTTTTAAGCTTGGCTTCCCCTCTCATAAAACTCCAGCTTAAAAGTGTCCAAGTCAATTTGACCTAATGTGCAATCAGTATTACTTAAGCCTCTAGGAAATGTCAAGAAGTCTGAGCTCTATGAACATGACGTGGTAAAACAGCCAAGAGCATGTTAGAACCTGGCCACTCCCCAGGGCATACAGAGGGCAATCAGCAAGCCGACTGTCAATCAAATGAAAAGGCCTTTTATAATAATCTTTAACCAAACACCTCAAGGTCGTTTATAACGACTGCTAGTGCCTGTTGACTCCTTACTCTTTTCTAAACTTTATTTTACTTATTTTAATATAGGTAATAACATTCACGTTGATTCAAAAGTCACATATTGAAACATCTTAATCCCACCTGTGTCCATCTACTCCTTCCCTTCCTTCTTCTTGTCTGACTCAAATTCACTAATTGCTTTCTTGTTAGGAGGTGATGTGAAATCTGTTTCGGTAGGTTTATATGAGCAATATACACTGAAATAAAACTGTGATCCAAAAAGAATGGCTATAAAAGTACAAAGTACCTAAACTTCCTATTATGTTGTTTGACCAGCCCAATCACAGGCTTCAATGTTTAAAATGATAAACATGACAAAGAATATTGAGAGTCCATAAAAGATAAAAGTAGTGAACTCTAAAAAAAGAAAACAAACAAGAAAAAACTAATAGCCAGGTGAATTTATACCACAAGAGCCATGCCGCTGAAATAGGTTAGAAAACAGTTTCCTTTTCTTAACAAAAAGAGAAGGAAATTTCTACCTATTCAAGTCATCATCCCTATGAAGTAATTAGTAAGTGACAATTGTGTAGAAAATAATAGGTACAATTGTTTTTGTTATGGCCACTTGTATCTTCTCTACAGCCTTTTACATAACGTGAATAAAGGTCCTCTGAGGGGGTACTGCGTCCCATGCAGACTCCCCCTGGGGTCACCATGGATGGAGGAAAATAAAATAAATCATTTTAGATACTTCTTGGTCTGCCAGGAAAAGGGGGTCGCGATTCCCTCTAATGGAGAATGCCCTGAGCCCTTCTCTTGAAGTGGCTTTTATTGAGAATGATATGCACAGCAGTATACAGCATGGATGCAAAGCTCATCATTCAATGTCAAAAGGCTATGATTGAAGGAACACAGAGATCTGCCTCAGGTCAGGGTCTGGTAGACAGGGTGGTGCCCATTCGGCCCTGAAACCTGGGAAACTGATCACATTCTATGCTCGACCCCAAACATCAGCACTCATGAACTGGAGGGCATTCTTAGCAAAGTAAGTTTCACAGGATTTAATGCATTGCTTTTCCAGGCCTAATTGTCTCTGGGAACCACCGGATCCAGTTTAGGGCTGAACCTGCCTTTAGTCTTGTTTCAAGCCTGAGCCAGGCAGGTGGAGCAGAGCAGCCAAGAGATAAGGAGACTTCTTTCAGGTAGAATGAGGACCCTGACCATGACAGAGCCAAGGGGTGAGGGTGTTTTGCCCCTTCTCTGTGTCCCCCAAGTCCTTCCCTGATGGCCCCATACGACTGTGCCTGTCTTAGGTTGCCCCAGCCATGAGGGGTCTTACTCATCACTGACTAACCAGCCATCCTCCGGGGCCAAGCAGGGTGACGTGAGGGAGGCAGGGGCTGCTCTCCTGCCAGGTGGATAGGTTTTGTCTCCTCAGTGGCCTATTTTCCCAAGGCCTCCTTGCTCAGCTCCACCCTTGGGGCCCTCTTGCCTGTCAGCGAAGCTGCAGTCCCTGAAACCAGGTGGGATGGTTCCTAACAGTCCTCCTTATAAAACAACAACAACAACAACAAAAACCAGAGTAAAAATACCCTAATGCTTTTCCTGCAATCCATTTTGATATGGAAATGAATACTTAGTATCAAGATATTACTGATCAAAAAACCCTAAAACAAAACCAAAAAAACCAAAACTGCGCTCTTCCCCATTGCAGGCTGGCTCTTGGCCATGGATCAGTATTTCTTTTCATTCTCTCTCCATGATCTCATTTGGTACACTTTTACTTACTTGCCTCCATCCAAGATAACTGACTCTTAGGGTTTGATGGCAATTCTATTACTGTCCTAAACCAATTATTTTAAGAAGAGATGAGGAAAAAAAGGAGAGGAGCTGTACAAACAACTTGACAGAATCCATTTTCTTCCTCTGTTTTTAATGTTCCTTGCCACTCCACATAGCATTTCTTCCCCGGAGCTCCAGGCACTGTTTTTATAAAATAGAAACAGGATCTCAGTTGGCAGGAGCTGCCCCTTGTGAACAATAAAGAGCCCAGCAGAGATAATGATTCCCAAACAATTGCAGGGCAGCTCCTGGGAGGCTGTGGAGGCCGGCGAACTCCCACTGGGGGTGTCTGGCTGCCCCGCTCCCAGCCGGCTAATAGGGGGTGGGTAACACTTGTATGATTTGTTTCCTGTTCCCTTTTATCCTCTTGGTTGGCCCTCTGTCACATCACTCATTAAATGGTGACTGTTTCTACCACTAGGCTTGACAGCCCTGTACTCTGAGAAGGGTCTGGCTGCATATGTGAGGGAGGGACAAGAAATGATGCTACTGAACTGACACTTGTCTTCTCTCCTCATTATGTTCCAAGATGTCTTGTGCTAAAGGGTATTGGGAGAATAGTCTAAAAAAAACCCCACACTTACTAATTCACTGTATGGTTTAGAATATTCCCTAGGGAAATGAGTAAAAAGTCCCCTATGCTGGGCTCCCACTACAAATTTGCTTATGACATAGGAAAAAAACAAGTAAAAAAAAAATACAGTATCTAGGAACATTATCAAACAAAAGTTTTGAAAATTTGAAAATTTCCCAGAGAAGGTAAAATCTATCACTAACCCATCAGGGGTACAATAATGCTTGGTCCACTTCCACAATTGTTCTGCCACAGCTAAGACTGACGTTTTTCCCTTCAAAGCCTTTGTGTTCAATGTGTATAAAGAAGGAGAACCTCTGAAGGGCATAGCTGGGGATATACAAAAAACACTAGGACCATGTCCCTAGTGATGGGGCCTGCAGTTTAAGTGTGTGATTCACTGCTCCCTGCCATCTGGTTCTGGGAATTTGGGCTCTGGATGTGAAAATGAGAGGTAAAGGAAGGCACAAGAGCAAAAATCTGGAAAAAGGCCAGTTCCTATCAATGAAGCAGCTATTAAAAATGATCAAATACATAGAAGTGGGTCATGTATGGTCAGGATGACAATGTGTCATGAACCAACAATTATAATGACTCTAATTCTGTACACTCAGTCCCAAAGAGAAAAGAATAGGGAGCAGGGATGGCAGGAAGGCAAAGAAGAACACTTAGCAGAGTAGAATGTGGGCAGTTCCAATTTCTGAAAGGTTGGATGAGTCACATTTCATCCACTGAAAGGATGTTTTCTCATTGCTTTGAGAATCCAAAAACCAAGGATACTGTTCAGGCACTATGCTATGGCTTTGAGACCCTTGCTGTCACATTCTTTTCCCTTCCCTACCAAATACTTATTTGCTACCCCCCACACCTGACTTTGCAGGTGAGTTACCAGCAGAGAAATGTCCAGAGATTTGTTTTCCTTCTGGATTTTCCTGCAAACCTAACCAGAACAGAACAAAAGAGTGGGAACTCCAGAGGAAAGGTTCAGGCTAAATTCAATGTTTATGGATTATTAACTCAATAGCAAAACTCACACAAAGTACTCACTACACCTTCCTTGGAACTCTACGACTTCCTGAAGCTCCTCATTTTCTAAAGGCCATAGTGGGTGGCCAATGCTCCAGCCACAAGTGCAGTTGACATTGGAATAGTTCTCAAGTCATGGCAGGAAAGCAAATCCCTCTTGAGCAGACTTCAGAAAACACCTCAGGTCAACATTGGAGTCTCCAATCAAAACATCACGAAAAGGTGCCTAAAGCTTGTAGCAGGAAAATGCTTGGAAAAAAATGTGAAGAATGACAAGTCTAAGTAAAACAACAGAGATGACATTCACAAATTTAGCATAACTGAATATAGAAACACAGCTTACTACTGCTGTATTTATAGCCACTGATGACATGGAGGCATCTGGGCTCTACTGGAATTTCCAAAGCTCCTTGAAGGCAGGGGGACAAACTAGGAAATCACTTGAGGGCTGTTCCCAGCCCTAACGTGGATACATTTCTAAAAGCTGATAATCGGGGTTGGCACTTTGAGGCCATCTAATTTACAATGTTAAGAGCAGGCACAGTTTTGGCCTCCACCCTGGAGTGCAGCTACCAAAGGGCTGGTAACGAGAGGAACAGTGCCTACAGGGGTGAGTGGTAGGTTAGAAGGACCGTCATGCACAAAGTAGATAGAAGAGTATCCCCTTTCATGGGAAGATTCATTCCAATTTGTCTAAAATTGGCTGCAAGTGGCCTAGAGACTAGAAGGTACAAATCAGGGCATTAGTTCTCTCTTGCCATCACTGTCTGTCACAACTTAATCTATCTCAAGACAGATTCCTACTGAAAGCAGTCACTACCCATTATTGCCTATGTTTTTTTCCCCTTGTCTGGGTAATTGAGCACAAGAGCAGGAGTAGGGGTAGAGTTCCCACAATAAGTGGGCCTGGACCCAGCCAAACTATCCCTGAGATGCCTAAACCTCTTGTCTTTGCCTCCTCCTCAGACCCAACAGAAGGGGAGGGGCACCCCACCCCCATCTGTCTGTAGAGCTCTACTTGTCAAGCCTGCACTGACCTGCATCTACTCCGCTCTCCTTCCCATGCCCCAATGGGGCTTTCCTTGATTAGTCATTCTTTTCCACTTTCCTCCCCAACCCAGAGTGATTCTCAGTAAAACATAAAAAAAATAAATAAATAAATAAATAAATAAGTAAGTAAAAACCTTACGTTAGATTTTCCTCCATTTCCTACCTAGTTAGTTCTAGCCCACCACTTCTCCACTATAAATTCAATTTTTCATAAAGTCCCTTATACAAAATCAGCTTCACTTTGATATGAAATTCAAGTTTATGTTCTGAAAAGCTATCAACATTTTTGAAACTTTGAATATTTTTTGAGCATGCAATACCATTTCTAAAAAATGCTCCTGAGGATATAATAGTGAAGTGAACGAAGTTTTAATTACATGGCTAAGTGATGGCACTGTTTATAATGAAACATGGGTAATAACATCAATTCCCAATAAGAAGGTACTGGTTAATACATTCTGGCATATTTTCATATACTAGAATATTGTGCAACAATTATAATTCTATAACATATTTAATGGCATGGAAAGATACTCATTTGAAAAAGAAACTATATGCATAAGTGTCTCAATTATAAAATCATACATATTTAACTATACATGAAAGTGTATAAAACAGTATTCCTCTGAGTGTTAGAACAAGATAATTTAAAAAATTTTCTGTACTTTCCAAATTTCCTACAAGTATCTGTTATTTTTTTTAATAAGCTTTAGAATAGGTTTAGATTTATAGGGAAGTTGTGAAGAGACTACATGGAGTTCCTTTGTACCCTATATCCAGTTTCCCCTAGTATTAACATTTTACCTTAGGGGGTACATTTTTTTCAAAACAAATAAATTTATATTGACAATATTTTTAAGTGCATACATTACTCATATTTCCTTAGTTTTTGTCTAATGTCCTTCTTCTCTTCCAGGATCCACCAGTGATACCACAAAAGTTTGCTGCGGACTGTAGAGACAGTGTTCATGAGGGATGAAAATCAAATGCCTGTAGCTGCCGAGGGTCCTGCTTTAAATGAACTGCGTAGACACAAGAACTCCTTATTCCCATGGGGACTACTTTTAAAGGCTGTTATGAGATATTTTTAAAGCTTCCAAAACATTCAGTTTATTACAGAAAAATGACCCACTGCAATCACTGGCCTGGAATCAGGGATGTCTCCATTGCGCTGTTCTGGTTTGGAGAGTTGACTCACTCACTGGTTGTTCTTCCTTAGTGTCTAAATACTCCTGGGAGCCTTCTGCAAAAGCTAATGGAAATGTTAGCCTATCCTCCTCAAGATAAATGCCTTTTTAAAATATTTTAAACTGGAACTTCCCCACAACACACGCTCTTAAATAACTGGTAAGTAAAAGAACAAAACAACAGGTTGTATTTAGAAGGGAAGAAACAACTAAAACAAAAACAAAAATCTTGTTTTGTTAAAGGTTCTCTCCCTAATGGAAAAAAATATAAAAAAAGTACTGCAATGAATTGAGTATTTCAGTAAAAGAAAAGAAATAGTCACTTTTAGCATGTAACTGTCTAACTATCTTTGCAAAAGGGTGCATATTATAGAGAAGAAAAAAAGAGAAGGCTTCAGTAAGCCACTGAGATACTGAGATACAAAAGACCCATCAACCACTTATATTCTGTGGGGAAAGACTGGTTGTAGACTAATCTATTCCTTAAAAGGTATACTAGAAAAAAACCTCAGAAGAACAATTTTTTCATGTCAAAACATATTTAGATCTTCAAACATAATTTTCAAAAATGATCTGAAGGAACAGCTACAAGCAGCTCCTGATTTCTATTCATAATGGGCATTCAAGAACAGAAAGTACCAATATCTCCATTTCTGAATCAACAGATTTTCATTTTAAATTTCAGTGACACACTGAAGGAATCCTATTTTGACTTCTTTCCCTAAGAATGGTGGTTCTGAGAATAGCTCCCCTTTTGAACAGTAATAAAAAACAAATTTTGCCCACCTGAGACAAGTTTTGCCTACCTGTCAGCACTTGCGTCTGACATGGTATCTCAAAGGCGGCATCTCTGTGCCTTCCTCCTAACAGCACAAAAAACGCCTTGGCATCAGAGCCATCCTCCTGGCAAATCAATCTTCAGTGCTCTGTCCAAAAATATGCATGTATTCAGTAAAGTGTGCAGGCTGTAATGTTCATTTTTAATACTATCCATAAACCCTCCATTTTCATATTTTTGCCTGATGAAAGGTACCCTCAAAGTGAAATACTGAATTTGAAAGCTCCTTACTATGTCTTGATGTGGTTTTTGGTTTTGTGACTAAAGTCATATGAGAAACAAACATTTTTAAAGTTCTGTAGGGAAAAGACATAAGGAGTCATACCTCCCAAAGTATTGTCAGAAAAAGCAGTTCAAGAAACAGCCTTCCTAGATTTTCCAAAATTGACTTCACAGCATTCCCTATCAGGGATCTGCTTTGGCCCAGTTGTGAAAAAATCAAGATGTAGGAACAATGTATCCACTTGAAAGGAAAAAGACTCAAGTTTTCATCCTGCTTGCTCATGGTACAATAAAATTTAGTACAGCGCCCCTGAAAATCTAGAGGATAAGTTTCTGTGAGATTTGTTTCTTACTCCGATGCAAAAATATCGCTTAAAAAAAGCCCAACAACTGATATCTTTGAATTGAGACGTTTTCTGAGCTGTTTACCACCTCTCCCAGATGCTGCTGAAAAACGGCTTGTCTTCATACTCTGCTGAGGCTCTCCATCTCCAAAATACTTGGCCTGAGCAGAGGGCTTGCTTTCTACACTAGAGATTTGGCAGGTCCGAAGGCCATAAGGCAAATTGCTAGGGCTGGGCAGGCTTGCTACATACAGGAGAGACACCTCAGGACCCTGAGAATGTCTGGAATGGATAGACAGGCCTCAGAGACCATCATGCCCAGTCCCCTACATTCATGGGGCGGGGGGGTGGAGGGAGGTGGTAAAAACCACAGAGAACAGAGGACTTGTCCAGCTCTAATTCTCCAGTTTCTACTGGAAAGAGCAGCTTGTTCTCAGATATTAGCTCAAGGTTTGCCTTTGCCCTGAAATCCTTCCTATTCACTTAGTTTAGTCCAAACTGATCTTCTCTACATATCTTTGATCTCTAAATATTTTTAGGTTGAAAAGGATGCTCTATCTATGAGTATGCTTCTGTTCTGTTTGTTCATTTATTTATTTTTTTTTAGATTCAGTTGTTGATACATATGTACTTATTGCCATTTTATTGTTCAAATATTTAATCTCCTTTCTTCTTCTTAAAGAAGACCCAGATGGGAGGGGCTTGGGGATGATGAAAAGAAGACAGGATTAAGAAGTACAAATTGGTTGTTACAGAACAGTCATGGGGATGCAAAGTGAGGCACAGGGAATACCATCAATAATGTTCTACTAACTATGTATGGTGTTTTAGATGGGTGCAAGATTTATTGGGATGATCACTTAGTAAGTTATGTAATGTCTAATCATGGGGGGTATACACCTGAAACTAATATAATAATGTATGTCAACTGTAATTGAAAAATAAAAATGATTAAAAAAAAAAAAGGACCTTAAAAAAGCACTGGCTATGTGAATCACCTCTATGATTGATACCCATGTCACCTGAACTTTGTGACAAGACATTTACTAGCCCTTGTGGGCGGATGTCCATTCACTCCATGTACAGAAATATAGGAACATGGTTCTCAAGCCCCAGAAAATAAATCTGGTTTGCCTGTCATTTACTATCCTTAGATATATGAACTGAGTCTTCCTGAATTTGCTCTTAATCAGAGTACATATGCCCAGGTGCTTCCTCTGTGATCACACATTGCCTTGTCTCGTTACTCGCTTGCTCCGATCTCTGACCTCCTCAGCTTAAACTAGGCCAGTCTGACATACTTTTTGTATATAACTTGCTAAATCTTCTACTTGTGCCAGTGGATTAGAATTCATAAAAGAGAAGGGAGGTATTAGCTGTTTTTGATAGTTCACTCTTTGATACAATCCTCAGTTGATACCAGGTTTTGAAATATAGCATGGTGGTTAAAAAATACTTTGCTTTGAAGTCAAACAGCTCCAGCTCTAACTCCCTGATTTGCCATTTCTTATCTGTATGACTTGGCTAAGATACTTAATTTACTATATAGGAATAATAATAGCTATAAATTCAAGCTGTTATAAGAATCATAAATAAGTAACACATTCTAATGACCTTTAGTACAGGGTCTGACATATATTAAATACTCAATAAATGTTGCTTATCATAACAATCACTTCTGGGTTTTGATATCTCGATCTCATCAACAATTCAGATTAGATATTTTTGATAATTTATTCTGGAATCTTGGTGGTATTAGTTGCCCTTCCAAATACCAACAATTCAGTTCACCTATGATTTGGTATTTAACTTTAAACTTTAAATATCTATGCTTTTCCTACTATTTCAAGCAGACTGAATTTACATCTGATTTTCAGAGTAAGACTACTGCAAATCTATATCACGTTATTCTTGTGCCACATGGATCTTAGGTAACTCAGAGCTTTAAGAAAATTACCAATAAAACAATTAAGAAGGGCTTTCTTCATGTCATACAAGTAGTTAGTAGGTTAATTTTACTAAAATTCAAGTATCCCAACTCCTAGTCAAAAATACTTTGCCATTTCTGGAATCCAAATAAGTCCTGAAGCTAGCTTGTCTAGTCCCTGAACCCTCACCAAATGTGGCCAAATATGTATAGTAAAAATATGAGACCCCGTAAGCCATATTTCCAAGCAACTAACATGAATGAAACTACAGAATTTCATCTAATTTCTGTCCCACCCTCAGTGATGTCAGGGCTCAAAGCATAAATAAGAACACATTTCGGCAGAAATTGTTTTTTGCTTCCACAAATTTATGAGCTCGTGACAGTCAGGACCTCAATGAAACGCCCTTTAAACAATTATGCTAACTATACCCTTTGTCTACTCTTTGGTGTTTGTTTTGTTACAGGGTGTGTATGTGTGTGTTTTAAGTGTACCTTTTGTTAAAAGGTAAGTCAAGTATCCATCCTGATTTTTTCCCTCAAAATCAGAAAAATCCTGAACCTGTTAATTTATTATCAGTAGAAACTAAGAAATTCCAAACAAAACCCAAACAGTATATTTAGGACTATTAAATTTACTGTCCATGGTTTAATTTTAATCTCTCTTTTCATAGTAAAAGTGAAAAGGTTTATGCTTTAGAGGAAATCACTGTCCTCATCTGAATTAGCCTTCCCTCCTAAAATCTATATTTGGATTCAACAGTCAGTGGTCTGAACCATTAATGGGCTTTCCACTGAGCCATTACGCTTTTTCTCTTTTTTGTTTTGCAAACAGGGCTTATTAAATCTTTGCTGTAGGCACCAGGAATGAAGAACAGTGAGAATGTGCTCATGTGAAAGGTTTCACTGAACTCCCGCAAATCATTTCTGATTTGCCACAACTCCCCAGCAGTAAATGCCAAAAAGCATGCCGTCTGGATGGAAAATATAAATTCCCATCACATAAAACACTATAAAAGAAAACCAAAAAATCCACTCCTCTCCTCCAGGGGTTTAAGGCAGAGATGCTGATTGCAGATGCTTCCCATTAAGTTATTTTCAAATCACTGTAAAGAACAAACCTATGGTACAAGTAGAGCTTGAAGCAAGTCCTACTAGCAGTAAAAACAAGAAATCTGTATACTTTAGGACACATAGCACTTCTTTCTTTTAGTTATTCTTTATTCGAGTTTAAACTTAGCGTATGGGGAGCAAAATCAATACCCTTCTATTTCTCATGAGTCATAGAAAAGTAAACTAACTCCCAGGTCAAAATCAGGAATCTGCACAGACATCTTTACTTGCAATCTGTCTTTAACCTGAATAAAATGACAAGGGGGCTTTGTTTTAAAGGCATTTTAAATCCACAAAGACACGGAAAATGGGAGAGAATACACATCGACAAAACTTTGTAAACTAGGGAGTGAATGGAAAGCTCCTTAGTGACCCAGGGAGTAACTCCCTCTCCCAAAGCTGAAACCTAAAACCTACCCTGGCAGTGGGGAAAAGCTCAAAAACAACCCAATTTACAGTACTGACCCTCTCAAAAGGTAAGGATTTTAAGGCATCCGGTACCTTTGAAATGGGAGCCAAAATAGAGGAATGGTTGAACGTCTGTTCCAGAAGCATTTACATGACCCAGCCCCGTCTCTGCTCTGATACGTGCTGCCTGACTTTTCCAACCCTCTCGGTACCACACACCGTTCAGGGTAGGCTAACATACTAAAAACAGCTGCTCTGGCTTTTTTCTTCAGAGAGAACATTCACCTACTTATGCTTAGTATGTGGTCCCCACTTCTCCTTTCATACTCGACCCCCAGGACCCTGGCAGCCAGCCCTTATTTTATCGATAGAAGAGCTGAAACTCTTTCCTGGGGGAATCTAGCCTGGACAAGAAGGAAGCCATAAAGATGCCGACATCTGGGGTTGCCCCAGTGAAAGAGCATAACCAGACCACCTTACAGGGAAGCCCACAGTTTCGCAACCATATGCTCAGGGCTTCTAATTGGCTTTTAAGGCCCCACTCTCAAATGACTGGAAAACCAAAGACCACAGAGCAAGCCTGTCATTTGAAATTAGAGACTCAGACAAGTAGTCAAAAGCAACTTAGAGGAAGCTATGGGGCTGTGCCAGAAGAATAAAACTTAAAAAAAAAAAAAAAAATCTATCATCAATATCCTCAGAAAACTAACAAAAGATGATCTACTGATAACATAATAATAGGATACTATAAGTGCATTCAGTGAGGAAAAAATATACTTAGATATATGTGTATGTATATAAAATTTAAAAAACTCAGTTATAGAGTTAGAAACTAAAGTTGAGAAAATCTATCTCCCCCAAAATAATAAACAGAACTGGAAGATAGAAAAAAAAAATACAAAGAAACTAGAGGAACAAATCCAAGAGTATCATACTGATCAGGGTCCCTTGCAGGGAACAAAATCCATGCTAGTTTTAGCAGAAATTGTTTCTTACAATACATTAAATGACAATCACTGGAGGGACTAAAGAAACAGATTTGTGGTTGAACTTCTAGAACAACTCCCCAACTATACTAGAGAACTAAAGCCTCAAAGGGAGCTTCTGCCACTATAAACATTGGGAGGCCTCCTCCTGTAGTGCCAAACTGCCACATACAGGTGCCAAATCCAGACGCATATCATTATTGCTAACACCAGAGAGTCACAGCTACGGCTACTGGCTCAAAGCCAGGCTGTACCTGCCACAATCCACGTGAGTAAAATGGGTGGCTGGCAGCCTGCTTCTCGACCCTCACTCACAGAGCTAGCGACCAAATGCTGGCGTGCCTGCTAATGGTGTTGCAAGGTAAAAAGTCCCTGTGCCCGTACTCGCCGTCGGGAAAAGATACAAAGCTGAATCGACATCACATCAAGAACATTGGTTTTAAAAGAGTCTGAGAAATGCAGTACTGAACATTTCAGCCTCTGTAGCACCCAAAAGGAAACTAGAAGGACGGTGGAATGTGAGACAATTATCTATCTATCACAAGGTTCTCAACATCCGAATTAACAAAGTTTCAGAAAGAAAGATAAAAAACAAGGGGTGGGGTTGGAGGAGGGGGTCATGCAAGAAATAATTCAAGAAAGTCTGAATGGAATAAATTTCAACACTGAGTCCGAGTACAATAAATGAAAAGAGACCACACACAGATAGGTTGCTGTGAAATTTCAGAACACTGGCATAAAAGAAACATCACACAGAAAAGATCAAGAATTAGAATTCTTTTGGATTTCTCAACAGCAATTACTGGAAGCTAGGATGCAATGACGTTTCACTTCTAAAATTTTAAAGGAAAATCATTCCACTGTGGAATTCTGTACCCAGTCAACCTATCAGTTATCACAGTAGAATTACATTTGCAGGAAGGCGAGTTGTTCATGCCTAATGTTCTATTGTCACTCTGGGCTCTATTTCGGCCTCATCCTGGAACTTCACCATACCTCTTTCCTGTGTTGAGTCTGTTTCTCGTATCTCATGGATTATTCCTGCTGAGTCCCTAATACTCTGGTTCTCAAGGAGTTTCCTAAGGAAGGGCTCACAAGATCCGTGCACAGCTCCTTTGGGCAGTATGTTGGAGGTCCAAATAAGGCCTTAACATAAGTCAAGAGAAGAGGCTGCCTCCACCCATTATGAAATCCTTCCACGGTTTTATGGAAATTTCATTTTCAGACAAGAGTGTTCCCAGTTAAAAAAAAAAAAAAAAAAAGAACAGGGTAATCAGTTGGGAAACTGAACTCATCCCTCACAGTGCTGGTCCCTCTGAAGGATAAATGGGGGCTACCTATACTCTGAATATCCTGTTTATATCCTGATGTTAGACAATATGTCAAAAAACAAAGAACATGGTACTGATGTTAGTGAATGATCATAATCTCATTTTACACTAAAACCTCATCATTAATTTATTCCTCTTCCCTACTGTAAAGAAAAGAAAATGTCAGGAGACCCACTAGAAAATTTTATTTAGAATCTTTTTGGAAACTATAATGTGGCTCATTTAACTAAATAGATGAAACCTGATACTTTTCACCCATCACAGCCTCCAGGGCACCCATATCTCCTTGATAATTTAGAAAAAGTTATCTGGAAAAATGATTAGGTAAAACTTTAATTTGTTCAATGTAAATGGAAAATCTCCATACCAAATTTAAAACCTCTATGAAGTTAGATTATTTGACTATATTCCCCTTCACCCCCCATCCCTGCCACACACACAAAGTCTTCATGTTCTATGGAGTAGTGTCTACTTTGTTCTCCCATGTATTCATAGTGTCTAATGCAATGCAGGTAGCCAAAGAGGACTTCATGCATAAATAAGTTAATAAAAAAAAGGAAAGTGGTATATAGATAGAAAGGCAAAGGAAACAAGGGGTGGAAGAGGGAGGGAAGACAGAACAACAGAAGGAAGGAGAATGAAAGGAAACTTCTAGGTAAAATTCCTGAGTTTAAGTAGTAGTATTTATTTTTGATTTAATATCTATCTTTCTATCTATCTATCTATCTATCTATCTATCTACCTATCTATCTACATATCTATCTAGGTTTCATAAATTTCAGAAGTTGCTGGAGGACTTGGAAAATGAGCCAGATGTTTCTGTACCCTTCTAAAAGGAGAATTCTGAAAGGAGAGAAAACATGGAGCCGGGTTTGCAGAAGGACATCCTGATTCTGGGTCAACCCAGGACCCCCTTGCATTGGGCTTCTCTCTTCAGAAGACTCTTGCAAGGGCAGGGCCGCTCCCCGCTCTGTGCTGTCTTCTGTGAGCATTCAGAGCAGACCGCCTGAGCAGGTGTCTGACCCTGGTCCTTGTGCCCAGGTGTCACACTGTCAGTGCTGCAGTCAGAGTCCTCTGGGCTCCCACACTGGCTCCATCTGGCCCACGGGCTGCAGGCCTGCTGAGCCGTGGTGGGCCACCGAGGAGAAAATCAAATGTGAGGCATGCTGCCAAGTCACCAAGCAGGGGCTTGGAGAGAACTGGGAGAGAGCCGAGTGGACCCTGCGCATTCTCAGCTATCAATTACTGTAAATAGAACTCCCACAGTCCTGAACAGGGAAGAAAATGAGCCTCGTTTTCCTCATTTTGCTGCTCTGAAGAGCTCTTCTGGGAGCCGTTGAGTGAGGGGGAGAGCCCAAGAACAGCACTCTCAGCAGCCCAGCTGTGAGGGGCGTTGTGCTCTCAGCCCTTCAGGTTACGGTGCAGTGCAGCCTGCCCACTTGGGTGCCCAGAGAAGGTCACTGTTCTAAAATTATTAATTTTTATCCAATGATAGAAATGTTAGCAGAGAACAAAGGGAATCTGGCCTTTCATGTGATTGCAACTCTAACGATTAAAAAAAAAAAAAAGCTAACACAGAGAGAGCGTATTATGTGTGAGGTCCTATTCCAAGTATTCTGCCTGTACTAATATTTAATCTTCACCACAAACCTAAAGACTTTACCATTCTTAAACCTGCTTTACAGGTGGGGAAACAAAGGTACAAAGAGGTTAAGGAATGTACCCAAGGTCACATAGTTAGAAGGAGGCAAGGCTGAGATTAGCAATCAGGGTGAGGAGGGATAATTGGGTCAGTTACTTCATTCTGCTGTGTTCAAAAGGGAATAAAATATATGCCCTCCCCCATCTGCATTTCCAAGGAATTCCGAAGCTAGAGAAGAGACTGCCTTAGTAACTTTGAATTTTAAGACCACCAATCTCTGAGCATTTAGAGAAGAACTAGTAGCTACAGTAAAATCTGGCTTCCAATTTCAGTTCTGTCATTTCTCTTTTGGGCAAGTCACATTTTACAAAAAGACGGTAAAATATAAAATAGCGATGAAATATAAATAAGAATAAAAATCACAGCCAAGGATCATAAAAATATGCAATAGTAAAAGCAGCATGGGACCAGGTAAGTCATGTTCGAGAATTCAGTCTTTGGTTCAGAAATTAAGGAGGACCATTATAATTGAGTTTGCACTTGTTAAATAAAAAACATTCTAGCAGTGTTGAGGATTTCCTAAATAGAAAAGGACAGAAAAGACAAAAATTAATTTGGAAAGTATCTCAGTGTTTTATAAGAGAGTAGATTCAGTTCTGAAACAAATCAATGTAAAATGACCAGGCTTTGGCAGGTGCCTTAAATGTAAAAGGTGCAAAAATTAGAAGACCAAGTCCAATTCTAAGGTTTCTCTCTCAGGGAAAGTGATAGAGAGAGGGTGATACAGTGAGCCATTCCAGGGAGGGAGGGAGGCCAGGAGGTGCTGTGTAGCGCCTGGATTCAGGTCAGGGGAAAACACTTGACAGCCAGCCAGGCAGGGTGCAGTGGGCAGAAGACCAGAGACAGTCTAGTCAACTGAAGGAGAGCCAGGACAGGCACATCGGCACATCTCCCAGGAGCAAGGAAGGGTAATGCTGGTCAGAAGGACTCTAAACAGATGCCATATCACCAAAGTCACAGGACCACTGTGTTTTCTTTTGACTATATTCATAGTCTGAAAGTGGGCTTTGCTCACACAAGTATGTTTTATGGGAACTTATATCTCACAGCTCTGCTCACACTTGAATAACTTCCCTTCAGGCAAGAGAGGCAGGGACACACCCCCCTCTCTATCCGGTTTAAGGAATTTTGCAATGCACTACGAAGTGGCAGCTAGCAAGCAGAAGGAAGGCTGGCATTGAATGAGGCTTCCTGCTTGCAAAACTTACCTGAAACTTTAAAGTTTTCCATTTGAACTCTTTTCTTTTCTTTATTTTCCCTCCTTTTTTATGTCAGGAACATTTCTCCAACTTCTTCCACGCTATACCCCAGTAGCTGTATGATATTTGCCTTGAACCTGTCCGGCTATTTTTCTCTACTTTTCATGAATTCGTCTGACCTCTAAGATAAGGTTCCAAATAAATAATGCCAAGTCAATATCTATTTTCATCTCAATCACCAATTATGGTCAATGTGATACCTAAAGGTTTCCAAGGAATGCTTTCCTCACTGAAATCAATTTAAATTATAGTTGGTCAAAATAGTGGCATTTGCCAATATCAACACCGAAGGAGCAAGGTACAGAGCCCAAGAGTGTCCAGATTCTTGCATTCTGAAATGACCATTTGATCGACTGCAGCCATGAAACTGATTAAAAGTCACAGGGAATTACCACATTATGCTATTTATCTCTTCCATTTATCCCATTATGGAAGAGTGACTTAAAGTGATTTAAATGTAATGTGCCCTCATTTCACCTAGAGCTCTCGCTTGTCTACTCTGACTTCAACCGCAGGCCTAGGCTTACTGGCATTCATGCCCAGTGAAAGGAGAAGGTTTTAGGGGTTGCACTTCATTTCTTTTAAGAGCTGTAGTAGCACCTCTTGGTATGCCCTTGTGTGGGGCAAGCTGCCCATATGCCAAATGATGCCTGGTAGAGGTCCAGATACACATGCAATTGAGGTTATACTCATTCATACGCAACATACTCAAAGATACAATTGAAAAAATGAGCTCTCTCAAACTCACAACAGACTTTAAATTATGCCAGTAAGTGAGGACAGTGAGACCTTCCCGTGTGGCAGGCAGCTGGGGCAGTTACAGAGCGGGGCCCTGGGGTTAGCTCACTTGGACTGACATCACTGACCCATGCTCACTAGCTGTGTTATTGTGGACACGCTTCCAAACCTCTCTGGGCATCTGGGTCCTCACTAGTAAATGAGGCAATGATTACACTTCCTCTTAGGGCTTTCCTGAGGATTACATGGGCACACAGAGCTCACTAGATATCAACTGCATTAATTACGATGTTCAGCAACATCATTTTTATTAGAAACCAAGAGAGGGCTGTGGGCTATGTTTGGTAGGACTGAGGTATGAACTACAACTAGGCTCTCTCCAGCCTCAGAAATCTAAATGCAGAACAAGCAGCAACACTTCTGAAATGAATACGTTGGGCACAGGATGTCACAGATAAACTTTTCGGGCCTTCAAGTCCCCAATCCAGGATTCTCAGGACGTTTACCAACCTGTCGGCCAGTTGGCACCGGGCCGACTCTGCACTGGCCATGGCCGTTTCCCCACACACTTTTCTATTACTGAAGGCGTAACTCAAGTTTTGCTTTACTAAGAAATGTTCTATATACTTGCTAGTGGAGACTATCCCAAATCACCATCATCTGTTAGGCAGCACTTTTGTGTGGACTGAATTGTGTGTAGTTTTAGTTCTGATTCTGATTCACAATTCAGTTTTAGGTTCTGATTCTGGAGTCCTGTGGCAGCTTTTTGTTTCAAGAATAGAACTGGTCATCAAGATCTTCATATAGTCAGGGATGAAAGAGAAGTGTTTAAATAATTAGAGAAGTGTTTGAATAATTAGAATAATTGTTAATACGTAGTTACCTGGGTCGCACTCAAATCTACTGAAAAAGAATCTTTTGGGAAAACCCAGGTGGAACTCAGGAATCTGTGTTGTAACAAGCAGCATTTCATGCATATTAAGCTTTGAGAACCACTGCTCTAGGGGTTTATATTTAGTAGAGGATACACACATACAAATATTCTAATACCAAGCAGTCTTTGATAAGAGCTATAATAAAGATGAGTACAGAAGCTGAACAAAAAAAGAGAGCAAATCCAAACAGGTAAAGATAAGAGAGTCTTCTGGAAGGGGACCTTGGAAGGCAGTTAGGATTGAGAGCAGAAAAATGGCTGGGCTAGGAACCAGGAGCAACGGGACACAAGCGTGTCACTGGTGGAGGGACCAATATACTGGAGCAGGTCCATATGGCTGGAGTGCCAGTGAGAGGTTTGTGGGGAGGGTGCATTAGGAAAAGGAGACAGGGCTATCTAGCCAGTGAAATATAGGATGGAAGACCTTTAATGCCAGGTGGGGTCTGGGTTCTAGGATCTCTCTGCTGTGAACTGTTTGGGAAGTTGCTCAGAGGGGTCACAACAGACCTGAGCTTTGAGCAGGTGAGTCTGGTAAGGTAAATTGGAAAGGGTTACTCAGTCCCACAATCCCTTATCTACTTTCCAAAATCCAAAAAGCTACAAAAACAAAAGGATTTTTTTTAATCCTCACTCCAGGACATGCTTACTGACTTTAGAGAAAGGGGAAGGGAGAGAAAAAGAGACAGAGAGAAGCATTGTTAGAGTTGCGTCTTGTATGTGCATCAACCGGGGACTGAACCCACACCTAGGGAATCCAAACAACAGTCCAACCAACTGAGCCACACCAGCCAGGTCAAAAAGGTTTTTTAACATTTAATTTAGTGGCAAAACCTGCCATGAATGAAGTGCATTACTGATAGTTGTTACTTATCCAACTTA
The DNA here is from genome assembly GCF_021234165.1 of Pteronotus mesoamericanus. Lineage (NCBI taxonomy): Eukaryota > Metazoa > Chordata > Mammalia > Chiroptera > Mormoopidae > Pteronotus > Pteronotus mesoamericanus. The sequence goes on from NW_026555170.1 coordinate 2,586,963, forward strand.
CTGTGAATTGTCATGCATTCTGCTGCAAAAATACTAGTGTGTTTGACTAAGGGTGTTGTCTCAAGATCCATTTGGGGATGTTACAAAATTTTATTCCTGTATTATATATTTCTGAACTCAAAAAATTCTAAATTCCAAAACACTGCTAGGACTAAGGTTTGGTAAGGAATTGCAGACTTTAACAAACAATGGGAGAGGTTTAGTAGCCTTGATGATTTAAGAGACCCAGAAAACCTTTTAAGAGGTGATATAAAAGTGTGGGTAATCAAAACCATCTTTCCCAGCAGCCAGTTATTGAGGAGCACTTAATTGCTGTGCAGTTTGTCTAAAAGGAAAGGGGCCTTTGGACTAAGTGGTTTGGCTCTTACAATTCCTCTTAGTAAAGATACTATTATTACCAGTTCTTGTTTCCCTATCTCCCCGCCTGTAAATCAGCAAAGTCTATGATGCTACAAATGGGAAAACAGATGGTGCACGGATGTGGACAAAGGCTGTTCCCTTTTGCTCTGTCCCTGTACGCATATGTCTCTGCACACCATATCCGGCCATTAGCAGAGCAGCAGAGCACCTCAGGAATGAATTCGTTCAACTCGTTCCTTTCACAGATGTGGAAACTGAGGGCAGAGGAGGAAAGTTATTGGCTAGCGATATCTCCCATCAGAGGCTTGTTGCACAGTTAAGATTTACTGTGTAACCCCAAGATTCCATCCCTGACTACAATCTCTTATAGAACAAGGGTCCATCTATTGTGACTAGACATTGACTTGTACAGGGAACATTTAATAAATACTCCTCGATAGTGGATCCCATCACTGTAACTGCACCATTGGGGAACATTAACTGGAACCACATATTTCCTAAGCGAGTATTGAAATGGCAAGGGATTTAGGTTTGAGTGAAGACTATATCAATGAGTCATATGAAGGAAAAGCAAAGAAAAAAATCAAAAGTGGGTTGTTAAGATCATTTAAGTTTATATAAAGGCATTAAGTTAGATATAGATATATGTACGTGTGCATACAAACTCCTAGAAAAACCAGAAGAACATGGAGTGGAATATTTACAAAACCTCTACAAGTACAGAATTTCTAAACTTAGGAACAATGGAAGAAATGACAATGGAAAGAATCTACAGCTTTAACTAAACACCCTCGTTTATTTTTTTGTATGATTTCTAAAAATCATAACCAAAATTGGATGCAAAAAAATTACAAGGGGAAATAATCTTAGCAAGTATTTCACATATACACTATATTCTTTTCTCTACAAAGAACTCACAGAAATCATGAGAAAAATACCAAGACTCCTAAATAATTAGGTTGAGGACATGAACAGATATTTGCCAAAAGAACAAATATAGTAAGCAAATCCATGTCATGAATTTATTTGCTTACCCCACAGTGAGACACAAACACAGTAGTACCATAGTTGTCTACAAATTGGAACAGATAAGAAAAATGATAATAATCAATATTGGTGGAATATGATAAACTTGAGAACCACTGCTCTAGGGGTTCATATTTAGTAGAGGATACACACATACAAACTATTCTAATACCAAGCAGTTTTTGATAAGGGTTATAATAAAGATGATGGGTATATTACTGGCAGCAACAATTTTGGAACGTTACTTGGCAAATTCAAGTTTTTAAAAATATTCATATCCCTTGATCTAGGAAAATCTACCTTTGGAAACCTACCCTAAAGAAATAATGAACCCTGTGAACTTAAGCTTGAAGATGAATATTTATCACACTATTATTTATAGTTCTTAAAATCATAAACAACCACCATATTCAACAATCTGGCAAATGAGAAATAAATACAAAAGTATCTACTCAAAATGATATTATGTAGCCAGTGAAGTGATGGTTAATCCTAGGTAATCGCAGGAAACAGTTTACAACTGAATAGTAATGAAAAGATTAGGCATCAAAGTGGTTTATATAGAATAATTATTACTTGGTAAATAAATGAGGTTAATCTATGAATAGAAAAAAAAATTGAAGCCTGACTGGAAATACAGAAAAATGATTATATCTGGGTGGTGAGCACAGAAGTCATTTTCTTCTTCATACTGGTTTATATTTTCCAAAATATCTTTGGATATTGCATATAATTTGATTTGGAAATTTATTTCAATGAAATTAAGGCATTAAACAAATAAAAAGTCAGTACTAATTTGTCCTCCTCCTTACCCCCGCAAGATTATCAAAAGATGCTTAGGAAATGATAGAAAAGTTCAAATTGGCACAGATATTACAGGGCTACTTCATTTCATCCTTCAGAAGAATGACCCTGTGTTAAAAGCAGTTCAGAGCGCTTTTCTGCCTCACTGAATCCAGACAACAATCCTGCCAGGTGGGTGCTATAATTATAATCCCCGTTTTATACAAGACACCAAGAAAGTGAGTAACTTGCTCAAGATGTTGTGCATCTTCTAAGAAATCAAACCCCAGCTGCTTGGCTCCTGCGTGGTGCTCTTCGACACTATGCTCTGCAGCTGCTGTTGCCCTCTGATGGGAGAGAGTCCTTGGATATCATTAATACCAACTCTCATAAAGAAAGAGAATGTCTAATCACTGGGGTGTACACCTGAAACGAATATAATAATGTATGTCAATGGTAACTAAAAAATAAAAATGACTTAAAATTGAAAAAATTCTGATCTTATAAAAAAAAAAAAAAGAAAGTACAGAGAGACTGTGACTTGGTAAATGTCATGAAGTAACTCACCTAATATGTAAAGCAAATAGTACTATGTTTTACAGATTGTAATTGAGAAACACCAAGAAAGCTTAAAATGAATGCAAACAATATTAGCTTACCTGCTCAATTTTGTTCTGAATATATACTTCTTCTATTTCTCTCTTTTTAGAACCTATATGAAGGGAAAGACACATTTCTGAAGTCTGTAAGGAGAATTTATGTCCCTCAAGTCCTGGAGCTGGCTCAGCTCAAGTTCTCCCCTCTCACTTCTATGGGAGAGTGGTATTTCAAAGGAGGCGGTGGGGGGCCACTTTATCACTGAAATGCCTTCTTATCAAAGAACCTCCTGGGTGTGGCACTCTCCCAGGCTCTGTAGAGCATCAGACTCTAGGAGAACTCTTTGAGCTGCAGGAGAGCAGTAAAATAGTCAAAACAAAATACAACCAGTTGCCAAAAGCAAGAAGACAGCTCTGCGGATGTTTATTTTCCAATCCATCATGAAGCCCAAGATAAACTCCAGGCTTCCTCGTCACATCTGATGTAGATTAAGAGAGTCAGACTTCTCTGCTGGGGGAGCAACAATGGGACAGCTCTTCACCACACAACTGGGCTCACTGACTAACTGTGGCTTTGTCGTGCCTAATTTTTCAGTGAGCTCTTCAGAGATTTCAGGACACAAATCTTCATGGGATGGAAAGAGAAGAAAATGAAGTCCCTGTCAGACTGTAAAAGTGACAGGGCCCAAAGATGTTGCCATAAAAGTCACAAAAATGAAGCCAGCACTGAAGCATTAGCTTGGCCTAAAAGGCAAGTACACCGTCTTCTCTACAGGAACCGGGACTCCCAACAATAGCTCAGCTCTGACTCAACATTAGAAGTAAATCATGACCAGCAAAATCTGAGGCAGAGATGATGGCAATAAAAATTGGAATGTATGCATAATCGAGAGGAGTTTTCTATTTAAATCAGAATATCAAGGCCTAGTTTGCTTAAGTGATTGTAAAGGTAACTTAATTGTAAAATTAAACATTTATTTTATTTATTAGAAAAAACGTAAAGAGCTAAATATAAACAGTCTTGAGGAAAGCAAAAAACAAAACAAAACCCTAGCAGGGACACTCGCTAGAGAAAGAACACAACTGTGGCTTTTCTTCACTCCTTGTTTTAAACTAGTGATATCCTTTTTTGAACAAAATCTTAAGCAGATCCCCCTATATAGAAAACAGGTAAGAAGAGTTGCTCTAATAGGAGGATGGGAAGGATGCTGGAATATCTGGAATTCTCCTTCACTATCCCCTGACTTATCTCCAAGTCTCAAAGGACACAATTTGAAAACCAGCTGTCTATGAGGCAAATTTCAAACTTCAAGTGTTAAATATTCCACATCCTAAATATAACTTGAAGGCATCTTGGCATCCTTCCTCCCTTACCTATGACTACTGTCTTATATAATTTTTTTTTTCCAGACTGGCCTACTTACTGTTCCCTAAGATGCTTGTATGTCCCTGCTTCTCCCTTTATGCCGGAAAGTTCCAATGCTTTCTCTTTACTGTATTACTGCTCCTTTTTCAAGGCTCACCTCAATCTCCACGTCCACTTGTATAGCTTTCCAAGTAACACCAAACTGGTGAAAACTTTCTCTCCCAGAAATAACTTCTCTGTACCATTTACTTGGCTAATTAACTTTTAAAGATTTTCTATCAGTTAGTTATCTACTGCTGTTGTAAGAAATTACCACAAATTTATATTCTGAAAACACCATCTTAGAGTTGTCAGTTAAAAGCTCCATAGTCTCACAGGGCCACAATCAAGGTGTTGGTATTCCTTCTGAAGGATGCTTCCTTGCCTTTTGCATTCTCAAAAGGCAACCCACATTGCTTGGGCAGTGTCTCTCCACTGGACCTTGTCACTATTTTCAAAGCCACTTTTAGGGAATTTAGGTTGGGCCCACCTGGATTACACTGGATAGCCTCCTCATCTCTAGGTCCTTAACTTTAATTGCACCTGTCACATCCCTTTTGCAACGTAAGGCAACACAGTCATAGGTTCTGGGGACTGGGTTTGAATATCTTTGGAGGGGACATTATTTTGACTACCACAGATGGCTCCTGAAGTGTCCTGGGACTGAGGACCACTTCCTTATCCTTTAAGTAAATTCACAGTTTGGTGAGGAACTGAGTTACATACGCCTATCTTATCTCTCCCATTAGTTTTGTGAGAACCTTGGTTGGATTCAATTAGGCCTGTTTCCAAATAAGGGAGAAAAATATGAGAAAGTAATAAGATCTGATAATATTTCCTAAGGTGAGGGAGACTGATGAGTAAATAGCAGTTTCTGGGGATTACTGATTCTCAGGGCTGTCCAACCTTTTGGTGTCTCTGGGCCACACTGGAAGGAGGAGAGTTAGCTGTCTTGGGCCACACATTAAATACACAAACACTGAAAACAAAAAAAAATCTCATAATGTTTTAAGTAAATTTATGATTTTGTGTTGGGCCACGTTCATGGCCACCCTGGGCTGCATGCGGCCCGCAGGCTGTGGGCTGGACCCCCTTTTTCTATTTGTAGGTAATTCCATGGATCGTTGAATAAGTAGCCAGGATTGTAAAGGGTCTAAATTTAACCAGGTGATTAATCATAAAATTTTACCACGAATCGCACTGAATTATGCAAAATATTTTGCAACATGTTTAACTTTGAATAACATTTTATATTTAATTTGAACTTTGAGGTATCTGTGAAAGTTGGCTAATACCACATCAAAAAGTAGCTCACAGCAAACCATTTTATCAGAGATTTAAATAAATATTATACTAACCAAGTTTCATTTACTGAATTCCAATTACCACATGTACCTGCAGTCTTCCTGTAAAATTTCTTGATTTGTAACAGCTCTCACTTTTGGTACCTGCATTTGATTTGGTTCTTCATTGCTCTGTGTCTTGTTGAAACTGTGTTCAGCATAGATCAGGTGAATCAAGGTAACACAGATATGCTTTGGTATCTGGGCTACTGTCTAAGAGCTCTCCGACAGTCAAAGTGCCTGGGCAGTGCCTCTCTTGTCACATAAATTGTTTCACATTATGCTTATTTAACTTTACATTTTCTCTCTCCCATACTATACAGCATAAAGACAGAATTTTCATTTTTCTTGTAGTACCTAGTATATAGTCCATTAAACAAAGAATGTTCTCTATAAATACTTTTGGGATGTGTTAAAACTGGTACCTAAATGAAACTCCAAAATTTAATATGCCTAAAAGTTCAGTCAGAACATCCAATGTGAGACCACTGTTGTTAAAAAAAAAAAAAAAAAAAAAAAAAGCACTGCAAAATAAGAATGTTCTTTTTAAAAAAATCTGTATCTTAGGAATATAACCTTAGGGATTTATGAAGGGTAAAAAGAATATGAACTTCAAATTTAAAAACCCAAGTTTAAAGCAAAGCTTCACTATTCACTCCACTTATAAACTTGAACAAACTATATTGACTTTCAATGTTCTCACATATAAATATGGGACTATTACTTAATAAAATATTTGCTAGGCTTAAATGAGGATTTTTGTAAAAGGGCCTGCACGTATGTTTACTAGTTTCATCTTTCCGAATCTCCTTGCCCCTCCCATCCCAACCAAGGCATTGATCTCTCTGCTGCACTAGGACAGTTTTGTTGACCAAACCTAAATGGGTTTTGATACGGTCCTTTGGAGCAAGAACAATACCATTCAGTCACACAGCTCAAGGGCTGGCTTCTGGGCATAGGCAAAGGATGCCAGAGACTTAGTACCAAGAGCATTATTCTTATAACCAACAGAATTAAGGAATTCAAATAAAACATACCCGTTTCCCAAATCCCACATCTCCAATCCAAACACAGACCCAAATTCATCGTACTGGTTTTACATGAATACAATAGGTGACTACATCCCACTACAACCTCACACCTACATGGTTAGGTCAAACATCCTGTCTAAGTTGATAGAAGCCCACTGCTCTAATACTCCCTTATGAAGACCTGTTTGACCAGAGCCAGCCACTGGAAAGTTACCATCCCAGTTGAATATTGGTTATTAAAGAGGATACTAAAAGACCCCAGCCTGAGGGTTTAAGCCTTGGCTTTGCCACTAGCAGCAATGTGACCATCGGTAGATCATATAGCCCACTTGTGTCTCAGTTCCCCATATATAAAGGTATCTTTTCCAAATAAGAAATTCTGTGCTTTATTTGAATCTGTCATGATATGTATGCATTTTTTTTTTTTTACTAGAGATCAAAAGGAACAGATGAGAAACCATCTCAAACAGGATTAAGAGTTAACCATTTATTTGGGGGGGGGGGGTATTTATTTGAAAGTCCAGTGGTGGCATATAAAATATCAGGAGACTAGAATTCAAATTTCAGGCCTGGCTTTGCACAAGGTATCCTTGTGAAAACATTTTCTAAGTTTCAGCTTGCTCATCAGTAAAATGGCCTATTAATATCTATTTATAGGAGTACCGTCTTGTATAAGGACCATGAGAATTGACCACAAAGCACCTGGAATACAGCAGACATTCAATACATGACTGTTGAATCTGAATCCTGCTGGGCATCCCCACCCAAAGATTCCGGTCCTTTGCTCTTTTGTTCCAGTCTGTCTAATGAAGGAAACCTGGAGAACCTACAGGAGTTGGCTGTTTTAATCTCTAAACAACGTGGACTCTATGGAGCAAAACTGCGAGAGGAGGAAGAGAATCTGTGCGTTGTCCAGTTCCACATGTTGGACAATCTTCTCCCAGCAGGAACCACCTTTGCTTCCATCACTTTGTTTCTCATTTACTCCAACAAATACTTCAGACTTTTTATGTCAGGTCCTATGCAAAACCTCAGAGGACACACACGTAGGACCAACATAGGGCCTGCTTGTACTTGGAGCTCACATAGCCTTTTGCTCCCATACCTGCGCACATGCACACACAACCTTTATACCAAATGGTGCCCAGGTACGATGGGAGAGCACCTGTGAGCCACAGAAATCCTTTTATCCATTGTAATAAGTAGTTATGGAAACCTGACTTTGAATAGAAAAAAAAAATGCATATATCCTCACAGAACACTCATTTGATAATGATCATTTCTTAATCATAGAATTTCTCTAGAAGGGAATGCATCTGGATTAAAGATGTATTTCCAGTGTCCAAAATAATCAGATTTTCCTTAAAAAGCAATAAATGACAATACTATCCCTTTATTTAGAGGGTCTGAAAAGGTCTCTATTTTTCTCAATCCAAAGCTTCTATAAAATGAATGATATACTTTTCAATTTGCATATATACTGATTCCTTATAATAAAAATATGCAGGGTTAAAGATATATTAATAATATTCTACATGCATAATAAATTTAAAAATCTGGTAGGTATATGGTGTACATTTTTCTTAGTCTTTTTTATGAGGCCATTTTAATGATTTTTATATACAGCAATCCAATCAACAGGTCAAAAACAGCCATTGTTTCAACTGACATTATGATCTTTTGTGTGCAGAAAATATATTAAGTTTTGTTATGCTTGGAGAATTCCAAATCGAGAATACTGTATATTTCAGCAATGTTTCCTTTTCTTATCTGCCAACTTATTTTTTTTCAGTCTTCGGACTTAGATATTTTAAAGAACTGTTTTATTATGAAAGCTTTTTCATATAAACCTTTTTCAAGATTCCATCTAATGAAGGTTCTACTTGATGTGGAAACTTGGGATTGATTCCTTTTTATATAGCTCTCACATTAAAATTTGTCATGAATGCTTTTTACTTTCATGACATTTTAAAACTCGAGGGCTATAGGCAAATGAAGGAAAGTGTTGAATCACAAGGTTTCTAATCAAGTGGCACCTTTGCTAGAGGGCATGTTGCTAAACCAAATTTCTAAGCAAGCAGTTTGACTGGCTTTTCCCTTTTTCTATGCAGCAAAGTGACATAGTAGAGAAACATTAGGTCAAGGAGATTGAGTTGTCTATTTCACGGTGTTCCACCAAGAGGAAAAACAAAGAATACAGGGACTGCTCAAGAATAGCAAACATATAGATTTGGAAGCATTTAAAAAGTATGTTTAATGATACATGCAGGCATTAACACTTTATTAAAAATTTATAACATGAGGCATTGTTTCCATTATAGAGTATAAAGAATACTATACACAATTGCCTATATTTATGTGATAATCACCTCAATTACGTAAAAATATCTTGGAAGCATTAGAGACAATTAGAAAAATATACCAAAATGTTAGCATTTTGAAATTGAAATTGCCACGACATTCTTGAAATTTTAGTGATTCCTTCTCTATACTTTGTATTTTTAATTTTTTATGACTACAAATGTATTGCTTTTTAACCGTTATTTTTAAAAATACGAAAATAAGGTAGGTACCCTGAGTTGTTTTTGTAGTTGAAGAAATAATACTGATAATATTCTTTCTATGAAAAAAGATAGTGATATTATTCCCTCTTTTTAAAATTTTAACCAAACTCTTCCCCTTCTGCCCACCCCATTTCTTTAGGAATGTGTGCTTTTTCTGCTCCTCCTGAATCTTCGTCTTCTGCTGATAGATCGCTAACTGTTGGAGCATACCAGGTCTCTGAGTTGGCTACACTTTCTTCCTACGTGATCGCAGCCATCCACTGTATTGCTTTAAATATCACTTCCATGCTAAGGCACCCCAAGTCTGTATACCCATCCCACAGCTCCCTGAGCTCCAGGCTGCAACCTTCTACCAACAATCCCACTTGGTGTCTATCAATGGTCTCTCAAATGTAACATGGCCAAACAGCATCACTGATTGGCTACCTCCTCCCCTTCCCAGGCTTTCTTAATCCACACCTCCTTGTCTTTAACCTTTACAGTAAATGGTATCACTAATTTACTCAGTTGCTTACACCGAGAAATTAGAAATTATACTCGATTTCATTCTTTTCCTAACCATAGTACCAACTAAATCCATTATCAAGACTTGTTAATGCCCCAGGTGGTGTGGCTCAGTGGACTGGGTGCCAGCCTGCAAACCAAAGAGTCGCCAGTCCGAGTCCCAGTCAGGGCACAGGCCTGGGTTGCAGGCCAGGTCCCCAGTGGGGAGTGTGCAAGAGGCAATCACACATTGATGTTTCTCTCTCTCTTTCTTCTCTAAAAATAAAATAAATAAAATCTTAAAATGTTAGTGTCACTTCAACATATATCCTGAGTCCAGTACCACTTGTACGGCTTCTCCTTCGCCATAGTCATACCTCAGCTGGACCTGTGTATGAGCTGCCTAAGTGGTGTATACTCCGACCCCATTTGTTTCCTGATAGCAAGAATGGGAAGCATGCCATGTACTGTCTGTTTAAACACTCTCCCCATGTCCTAATAACCGTATGATAAATTCTAAGCTCCATATCATGCTCAATGTCATTTCTTCTCCATTTCCACCTACCCACTCAATCTCATTTCTTTTCCATTTCCACTGGGTGCCAGCCATACTGACCTTTCTTTGGTTCCTTAATTTCATCAGTCTTTTTGTCCCTTCTGCCAGGTTGGCCGTTGGCCTCCACAAATGGTCCTTCCCCTTTACTCAGGCCAAAATAGACCTGAAGTTAGCAAACTCCTAATTCCTTTTTTTTTTTTAAAGATGTTATTTATTTATTTTTAGACAGAGGGGAAAGGAAGGAGAAAGAGAGGGAAATATCAATGTGTGGTTGCCTCTTGCGCGCCTCCTACTGGGGACCTGGCTTGCAACCCAGGCACGTACTCTGACTGAGAATACAACCAGCGACCCTTTGGTTCGCAGGCCAGGGCTCAATCCACTGAGCCATACCAGCCAGTGCAGCAAACTCCTAATTTCCTCTAAGGCTCAGGTTGTGCCAGGACCACCAGGCTAGCATCTGCTTTTCAGAGATCTAACAGCCCTCAAGAAGGCAGAAGTTGGGCTGAGCAGCAGTATTTGCAGAAAGGAGCTGGTTACTCCCTGAGGTCACATTTCACCCAAGGCAAACCCCATCGGCCACAGGAGCCTAACTCTACATTACACAGCTCAAGGAAAAGTTAATGGGATTTGGAAGAACGTGAAGGGAAACAAGAAGTTACAAAGGAAAATGCACTTAAAATAGAAATAGGTAAAAGACACAGTTGTAGAATGGTGCTGGCTAAATACATCCAACCATATTTACATTTCTCTGTTTTCTGTTGGGACAAGCAGGAAAGGAGGTGCCAGAGTGCTGAAGTATTTCTAAATTTTGTTAGAATCTGCATTTAACTTTACTTCTGTGAATCATGACAAATCAGAATATTGGGCATCTATACAACCGAAAGTGCTACACATTAATTACAACATAGGCTTGGCTTTGAAAAAGGATGATTTACAAACTTCATGCTTGCCCGTAACCCTGGGTGAAGGTGCCCTCACCTGTGGCAGCACATCATGTGCAGAGAGCTTTGCAGTTCACAGGGCCCAAACTATATTATCCTGCTTGGATCTCATAACAACCCAGAATTTTATTTCCCTCATTCTACAGATGCAGAAACTGATGTCCAGATCATGTTTTTCTAAGTCCTAGTACATTAGAAAATAAAGTTGTAGTACCCGGAGAAGACCAGGTTCTGGAATGCAGGAGACATGCTAGTCCTGGTTCTATCACCACCCAGCAAGTGTGACCTTGAGTGCGTCATGCTATTCAGGCCTTCGTTTCCTCATGTGTAGAGATGGGTATAATAACAATTATCTTCCTTAGCTCTATCACAGGGCTGTTTTGAGGAGCAACTGTGACTTCTGATCACATTGTCTATTGCTTATTCCCAGCTCACATTGCTCATCCACACAAACCTGCGACTCTCCTCATGCGAAGTACACTCTCATTTGAAGATCCTTCCACCTGATCCCTAGAATGTGCTTCCCCTGGTGTGCACAGCTTGTCTATCATGTCCTGTCATGTCCTGGAGGCTACTAAGCAGGTGTCCCCATGTTAGACAGGCCTTCACTGACTCCCCAAAATAAAACAGGTAACTCCTCTTCCCAACCCACACTCCTTTTTCACCTACTCTGCTTTACAGTTCTTCATAGAACACATTTTTTTCCTTTCTTCTCCATCTGACATATTTATTTATTTGTTTGTCTTCTCACAACTAGATTGTCATGTTCATGAAAGCAGAGATTTTTGTCTATGCTGGTGTTCCCCAAGCCTAGGACAGTGGCTGGCCCAGAGTATGCCCTTTAAACACTGACCTACTAAACGGATGAAAGAGTTGAATAAACCAATTGTATGAGTGAGTGTATAATTATCATAATATCTAGTCTCTCCTGGGCCTGTCTACCATAAGAAAGGTTATGTATAGCTTTCTTGGTATTAAAATCTGTGTCTTTAATCAGGGTAAACTTCGCAACTCACAATTTTAAATGAGTTAGCAGATCGCAGGCCTAGAAAACACATCTATATGATAATTAGTTACTAGAGCATACATTTAACAACAGGAATCCTACAAGGCACTCAGACTTCTATTTCTATTGCTAATACCAGAGATGTTAAAAAAAAAGTCACGAGCCAGGATTGCCATGGCTGTGAAAAAAAATCAGGCAGTAAAAATAATATTCCTCACAGAGGAATGTCACGACAAAAAATTTCTGAACAATTCAGTGGTCAGTTCTGGGAAGGAAAGAAGGAAAAAGAATGGAATGGTGGTGGTAAGGCTTTAGCTATATCCACAATATTAAAGAAAAGAGAGAGAGATGGAATAAAAATAGCAAAACAGTAAATTTGGGTTTGCTTTTCTATAGGTTTACACTATTTTCTAGTTTAAAAAAAAAAAAAAAAGGAAAAGAAACCAAGCAGTACAATGTCTCCATTAGAGATACTAGAACTGGCTTATCTCTGCAAATTAAAGACGGAAAACACCTTAGTAGTCATCCAGACTACTGTGCATCCAACGCACAATTACCCTTCTCCCACAGCCCAGGAGCCAATCATTTCTCAGGATTGCGGCGTCACAATCCCTTCTCCCACTGGCAAGCCTTTCTTCCATTCCTTGGAGTATTCCAAACTTTCATTTTATTATCATCTTCACCCCAGCAGCCTTATCTGAAGCAGAGGATCTCACATGGCTGAAAAAGACCAGCTGAGTGCTTCAGTTCCTTCTCTTCCTCCAAATGTATGTGTGTGCAAATCCTCCATTTAATTAAAATCAGCCTCACTGTTGACTTCTACCCATTGAGCTGCGTCATTTCCAGTCACATGACAGACTTCTAAATACTGTAAGACAGCAACTGCGCCCCCTTGAGTTTTGTCCATGTTAAACGTCACTGCCTTGTTTGTGCAGTGGGGAGATGCTCAGGTAGCCACCAATGGCGGGCGGCATCTGATATGGGAGCTCCATCCAGCTGGTATTCTGCCTATGTAATGCTGCATTTCTGTGTGCCCAATTTTAACAAGGTATTCACAGAACTCAAATATTTTTTAACTGCTTGAGATCTGAGTAAGATTAGAATTTAATGTAATTATGTATTTTCCTATCGTTTTAAAGGTAGTTTTAAACAAAACTAAGATTCTGGATTAGTGTTTTTGACTCCAGAATTCAGGATTTTAAAAGCTAAGTTAAGATTGGAAGGGCATTTGGCTGAATGTTATTGAAAATCCCTTGGTAGCACCATTTGGCACTGTGATAGGGAGAAGTGGCTGGGTGAGATTTCTAATGGGGTGGTATGAAAAGAAGCCAAAGAAACATGAAATGCAGCAACTAGTGTTTTCCAAATCATTGTTAAAATCTTCTGTGACTCTTTAACAAGTATTAACAAGTAGTTTGCAATTTAGATGGACTTCCATCTACTTAAAAATCACAGTCTTCTCTTAAATTCATACAAGGGAGGACCCAGAATAAACCGGAATTATCTTCTGGAGGACAGGGCCCTTGTACAGGCTTCCCCCAGTAGGTGAGTGCTCTAGGAACCCACCGGTGGCAGTGTACCAACTGGCATTGTTGTGAGAGGCTGTGTTCGGCTTCAGTGAATGCGTTTTTGGAAAACTTTTTCAATGTGTTTACGCATTTCATGTTGGGTGATTTATGAGTGAACCTGCCCATGCTAAACTGAGTGTTCAGCAGTTTTTGACCAAAAATGGCATTACTCCTGTGCCCCATCCTCCCTATTCACCCATCTTACTCTGAGCAACTTTTTGTTTGTTTGTTTCCCAGGATGAAAAAAGTCCTTGAAAGGAAATATTTTGCCAATGTAGAAGAGGTAAAACAAAAAAATGGCAGAAGCACTAAAAGGCATCACAATTGATGAGTTCAAAAACTGTTTTGAGCAGTGGAAGATGTCTCGACAGGTATATTGCATCAAATGGAGAGCACTTTGAAGGTGACTGAAATTTAAACATGTAAGAATACAAAATTTTTTATAAATAAATTCCATTTTGGGGGCCCCCCTTGTATTTTATCTAAAATTTTTTTTAAACAATAATTTATTTAAAAAATGTAACTTGGAATGGCAACAGGTACAAGTGAGTAAATGTGAGTGCTACTCAAAATGTGGACTACAAACTGCTATCTGGTCCTGTTCTTCAGAAACAGAAATGACACAGTACATTTAGCAGCTTCTTAGAACTTAGAATAATTTGATGACTGTTGAATCTAATACCTTTTTAAAAACTGTAGACTTGTGATTTTTCTACCAATTCATTTTTACTCTATTTTATTAAAGCATTGGTCCAAGCAGACTGGAAATTTAAAATTGGGTCCTTGACCACACAGCTATTTTGAGAAGCCAGTCCTAGGTTAATTGGAATTTGAGCCCCTTTTCTTATTTATATAAATTCTTCTCTGCAATTCCAAGTTATATGCCAAATCTTAATGCTGCAAATACCTATGCTGCTAGGAGATACATGCAATTAGGGAGTAATTCACAGAATCTTTAAAGGGTATCAAAAAGATATTTGAGTTTAAAACTCAAAATATCTTAAAAGCTGCTGAACAGGAGAAATCCCACTGAGGGGATTCCAACAAAAAGAAGGAGCTCAACTATTACGGTCACGCACTCCTTCACTGGCCAGAGGGGAATGAGTCCCCGCTTGCTGAGGAGCCACAGTCCCAGGAGGCCACAGACCACTTACTGAAGGAAAGGTCATCTTTGTGAGTGTCCTGGGCTACTTTGAAAAGAGAATGACTACAGCCCCATTTAGAACCCCAGCTCATGAGTATGCTGAGAGGAGGGCAAGTCTATAAGGCAATTACTCTTCATGGAAATTTTTTAAAACAATTTGAAAAGTGAATTGCTTTGCTGTAATCTATAATATCCATGTTCAACCTTGTGTTTGAAAGGCATCAGTTAAAAACAATGAGTGATAAAATATTTTCAGTCCGAAAAAAACCCACTGCACGCTTCACATTTTACCAATCTCAAAAGAGCACCACCAAGCAGTGAAAATGGGATAACGAAGTTGCCAGAACATGGAAAAATGTTTCTTTTCCAGAGGAGGAGTTTGTGGGTGTAGGTCAAGAAGCACTGTAGCCGACAGGCAGTGTGACCCTTTCATGTCCTCTGCTGTGTCTTGTTTTTGATGTCAACGTGTCATTCTTTAGCTGCTCAGGGTTATTGGGGTTTACTGAGCCTTAAGCAAAGTGTGCATCATCTTTCATTGTCATTTGGCAACAGACACTAAAGTTGGTATCAGAAAATAGGCCAATGTGAGGCAAAAAAAATAAAGTTATCTTTCTCATGGATTTTATAGTACAGGCACCATTTAATTTCTGGTGGCTGAGGTCAATATTTTTCTAATTAATCATTCCAGGACTGTCTTCCAAGTTTTGGCCACAAGATAGATTTTAAAGTTCTGCTTGATCCTTCCTTTATGTGTTGGTGCAATTCATTATTCACGGGTATGGCACCATTTTACTCATATATATTCTCAATCACAAGACTGAGCTGTGAAGTTTGCATATTAGCTGGATAGTCAAACATCCGGCTTTTTGTTTTGCTTACTTTAACTGAACTTCAAAATACTAGCTAGTGCAATGATTTCTTGTACTGCCCTTAATAAGTTAATGAAAGAAAAAAACTATGAAATTTATGACAACTATACATCTTCAAAGATAGGCTGACTGTATTACCTTCTCCCTTCCTAAAGAATGTATCTAGCCCTGACCAGTGTAGATTAGTTGGTTGGGCGTTGCCCCACAAAGCAAAAGGTCACCAGTTCCATTACTGATCAGTGCACTTGCAGGGGTTGTAGGTTTGGTCCCTAGAGAGACAACAGATCTCTGTACTCCAGGGAGCCAGCCCCTTAACAGCCCTGGTGTTTTGTTTGTTTGTTTTTAAATCCTCACTCAAGGACATTTTTTTCATTTCTTTTGAGAGAGAGAGGAAGGAAGAGAGTGAAACATCTATGCGAGAGAGAAGCACTGACTGGTTGCCTCCCGTTTGCACCAGAACCAGGGAACACATATGCTCAGACTGGGAATCAGACCCGCAACCTAGGTATCCACCCTGATCAGCAACTGAACCTGCCACCTTTCGGTCTAGGGGATGATGTTCAAACCAACTGAGCCTCACCAACTGGGACCCTGGTATGGATTTTGGTGGCTCTGCAGATGTTTCTCTCTTCCATAATCTTGTGCCGGTTGTCAGAAAGAGTCTTTCCCTTCCTTAAATTTTGCATTTAAAATGTACATGAGAAGAATAGCCTGTGCAGAATTCTCTGATGAAGATTTGCAATGATAAATCAAGATTTAAGAGCTTACTTTGGCAAATTTCAGTATCTGCTTTTGCATTTGAGAATTTTACTCATACATTTCCAAGGGGTGTAGCTGTTAGCTTAACAGTTCTTGCTCATTTTCAGAAAATTATTTCCTCAACTGTTTCAACCATAAGGACTAGGCAGCAGGATAGCTGCAAAGCAAAACATTAGTCTCCCTCAGCTTCACCATTGTCACCTTAAGTTATTTATCACAGTGCTTGGGTCATCACTTTCTTTTTTCAAGGAGGAGAGATGAGAATCATGGATGAGAACAATTTGTCCTGTTTCTCAGAGCTTAACAAAAGTACACAATTGTGTTTCACGTCATTATTGTCTAGAGAGGTCAGACTTGGAGCTCCCTGCTCCACTGAAACAACTTCAGCAGAGATAGAACAAAAATGACTAGGTTGAGATAAAAATGCAAGGGAGATGCTCTTGCAAGTTCTTTCATTTCCACTATGGTTCAGAACCACACTCTGATACAATTCCTTTAGCTGGTGATAGAAGTGAGGTTTTCAAGAGCCAAGCAGCCAAGCAGATGGTCTACTGAGTTACCCAGAATTACACACATGCCATGGGGCTCACATTATTTCATACTAAAACAATGCAACAACGATTACTACTACCACTGGTGTTACTATTATTATAATGATTACTATTATTATTCTATTATAGTTATATTTCATCCTAAGCCAGGCACCATAAGGCACTGTTTCTTACTTAACAAGAACACGTTAAATCATTTGGATTTTTGCTCTAGCTGGTGCGGCTCAGTGGATTGAGCGCCGGCCTGTGAACCAATGGGTCACCAGTTCAATTCCCAGTGTAGGGCACATGCTTGGATTGACCGCCTGGTCCCCAGCAGAGGGGGTGTGTCAAATGCAACCACACATTGATGTTTCATTCTCTCTCTTTCTACCTCTCTTCCACTCTCTAAAAGGTAAATAAATAAAATCTTTAAAAAAAAAATCATCTGGACTTTTGAATATAGTTCAGTAAGGGGAAATACAATTTTAATTTTGTTCCTTCCTTCTAGTGAGGTAGCTATCAACATTTCTTAAAAAGTTAAAGAAATTAGCATTACTGTGATATCATGGTATATTTATACAAATAGTCTTCCTCTTTTTTCTTGCCCTTTACAATCAGTATGAAATACCTACCCTATTCAACTAGTTCTAATCTAATCTAGCTCTGATAAGTAATCTTTATCAGGTGAAGGTAGAATAAATAAATAAATCAGTGAATCAATCAATCATTCTCTCCCCCTCTCCCTCGCTGGGCTAAGTTTTACAAAACAAAAATAGATAAAATGTGAACCTAAAACAAAATGGAAATGATCATATAATCATTGAAAATACGATAGAAAACTCTGACTTTTAATTAACTACCGGGAAACCAGGAAGACTCTAATATTTAGATATACGACCTGGTCAGGAGTGACTAGCCTGTCACTGTACCACTTAGGGTAAAACCATTCCCAAGAAGTATACTCTACAAGTTCCTCAGCTCTGGAATTTGGATTAAGAGTTTCATGGTAAGGGGACTGGGTCATACCTGCAATGAAAGCTTAACTGAGCTTCGAGAGAAGTCTGATTGATCAAGAAGAGGGGTCCAAACTCTTACTACATTTCGTTCTTAAATCAAGGGAAATCTACAACTAAAACAGCCAGATGGACACTGTGCTCCAAACATAAATCATGTGCTAACACCTTTCTGAAGCATGACACGGGTAATACACTAAAAGCCCATGGACATCGCCCTTCCATCTTCTAGGGCATTTAACTCCAAGCTTTGCAACTGTGTAACTAGACGCAGCAAAATTCTTGCAGATTTTCCTAAGGGCCAATTTTCATTTATTTGAGAAGTTTAGTTGCTACCTAATTGCAGCTGCTGAAGTGTATCTGAAATAGGTTTATTTGTTTTGGGGTCATAGGGGGAGTGTTGCCTTTCATAAACAATTTTTTTTTTTAAATTTCCAGAAAACTTTAGGGAAAACTCAAGGTCAGGATGAGAATACCTCCAAAGTTTACCAGCTCCTGAATTTCCCCCTAGAATCTGTGATTCCTGGGGACCTTACTTCTCAAAATGTGATCTGTGGACCAACAGCATCAGCACCCCTGGGACACTTAGAAATGTAGATTCTCAGGCTCTACCTAGACACACTG
Organism: Pteronotus mesoamericanus; assembly: GCF_021234165.1. Classification (NCBI taxonomy): domain Eukaryota; kingdom Metazoa; phylum Chordata; class Mammalia; order Chiroptera; family Mormoopidae; genus Pteronotus; species Pteronotus mesoamericanus. The sequence continues at coordinate 2,605,567 of NW_026555170.1, forward strand.
AATTATACTCTGCATTTTACAAAGATCCCCACGAGATGTGCATGCACATTCAAGTGTGAGAAGCACTACTTTATTGAGGAAACCTGTCCTTTCCACAGTAAAGATCTCTCCAGCTGAGGAATTAGGGTAGTTAACTCCTGGACACAAATATGACCACTCCTAGACCATCCTTACTTCCCAGGATCATTTTGTCATGGATAGCTATGGCACCAAGCAGTCTATGACTTAGGAATTGCTGAGAAAAATCCACCCCTGCTCAAGAAGCATAGCATAAGGAAACCAGAGGAGGAAGAAAATACACCCCCTGATGAACCTGGTAATTTACAGGGGGTTAAAGAGTTGAGTGACTCTAAATTAGTAGGAAAAGGTGAGACTGAAGTCATTTTTCAACTTTATTCCTGATCATGGCAACTCATGTAATGCTTTTGTAGAAAAAAATTCCAGTAATGTTAGGAATGAAAAAAAATAACTAGAGGGAGAGGTGAAAGTAAGTGGCAGTCAAAACTGTTTTTGATTTCCTATATTTTTCACACTTTTTATAAGGTAGTGGCAACCCATATGGGAACAGGAGGTGCATTACATATTCTTCAGTGGCGAAGACTGTGACAAAAGCCTGTCACCAGCACAGCAAGCCTTCTCCAAGCACCAGCAGCATCATAAACATCCCAAGATAATCTACAAGGATGCACATTTTCAATTAAAAATTAATTGTATCAAAGTCCTTAAAAAACTGGATATCCACATGCAAAAGAATAAAGGTGAATACATACCCCATACTATATACAAAAATTAACTGAAAATGGATCACAGACTTAAATGTAAGATGTAAAACTTTAAAAAAAATCTAGGTATAAGTCTTTGTGACCTAGATCAGGCATTAATTTCTTATATTTGATACTGAAAGTATGATATAAAGGGAAAAATAAAGAACTTCATCAAAATTACAAACTTTTGTGCTGAAAGAACACAAGCAATGAAGTCAGAAGACAACACACAGAATAAAAGAAAATATTTTCTAACCATATTTCTAACAAGGAACTTGTATCCAGAATGTATAAAGAACAAATAAACAGTAAAAAGACAACCCAGTTCTAAAAATGGACAAAGATTTGAATAGACATTTCTACAAAGAAGAAATACAAATAGTCAATATGTACATAAAAAGATGCTCAACATTATTAGTCACTAGAATGATACAAATCAAACCTCAGATAACTATTTGACATCCATTAGGATGACTTAAATCAAAAGGACGGATAATAACAAATGTTGGTGAGGATGTGGAGAGATAAAAACATTTGCTGATGGGAATGAAAAATGGTGCAGCCACTTTGGCAAACTCTCTGACAGTTAACTTGAAATGTTATACATTCGGTTACCACATGACCCAGCAATTCCACTCATAAGTAGATACCCAAGAAAAGTGAAGACATATGTCCAAATACTTGTATGTAAATATTCACAGTAGCATTAGTTATAAAAGCCAAAAAGTAGAAACAACTCTGTATTAGTTTTATAATGGCACTGTAACAAATTAACTCAGACTTAATGTCCTAAAACTATACAAATGTATTATATTATAGTCTATAGTCTTACTCATTTTTGGAGGCACATGGGGAGAATAAGTTTCCTGGCTTGTTTCAGCTTGTAGAATCCACCCACATTCCTTAACTTTTCTACCTTGAAAGCTGGCAATGTTGTATTTCTGATCCTTCTTCCACAGTTACACCTCCCTTTGACAAAAGTCATGAGTCCACTTTTAGGGACTCTATGCAATTAGATAGTCTCCTCATCTCAAAAGGTCCTTAACCTTAATCTCATCTATGAAGTCCCCTTTGCCACGTAAGTAACATAGTCTTCAGTCAGAGCATTAAGACATGGACATCTTTGGGTATTGTTATTCTGCCTATCACCAACTTAAATGTCCATCAGTTGAGTGGATAAACAAGATGTGGTATAGTCATACCATGGAATAGTATTCAACAAACTGAATGAACTTTTAAAACATTATACTAAGTAAAAGAAGCCAGTCATGAAGACTGTATGATTCTTTTTATGTGAAACATCCAGAATAATACACAGAGCCAGAAAATAAAATACTGGTTGACAGGGGATGGGAGGGAGGGGGCAGAGGGTGTTGGTTAGTGGTGGTGAGGAATATCTATTCATGTGCATGGTTTTTTGATGAAAAAGATAGTGGCAATATTTGTACAAGTCTGTGAATATTTAAAAAAATTGAATTATACACTCAAAATAGGTGTATGGTATATAACATATCAATAAAGCCATTGTTTGGGAAAAAAGGTAGATGGGGATACAACATAAAAGAAATGACATAATTTAAATAAAACCAGTAGGGTCAATACAAACCTACGTCACTGTCAAAGGAGCCAAAATTATAGGGTGTTCATGGTGTGAGGAAGCCACTGCTAGTCCTAAGAGTCATGAAAACATTTACTTTTTAAAAATGGGGTGATCATTCTTTAAAATATTTCACTTCAGGTATAGATATCTAACGAGTGGGAATATTGTTTAGTTGATGAAATGGGAAAAAAGGGAAAAGGTTTCATTTAATAAAATACTTTAGTATTGGTCGTCTGTGGCTGAAGGGTAAGGCTTTACTTGCTGATAGAAATGGTTGGTTATAACAGGAGACTGAATTACACAGCCTGGTTCTGTCTTCCTCCCTGTTACAACAGTTTACCAGTCGTTGGGATAATCTTACCCCACAACACAATTGTTGGCAGATGAAATGTGGGAAAACAAAATCATAACACCTCATGTTTGCATTTTGTTGGCAAGTATTTGGTCTAAATGTAAGGTTTCGGTTTCATCTAAGCCAAGAGTCTGAAAGAAAGGTTCACGTTTCCACGACTGCACCGTGAAATGAGCGCTTCCCAACTTCAAGGCTGCTGGCTCAGGCTCCCGCTCTGGGAAGGAGAGCAGGTGCTGCGGACCAAAGTGTGTACTCGAGATTAAAACCCTGCTGTTGTCAGGACAGAGGCTCCGTCAGTCACACACCCCTGCCACACTCCCTCCTCCCCAGGGCAGCCACGCCCAGGGGGAGGTGTGAAAGAGCTGCCCAGCTCCTCACAGGCACACAGGGAATGCAACACTCAGATGTCAAGTACCTTCAGGGCCATTTCTGCCTCAGGTGCTTAAAATAACCTCATTTTCAAATCTTATCCTGACAAGGGCACATGATTAGTAGCTCCTTTTAAAGAGGAAAGAGACAGGTTTCTAGAAAAGGAAAAACTACCCTCATGACAAATACACTGGTAGAAATGGAATGTTTCATTTTCCAATTCTTCGCAAAAACATTTTGGATGTTCTAATAACTGATGAATAAATGAAAAATAAGACAAAACAAAGCAAATGTTAAGTTACTGTACGGTTCATGAGACTCTTTTGGAGAAGAATTATTTCTCCTCCAAATTCAACAGGATCTTTTTTTAACCCAATTATTTTCAAGTCACTTAGTACTTCAGATTAAATTCTGTCCCTACTTGAGAATTACAATTTTGTCCAATCTACAATGACTTCAACAAATCTGTGAATATACTTCACGCCCATGAGTCTGCCTCACATCTTTAATTCTTTGTATAAAATAGCAATTTGTTTAATTAAATAAATGTATATTTGTTAGTAGAAACGGTAATGGGAGAAAGTGACTGGTGTTCATCCTTGCGTACATGCGTACTTACTTAAGGATGGGTAGGTAGGTAATAGCAAGGCTAATTTCTTGTAAATCTTGCTTATAGTATGCAAGAACCAAAATTTTGAAAGTATGCTTGTAATAAGGAGAAAAATAGCTACTCAGATAACAGGGCCAAAGAAAGACAAGTTAGGTCAAATTGAACATTACAGAAGCTTCATTTGTGTCCTACTTAGAAATGGAAAGGAAGAGAGAAATGCTCACAAAAGTTTAGTCTTCCAGAGACTTGTATATCCAGAAACTTTAAAATTTCACTGTGATTCTTATGTGTAGCTTTCAGTCTTCTCAATTCTAGGGAATAAAACATCAAACAGCAGCTACGTGTCAAAAAGCACCCCCCCAAAAAAATCTTGAAACTCACCAGTCTACTGCTCCTGGTATTCAGAAAGCAAAGAAAGCAAAGAATTAGGTATTCAATAACAAAATACAGTTGGGGGAAGGTACATAAATGTCTCATTTTTGTGTCCTAAATTATTTTTTAAAGGGAGTTACATTAAATAGTCACTTAAAAAAACAAGACTACTACTTACAATTCATTTTTAATGGTTCCATTTTAATAGTTTGAAAACATTTCCCCATAAAAATCCTTGACTGTTTTTATGTTTGATCAATACAGTTAACATTTTCCCTTTATTTTTTCCAAAAAGATGAGCAGATTCCTTGGAAGTTGTGTTTTACACTTCTTTGTTGATAATAGTTCAACTATCCTTTTCTAGTTTGATGAGAATGAACTCAAGACTCCAAAGTGCACATTTCTAGCTATTCTTCTTTTCATTATTAATAAAACGCCTGCTGTACTCAGTTAATTTTATGTCAACTTGACTGGGGTAAGGGAAGCTCTGAGAGCTGGTAAAACACCATTTTAGGCGTATCTGTATTTGAATCAGTCGACTGAGAAAAGGAGACCAGTGTTCAGGGTGCCAGTGGGCATTATCTAATCCACTGAGGGTCTGAATAGAAAGAACAAAAAGGGGGCGGAAGGTCAGGTGCAACATCCAGCATTTTAAGTACAATTTTATTATAGAAGGATAGGAGTCTAAAACAATTCAAGTTTAAAATCAACTGGCATTAAAGTAACAGGAGCTCCTCACTCCTTTCTGACACCAGCTGAAGGCCTGTCCCGGTCCCTCCAGAGCAAAGGCCCACGCTGGCCCGACACACAGAATCCCCAGCAGCTCAGGAACTGACGGCAGCTGATTGTAGTCATTTTCGCATAGGAAGGAAATGCCCCCATCTGCCTATTTTAGCCTACTCTATGGACTACTGTACTTTCTCCTATATTTTTAAATAAGAACATGAAATAAATGCCCCAACAGTTCCTTTCACATCTCAGCTATTTCTTGTTTTAAAGTTGGCCCCCAACTTCCCACCCCTTCTATCAATGGGCCTCTCTGCACCATTCTGCCACCCCTCCACGCCACCCTGACTTGATAGGACATCCGGTGGACTCAGTCATCCACGTCCCTCAGTCATCCTGTTTTTTGGTTAGTTAGTTAGTTTGTTTGTTTGTTTTCAGGACACTGTGCATCATAATCCAGACCTTGCCAAGACGCTTTCATCCTTCAGTATTTTACCTGGGTCTTCCTTTTTACAACTGGATTCTTCAAGTTTGTCCCTTTATTCTGTCAGCAGCCATCTCACCAGAATAAATCACCCCCCAATCCTTCTGTTAGGTCCTCTGTCCCTTATTCATCTCTTTCTGCCTTCTCCCCTCAACTCCTCTTCCTCCCTCCTCCCTCACTCCAGTAAACCCTTGAGGTGACTCAGAGGAACTAAGTGACCTCCCCGAGGCCATACAGCTTGCGTGGGGGCCCCAGGAGAAGGCCAGACCATGTTTTGTCCAATGTGCTCCCAGGGCAGACATGTAAAATAAAGAACAGGTCCAGTAGCTTTTATATCTGGTGTCCAGGGTGCTGTTGGAAAGGTCAGCATTCCTGTGTACATACAGGAATTGGAAGGCTCTAGAAAAAGAAGCATATCAGAAAAATTTTGAAAACAAATGGAATTCCAGGCACTAGGATTCAGTAAGGGGAAGGTTGATGTACTCAGACAGATAAGAGGGGAAAACAGATTACTTTTACAGAAGTGATTGCCTGGCTGGGGCAGGAGGAAGATAGGCCCTTGGCTATGTATTTTAAAGAATGGAAAAGTAGCCCTGGCCCCTCGACTCAGTTGGAGCAGCATCCGGTACCTCGGATGGTTGTAGGTTCGATCCCCAGTCAGGACATGTATGGGAGGCAACCAATGAATGTTCAATCACATCAATGTTTCTCGTTTCATCTCTCCCCGCCCCCCTAAAAATCAATAAACATATCCTTGGGTGAATTTTTTTTTAAAGGAAAAATAATGGCCTTGATAGCTCTGATAGAAGGGTAGCAACAGCAGTGCTGAGAGCACATTTGACTAACAAATATTGACAAATAAAAAAAAAGAGATGAGAATACAAATTCTCATCTCTTCAGCTAGAGATGAGAATTCTGGTCACAAATATATTGAAATGAAAAAAATGACATGTCCAGGTCAGCAGTGGACTTCTTTAGGCCAGATTTTAGCCACTCGGGATTCAGTATTCTGATCTTTAATCTAATTTATATCTCTTAGTTAAGTATTCCTTCCTTTTGCTTACATTTTAACAGGAAGTATTTCTGACATTCAAAAAAGGACAGAGAATAAATAACAAATATTCGAAGATCTGTAATCCCAACACAAGTAATAACCCACAACAGGTGCCATCAATGTGTTCCTGCACCCGCTCCTGATCATACTGCCCTTGCCTCCAGCAAAAGCGACCAGAAATCTGAATTTGACATTAATACTGTCCATCCATATTATTACATTTATATACATTACTAACCCCACACAACACGTAACTTTATGTTTGTAAACTTTATATAAATGGCAGCACAGGAAATATTTCCTACCACAACTAGCTGCTTTTACTCAACATTATTATGTTTGTGGAAATTGATTCATGTTGATTTGTTGTAGCTTAAGTTGTCATTGCTGTACAGTAGTATTCCACTTTATTAAAATAGCACAACTCATTCATCCTTTTTCCTATTTATAGATAGTTAAGTTCAATTTTTCAATATTATAAGCAATTCTGCCCTGACAGTTCTTTTCCACGATTCCTTATGAACATGTCAGTTTCTTAAGGGTGAAACTAGTAGCTGAGCCCTCTAAACACATTTTATACTTCAGGAGCTGCTGCTACGTGGTTCTCCAAAGTGGAGACGCTGACTTACATTTCCACTCACAATACATTAGCGCTGCTCTGCTCTGCGTCTTGGCCAATGCTCGGATCACCACTGTTGAGACCTTTTTCCAATCTCATGAGTGTGAAGTGGCATTTCATTTTATTAGACATTTCCCTGACCGCTAGGGAGGCTGAGCATCAGTGCATGTTTATCACCAATCTGCATGTCTTCTTCTTTGAAGTACCTCCCTCTTGGCTGCATCCATTTTCTACTGGCTTGTTCTTAGGGATTTACAGGAATTCTTATATTCGAAGCCTTATCAGTTATGCAAAGTTGCAAATAACTTTTCCTTAAATGTGGGTACCATTTCATATTGGTGATGGTACTCTTAGTGTACAAAAGATTTTCATGAAAATGTAGTCAAATTAACAATCTTTTTCTTTCTGATTATTCCTTTCTTTAGTTGTTTAAGAAATCCTTCTTTACCCAGGGAAAGTAAGCATAGACTCCTACATATTCTCTGCTAAAAGTCTGAAGTCTTTACTTTTGACATTGAGATCTTTAATCCACCTAGCATTGGTTTTTGCATTTGATGTGAGCTAGAGGTCCCCTTTCTTTTCATTATGAATAATCAAATGTCATGATACCAATTACTGAACAATCAGCCCATCCTTGCCCCACTGACCTGCAATACCACCCGTCACATATAAAGTTTCCACCTACGTGTGGACCATTGATTTATCTCTTCATTTTGCTGCATGAGCAGTCTGTATTTTTGTGGAAATGACCCAGAAAAATCTTCTTTTTCTAAGATAAACAGAGGTCAAAACTGTACTGAAATGGAGATGTTGAATTGTTGATGCGCACACTCACAATGAGCTAAGCAATTCATTTCTAGCTCAGCAATGTAATTATTTCTTGAAAAAAATTTCAAATTACTACTCAGACCTGTGAGTTCACTTAGAAATAGATAAAACCTCAAACTCCAAGGGAGTGGTTAGAAAAAAAATAAGTGTGGCAATGGTCATAATCTACTTGTAGTTCTTTTTCATTAATTCTGTGCCCTACTTAGTGTTTCTACATTCTACTAGCCATTTCTTACCTGCCTAATTTTTTCAAAAAATTCGGGAAGGCAAGCATGTGTTGACCTCCTACTATATCCACTGTTGTGTGGCGTTAGGGGATACCCAGAGGATTAAGCCGCAATCCTACGGTCCTGGGGGCACTCACAATTAGTGGGGACACAGACAGGGTCCTGGCTGAATATAATATGTCAGATTACAGCAAGTGACAAGCTAGAGGTATACACCTACAGAAGGGAGCAATTAATCCTTCAAAGGGGGGAGTTCAGGGAATTACCATGAAGTGATACTGAACTCCTTTTTCTTCTACAAATTTCTCCAGAAAAGTTACAGCTGAGAATCAGCTGCCATAAAAAAGAAAAAATAAGATACCACGGTACCAACAAGCTCTTCTACCCATAAAATTGGCCAGTTTCAGTACAGTTCATTACTTAGGGTACTGTGCTCAACTTGATAAACTATTTGCAGTCACAAATGTATCCCACCTTCATAACAAGTAACATTAAAAAAAATACATGCAATTACAGAGGGTTAAGACTTGATGTTAAAGGTGAGTTTACAAAAGAACTTGATTGAATAGTGAATTCTCCTAAATGCATTTTCACTCATTCACAAAATCTGGTTTAGACATCAGTCTCATGAGCCCTTCTGCGCACTACAAGACACACCTCAGTGAAGAAGACAGTCCTTGCCCGGGCGCAAGCATCACACAAAGCACACTGCGACCAGCTGAACACAAAGACCCTAGGCAGAACGTTCCCTGCCGCTGTTAGTGAAGTTCAACAAGACTAATTCCAACCCAGGCACAAGTAACTACAGAGGCAAAACCTCTAAAGTAACAATGGCCAGGAAACACACTGGAAGCGAACGTCACAGCTACTCAGGTATCCGTCTCCATAATGGGAAACTACAATCGCAGTGGGAGAAGGAAGCCTCTGGTTCCGTCTCGGGAGTGGCCCTTTCCTGGAGGAGACACCGAGGAAAGGGGCCTCCGCACTTCTCCACAGTCGGGCCCTTCTCAACTCCCTAGGACGGCTGCATCAGTTTTCGGAACAGCAACTCCACTTTTAAAGATTAATAAAAGGATATACATAGACCAGGCAAGAAAGTAGTAACTGCTTAATTAATTGACTTTAGAAATCCTGAATAAGTTTGTGCACAGGTTTTTAAAGTTTATTTTATAATCTGTAAATATCCTCCAGAAATAAACGTTATAATTTCTGTCCCTCCCCTACATTAAAAAGTGAAAGAGAAAAGAATCCAACTGAAAAACGACTCTGATTTATTTGGAAGTTATATCACAATGAAAAGAAGGCAGCGTTCCACCTCTACCCTGCCAGAAGCCCCCTGTAACGTTACCTAGAAAACTGCTGAGGGACAAGTACTTCTGAGTGGCTTAGACGTAAAACAAAGGTGACCAGTACTGCTACAATGGAAATATTTATGCAGAGAGGGCTCTGACACTACCTCAACTATTTCTGTTCTGCTGCCTGCCTAGTTTGATTTAATTTTTGGCAAGGAGATGTTATGATTGCTTCTTTCTCCTTATCTTCTTTGTATAAATAGACAGGCAAGCATTTATTGGATTTCCCGTCAGTCTCACAAAGTCCTCAAGAGAAAAGGGAGATGATGATTCTGGCTAAAGGGTGAGCACAACGGGAATCATGAGTAGGTGGTGAAAATTAGGACAAGAAGTGTGGGACTAATAGGGGAGATTGAACACACTTTCTAAAATTGGTTCCCTGGATGTCCTTGGATTTGCAACATTGCTCCAACTAGTCATATGGATACTTTTCCCACCAGGTAGAAACCATGGGGTTAGTCGATCTCAGAGCCTTTTATATTGGGCAGGTAACAACTGTAGCTAGGCAGTTAAAGAGCTGAGATATCTATCATGCATTTCACTCCCTGTGATTACTAAGAAAAACATCTAGGCTAAGAAACTCTTATCAAGTACACTGCTAACACTTTGTCATGCCAGTTAAGAAAATTTGTATCGATAGCTGGAGAGTAGTTTTGTAAATAAATAAATAATAAATTATTATTATTTTTTAAATGTCCAACGCAGAGGCTAGTCGTTTGTTAATTAGGAGAGGATGCATACTGGCTCAGAGCACAGACTGTGAAGCCAGGCTACTCAGGTCATGTTCCAGTTGTGCAGTAAGTAGCTGCATAAATGTGGGCACGTTACCACCCCTTTCTGTGCCTGGTTCCCCATCTGTAAAACGGCGGCTAATAATCTGAACTACGTCACAGGGGTGCCGTGAGGATCAAATGAATTAATACACATGCAGAACTTGGACTATTATCAGGAGCAGAGTTCTCACTCTGTGTTAGCCCCTCTGCTATTTTTTTTAAAAGATTTTATTTATTTTTAGAGAGTGGAAAGAGAAGGGAGAAAGTGGGAGAGAAACATCAATCACGTGCCTCTCCTCTGCTCTCTGACCAGGACCTGACCCACAACCCAGGCATGTGCCCTGAGCAGGAACTGAACACTGCCCCACCCACTGAGCCACACCAGTCAAGGCTGTTATTTTTTTATTTTCAAAACAGTTCCGATTGCTACTAGCCAAGGTGAGCTCCCTGATAAAATAATGGCATAAAATTCACTTTTTAGTGGACAAAAATAAGTAAAAGCTTGAGCGTAGACTACTAAAATCGAAAGTTAGAGCTGTAAGAAAATCACAATGGGTGATTTTCTAGTGTTCTCTTGCCATATGATATCCAGGCCCTGCATGAAGAATTAGGCCCTTGTGACTCATTATTAAAAAAGAATGTTTATGAACGCAGGACCGATGTGCTGTGAGCGATGGAGACCTCCTCACGGGTTTCCACACCAGGCCTCATTCTCTGCACCCACCTTCCTGGCTGAACAATTCACCTTCCCTCAAATGTTAATCTTGCTTCTCAGTGGTTGAGGGTGTTTCCTCCTTGTCTCTGGGCTGCGTTGACATCCTTTCAAATAGAGTGGAACAAGTAAGAATATTTTTCATGTTATCTATAATTGCCAAAGGCAGAGTGTATTATGCTCAAAATCCTTTAATGACCCTGGGAATGATAATACTCAAATCCTGATTGGCTGAAAGTTTTTATAACTATCATATTTTGCAATAATCTTTTCTATAAAGACATCTTCAAAGAAGTTTATTTTCTAAATCACTTCCGACATTGTCTTTTCCTCTGCTTTTGCATTGCGATAGACCCATAGTTCCTCTTCATCCTTCATCCAAGGATGGATTGCAGTAGCCTTTCTTCGGGTGACATTAGCAGAAATGTCAACAAGATATGTTTGGGGCTTATTTTTCCTTATTATAGTTTTCCTCTCTTCAGTGGGTTGTGTTAACATTTAAAATGAAATATTCCCAAATCTTTATGTTTGCAACTTTAACAAAAAATCCTTTTCTCTAGTTCTGGAGAGCATATAATCAGTCAGGGATTTAATTTTCATTTATCTTAGTTTATTGCACTGACAGCCTTTGAGTTACTATCCAATGTTGTTACACCTCTGCACATGGACAAGCGACTGGAGGGAGGAGTGAGGAGAGTTGAAAATTGAACCACGGAGGCGTCCTAAGATGCCCTGGCTCTTGCAGAATGGTCCTTAGAATTCAGAATAATCAATCCCTAACTGGATTGATTTGTCAGCACCCTATAGACTTTTCTTAGGAAACCAGACCTAATCTATAAAAATGCATGTCACTAATAACTATAAATTTCAAAACTGTGTACAATTACATAGGGGAGCAAGAGAGTTTAGCCTTCAAAACTGCAACGGAAAGAACTGGAAAGTGGGGAGAGAATATTCTGGAACTATAAAGACATTCCAGCCCACCCCTCATTAACCTCGTCCTGTCAATGTTTCTAAACAAATCAGGCATCCTTAGGTTTGTTCTATGTTTTATTTTTGTGAAATTTTTTTTCCGTTTCAATTTTCATTTTTATTCTTAGCATAGCCATATGCTAAGTTTTTCATTTACAGTTTTAATAGTGTGTCTAGCTCATGAGCTCATTATTTCTTTCCCTACTAGTTTATTAGCCTATTAACAACCTCATACTGTGAAAACAAATTAGAGTGGGATAAGCTACCCAGCTTTTGACACCACTTTCCAGCTCTTTAGCAATCACTTCAGATACTGATAAACTATATATAGAAATAAGAAACACATAGCTGAAATAATTTAGTATCTTGGTGATTAAAGCAAAAGCATGCAATCACCCTTAGAGCTGCCAAGTCAGCCTCTCAGTTGTCATATCTGATCATTATTCTGATTTATTCACTCAAAGGTATTAGAGACCATGAACTCTCAGGTATTTAAGCATTTCTGGTAATCTGGTACATGGTTATCAAAAAGAAAATAGTTTTCCATGCTCTTTATATTTACAGAAAAATAAAGGCACTGTAAATATCAATCCAATTCATGCTCTTCAGTTGGAAATTTCCATTACAACCAAACACAGACACTAGATTAAAAAAACAGTGTACCATTCCCCCAGGACAACAGAAGACAGAAGATACCAGGTAAAAGTTCAACAGAAAAACTAAAAAAAAACACACCTGGCAAGTTTTCAAACCTCACACTGAACCATAGCTGAGAAGGAGAGCATGCTCAGAGAGAGAGAGAGTGATCCCAGCCTCCACAAATACCTGCTCTTCACAAACTTGCTCTTCAACCAATCCCATGCACAGACTGGTTATTTGAATAAAATCTCTAAGTTTATGGGAAATTATTCTTTTTGGAAAGTCACAGGCATTCAGAAAAAGGTGTTCCAAATCCTAGTTCTCAGAAGACTTTCAGTCTTCCAATTTCATAGACGCAGTCAACATTGCAATGGCAAACGCCTTCCATTCGACCCGTCTGCCCCCTGCCTACACAGAGCTGGAGCTGCCCCCGCTGCCCCCTACCCAAGTGACTTTGTGGTGTAAAATGCTCAACCCAAAGGCCGGATTTCTGAATGTCTCTGTATGCTTATGACCATACATAGTCCAAACTGTGCACTTTCTAATACAGCAAACGGTTTTGTCTTTTACTACAGACCGCAGAGAGTTAAAAGTAGTAGTATGTAGTTCTAGAAAGCATATTTATGCCCATATTGACAGTTTCAGGGAATTTTATTGTTGAACTTCCAAGGGAGCTGAAAAACATGAGGTCTGTCCAAAAACTATCCAGCCCCATACTATGAAAAATAGAGACATTTATTGAAGAAGATACAAGAAACATTGTACATAGGACAATGACACCTCATTGCCTTCCAAAATAGGCATCTTGGGACCCCACACAGTTCTCCCAACTGCAGCACAATGACCTTCTGCTCTGGTAAGACGCCATGGAACAAATTTTGCCATGTCACATTTCATGTCAAGATCCTGTGTCAAAATCTCAGACACAGTAGTTTTTGGAATCCCCATATCAGCTTCTAGTTCTTGCACTGTCAGTTACTGATCTTCGTTGTTTATAGCTGGTGTATGTTCAACATTCTCAGGCATCCTGCTTGTTGCAGGTCTGCCAGAACTCGGGTCACTGTCAACAGATTCTTGATCATCTTTGAAGCATTTGTGTCACACTTTTATTTGTGTTGCACTCATTGCATTGTCCCCGAAAACCTTCTGAATCATCCAAAGAGTTTCCATGGAGGAGTGTTCAAGCTTAGAGCAAAAGCTGATGCAGATTCGTTGCTCTACTTGCTCAGTCATTTTGAATATGACGGCCACACAGTACACATGCTCACTCGATGGTGTGTACCGCCCCCCACTGACTAGTACAGTGAAGTCATCGTTGTTCATGGATGCACATTCCAGTCCACTCTCCTTGGCTGCCAGGTTACATCAATGTTGCACAAACCATTTTCATTACACTAACAATGGCTGGACTTTTACTGGACAGACATTGTATGTCCAGTATCTCATAGAGTTCCAGTACTAGAGGAATACAGAGCACAGGGGAAATCTCCTCAAATGAGAGATTTATGTCAGCAACAAAATTTCACAGACTGTACTAGTTTTAAAATGCGTAGGAGGAGAAATAATGTTCTATGGAGGATGGGCAAGTGACCTCCATTTCATCATGGGCAGCATTCAATGAATGGGAATGACTACTCTCAGGAAAACATGTTCCATTTAACTTCTTTTCCCTTCCTCCCATCTGAGCCCAGCCCTTTGTAAGGTGCAGTCTGGCAGAAATGATGGCAGTGTCATATCAGACTGGCTTCCAGTGAATCTACAAAATATGCAGCCTTCTGCTTACAAAGCAGCACATTATTGCTACATGAAAAGAACATGGCTGTGTCTTCTAATTGCAAGGCAGAAATTAGAGCACTTTAACTTACAAATATTCCCCAAGCCATAGGTACAAAAATATTTTGTTAGAATTCTTCAAGACGTGCTATGCTTCTGTTGGCACAGAACTAATCCACTTTGGGAACCAAATCATCTTTAGGCTGTGACATATTTCTCAGCTGGCTAATCAAGCTGTTCAGGTAGAGCAGGCCCATGAAAAATCACACAGAGATAACATGGCCTGCCCCCATCTCATATCTCACCGTATCTGTGTTTTCCTAAAAATGTGGAAAGTATTTTAATGTATCCTTCATTTGTCTGTTGAACTTTTTATTTTTTTGAAATACAGCCACATTGCCTTAGAAAAATAAATCATTTCCTTTAAGATGAAATCTTTACCACATGTTTTTGAGACTGTGGTCTTGTGCTAGCTATACATAGATTTTATAAACAAAACTTTTACTTGTACAAAGTATTCTTGAAAAGAAGTACTTTCATAATGATCTGATTGGGAAATGTTCTATGAACTAAATAAATCACCTCATTATTCTGGTAATCATATCCAGAGCAACTTCCATCACAATTAATCAGTAACACTAAAGAGAAAATGTTTTGAGATGGTCTATTCAGATATGAAGAGTGGTCAGTTTACTAAAGTTATAACTATAAAGAATGTGGACAAGGGCTGAAAAGTGTGTATATGGGTAACAGAATTAAAGATTTTGATTCTTTCATAAGAAAAATTGTAAATGATTATTACACTGCTATTTTAATGAAAGTAATTAAAAGAAATTACCTGAATGTATAAAAATTAATACCTTCTGAATGTATACCTTTTGCAACAACATGGATGGAACTGTAGAACATTATGCTAAATGAAATAAGCCAGTCAGTGAAAGACAAATACCATATGACCTCACGTATAAGTGGAATCTAGTCAACAAAATAAACTAACAAAAAAAATAAACCACAGGCAAGGAAACATGTTGCAGACTGAAAGTGACCAGAGGGGATGGGGAAGGAGGCGATGGTGGAAAGAAGGGGAAGGGACTAGACAAAGAACATGTATGAATGACCCATGGACATGGACGACAACAGAGTGGGAATTGACTGTGGGAGCAAGAGAAGGGGGTGGGATGGGTAGAGGGCAAAGGGGGAAAAATTGAGACAGCTGTAATAGAATAAACATGATTTTTAAAAAAAGAAAAAAATTAATAGCTTCTTGTTTAAGCACATTATGCACCTCAGCAAGCTACTGTTTAACCCTATCAAGATTAAAAAGTTAAATGTTAAGAGTTATTACCCCTTTTATTCCTCATTTCTCAGAGCTTCCATAAAACTTTCCTGGTAGAGTTAGGCTTCTTTCTTTTTTGGAGAGAGGAAAAAAATGCATTTTAAAGATAGGCTCATTCATTCATTCATCTGTATTTTGGAGCACCTACTATGTTTCATGTGCTGGAGTATGTTGAGCAGGGCAGTGGTATGGGTGAATGAGGGCACACAAAAGGAAGGAACAAAAACAGTCTCTAGGAGACTCATCATCCTGAAGAGAAATTTTGCACTGTCTAGAGCTGTATTACATAAAAATCGATGTTCCAATGTAGAACTCAATTACAAACATTTAGTAAATACATAAATACTCAATTTCTTATAACAACAAACCTTTTTTCCCCCCCATAATGTACCCTGCAGAGCCTCTTTGGTGGAGACAGATTTTGCTGGACAATATTTATAATATAGTAATCTCCAAATTAAAGCAATAAATAAACTTAGGGCAATAGAGGAAAAGGTAGGATATAAAATTGAAAATAAAGAGGAAATGTCAAAACACAAACAAAACAAAACCAAAAACAGATAAAAAACAAAACTCAGAAACAAAAATCCATCTACATGATTCATGTGAAAAAGAGTTCACCAACAAGCCAAACTAAACCAAAACAAGTAAGAATGATCATAATTTTATCAGGAAAAAAAGTTGTGGAGGTATATGTGTGAACGAGTTGCAAGAAGAAGTAAAGTTTAAGAGAATCCAAGATGGAGTTGGATGGGCTTTGCATACAAAAAAAAATAGTACTTTCTAAAAACATGTCCACAAGGAGTATAAAATTTCTATTTTCAGAGTACACAATTACAGATTTAAAATAAACTTAGAATTATAGCATTATTATACACTAGAATAGAATTATACTGGATTGCTTTTCCTTTGGTGACTTTTCTTGAAGCCTGAGATTAGGGGACATATCTCCACCGAGAAAGTCTTTCTTCTCGGATGTTCCACTGTCCTTGGAAATAATAATCTTTTCCTAATGAACACATACCACAAAACAACTTAGCTTCTATACACAGACGACAGAAATAATTCAGCAACTCTCATTCATATTTACTTTCACAGGGGAGATTTAGCCCAAGAGTCCAAAACAAACAGGAGACATAGGAGAATGTGTATAGAATCACAAAGTACAGTGTGTGAGACTTCCTTTGGTTTAAAAGGGTAAGGTTGGCTAATAGCAGGTACCTTTGAATTTAGCTTAGTTTTTGGGTCTGTAACTGATTAGCTCCATTGGCAGAGACCTGTGTTAAGTCACAGAGAAAACTTAGGGCCGTTTTGGAGTTTAGTGCCGTACTTACATTGTTCCACGAGCCTCAGACTCTGCCTGAACACTGGCCATTTGTGTTTTCAACATCGTTGTTCACATACAGACACACAGATCATGGGCAAAAGCCCATGACTGGATCATTTCTTAGTGTACTAAGGGGATACACTGAGGTACCAGATGGCATGCTCTCCGGATACCAAGTCAGCAACGCTGCCTTCAGATAGAAGAGACTGCTAGTTTGTAGTAAGATGAAGAAATGGAAAATGCACCCAAAGGTAGAATGTAAAGAGAAATAATACACGTTCACTTTGCAAAGGTCCTAATCTTATACATTAGTTTCCATCATATCCAAGTCATTATTGATTATCAAGATGCACCATTATTAATGTAATGCTAAATAAGTAAAGAAATTACCAATTAAACCATGACACAATGCTTTTTGATTCCATACTTTCATTTTATACTTACTGAAAGAACTCTTTTAGACTTAGACTTATCGCAGATCATATTGCTCTGTTCTCATACCTTTATATACACACTGAACAGCATAATCTTTTGGAAGGCAGCTTACAGGGAACTTATACTCGGTCTGTTTTAAGTGAAGTGATGACAGTGTGAGCAGCTATGCCCAGACTGTGCCGCAATCACAATTATATCATGACTGCAGCCTGGCTGATAACAATGTAAAAATGCTGCGGGGCCTAAGACACATCTCAATTTCAGAGGTAGGAAAATGTGAAAAAGATATATATCTTAGAAAAGTGTGAAATACAGTGATTTATATTACTATTTCTGATCACAGGTGATATATTTTAAACATGGACACACACAGAAACTTGAGTAAAGAACCTCAAACAATTACTTTCCTGACTGCAAGTTTTGTCTTTAAATGTTACTGTTTGACATTAAGCTCTATTGTCTGTGCGTGGGTGTGCATGCGCAGCCATTTGGCTGAGATAAAAAGAAAACTGCCTGCATGCATTCATATTTTCAGAGATTTTGGTAATCATTTTGCTCCTGGTATTCCAGGCTTTGTGGATAGAAGGCATTTCAGAACTGCCAATCAAAAATGACTTAATACTTTACCACTTTACAAATGTAATAGCATGCTAATTAGGTGCAAAATTATACACAAAAATTCTGCCTGGCTTTATGTAGGGAAGAAAATCTTTTAAAAAATTTGTTTGATTGAATTGATTGGGGTGATGTTGGTTAATAAAAATTACATAGTTTTCAGGGGTATAATTCTATAATACATCATCTGTATATTGTATTGTGTGTTCACCACCCCAAGTGAAGTATCCTTTCATTACCATTTATCCCTTCTCTACCCTCTTCTATCTTCCCCTCTCCCCCATCTTTTCCTTCTGGTAATCGTTGTTTGTGCCTATGAGTTTTTTGGCTTAATCTCTTCACCTGTTTTACCCAATCCTCCAAATTCCCCCTCTGACAGCTATCAGCCTGTTCTCTGCATCTACAAGTCTATTTCTATTTTGTTTGTTTATTTTGTCCATTAGATTCCAGGTATAAGACAAATCATTCGGTACTTGTCTTTCTGTGACTGGCTTATTTCACTTAGCACAATACCCCAGGTCCATCCGTGCTGCCATAAAAGGAAAGATTCTCTTCCTTTTAATGGCCAATTCGTAGCCCATTGTGTAAATGTACTACAACTTTTTTATCCCTTCATCTTCTGATGGGCACGTGGGCTGCTTCCAAATTTTAGCTAATTGTAAATAATACTGTAATGAACACAGCATTGCATATATTCCTTCGAATTAGTGTTTCTGGTTTCTTAAGATATATTCCCAGAAGTGGAATCGCTGAGTCAAAATCAATTCACCTTATTTATCTTTGATGCACACAGTGTATAAGATTATGTAAATCACATAAAGCTTTATGTAAGTGAAAGTCTGGGCAAGATCCTCATATTTGGCTGTTTGAACTGAGAACACACAATGTACTGGGACCATGGCAATCTCACTATTTTTTTTTTAATACAAAAGTCATATTAACCACATTGTGTAAACAAGTAAACTAGCATAGCTACTTCATTAGATGCTATACCCTGCCTACCAGAGCTAAGGATTGCTTATCTCCTAGTATCTCTACAATAGCTCAGACATGTGAAGATTTAGTTTTTCAAGAACTTCTGCTTCTTTATTCTTTGATTATTTTATGATCTATTAACTACACTTCATATGTTATTTCTGAAAAAAAAACCCCAAAAACCCTACCCCAAGACCCATTTGTTTTATGTGAGACCTTTAAGCACATAAAAATCCATATCCATATCAAATTATTTTCAGATTCAAAGGCCCAGAGAAAGTCATTCTTTCATATTTTAATAAGAAAATCAAGCTAAACAAAACAAAAACACACAAAGTTACCTCATTATACCAGTACTAAACTGTGTTATAAGAAATCGCATTTAAATGATATATCCAATATGGGGTTTATATCCAAAATTTATAAAGAACTCATACAACTCAGTACCAAAAAACCTCCAAACAATCCAGTTAAAAATGGGTGGAAGACCTGAACAGACATGTCTCCAAGAGGACATACAGAGGACCAACAGACATATAAACAGATGCTCAACATCATTTATCACAGAAACTGCAAACTAAAACCACAATGAAACAATACCTCACACCTGTCAAAGAGTGGCTAGTATCAATCTATCAACAGAAAGTGTTGCTGAGGATGTGGAGAAAGGGGAACCCTTGTGCACTGTTGGTGGAATGCAAATTCGTGCAGCCACTATAGAAAACAAATATGGAGGGTCCTCAAAAAGTTAAAAATGGAACTGCCTTATGACCCAGCAATTCCTCTTCTGGATATAGGAGGTCTGTTCATAAAGTATCCAGCCACGTGCTGTGGCAGGGAGAAAGAGACATTTATTGAAGAAGATATAAGGAACACTCTACATAAGACAATGAGTCCCCTTCAAAGTAGACCCCTTAGGATCTCACACAGTTCTCCCAAGCACCATTAGCTGCCCCATTGTATTTTCCTGAATCTCATCAATGGTCAGAAATCTCTTCCCTTTTAAAGGTGACTTTAGTTTTGGGAAGAGCCAGAAGTTGCAGGGTGCCAAATCTGGGCTGTAGGGGGTCTGTCAGCTGGCTGATTTGATGTTTTGCCAAAAAACTGCACCAGACATGATGCATGAGCAGGCGCGTTGTTGTGATGAAGCTGCCAATCATCAGTTAGTTGCCCATAGCTGTGGCCTCCTGAATCATCTGAATAATTCCTGTGGAGGAATGTTGAAGGTTAATGCAAAATTTGGTGCAGATCCTTTACTCTACTCACTCATTTTGAATGTAATGGCCACACAGTACACATGCTCACTCAATAGCATCTACCTGCCCCACTGACTAGTACAGTGAAGTTTTCGTTGTTTATACATGAGCATTCCAGTCCATTCTCCTGGGCTGCCAGTTTACATCATTGTCACGCATACCATTCTCATACATTAACAATGGCTGGACTTTTTCCAGACAGACCTCGTATAGCTGAAGAAATCCAAAACACTAACTTGAAAGGATATATGCACTACCATGTTCATTGCAGCGTTATTTACACTAGCCAAGAAATGGAAGCAACTCAAGTGCCCATCAATAGACTAAAAAAAAAAAAAAAAAGCTGTGGTACTTATATCCAGGGTCTGGCAAAAGTAAGGACTGCTTGAGTATGGCTGGTAGGGTAATAATATGGGTGTAATAATTTATAGTTTTTATTTTGAATATTTCACCTGAAATGTCATATAATGTGCTTGAGTGTGTTATTGTTATGTTATAGGATTACATGCTTATGATTTTGTAATAAAAAATTTTGTAATAAAAAAGAGGCATTATTTATGCTGGACCCTGTATAATGGGATATAACCTGTCCATTAAAAGAATGAAATCTTACCCTTTGCAACAGCATGGATGGACTTAGAGAGTACTATGCTAAGTGAAATAAGTCAGTTAGAGAAAAACAAATAGCATGTAATTCCACTTATATGTGAAATCTAAAGAACGGAATGAACACAAAAATTAAACCAGACTCATAGATAGAGAACAGACTGATGGTTTCCAGAGGGTAGGGAATTGGGGTGGAAAAAGTGAAGGGATTGAGAAGGAAAAATTGTTAGTTACAAAACAGTCATGGGGATGTAAAGTACAGTATAGGGAATATAGTCAACAATATTGTAATAACTATGTATGGTGTCAGGTGGGTGCTACAGATATCTGGGGGACCACTGTAAAGTATATAAGTTTAACCATGCTGTACACTTGAATACAAAATTATACTGAATGTATACTACAATTGAAAAATTTAAAAAATCTTTAAAAAAGAAATGGCATTTATATTGTTTAATACTGTTTATTTGCTTCTAATGGGGGCAAGTCAGGCTTGGCCTTCGTGAGAACAGAGCAGAAAGCACCTCCATGGTGACCCACACCCACAAGCTTCCACAAGGCCCCTAAGTGTCAAGGTCTGTTTTCAATGGCCAGACATTCCTATCAGAAAAGTCACTTTGCTGGCTGAAGACGCTGTCCAGCCCAGTTTCTGCACCAAACACTTGTTTAACATGCTCAAGTAAGGCATACTGGTGGAACAACAAAGGGGAAGTGATGATGTCCAGAGGAAAATGAGCACTTAGGTGGACAACTCTACACAGCCAGAAAAATGCTATAAACCCAAAATTGAAAAAAGTGTGTCAGTACAATGAATTGAAAAGTGGAATATTAATTACATCTCAATAATATATAAAAAGAAATTAACCATGTTGCATGCATTTGCCTGTGTCTAAAGAGGTATGGTTGGTTTAGATCAAGCTAAATACCAAGATGTGTTGCTGCATTTACCTAATAACATTTAGATCCCCTCATGGTGATCTGGTGGCCAAGGCAACAGAAATACCGCAGCAGCAGACCATATGGACAAGTGTAATTCTGGCTCTTGGTGTCTGAGTATTTTCTTGTCTTCTATTCTAGTTTGAGAAGCCTTAATTCCAACCCTACATGCTTAGTTAGGCAATGGAAAGGCAATGGGTTCCTTTGGAAAAAACGGAGATAAATGAAAGATTTTGGCAAGAAGTTTGATTAAATAAGGTTGCAAAATGCAAGTTTACTTATCCTTGGAGTTTTAGCTTTGTTGGGCTACCCTGAAAAGAGAAAACTGGTGATGCTCTGTTGTTCTGCTGTTGGGGATGGACATTATCTCTAAGTCCAAACTACCAAGCTAGGTTTACTAAATTCCTACTACATATATTGCATGTGTACTATATCATGATACTGCAACACTAGACCAGCATTGTCCAACAGAAATAAAAAGTGGACAACATTCATTTTCTAACAGCTATACTAAAAGTAAAAGGGCCCTGGCTAGGTGTCTTAGTTGGTTGGAGCATCGTCCCGTACACCAAAAGGTTGTAGGTTCAATCCCTGGTCAGGGTTATGCCTGGGTTTCAGGTTCAATCCCTGGTTGGGGAACATAGAAAAGGTGGCCGACCAATGTTTCTCTCTCACATTGATGCTTCTATGTTTCTTTCTCTCTCTGAAATCGATAAACATATCCTTGGGTGAAGATTTTAAAAAATGTAAAGGAAACAGATGACATTAATATTTTATTTAATGCAACAGGTAATAAATATAAAAAGGCTGCTTATTTAAACATTCTTTTTTTTTTTTTTGTATTCAATCTCCAAACTCTAGTATATGTTTTTGGCTTGCAGCACAACATAACTGGGACTAATTTTAACCACAAGTGCTCAATAGCCACATAGAGCGAGCAGCTGCTGTGCTGGACAACACATCTTTAGAACTTTATAGAACATAGCAAACTGAGGCCCCATCCACATCATTTAGAAAGAGGGTTACTGTTCCCTGTTTTCACAGTATCTTAAAAA